>NC_142577.1:5873000-6513250 GCF_041283825.1 Pyrus communis
ATCCACAACTTATGAAATTCCAACGAAAGTTAATCAATTCATATTGCAAATATAAACATAGTTTCGAGTCACCCCCTACCTAAAGGGGGTTTAGTTCCTCATAACTTTGAAATCAAAGAAACACCTAAACATTCCAACAACTCAAAGCTTGAATTGTATGAACGTTTAAGCACTCTTCTCTTCCATACATACAAAACAAAGAGAATTAAAATGAAACTTTGAAATCAAAGAAACACCTAAACATTCCAACAACTCAAGCTTGAATTGTATGAACGTTTAAGCACTCTTCTCTTCCTCGTTGTAGCACAAGGTTTAAGGATAGGTTGTGTGATGGTATGAAGTGTTTTGGAGGGATGAGAAGTGGTTGGATAGTGGCTGCAATGGAGGAGAAAAACTGCACAGAAAATGGGAGGATATGCACGGCAAAAGGGCTTGGGAAATGGTGTGTTTGTGGTGTGTTTGTGTATGAAAATGAGGAATGCTTTGAATGATGAGAATGCAAGGGCTTTTATAGGAGAATGAAGGTGTGAATGGCTGTTTGTTTAAGCATGCAAGTGGCTAATTAATGATGAACAAACAGCTAAGAAAGCATATGCAAGCTGGAATTGCACAAGGGTGCCAAAGGGAACCCACGGCAAAGGATATTTTTGGTGCATGTGTTGGCTGTTTTGTGTTGGTTAAAGCTTGTGAAAGCATGTGCAATGTATGGTGGATGAATGAGATTGCATGTGGCTTTATGGTGGAATGTTTAAAGGGTGCATGTGAGTGGGCAAGTGGCTGAAAATGCATGTGCAACAACAAAGAAGAAAACTGAAAATGCATAAGGTGTACACAGCAAGGGTTTGGATTTGTGGTGGGTGGATGAAAGAATAATGTCAAGGTGTGGGGTTGTTAAAGGGGTTGAGTGTGTTGGAGATGCATGTGATGCATGGCACGGTTGGAGAAAAGGTGTGATAAGTGATAAGTGATAAGTGATAAGTGATAAGTGAATGGTTTGTGGTGAGTGATAAATGAATGATATGCTAAGTGATAAATGAATGATATGTTGAGTGATAAGTAAATGGTATTGATAAGTGAGTGGTTTGATAAGTGCATGATATGATAAGTGAATGGTTATGATGAGTGAATGAGTGTATGGTTTAAAATGGGAAACAAGGCCCTTCCTTGCATGGCAAGGAAGGGAAACACCAAGGGACACACGGCAAGGGTAACAATGTTGGAAGGGACATTGTTTTGTGACCTAGAATAAGTAGGATTCCTTGATATTGTTCAAACAAAAGGTCTTTAGGTCTTCAATTTCGTCCATTCCTTTTGCTCCGAGCATATGCTATCCATTCCAAGCCCAATTTTGCTCCAAAATGCTCCAAAATGCATCTTTTTGCTTCCTTAGCCATATGAACCTAAAAACACACGAAAATGGCTTAAACTACTAAAACAAATATGAATTAACAACATAGATGCACGAAAACAAGCTAAGTAAGTCGCCTAAATATGCTCCTATCAAGGCATAGGAGCGGGAGGCACCGAGGATAGATCATTCAAGGCCCCAAACCTTGGTGGAACGCTGGATGACCCAGGAAAGAGGTGCCTCTGGAAGAAAGCTGCAAACCGTTGACGGTCATCAAGCTTATCAAGCTTCCTCTTCATGCCTGTCGAATAATTGTTGGCAAGCACGTGCAAACTTCGGTTCTCGTACTTAAGTTGTTTGATCTCTTGCTTAAGACTCTCCACCTCCGCCATCAAGGATTCAACCTGACGGGAGCGAGCAAGAAGGCGTTGGCCCATGTTGGACACAGAGCCAGCGCACTGAACACTCAGAGCCAGGGATTCTTGAACGGCCAACTCATCGGACCGTCCTGAAAGCAGCTGACTGTCTTTGGGAATGAGGAGGTTCCGAGCCACTATCGTAGCCGTTGTGGGATCCGTCATCACAGAGTCCTCATCTGTAAGAGGGCCATGGGAAGATAAGAAAGACGGGCACCATACCTTACCCTGACGAGGCGCGACCGGATCACTGCTTAGACTCAAATCTAAGCAAAGGTTCGATGGGTTGGATGAGCTAGCCATTGTTCACGAAGTTAAAAGAGAAGGGTTGGATGGAGTGAAATCTCGACGGGCCGGAGACGATTTCTGGGAAATTTTCAAGTGTGCATGCTAGAGGTGATCGATCACCTCTATTAAAGGAGAGGCATTCACCGATTCAGAAATGAAGAGACACCACTCTTCAAAACTGGAATTTCCGGCGTAAAGATCGCCAGCTCGTCAGACGCAATCCCAGCTTTTCAGAAGACGCGTGGAAGGCGAGAAATCAGCTGCACACTTTAGCCGACAAGTGTGGGAGACAAAGCCGAAAGCTCCCGACTTTCCAGAAAGCATGTGCATCTTTGTCGAAAGCTCCTAGCTTTGCAGAAAATGAGTGCCACTTGTCAAAAGATCTCAGACAGAGCCGCATCCGCACTACTACGTGTCGTTCAGAAATCAAAGGGGCGACTGCTCAGAAATCGAAGAGGCGCATTCAAAGATCGAAGAGTCGTCACTATTTCAAAAAGCCGGATTTGCGGGATCAAAACGTTTGTCGACAACGGTAAAAGAACAGCACTACCACTTGCCATATACATCAACATTCATGGTAAGGCATACACCCACAAGCGCATAACTTTCCTTCTCGGCCGAAAATGTAAGCTGCAACCAACCCTCTCAAACATGCTCAGATTTCTCTTTCTCTTGAAAACACACTTTCAAACATGGATGTATCCCCCAAAGAAGATACCAAATGCCTGCAGTACGAATGAGGAAGAGGAAACGGTGGATCGAAGCATGTGGATTCATTCGCTGCCTCTTCGAAAGCAAAGGTATCTCATATCATCAAGGGCAAAAGCAAAGGTATCTCATATCATGCTCTTTCCCTGTCTTTTCCTTTGTCCTTGATATTACTTGCATGGCAAAGTGAAAGAAGCAATCAGCCGGCACTTGGAGTCTATCTGGACTCTATTCCCTGGTTGCTTACCTAGCTTTGCTGAGCTATCCTCTAACCCTCTTCAATACGAATTGGAGAGATTGAACAAAGAAACAGATAAGAGGAGGAAGCTCAGACCTTCGGGGGAGACCAAATGAAGCCTGCTGCCCAGTTCAAGAGTAGCACAAAGGAAAATCAACGATGGGAGCAGCGCAGTTCAAGAGTAAGCCTGTGGAATCACAAAGATCCAAGCCTCACTGCAATCACCAAGGAGAAGATGGAACGAACACTCCATAACCAGATTTTCATCTCTAAACTCTTCTCTTTGTTAGATACATTCTGCCATGTTTAGTATGTTTAATTGCTGTTTATATGTTTGTTTGTGTTTAGTGTGGTTTTTAACATTGAGGACAATGTTTGATTTAAGTGTGGGGGAGTTACTAAAGTGTTTTGATGCAAATTCGTAGGGTTTTATCCACCATAACTTCAAATGTTGTTTCTTGCTGTTTTTAAGTGTGTTTAGTGTGTTTTGACTTAAAAATTCAAAAATCACATAAAAATTTGAAAAACATGTTTTGAAAAGCCTAAAAAGAGTGTTTTGAGTCATTTTTGTGTTGTAGGTCACCTTCCAACACAATGATAAGGATTTGGTTTCTAATTGCATGACTGTTAAAAAGAGTTATAAACATGGAGAAAAGTTTGATTTACTCTTGGTATATGCTTGGTTATGGTTATAATGTATGACTTCACATGCAATCATAAAAGAAAAAAATTAGTTATGTAACATGCTTGAAGGAAAGAACTCAAACAAACGCTACAACCCTGAGAGACTTGAGCCTATAACGTTCTTTGGAGAGTATAATCTGTGATTTCTTGTTTTCCAAAGTTGTTGCATGATCTCATTATTCTTTGCTTGGTTACTACTTAGAAGGCGTTTCATCATATAGTTCCAAATGCTAGAACTCATGCCCATTTCATTCAAAGCATGTTATTGATTTGCATAACATATATCAAGATGAAGTTGTGTAGTTGCCACCATAGCCAAATAGCCTCACTTCCCATATTTCTTATATGTTGTAAGTTTTACCCCCGTTGAGCCATGTTAGCCCATGTTCTTTGTTAACCCACTTTATCCTCACCTAACCTAGAATATGACCGTCCTTACCCTTGTTCTTGAAGCATAGTAAGCAATGAATTCCTTTTGATTAAGGTATTGCAGAAAATAAGTGTGGGGGAAAGAGTGTTTATGTGAGTTGATGTGCCATAGGCACGGCCAAAAAGAAAGAAAGAAAGAAAGAAAAAAAAAAAAAAAAAAAAAAAAAAAAGAGTTGAAAAGTATTGTTGGTTGAAGTAAGGGCCCAAAACAATAAATTAGGCCCTAAGAGTTGTTGAATCTCCCCCTTATGTCTAAAAGTTGATTTCTGCATGCCAAGTGAATTCTAAGCCTTAATTTCATTACTTTGCTTGCTATTGTTTAAAGAACTTTTGTTTATCCCTACCTTTCCTTGTGAGCCAATATCCCAAGCCCCGTTACAACCCTTGACTTCTATCTTGAGTGTTGTGCATTTCAATTGTGGAGTTTGAATTTGGTATGAGCATATGGTGTCACTGGTTCTCGCGTCTAAGTAGTAGCATTCCATTCATGAGATCATATCTAAACATGCTTATTAACTCCAGAAATTGCGTTCTTTGTGATACATATATGTGAGTGTTCGTTTTCATGTTTACATCAATCTTCTCACATATGACTAGATTAGGGTGTGTAGTTAGAAAATCTGAGTGAAAATCGAGTGCATATCTTGTAAGGAATTGAGCAAATTCTCTAAGGCATGTTACTACATTCAAAACATGGTTTTAAATGCTTAATTGTGAAATAGTATGTGGTGACTATGATTAAGAATGTACTTAAGTGTGAAGATGACTAAAATCTGTGGGAATGATGATTTTTAACATGTCATGTGCATTGGAAATCCCTAAGACGGTTGTTGGAAGGTTTAGGTTGTGTTTTACTTGTTTAGTGTCGTTTTGTTTGTTTGTTATTATTTTGTTTTGCTCGAGGACTAGCAAAAACTAAGTGTGGGGGAATTTGATAGGAGCATATTTAGGCGACTTACTTAGCTTGTTTTCGTGCATCTATGTTGTTAATTCATAGTTGTTTTAGTAGTTTAAGCCATTTTCGTGTGTTTTTAGGTTCATATGGCTAAGGAAGCAAAAAGATGCATTTTGGAGCATTTTGGAGCAAAATTGGGCTTGGAATGGATAGCATATTTTTGGAGCCAAAGTGTTGGACGAATTTGAAAGCCTTGTATGCACTTTGGACATAAAACAAAGGGCCTAGCCCAATCAAACAATCCTTTGAGCCATGCAAAACCTCTAGCCCAATCAACAAGCCTTAGCCACATGCATTCACATGCATCACAACCCCAAAACCATCAAGAAACACCCATTCACACACACATGCACTCACATGCATTCACATGCATTTCCACCTTCCTACTTCATCATTTCACCACATTCTCCCTCTTTAACTCACATGCACCCAAACAAAGCCAACCTAGCTAACCCTACATGCATTATTTATTCACTCTTCATCATTGCATTCATCACCAAAGAACTCCCCATCATTGCCATGCATTCCCCCTAATTCCATCCATCTTCCACACCTTTCCAACCTAGCCACATCCTTTAATCATCCCCCCTTTAAGTTATGATTTTATTTCCTAACCCTACATGCATTATTTATTAACTTTTCATCATGCATCCACATTCATTCCAACACAAAACACACACATGCACTTATTCTTTCATCATTGCACCACCAATTCACCCACATGCATTTCCAACCATTCACACCCCTTTAATCATTCTCCTAGCTATCATTCACATGCTCTCCCATCCATTCTCTCCCTATATGTTCCCTCCACTACTCCTATAAATACCCTTGTATTCATTCATTCATTCATCATCTCATTTCATACACAACACACCACAAACACTTCCATCTTCTCCCTAGCCGTGAGTTTCTCTCCATTTTTCTTCCATTTTTCCTCCATTTCTTCCATTTCCATAATCCCCCAATCCATTCAACACACCTACAACATCCCTTAGTTCTTGTGCCACAATAAAGAGGAAGATAAGAGGGCCTAAACGTTCATACAATTCACGTTTGAGTTGTTGGAATGTTTATGCGTTTCTTTGATTTCAAAGTTTAAATTCAATTCTCTTTGTTTTGTAATATGAGGAATGGAAGATAAGAGGGCCTAAACGTTCATACAATTCACGTTTGAGTTGTTGGAATGTTTAGGTGTTTCTTTGATTTCAAAGTTATGAGGAACTAAACCCTTTTTAGCTAGGGGTGATTTCAATACCATGATTATTTATGTAATATGAATTGATGAATTCCGGTTATGAACTCTTGATTCGTGAATGCAATTGGCTTAACTATTTGATGATTAACTTATTTGTGTTTGTTGATTGAGGGTCGACACTTAATTAGCATGCATGAATATGTGGGTAAAGTTTAAGAAGGTTTCACATAATCGTTACTAACTTATACTTGAAAGTAGTGAAGGTCGCTTGTCACGATCGCGTTAAGTTTAATTCTTAGCATGAGTAACATGATGTCATAGTTGCAAGTGCTTTGTCAATGCTTATGGTTTTCATTATTCTTAATGATCTTCGATTGTATCTCTATTATGATGACATGTAGGGAACTTTTGAGAATGTTTTGGGTTGTCGAATGATGCCATCCAATCCAATAATATAAGGAAAATCTGAGGGTTAACTAGTGATGTCACGGTTAATTTGGGGCATTGTCGTTCATAATTCAATGAAGGAATAACTGGAAATTGATTCATATGCATAAATATCATGTGTGGAGAAAGAACCTCTAGCTAATTCACCAACCATCTTATTTCATCAATTACATTCTGTCTAGTTATTAACTTGTTTCGTTATTTCAATTTTCATCAAACCTCAATCCCCCTTTTGCTTTAATGTTCAATATAGTTAGAAATCAATTTAGTTTGTGTTTTTAAAGCATTTTGATTCTTTTGGTTTGTCTTAGTGTTTTAACGTTTAGTTTCACATTCTTTGAGTCTAGTTTAACGTTTTATATTGTTTTTACGTTTTAGTTCGTCCAAATCCAATTCCCCCCTATTTCTTTGAAGTCTTAGTCTTAATCTTTCTTATTTTTAGTTTTGCTTTCTTCGAGCATTAAATAGTGTTTTATATTGTGTTTTTATGTTTTTAAGTCAATTTAGAAGGTTTTAGCAAGCCCTTCTAATCCCCGGTCTAGAACGATCCCTCACTTATCCATTCTACTACAATTGTCAAACGAGGGTTTAATTTGAGTGTCAAGTAATTCTCGCATCAAATTTTGGCGCCGTTGCCGGGGATTAGCAACTTTGCTAGTCCCTTGTCTTTATTTTTATTTATTTATTTTTTTTTTTTTTCGTGCATTCTTATTTCAGATTCTTAGTTTGTTTGTTTTCTTGTTTTTCAGGTACTGTGTATGACTCGTAGCTCTCGACCTATTATAGAGAACATCTCCGACTTTGACGGTGATTTTGAACGCACTTAGAGGAGAACGAGGAGTCAACAAGAGCCACCACAACCTCCACCACAACCTGGGCTTGAAGAAGACGAAGTAGGTGTAGAAGAAAAGCCCACGGATCAGATTTTTGAAGAAGAACAAGCCATGGCAGCAGATAATAAAACCATCAAGGAGCTTTCGGCCTCGGGTTTGGATAATGCATTGCCTCTTTGTATCCAATACCCCACGGCTGCAGAGGGGAAGACTGAGGTGTTTGAACTCAAATCCAGTTTGTTACACCATATTCCGAAGTTCCATGGCTTGTCTATGGAAGACCCCAACAAACACTTGAAGGAGTTCGAGGTGGTTTGTTCGAGCATGACCCCCGTCACTGTGGATGGGAGTATAATGATGATGAAGGCCTTTCCATTTTCACTTATGGACAAGGCCAAAGATTGGCTCTACGAACTAGCCCCGGGAACTGTGACTTCGTGGGAGAGTATGAAGCGTGCTTTCTTGGAGAAATTCTTCCCTACTTCGAGAGTGATTCTCCTACGGAAGAAAATTAGTAGTATTCTACAGAATCATGGTGAGACATTCCCGGCTTATTATGAGCGTTTCAAGGGCCTTGTAGCTTCATGTCCTCAACATCAAATGAAGGAGGAACTTCTCCTTCAATATTTCTATGAGGGCCTCCTTCCTATCGAACGTCAAATGCTTGATGCATCAGCGGGAGGAGCATTGGTGGACAAAACACCAAGGGATGCCAAGATTCTCATAGCCAACCGAGCACTCAACGCTCAACAATATGAAGGAGTGGGCCAAAGGGAAGCCCCACGGCAACAAAGTGTAAATGAGGTGAGTGCTATTTCTGAAATTCAATCACAACTTGCTAATCTTACTTGTTTCTCAGGTTGTGATTGGTCCAAAAGCACAAGAACACCAAGTTTGTGGCGTGTGCTCAATTCAAGGGCATCCATCCGACAAGTGCCCTCAACTAATCGAGAATGGTGGGTGGGAATCTGCCAATGCAATTGGTTTCCAAGGACAAAATCAAAACAACCCATACTCGAACACTTACAATGCCGGATGGAGGGACCATCCAAACTTCAAATGGAGGGAAAAGACCCACTCACCTTAGGTCCGCACTATGAATTCCTCGCACGAATATCGAGACATCACAAAATATCGTCGTCTGTGATCAATTATCAAATCACGTCTCAAAGTTCTTACTGATAGAATACATAATTTAAATAAAACATATCCTCAAGGACCTTCTAGAATAATTTGAGACTCATTGACCAAAAGTCAACCATCGATCGAAGATCGACGATAGGGTCCACAACCCTGCAAAACTTGATCCGGAAGATCCGCATCTCAGATTTCCAATCCGTAACTTCTCATGATATCTAGAAAAACATACTAAAGTTTCATTACGATCCAACGATGGGATCTCTGCCAATTTCTAAAACTGATTAGCGGTTAACATTTTATTTTATGAACTTACAAATCCAATTCAGGAAGATCTATAGGTTGGATTCCCAATCCGTAAGTTCCTACATTCATCAATTATCACGTACTACAATGTAACAAAGTTAGGTGACAATCCAACGGTCGGATCGTCTATTCATATAAATACCTATTAACATATCATAGAGAATTGAGGTTCCAACGATCAACCTACGTTATTCAAATATCAAAACTGAATTCAAGACATTTAACATAGCCTAAAAATAGCATTGGTGGCCCATTGGCCACGCGTCGTCGTGGGTGGTGGTCGGTCGCCCCGACTGGTCGAAAAATCCAACCATTTTTAAAAATTGTCAAAAATTACAGAAATGAAGATCTCAAAGAGTAGAGCAAACTTTATATCTGTGGCTAAAGCCAATTTGGCTGAGAAAAGCCCCAATTTCACAAAAGCCATCGGAACCTTAGGTGTGGGTGTGCTTTGATTCGTCCTCAACTCAACTTCGCCGCTCAACCTAATGATTGGGCATTTCTTCTAGGCTCAAGGGAAGTATATGGGTGGTATTAATTAAATGGACACGTTTCAGGTTTGGAGGATTTTGACTAAGAGTCCTCACGGCACCCATGGTTCCCGTTTAGATTTTCCCCCAAAATACAACCAATTTCTATATAATTTCAGGTGGAAAAAGAAGAGGGAAGGGTATGGAGTAATTTACAGGTATTGGATGGGTGAATTTCACCTGAAAAAGGCATAACTTGGCCGTAATTAGAGTCGGGTTGAAAGGTTTGGCGCGGGTCGAGGGGGATTCGGCCAATCCCCTTCCTCATTTCCCTTATTTCTCTCTTGTCTAATTGGTTCTTTCTCTTTCTCTCCTCTCCTCATTCCTCCACTTCTCTCTTGATCCCTCCTATGCTCTCTTCCTCCCCTCTCCTCCGCTGCCATCAGGCAGCTTCCGTCTTTTTTCTTTCTTTTTTCTCGGCCACACCCACACACACACATGTGTCCTCAAATTTAGTATACAATAATATAATATTACATAATTAGAATAGTTGTTTCTTCAAAATACCTTCGATTCGTAACTCTATAAAACTTTAACCGTAACTCCGAATTCATTTCTATTTGCGCTTACGCGTTTGTATCGTTGAGTACTTCAGGAGTACACTAATAGAATATTCAGTATGTCTCACTACACATTGGTCAATGAAAGTCAAAACCTTCGCCTCTAGGGCATTTTCGTATATTCACACTTTTGAAATTAAGAAAATTTTAAAGGCAGGGATGGGTTGTCACAATCTACCCACTTTAAAAAAAATTTCATCCCCAAAATTTAAAATAACATGTTAAATGTAACGTACTCGAAACTAGGGAGAAACATGTATGTAAATACATACACAAGAAGGAAATCGAGTTATAACAGCTGCATAAAAAAAAATGTCATTCCACCGCAATTCAGAGTTTCAAGCCTCCAATTCATACTCTCCTTCTCCTTTAGTACAATACTAAAATATACAGTCCTTTATAAACATAAAGTAGAACAATAGATGTATAACAACACAATGTCGAAGTACATATATAATAAAGTGAAGTTAAAATTGTTGTATTGAAAACAACTCCAAAAATAGAAAACTTCACTTAAGTTTTCAATATTACGGTCTGCAGCCCGTAATACCAACAATTCACTATTGTCCCGATAAGCAAGTAACAAATTCCCGAGGGTGCAATATTACCATCTTGCCCCTCATTGGGAAATATACATACATCGTTGATCCGAGTCTCAATTGTACTTACACACTACCCTCATGGGTAACATTAACCTATAACATAATTTTCTATATCATAATCTCAATCATCCAAATACATATTTGCAATACTCATTGTCAAATAGGTTCTGTCACAATCGGTTGTAATTATTCATCTTTCATGCCTCAAAGCTCACACATTCTTCCTATATAATAGTGTAATACCTGTATAAATAAAACAATGCAGTAAAAAAATATTTACACGACGCAAATCAAAGCCCAAAACGAAAATGGACCTTGCCAAACATTCGTCGTGTCACGAATTCTACTAATGAGTCCAAACCATAGCTAACTAGTAAATGTTGCCGAAATTGAGCTGTCTTGCCCACTTGCTTAGTGAACCTAACAATTAGACCATTGACATTTAAATCTACAGCCCGTAACACCGATAACTTATTGTCATCTCAACAACTAGTGAGAAGTTCTCAAGGATACCAAAATATCATTTTGTTCCTATTATGCCAATATGCCAAAATTGTCTGACTCATAACTCAATCACGATACCGTACTATCCCAAGGTGCACCAACATGGCTGCTAAAAGTGTTTCGACGTTCACGTCGCCACAACTGAAAGTTGTTTAGAATTCTTTTTGGTAAGTCTGGTAAACTCGCAATAAGATTATATTTCAATGGTTCCAGCTAGCATCAATATGAAAGTGGCACAAGCACCCGTCAAGTCAATCTATCATGAGTTCCTCACTAACCGAGCAAGAAATCATGTCGAGAAGGTTAAAAGAACACTTAAGAATTTGAGGGTCAAAACAAGTTTATGAAATCTAGAGTACAAGATATCTTGACTAAATGTACAATTTCAATGTCTAAGTGGTCCTCCTAGATAGTTGGTTCCTATCCGAAATGATATGGGAAACAAGCTGGCGACTCAAAATCAACCCAATTACCTTTAATACCAGAAGGTGAAGTTGAGGGTACGAACAGAGCTGATGCAGACTAGTATCAAAAAGTCTAACAATTTCAAAAGTGATGAATTATGATTAAAAAAAAAAAACTAAACAAATCCAATGTTGTCCCAAGCCAAAAATAGAGAGGTAAAATTTAAGAATAATCTAACAAGATTTCTTGATGATCAAAAAGTAACATCACCAAATATTAAACTACCAGGGACCAAAAGTAATTTCCCAACAAGTTCTTCCGCCGAGTGTTACCACTTTAGCATCACATTGCCACATGAGACATTTCTAAAGCCTTAACAAAAGTAGACTTCGCAAGAATTCAATTAGGTGATATTCTAACAATACTATTGAGAAATCAAAACCAGCTGGGATTTCCAATCTCAAAAGGATCAATTCTAACAACAGACGAATGATGATGAGATTAGTTGGTAAAATCTCCGATGATACACGGTTATCAATACGTTAACTTAGGCCATCAACTTGTCTCAAATCTACACATTTCTTCTACAAGGAATAACTTCATAATTCTAAGGACAAATGCAAAAATGATTTTCTTAAAAGTCATCAAGATCACACAACTGCCCAAAATTGAAGAAAAGCTAACATATTTTCCGTATTTGATGAGGTGGCAAGATTCAAACATTAGAGCTAGAGCCTTCCTCATCAGATGCTTCTAGGTTTGAGGTCTCATTCCTCAAGTGGTCAAGGATGTTGAAATTAGCCTTCTTAATCTCTGCCAAAATCTAGTAGGGGTCCCAGCCTTCTCAGTGACCTTGTTAAGCATAGCCCGATATATATTTGAAGTTGTATCCCTTGTTTTCTTCGCAGATGGCCTAGTTTAGCAAATTCCTTGCCCCGACTACATGCCTTTCCATTATAGCTTGCTGCTCCACCTAAACCATTTCCAGATTGGGCGATGTGGCAAGTAGTTGGGCATTGATTTCTGATGCACTTTAATGAGTAGCCTTAAGTTAACGAATTCACTCTACTTGACTGATAAGAGTTGCTTCAGTCTAGACATGAACATGCCCAAGAAACCTTGTGAGAAAAAGGGCAAACACACCAAGGGTGATTCGATAGACGATAAAGATAAAAGGAATACTACTTTCATGGAATCTCGCAAGGAAGACTTCAAAAAATGAATGAATCTCTTTGTTATATGTTGGAGCAATGACAACTTGAAGAAGGGCATGAGCATAGTTTGCATTACGAAGCCCACTAGCATTCATTGGAAGGTCAACCAATTCAAAATAGATCTGATCACTAATAGCGGCTGCGTCATCATTTCAACTTCGCCCGGAGTAGCAGACCTACTCAAATTGGTTTAGTGATCGATTTCTAGGTTTTGTCATAAACCTAATTAGATGAAGAGTAGCCAGTCTTTACGACCACCAGCGAGCGTAGGCTGCATAGACTTTCGACGAGCCAGTGGCAACATGGTTCAAGGATCTCAAAGTTGGGAAGACTTGGCTCGTATTTCGGCTGAACTAAATGCAACACTGGAGGAAGAGAATGATGATGCTACTCCTACGGTTGTTGCATCAATTGAAGAGAATGAGATCAAAGTCTTTCTGAATGAGGTTGAAAGTCCGCTACTTCACACGCAGCAAATGATAGGGCATAGAGGAACCTTTTATTTCTGATTAGATGAACTTCTTCTGGCTCATCTGTTTTGAAGGCCCCAGGTATAACTCCAGAGTCACTATCCATAAATGGCTGTTTCTTTTGGGCCAACCTCGTAGAAAACTTTGAAGACATAGGGCTGAACCGCTTTCGTTTCTTCTTATCTGGATTTAGCGAAATAATGACCTTGAGCGTGCGGATTCCCTTAGGAACATCATTTGTATTGATCCAATATGGATTATGAATAGGAAACTTAGAGCAACGTTTGACAATCGCATCTTTACTCGCTCTTTAAATCGGGCGGGAGAAGTTAGCCATTCTAGCTACAGTGCTCCTCTAGGATCTTAAAGGTATGAAGTATAAGCTCTAGATGACAATGCTCGATGCTTTTCAAATCATTGTTGGATGAAGACTAAGTAGAGGAACATTCCTGACCTGAACCCCAAAGATGTCTCATTCCAGTCACCGTCCACAATGAGGACATCTTTATACCAATCCTTATCTTGCCATAGAACTTCGAGAATATATGATGACCACGAAAAACTGGGCCTTGGTTAGAAAAAGTAATGCCCATCAGACTTTTTTCACGTACTGTATAGCATACAAAATTATTGGAGTTCGAGTTCGGCTACATACAATTGGTTTAACAACTCAAAATAGGTAATGAGTCTTAAATCAACATGAACCAAGTTGCAAAGGGCTATATTGTAACTAATCAAAATACCCTTTAACAAATCAGATAATGGAAGCCTCATGCCAAGATCCAAGTACTAGGGTGCATTATAATGCATAGACGTGGGGGGTCAGAAGGCTCAGGCAAGGCGGCTTGAGTATTGTAGCTTGGTTACCACTCAACCTTGTAGTGGTTCAGAAGGTCCTGGTGCCGTTAGACGAAAGTTTGACTTTCCCCTTGGCTGAGCACCCTTGTTAGTGAAAGGTTATAGGGTAAATTTGTGGTAGATGTGGGAGCTTTCCTTAAAGATGCTGCCATTGAAGAGAGAGTGAGGAAATTTTGGAAGAAGATGAACTTTTCTACACTTTTCTGCACCAGCCACTGCTGCACAGAAAAACTGCACTTTTCTACACCACCCACTGCTACACACGCAGCAAGATTGCAGAAAAACTGCACCACTGTTTTCTGCAGAAGATTTGCAGAAAAAACAGTCAACCAAGCACAGCGAAAAAACTAGGGTTTCGGCCACTCTGGCTCTTGATACCAAATAGAACTTTTACGGGAATATTTTTTAATTGTATTGCTTCTTTAGAAATATATATATATATATATATATATATATATATATATACACAATCAGTGTTCAACTAGGAAACTAAATAAAGCTTATAAACAACCTACTTAAAAAAGGACTCCTACTATTTACATTCCCTTTTTTTTCCTAATATTGACTCATGACTAACACATCATAATTGAAAACCAAATTAACATAAACATTGAACTAAAACTAAGGATAGAAAGAACCAAGAAACGCTTCACACTCCAATGGCAAGCTTGCGGTGCTCCTTTTGGATGGTGGCAGATTGCAAAAGTCCTTTTCTCCTTCCTTCCTTGTTGCGGCACTAGGGTGAATTAGGGTGTTTGATGGCTAAATGTATGAATGAATGAATGAGTGAATGGATGGTGGTCTTTTCTGTAGCATAAGCATGTATATATATATATATGATACACGGTTGAAACCCTAGGGAAATCAGATTAGGGTGTGGTAGAAATCAAGTGGGAAAAAGACTAGGGTGCATCAAAATTTGAAGGGAAAAGGACTGCACAATCCTAGGAGAAAAGGATTGCAAGTTCTAGAGCTTCTAGAAGAGGGAGAGGCGCCACCTTTCTAGGGATTCTAGAAACAATGTGTTTTGTGGCAGAAATTGGACTTCTAGAAGGCATAGAGGGTGCGGCATGCATTTAGGATCAGATAAGGTCTTCTAGAACCATATATTTAAGTGTTCTAATGTGGAATTAAGTCCTCTTTGCAGCTGGAATTAAGGTAGCAAAGGATTAGGATAGGATAAGATAGGATAAGGTTTGGATAAGATAAGGTTGTTTGGATAATGTTCCATGTTTCTTGCTCTTTCCTTATCTTCTTTGTCTTGAACTTGTTTCTCTAGATTTGTAGCATGTTCCAAGCCTCTTTTGACTTGAAATTCGTCCATCCACCTTGCTCTATATGCAAGCTATCCATTCCATCCCCAAAACTGCTCCAAATGGCTTTGAAATGCACTTTCTTGCCTACTTTGCCATTAGGACCTACAAACAGACGAAAATAGCTTAAAACACTATAATAAATGGAAACTAACTATGTAAATGCAAGAAAACAAGCTAACTAAGTCGCATAAATATGCTCCTATCAAATTCCCCCACACTTAGCTTTTGCTAGTCGTTGAGCAAAACAAAACAAACAAAACATAACCTAAACCTTCCAACAATTTCCTCAAGGATTTCCAATGCAAGATGACATGTTAAAAATCACCACTCCCACATATTTTAGTTATCCCTACCCTCAAGCACATACTTAATCATAGTCACCACTCACTAGCTCCTATTTAATCAATTAAAACATGATTTTGAATGTAGTAACATGCCTTAGAGAATTCGCTCAACTCCTCACCGGATACACTATTTTCACACAGATTTTCTGACTACACTCCCTACACTAGGTATATGTAAGAAGATTGATGTAAATATGTAGACTAGCAGTCAAATAAGTTATAATCAAAGAAGGCAATTTCTGGAATTATTAACATGTATATGATCTCAGGAATGGAATGCCACTACTTAGACGCGAGAACCAGGGATACCATATGCTCATACCACTTTTAAACTCCACATATTGAAACACATAACAATCAAGATAGAAGTCAAAGGGTTGTAACGGGGCTAAGGTATTGGCTAACAAAGAAAGGTAAGGATAAACAAAAGTTCTTAAAGCAATAGTAAGCAAAGTAATGAAAGAAGCACTTACAATTCACTTTTGAATGCAAAAATCAACTTTGAACACCAAGGGAAACTCCACACAACACTTAGGGCCAAATTCAAACTTTTGGACCTTTTCTTCAACAACCAACACTTGTGAGTTCATTCTCACCTATTTTCAACTCCTTTTCTTCCTTTTCTTCAACTTTTTCTTCTTTTCTCTTTCTTTTTCACGTTTTTTCTTTTCTTTTTTTTTTCTTTTTTTTGTGCCCAATTCTTTCTTTGGCAGAGAAATCATACATCCTCCTAGATTCCCACAAAAAACACCTTCCCCCACACTTGTTTTTCTGCAATTTTTAGATCAAAAGAAATTCCCTCTAAGTCATGCTTCACTATCCTTTAAGAACAAGGGTATGGATAGTCCTATTCTAGGCTAGGTAAGGATAATGTGGTTAACTAAGAAAATAGGCTAACTAAGGCTCAAAGGGGTTAAACCTACAATACATATGCATAGGGTAAGGCTTTTTGGCTCTGGTTTAACTAAACAACTTCATCTTATTGTATGTTATGCAATCAATATCACGCTTTGAATGAAATGGGCATGAGTTCTAGTATTTGGAACTATAGTGATGAACCGCATTCTAAGTAGCAACCAAGCAAAGAATAATGAGATCATGCAACGGCTTTAGAAAACAAAAACATCACGATTAATAACTCTCCAAATAAAGTTTAGGGTCAAGTCTCTCAAGGTTGTAGCGTTAGTTTGAGTTTCTTCCTTCAAACAAAAACATCACGATTAATAACTCTCCAAATAAAGTTTAGGCTCAAGCCTCTCAAGGTTGTAGCATTAGTTTGAGTTTCTTCCTTCAAGCACGTTACAAAAATTGATTTTTTCCTCTTTGTGATTACATGTGAATTCGAAAATGTCAACTACAACTAAGCATAAACCAAAGAGCAAATCAAACTTCCATCCATGTTTGTAACTTTCTTTAACAGTCATGCAATTAAAAATCAAATCCTCATCATTGTGTTGGAAGGTACCCTAAGACACAAACAAACAAAAATGACTCTAAAAACAACTCTTTTTGGGTTTTTCAAACACTCTTTTTCGATTTTTTTTTCAAATTTTCGGATTTTCTGTTTAAGACACATAAAAACACCTGAAAACACACTAAAAACACTTAAAAATAGTGAGTAACAACATTAGAAGTGTTAGGTGATAAAATCCCATGTTTACCCCCCCCCCCCACACTTAAACCAAACATTGTCCTCGATGTTATAAGCATAGACTCACAAACAAACAAACAAACAAATAACACAACTAACAATCATGGCAAAGTAAAAGCAATAAAGAGTAGGGTTTAGGAACGCAAATCTGGTTGTGGAGTGTTGGAGATGCCTAGGTCTTCTTTGTTTGTGTGGGTTGCCTCCCAAGAAGCGCTTGCTTTAACGTCTTCTAGCCATACGATACCTCCTTTTAAACGTCATTGGAGCCCACGGCATGGAGGGGTATATCCTTTACTACATGTTCCTGAAAGTGCTCATAGTATGGCTCAATGAATGGGAAGGGATAATGATCCTCCCTGATTGTGGTGTCTTGGTTCTTAAAGTCCATGTAAATGCTCCCACCACTTTGAAATCGATTAGGTACCTGCACCAAAGAAAGTACCAACCTATTAGTTGAAATGGGACTTGGAATTAGGATTGGAGACTTGCAAACATATTGTGATGGAGGCTCAAAAGTAGCAGTACTGTCAACAGTTTTACTATGGCTGCTTTCGGCCAGATTGGGTGTGTTTAGGGCAGCCACTCCAATTCTTTCTTCGATGGTGGTTCTAGATGCATCCTTCTTGATTAGTGTTGAATGTTCCTACCCTATATTTTTAATTACACCAATGGCAAAACTAGAACGAACATCATTAGGATTCTTAATAGATTTAGAAACTTTAAAGTTAATCATATCGCCACCAAACTCCATAGTTAAGGCTCCCTTGGCCACGTCAATCTTGGTGTGGGCTGTTTTCATGAAAGGTCGTCCAAGTAAGATTGGGGATGGTGGAGAGTGGGTTGAATCCTCCATGTCAAGCATATAGAAATCTGCAAGAAAAATCAAGTGGTCTACCTGCATCAAAACATCTTCCAAAACTCCTCTCAGGTATACATTAGATCGATCGGCTAATTGAATAATAACACCATCATTTTTAAGCTCTCCTAGATTCATAGATGCATAAACAGAAGATGGCATGACATTAATTGATGCACCTAAATCTAGCATAGCATGTTCAAACCTTGTATTACCAATTACACAAGGGATAGTGAAACTACCTGGATCTTTGCATTTAGGTGGTAGCTTTCTTTGCAACATTGCAGAGACATTCTCACTTACATGTACCACTTCTTTCTCCCGAATCCGTTTCCTTGTTTTACAAATCTTCTTCAAAAACTTAGCGTACTTTGGGATTTGCTTTATAGCATCAAAGAGCGGGATATTGACGTGCACCTTCCTCAACGTCTCCAGAATGTCTTTTTCATCCTCCTCTTTCTTAGATTGCATAAACCTGCTAGGAAAGGGCACATTTAGTGGAATAGAACCAGAAAAATTCGAATTTGGACTTACCTTGGTGGTTTGGGACGGTTTTGGGGCTTTAAGGGGCTGCAGCAAGGGTAGAACAACCCTTGCCGTGGCTTTGTCCACATCTTCTTCTTCGAGCAGCAACTTTTCATCCTTTTTTTGACTTGCTTTGGATGGTTTGGGGTTGGTTCCAACTTCCTTGCCACTTCTCAAGGTGATAGCCTTAGCGGTTTCAAAACCTTCATTTGGATTCACAATGGTTGAACTAGGAAGTTTGCCTTATTCTTGAAACTGCCCAAGAAACTCTGAAATCTGCCCCATTTGCTTCTCCAATTCATCCACCTTTTTGGCTTGATTTTGCATTCCTTGTGCCACAATGGTTAATAATTGAACAATTTGATCATTATCCATGGACAAACCTGTTTTTGGTTGGATAGATTGTGGTTGGTTTTGAATTGGTGCGTGTGGCCTTAGAAACATCCCAGGGGGTGGTGGACGAAATCCTTCTTATTGGTGAGTTTGTTGAGGCTCCCTCCACTTCATATTTGGATGATCTCTCCACCCCGGATTGTAAGTGTTGGCATATGGATCATGCCTAGGTTGATTTGGCCTTGATAACCCATGGCATTGGCAGATTCCCATCCTCCATTCTCAATCAATTAAGCACATTGCTCAGAGGGGTGTCCTTGCATGGTGCACACGCCACAAACACTATGTTTTTGCACTTTGTTTCCTTCAACAACCGGAGACACAAGGAGAGTAAGATTAGTCAATTGTCATTAAATTTCGGACATGGAACTTACCGCATTCACTTGGTGTTGCCGTGGGGAGTCCCTTTGTCCCAACCCTTTGTATTGTTGTGCATTCAAGGCTCGATTTGCAATTAGAATCTTTGCAACAACCGGGGTTCTGCCCACCAAAGCTCCACCCGCCGAGGCATCTAGCATTTGTCTTTCAATTGGAAGTAGTCTTTCATAAAAGTATTGAATTAGAAGCTCTTCCTTCATTTGGTGTTGTGGGCAGGATGCAATAAGGGCTTTGAAACGCTCATAATATGCTGGGAAGGATTCTCCTTGGTTTTGTTGAATTCCGCTAATCTTCTTCCTCAAAAGAATTACTCTTGAAGTTGGGAAGAATTTCTCCAATAACGCTCGCTTCATGCTTTCCCAAGAAGTAACGGTTCTAGGTGCCAATTCATAGAGCCAATTCTTAGCCTTTTCCAAGAGAGAGAATGGAAAGGCTTTCATCTTCAAAATGTTCCCATCGACATTGATGGGTGTCATGCTTGAACATACCACTTCAAACTCCTTAAGATGCTTGTTTGGATCTTCCATGGACAGCCCATGGTATTTGGGAATGTGATGCAACAAGCTAGACTTCAATTCGAACTCATCAGTCTTGCCTTGAGCTACCATAGGATATTGAATGCATAAAGGCACGACGTTGTCTAATCCCGAGGCTGAAAGTTCCTTGATTGTTTGATTATTCTTAGCCATGGCTTGTTCTTCTTCTTCCACTTCTTCTTCTTAGGTGTTGCTTGTCACCTTGATTAATGTCAGTTTTAGAAATTGGTGTTGCTTGCTCAGCAGAGTTGCCTAGAGAAAGATTGGACATCAGTGATGCTATGGCACAAATGTGTCGGATCCGAAACAAACTTCGAGCAAGTGGTATATGTGAATAGAAGCTTATTGTTAGTACGTGGTATAGCATGTAATATTAATATATTTTATGTGAGAGAGTTCTCGTATTATGTAATATTAATATATTTTATGTGAGAGAATTCTCGTATTTGTTAAATAAAAAAATACAGTACATATGGCTAGTTGATCAATGCTTGCCAAACAAACTTATTTGCATACGAATTATGCTTGATCGATGAAATTCTAGCTTTATCAAACATTAAGTGACAAGTGGAGATGGGATCAATTTGCAGGTCTATGATAGAGCATTCATGTAAAGATGTTTTGTGTATATTCACCCCAAAACACTTTAAGTGACAAGTGGAGCGTATGTCTGGTAAGGTTAAGGGTTAAAGTTAAGTTGATGATGTAAGACTTAATTACATTTTGTAACGTCAATTTTCGGCTATATTGCTCAAACATGTTATATTTTAGAGAATGTGCTAGTTTGTGAAGAAGGATTCAGAACTACATGTGTTTTTGTACTCTATCATTCTTGTTGGTATAATGATTGGCTTCTCATACAAATTATATATATATATATATATATATATATATCATTTGCATGTTGCATTTCATTATTTTTTGGAAAGCATTTGTTTAGACCAACTGTGACATCCCACATCGGCCAGGGGAGTGATCTTTATATGTATATTCCCATCCCTACCTAGCACGAGGCCTTTTGGGAGCTCACTGGCTTCGGGTTCCGTAGGAACTCCGAAGTTAAGCGAGAAGGAGGCTAGAGCAATCCCATGATGGGTGACCCACTGGGAAGTTGCTCGTGAGTTCCCAAAAACAAAACCGTGAGGGAATGGTAAGCCCAAAGTGGACAATATTGTGCTACGGTGGTGGAGCGGGCCCGGGAAGTGGTCCCACCCGAGCTGGGATGTGACATTGGTATCAGAGCCTATCCCTGGTCGTGATGTGCCGACGAGGACGTCGGGCCCCTAAGGGGGGTGGATTGTGACATCCCACATTGGCCAGGAGAGTGATCCTTATATGTATATTCCCATCCCTACCTAGCACGAGTCCTTTTGGGAGCTCACTGGCTTCGGGTTCCGTAGGAACTCCGAAGTTAAGCGAGAAGGGGGCTAGAGCAATCCCATGATGGGTGACCCACTGGGAAGTTGCTCGTGAGTTCCCAAAAACAAAACCGTGAGGGAATGGTAAGCCCAAAGCGGACAATATCGTGCTACGGTGGTGGAGCGGGCCCGGGAAGTGGTCCCACCCGGGCCGAGATGTGACACCAACTCCAATGGTGGGCTAAAAGCCAAATTACCCCCCAAAATTTCCCTCCAAACCCACTCCAACCCGAGGGGAAATTTTGGGCTAAATGCTAAATGCTAAACCAATGCCAAATTCCCCCCAAAATTTAGCGCAGAAATTGGAGTGGACTCCACCCAATATTTTTTTTTAAATTAATTTAACAAAAAAAATAGCATAAGTTCATTCTTTAATAATCCTAGGCTAAAATTTTAGGCTAGAACGATTGAAGCAGAAAAGTTGTTTCTGGGCTAAAAGCTAAATTTTCAGGGCTAAAAAATTTGGCTTTTAACCCAACTATTGGAGATGGTCCTAGGGGAAGCTTAACAATTAGAAGATGTGTTTCTTTCGATGTTTATTTATTTATTTTTCTTCGACTATTTCTTTGTTTTACTTTCCTCTTTTGAATTCGTCCTCACTTTCAAGTTTCATTCTTTTGAAGTGATTCCAATTCCTAGTAAGGAAAATTTTTTCCGTCTCATCTTGTATACATAGATAATTTATCTATTCATAGTAATCATAATTACTCTCGATGAATTTCATATTTTGGAACCATTGCATGATGTCATCTACACCATTGAAAGAATTATCAAATTCAATAGAGAGAATTACTGGAATTTTGCAAATCCTAAAACCCAAGTAAGAGGTAGGATAGAATAGAAACAAATATGTTATAGAGAATAATAGAGTTTTACAAACCTTATTGTCTTTATTCAATAAATTTGGAATTTAGAATGGCTAAATATATGAAATTCAAGAAGAATAGGGGGAATAGCTCTACCAATGCATACGTGAAAGATGATTTTTTTTTTTAATTAAAGTGAATGATGGGTTTTAATTTAAATGTTATTGATTTGTGATAAATGATCATTTGAAATATTATACTTAATTTTGGGATGAGATATGTTGGATGAAAAAGATAAATAATGATTGAATTTTTTTAAAAGTATTGAGAAGGGTTGCAAAGCAATAGAAATAAGTTACTACTAATCTTATTTTTTCAAGTCAGGGTAGGCCTTGGACTACTATAGTCCTTATGTGCCTCCGTCAGTGGTTATACCATTGTTAGTTTTGTGAGTTTATGTTTCCTTTAAGCAACCTTGATCTAGATTGCATGTGTGACTCTCTATATGCCAATTGAAGGCTCCAACAATCATCCGAAAAAATCTGATACGACTATTTCTTAAGCTTTACACATCAAGGGGAAGTATCGTAGTTAATATTATTTAAGAGTGTGGTTTTGTAAATCTAGAAGTAAGATTCCAATAAGATTTGGAAGACTCGTGTTATTTGTAAGGCAAGTAAAACCCACATAATTAGTATAATTAAAGGTGTAAGACTACAAGAGAAAATAAGCAATTATAGAAAGTTGAGAGCACTTTCTCTCTTACCGTCCCTTTCCTACCCTCACCTTCTATATTTTTACTTAAGAAGTTTATTAGAAAGTTAAATATATATATATATATATATATTTAATAATGCGATAGAGTTGGTGGGTTAGACAAATAATTGTTAGGTGCAAAGGAGTCGGTGAAAAAGTTTGATATTTTGAAAAAATAAAATTTTAATTTGAAATCCAAACTGCTAAAACTATTCAGATGGCAATTTCCAACACTAATTTGACCCTGCCAAATTCTACGAGCACACACTTTTTCCAACTTAACTTGTAAGGTAAGCTAGAAAATAGAAACAAAACCAACCCCTTATTTAAAGCTTGTCGGCCAGTAATGATTTATGAATGCCAGCTATATATCTACCAGTTTACCATGGCACTGTGCAATGAGACAATATGGTCGACCCATATATATCAAGTCAAGTCCATAATATATATATATATATATATTAAAACTACGGTGTTTGTGAATTAAATAAATAATTGTTAAGAAGGAAAAAAGTCTGCTAAATCTGTATGGATGGGCAATTTCCAACCCTAACTTGACCATGGCAAGGTCTACTAGCACACTTTTTCCAACTTAACTTGTAAGCTAAGCTAAAAAAATAGACAGTTTAGAAGCTACTTTCCAACAAGCCGGTCGGCCAGTTATATTTGATGAATGCTAGAGCTATGTATCTACCAATCTACCGTGGCACTTTCCAACACTAGAGACAATATACTTGACCCATATTTGGCGAGTCAAGTCCAAATATTTAAAAATTTGGAATCAGATAATTTACAACCTAAGTGTTGATGCACAAAAGCTGATCACCTTAAAGTTGGTCTTGTAGAATTATTAAAGTGACGGATTGAATGCCCACTTCTAACAACATTGGTATTGTTATCAACTTGGTAAGTATTATTTGCATAATTTGTCAGTTGTTGGGCTTTATCATAAAAAACCTCGGTGTTAGTTAGACTGGGGTAATGATACTTAAACTCTTCTTTTGTCATTGATAAGGTCAACGTAGGACATTTCAACACGCTCCCTCACATGAGACCCAATTAGTGAGTCACACGTAAAAGATCCACAAATCAACAACCATGTAAAGTTAAGGGGACTCATCCTACACGCAGGACCAAATCACCCACCATCATCGCGTGAAAAGGTCCCTCCTTTGACAGATTTGCATAAGCTTGAGTGGTTAATCCTTGCTAACAACCATCTCAAAAGTGGGGGAATTGACGACTCGACCTTTCTCTGTGATTTGAGCAATGCCACGGTGGGCAACGGTTATGGTGGGCGAGTAACCGCGGTTATTTACCCATAACTGTTTATGCTCATACGTGCATAACCGTTTACTGGTTGGGTAATTGCCTAAACGGTTATACCCATACCCCATCTACATGTTTTTTAACAACTTGAAAATTAAAAAAAAATTTCATAATTTTCTTTTTTTTTTTAATAATTAAACACCGTTATAGGTACATTCATCATACATTTCCGTATTTTAATTTTTTAAGTCCTTATACAATTCTAATAATTGAAATAATAGTTTAAGGACAATATTTTTAACTGTTACCAATGAAGGTAAATATAATATTTGGTAAGTATTATTGGGTTACAAAAATTGTTTAGAAGACATTTCTGTCAAAGCATTTCTGTCAATTTCATGGTTACTCACAAGGAATTTAAATTAATTTGGCGAATTCCTTGATGATGAGAATCATCATTCCTGTAGTAGTGTTATTGAGAGAAGGACCGATGAATTCCTTGCTAATTTATTGGGTGCTAAGTATTATTGGATCGAGAACATGATTTGTGTTAATTTCAAATATATAAAATAAATGGGTAAACAGTTACCTGTTTATAACCACGGTTAATGCCCATAACTGCCCATTTAAATTTCGCAGGTAAACGGTTATACCCATAACCGTTTATTTATCTAAACGGTTACCTAGAACCGTAACCATTTAATTTAAATGGGCGGGTAACCGCGATTACTCATAACCAATGAGTATTTGCCAATCCCTAATGCCGCCCATTTAGAATTTCTCGAAATGTTTTTTTTTTTTTTTTTTTTGGGTCAAGAATTTCTCGAAATGTTTACCGACAACTTTGGGGGTACGTTACCTCAATGCTTAGGAAACCTGTCTTCTTCTCTTCAAATATTCCATATTGCACAAAATAAAATATTAGGAAGTATCCCGAATGAGATTGTAAATTTGGCTAGCTTGGAGGTTTTGGGGATGCTGAGAACCAATTATCAGGTCACATTCCCACTGGTGTAGGAAAGCTTCACAAGTTATATCTATTAAATTTGAGTAGGAACTCTCTCTCTTTGGCAATCTTACATCCTCTTTCGGAAATTTAAGTCAATTAAATGAGTTAAGCTTAAAAGGCAACAACTTCCAGGCAATATCCTGCCAAGTTTAATAGTGTGTCAGAATTTGAGGCTCTTATATCTTGGTGAGAACAGTTTTAGCGGTATCATATCGCAAGAAATTATTGGTCTGTTGAACTTGTATATATTTAGTTTACCTCAAGATCATTTTCTTGGCTCCCTACCAAAGGATGTAGGAATTTTAATAAATCTTGAGCATATAGATATCTTTGAAAACATGTTATTCAGTGAAATTCCAGCAAAGTATAGTTAGTTGTATAAAATTAGAGTACCTAGACATGCATGGAAATTTCTTCCATGGGACGATTCCATCAACTTTAAGTAGCACAATAATCCTAATTCTTGTCGTGTGGCTTGTTCTTGGCAATTGACACTGAAAATCTTAAACCTAACTACCTAAGCCTACTGCAACCATGGGAGAAAAGACAATATTGTCTTTTTTTGATCAAGTATCTCTCTCTGTTGATCGGGATAATTCAGGAAATTCGGGAAGAGTTTAAATTGCTTCTAGAGATCGTGACTACATGACGCATGATGAGTCTCTCTTTCATCCATGATTTATCCTCCAAAAGAGAGTGTCGTCGCTGCCAATGGAACTATAATCTCAGTAACAGAGCCTGGTCCAATTGCACTCACCCCATCTTTATCCTTACACAATACCTTGCTTCTTCCAGAATTATCAAATCATCTTTTATCAGTCAGTCAAATTACCGATCGATTAGGTTATATCGTACTAATGTTTCTAGTACATTTTTTAAAAGGTACCAACCTTTGGGCTAAAACCTAAAATTTTTAGTCCAGAAACAGTTTTTCTGCTCCACTACTTCTGGCCTAAATTTTTAGCCTCAGATTATTAAATAATGAATTTAGGCTAATTTTTTTTTCTTAAAGTAACTTTTTTAAAAGAAAAAATTATGTAGACTATCATAATTTAACTTTATGAACATTTTAACCTAAAAATATTTAGATTCTGATAAATATTGAAAAATCACAAACAGACACCATGAAACTCGTTAAATGCTATGAAAAAATATGAAACACATAAAAGATTTTTTTTAATTAATTTAGCCGTTACATTTAAATTTGAACCGTTAAATATTTTTTTTACTGTTGAATTTCATCAAATTAGATCTTAACCGTTGGATTCAATGAATTTATAAATATAAAACTAAATAAAATACATATATATGGTGGGCCAGCCCCACTAATCATAGGCTAAATCTGGCTTTTGTTTAGCTTTTAGCTTTTAGCCCACAGATTTAGCATGAATTGGGTTGGATTTGGGGGGAGAATAAAACCTAAAAAATAGCATTTAGCCAGGGTTGGAGATGGTCTAAGAGAAGGGGGTTGTATTATGTCGACGATGTGGCTCCTAGCAGAGTGAATCAAGTACGCAGTGGGAATCGTGACAAGATTTAGAAGATTTAGTTAAGGCATTGGCGACTTGGACATGCCTCGTTTGGCTATTTATGGAAGTTGGTTATGTTATTATTTACTAGTATTTCAGACTTTGATAGCCACATGTGTCTTTCTTTCCCTATACGAGTTGCTCGAAGAAACATAAAGAATTAGATTTCATGTGGTTCAGTTGGATCTTTTTCAACCACCACAAGATGACCCATGCTTTAGGCATAAATCTTTGAATGAAGATCATGGCAAAGACTTATTCAGCTTTTCCACACCATAACTAGCTACAATGATTTTACAACTAGTCATAGTCAAATGGGGTGTCATGTCTTCCACATAAAGTAGTTTCTTATTCGATCTCAGCCTTGCTCATACCTAAGTTCCCATTACCTATTCTTTTGTGTATATCCTCAATCCATTCACAAGACGCAAGCATGCGCCCAATCTGGAACTAGAGGAGTGAGGACGAACATTACTTGTTGGCATAAACAAATGACACGATAATACACCAAAATTAGGAATTGTCATTATACAATACCAAAGCTAACTATTGTTTTATTGGCGTACTATCGATATGAACAGGAACGAGCAATTTTTTATTTATTCGAACACGATCATATGATATTATAATTTCACTCAACTTATAACTCGTGAGTTTGTTTTAGGTTAAAAGAATGAATACAATAACTTGAAAAAGTGAACATTCCTAATATTAGTTCACAAAATTATATTTATATTGAATTTATTCATCAAATTAAGAGAAAAAGATATATTTTTTTTGTCAGGACATCCCTCATCGAGTACGATAGCGATTGGGGTGGCTGATCCACTACGTACAGAGCACTCTGATTATGATTATAAATTGGATGCTGCTAAAGCTGCTAGACAAACAATCAATACAGCTCAACTTTTTTACAACTCCATTTCTACTTTCGCACAAAACAAATATCATCGTCATGGGGATGGGGTTTTACAACTCCATTTCTGCAGTGTTTTTGTCATCCTTTTTTATGCATGCCTTCATTCTTCACTCTTGCCTTCCTTGTTTCGCCCTTCCGGGAAATGAGACAGATAGACTCGCTTTGCTTGAAATCAAAGCTAGCATAACTCATGACCCTTTTGAAGTCCTGACTTCATGGAATGAAACCATCCACTTTTGCTCTTGGCATGGCGTTACATGTGGTTGTCGTCATAAGAGGGTCACAAGGTTGAGCCTGCGGTCCTTCAAACTTGCGGGATCTATATCGCCGCATATTGGGAACTTGAGTTTTTTGAGAGTCATTGATCTCCAGAACAACAGCTTAGGCCATGAAATTCCTCCAGAATTCAGCCGCCTGCACAGACTGCAAGACCTACAGTTAAACAACAATTCACTGAGTGGAGAAATTCCTACCAACTTGTCGTGTTGCTGTCAGCTTCTCAGGCTCGCTGTTGGTTTCAACGTCCTGATGGGAAAAATTCCAAATGAGCTTGGCCTCTTGTCAAAGTTAAGAGTATTTTCCATCCACTCTAACCACTTTACAGGGGGAGTCCCTACTTCTTTTAGCAATTTATCATATCTTGAAAAGTTCTCCGCATCTTATAATAATTTGAGTGGCACTGTCCCGGATATTTTTGGCCGAATGACCAATCTTAGCTTTCTTGCTTTTGATGTAAATAGCTTTTCGGGTATGCTTCCTCCCTCAATCTTTAATCTCTCTTCTCTCACAGTCCTTGATATGCTATCCAACGAAATCCAAGGGAGTCTACCCTCAAACTTAGGTATGGTCTTTCCGAGTCTCCAAACATTTTCTATTTCCACTAACCAATTCAGTGGATCTATTCCTGTTTCATTATCAAATGCCTCAAATCTATTTAGTTTGGGGATCGGAGGTAACCACCTGCATGGAAAAGTCCCTCCATTGACGAATTTGCATAAGCTTGAGTGGTTAATCCTTGCTGACAACCATCTCGGAAGTGGGGGAATTGATGACTTGACCTTTCTCTGCGATTTGACCAACGCCACCCATTTAGAAATTCTCCAAATGTTTACCAACAATTTTTCGGGCACGTTACCTCAGTGCATAGGAAACCTGTCTTCTTCTCTTCAAATCTTCGTTATAGCTCAAAATAAAATATTAGGAAGTATCCCGAATGAGATTGTAAATCTGGCTAACTTAGAGCTTTTGGGGATGGACGAGAACCAAATTTCAGGTCACATTCCCCCTGGTCTGGGAAAGCTGCACAAGTTATATGAATTAGCTTTTAATGGGAACTCTCTCTCTGGCAATCTTCCATCCTCTTTCAGAAATTTAAGTCAATTAAATGTGTTAAGCTTAGCAGGCAACAAACTTCAAGGCAATATCCCGCCGAGTTTAGCAGAGTGTCAGAATTTGAGGATCTTACATCTTGGTGCCAACAATTTCAGCGGTAGCATATTGCAAGAAATCTTTGGTCTGCTGAACTTGTATGATTTGAGTTTAGGACAAAATCAGTTTATAGGCTCCCTGCCAGAGAACATAGGAATTTTAATAAATCTAGAGTATTTAGATATCTCTGATAACATGTTATTCGGTAAAATTCCGGCTAGTCTTGTTAGTTGTATAAAATTAGAGTACCTAGACATGCATGGAAATTTCTTCAATGGGACAATTCCATCAACTTTGAGTTCACTAAGAGGTCTTTCAAAATTGTATCTTTCTCACAACAACTTGTCAGGCACCATTCCAGAATTCTTAGAAGGTTTTGTATTTTTGGAATCTCTGAATCTATCTTATAACAATTTTGAGGGCATGTTGCCAATCAAAGGAGTGTTCAAGAATGCAACGGCAACATCAGTTGAAGGAAATAGTAAGCTTTGTGGGGGCATACCTGAGTTTCATTTGCCAAAGTGCAAATTCCAGCATGCAAAAAAGGAAGGATTGAGCTTAACCATGAAATTGGTTCTCTCCCTCGTTTGTGGGATTCTTGGAGTCATTTTTGCACTAACCTTTTTGTACCTTTATTGCTCACGGAGGGACAAAAAGGGTCAAGCTGCAAGGGATTCGGACAAATTTCCCCAAGTGTCTTACCAAAGTCTTCTAAAGGCAACAAATGGATTCTCCTCAACCAACTTGGTCGGTATGGGCAGTTTTGGGTCCGTTTATAAAGGACTACTTGAGCAAGGTGAAACTACAGTTGCCATCAAGGTACTCAACCTCGTTCGTCGCGGAACTTACAAAAGTTTTATTGCTGAGTGCAAGGCTTTCAAAAATATTAGACACCGTAATCTTATCAAGGTACTCTCGGCATGTTCTGGTTTTGATTATCGCGGTCACGACTTCAAGGCCTTAATTTATGAGTTCATGGTTAACGGGAGCTTGGAGGAATGGCTGTATCCAATTCATACAATTGGTGAGACAAATGAGAGGCCAAGGAGCTTAACAATTTCTCAGAGGTTGAATATTGTTATTGATGTTGCTATGGCATTGGATTATCTCCATCATCATTGTGAGACGCCAATAGTTCATTGCGACCTCAAACCCAACAATATTCTTCTCAATGAGGACATGGTTGCACATGTAGGTGACTTCGGCTTGGTGAGGTTCCTACCAAAAGCTGCTGAAAATTCTTCGGGAAATCAATCAAGTTCTTTAGGGATCAAGGGAACCATTGGTTATGCTCCTCCAGGTATTTACACTTGGTAGTTTATTTTTTCCTAGCTAGTATTTTAAAATTGTGCAATATTTAATTTAAATTTTTCAAACATAAAATGAGCTTTCAGCACGTCACTAGAAAATTAGAATCTAACGTTCTGAATTGTGGAATGCAGAATATGGCATGGGTCATGAAGTGTGGACACAAGGTGATGTGTACAGCTTTGGCATCCTCCTGTTGGAAATATTTACAGGAAAAAGACCGACCGATGACATGTTTCAGGGAACTTCAAACCTCTATAACTTTGTGAAGGCAGCTCTGCCTGAGCAAGTGGAAGAGGTTTTGGATCCCGTTCTTGTTCAAGAAAGCAATCATCCTAATGCGGGGAAGGCAAGGAATCGCATCCTAATCATAGAAAGTTTAATCTTTGTTTTAGAAATTGGTGTTGCTTGCTCAGCAGAGTTGCCTAGAGAAAGATTGAACATCTATGATGCTGTGGCACATATGTGTCGGATCAGAAACAAACTTCGAGCAAATGGTATATGTGAATAGAAGTTTATCGTTAATATGTGGTATAGCATGTAATAGTATTGATGTTATGTGAACGCGTTCTCATATTTGTTAGATAAAAATATGCAGTACATATGGCTAGTTGATCAATGCTTGCCAAACAAACTTATTTGCATCGAATTATACTTGAACAATGACATTCTAGCTTTGCCAAAGATTACAGGACGAACACTTTGAAAGAATTAAAATTAAAAATTAAAAAACAAAGTTGTGGAAAGTATTCATCAAATGTCAAACCTATGTTGGAATTCCTGCTCTATGTTGAGAGGTTTATCCCTGGTTGAAAATGGGAAGCGTTCCATTGTAGTTTATTAGTAATAAAAAATAAGTCATACCTAGTCAGGAAGACATAAACCTAACTCCTCGTAATACAAGAAAAAAGAATAAAAAATACATTAAAAAGAAGGGGTATATAAACCTTACTCTTCTATAAACGAAAGAATAAAGATACAAATATGCATTCATCATTCATCCATTCTTCAACATTTATCTGAGCATTCATCATCTACACGAATGTAGAAATGAATTTGAGGCTGAGTTCAGTCATACATACAATAGCTACAAACAAGAACTCACTTTAAAAGTTATAATAACTTCAGTCGTCAGATCAAATTTCAATAAGACGGATTCTCTGATTTGGTGGATTAGGAGGAAGGGATCCAGACCGGATCCCTTTCCGGTCCAGGCAAAACAGAGGTGGACATTCATCAAAGTCATGTCTCCGATCCAGTATCTGCACAGTTTTTGCTCAATATTTGTCACATGGAGGCACGCAAGCACACAGAAAATTACATGAGCATTGACGAAATTTTAGGTCTATGAATGCATGACAGAAACATTTCACAAATCCGTATGACTTTCAGAGATATTAAACCATGCTTAATTTTAACGCAGTGGAGGGATTTGATTTACCTTTCATTTTGTAGATCCGAGTTCTTGCAGCCATCTTTGCTGTGTGTACAGCAGCTCCATGTGTGAGCCATTGATCCTTGCGGCTCCTATTCCCCTTGGCCTTACTCGGATCCCCAAGTCTACATACAGAAAACATACAGAGTCAGAATTTCGTTTTCATTTGACCTTCGGTCATGAAAACGAAAGGGAGAAATGGTTGGATGCATTTTTATTTCAGATATCGCCAAGTGGAGACCATAATCGCAGAGAGAATGAGAGCTCTTTACCTCGGGTTTTGCAGAGGAATGCACGATGGTGACAATCTGGGCTAGAATCACAAATCGCCATGGCTGGGTTCCGTTTTTGACAGATGGAGATGGAGATGGATTCATGTTTTGACGTTCTGGGCTGAAGACAGAAGCTAGGGTTTCAGTTCCATGAGAAATGAAGAGAGAGAGGAAATGAAGGAGACAGCTTTCACGGCTCTGGGCTCGTGGGTAGTGAGAGAGCGAGGTTCTCAAACGGCGCTAGTTAGGAGAGATGAGGAAATGCTTCCTGTCACGGGTTCCACTCCCCAGAGCACTGAAATTTTGCTTCTTTTTCCAATATTTTCCAGCGCCTCTGTTTCTTTCTTGTCGCCAGGGCACCACTTCGAATCCCAGGTGTGTCAGTTTCCTTGTCTTTTCTTTTATTTCTGTTCCTGTTTCCTTTGTTATTTTATATTTTCTTTTATTGTTTCTTTCTTTTATTTTCTATTTCTATTTTCCTGGTTTATTTTCCTTGTCTTTGTTAGCTATTTTTCAATTTTTAAGGATTTAATATTTTTGTTTTCTTTCTTTATTTTTTCCACATCTTCAGGACAATGTGTGATTTAAGTTTGGGGTGGGAAAATAAAATTTTTAGATTTTTAAATTTTAAGTGTGCTAAAATTTTTCATTCTTTTTAAGTTATTATTCATAGATTATTTTAAACATTTGAATAAATGGACATGGTGGAGATTAATCTCACAGTAGAGACTTTTCTATTTATTGTTGTTTAGGCACTAATTCATGAGTTATCCTTTAACAATTAGCACATTCACACGAACATGATTTGTGGTGGTGAGATTGAAGCACGTGCTTTTCGTCTGAGTTATTTTTTTTATTTATTTATTTTTTGTTCTAAAAAAAAGTAAAGTAAAGTTATTGTTATAAATAAAGTAATAATTGTTCCACCCAAGACTTTGCTTAGTAACCGAGCCAGTTGTCACATCCCAGGCTCGACTCCATTGTAGCACGATATTGTCCGTTTTGGGCCATGACCACGCCCTCATGGTTTTGTTTCTAGGAACTCACACGAGAACTTCCCAGTGGGTCACCCATCCTGGGATTGCTCTCGCGCGAACTCGTTTAACTTCAGAGTTCCTACGGAATCCGAAGCCAATGAGCTCCCAAAAGGCCTCTTGCAAGGTAGAGATGGGAATATACATATAAGGCTTATAGGATTCTCTCCCCTGGGCGATGTGGGATGTTACAATCCATCCCCCTTAGGGGCCCGACGTCCTTGTCGACACACATCTGGCCACGAATTGGTTCTAATACCAAATTGTCACATCTGGCCTAGGCCTCCACCACATCCCGGGCTCGACTCCACTGTAGCACGAAATTATCCGCTTTGGGCCCCGACCATGCCCTCACGGTTTTGTTTTTGGGAACTCACAGGAGAACTTCCCAGTAGGTCACCCATCCTGGGATTGCTCTTGTGCAAACTCTCTTAACTTCTTAGTTCCTACGAAATTCGAAGCCAATGAGCTCCAAAAAGGCATCGTGCTAGATAGAGATGAGAATATACATATAAGGCTTACAGGATCCACTCCCCTGGGCGATGTGGGATGTTACACCAGTCCTGCCTGATCAGCAATTATTCTCGCGTCAAACAGTAGAGTCTTAGCATGGGAAAATGGTTAGTTGGTTTCGTAGCTTTTTCAACTCGAGTTAGTAAGTTCTTATGGGTGTTCTACACCTAGTGCCCTAAAGCCCTTATGGTTTGGGAGTCATTGACCAAAAAGTCATTGCATGGGTTGGATCAAAAGCTTAAGTGAACAAACATTGCACAACCACTACTATTACTATAAAAAAAAAATTAAAAATAGAAAAGAAAAGAAAAATAGTTATGTTTGAAGTTAGTAAGTATTAAATTAAAATGACGAGTGGTAAGGGTTTTAGTCAAGTCTCTTTAACCATGTTGGTTCACTTTACACCAAAAGAAGTTCATGAGTTCTTTTCTAATGAATTCTAAATGGCTTAGACTCTGTGGTGATATTGGTTGGAATTTTTGAAAAGATGTTATAATATTAAGACTTCAATACGTATAGTTTTCAAAATATACATACTACGTATAATATGAAATACTTACCGTAACCTGCAATATCTCAAGACTTCAATATGTCACAAATTTGTAAATAAGCATATAACTTCTAGTAATCACAATATCTTGCAGAAATAAATAAATCATATCGAGTGCTCATCGACACTTGCTGACACATGAGTTCATGTAGAGGTATTCTGACATGAACGCGACTAAGTGTAATAATAATTTACGCTATAGTACTACAATCACTTGAAAACTAGCGTTATGCGCATCACATATAAGTCCTAATTGCCTATAGCAAACTAGGACAGGACTGGCACCTATAATGGAGCCAAATGTGAGCGTACGATATGATGTGAACATACATGTGAAAGACTGGCCTTGGCCTGGGTGAGTACAAACATCAGTGCAGCACACGATGAGCAAATAACGCAAATATGATCATGCGATGGTAAATCGATAATTCGATAATTCAATAACCCTAGTCAATGAAATACTAATCATAACCGTAAATATCATTAAAGCATCCATGCTAATACGCATACATGTGCATCCCGTAGGACGTAGTATAATTGCATGATTTCCGTCAATACGGTAATTTTATATACGTTACCCTAATATAGGTGTAACGTAGAAAATTCTTTATCAAATATATAAATGGAAACTAATAAATACACACACACACACACACTATATATATATATATATATATATATAAAAGAAAAAACCCACTTATAGATAATCGCGTACACAGCCGTTCGAACTAGGAAAGTTGAAGTTTCCGATAGTAATTGCACCTAAGCATAATATTGAGACTCGTTAGTAAAACTTGATTAAAACTTTTGAATTTGGGAAAACGGAGCAGATTTGTAATCTAAGTGTCAAAATACACTAAGAGGGGTCCCGGGCAAAATTTCTAAAAAGTCAACGATCAACCCTAAAAAGTCAACCAAGATGCTCCAGTGGTTAACTACATTAAAACTTTAGAATTTCACTAATGGATGCCAAAAATGGACTCAGGGCGTCGAAATTAGCCTATGAGGGGTTTTTGAGAAAATTCTGAAAAAAAAAGTCAACAACAGTTAACTTTAACAGAATATTCTTTCCTCACAATGTTAAAGTACCTGCTTCCACATCAATCAATGTTCTTTCCTCACAATGTTAACAGAATATTCTTTCCTCACAATGTTAACAGAATATTCCACCATTGATTGGTCTTGCACTCTAAATGTTAAAGTACCTGCTTCCACATCAATCAATGTTCGGGCAGTGGCCATAAAAGGTCTTCCCAAAATAATTGGTGTCTGCAAATCTTCATCCATGTCCAAAACTACGAAATTTGTTGGTAGATACAAATTGTCAACCTTGATAATTAAGTCTTCAATAATCCCCCTAGGATAAGTAACAGAACGATCTGCTAGCTGGAGAATAATTGATGTAGGCTTTAGATCTCCTTGGCCCAATCTCTAAAAAACAGAATAAGGCATTAAATTAATACTAGCACCTAAATCAATTAATGCACGTTTAAAATTAGAATTTCCAATAGTGCAAGAAATTGTAAAACTCCCTGGATCTTTCTTTTTGGGTGGTAATTTGTGTTGTAAAACTGCGCTGCACTGTTCAGTCAAAACAACTTTTTCAAAATCAACCAATTTCTTTTTGTGAGTGCACACATCGTTCAAAAATTTGTCATATGATGGAATGTTTTTTATTGCATCAAGTAGTGGCAAATTAATCTGAACTTTAGATAGAGTTTGCATGAAGTCCCTCAGTTGCTTGTCTTTTGTTGTTGGCTTCAAACGTTCTGGATATGGAATTGGGGCCTCATAAACATGTTCTGTGCATTTTTCTGTTGTTGGATTGTTTTTGGCAAGTTGTGCAGCAGCAGGTTCTGCAAGTTTTGCAGCAAATTCTGTAGGATTTTCTGCAGACTTGTCTTCACTTTTTGCATTCTCACGATTATCATAGCTTTCACCACAACTCAAAATTCTAACAGCACTGCATTCTTCTGAACCCCGTGGATTAAGGACTGTTTGGCTAGGAAATTTGCCTTTTTCTCTTTCTGTGATATGACTTGCTAACTGTCCAAATTGCTTTTCCAGATTTTGAATTGAAGCTTGTACATTCTGCATATTCTGATCATTTTTGTCTATGTACTGCTTTGTAAATTGCATAAACATTTGGAGTGTATCCTCCAAAGAACGTTTGGGTGGCACAACTGGCTGCTGTACATGATTTTGCTGAAAATGTTGCACCTGCTGGTTTCCTCCCCACTTCATATTTGGGTGATCCCTCCAACCTGGGTTATAAAAATTAGAATATGCATCATTTTTTAGTCTCTGAAAATTGTTAAATGCATTTACTTGTTCTGCCACGTGTTCAGGATAGGCGTCTTTGTGTGGGCAGCCCATAAAATCATGATTTGGCATGCTGCAGATGCTACAAACTGCTGTAGTAAGCTGCTGTACAGCAACCTGCTGCACTGGTACTGTTATTTTCTGTAAAAGCATGTCAAATTTTGAGTCAAAATTTTCAAGTTTTCTCTCCATTTTTTCGATTTGAGCAGATACATGTGGAGTTCCAATTGACATATCAAAAATGCCTCTGGTTTGTGTCTGGTCCGCTGCCCATTGTTGTGTCTCTGTAGCCATTTTCTCAAATAACTGAAATGCTTGTTGAGCATTTTTATTTGAAAATGAACCTCCGGATGATGCATTCACATAACTCTTTGTAGTTGGATTTAAACCCCTGTAGAATATTTGCATTCTTGTGTCCCCATGAATATCAGCATGAGGACACTTCCTGAATAAATCTGAAAATCGCTCCCAAGCTTCATGGAACTCTTCATTAGGCTTTTGAACAAAAGATAGAATTTTAGTTCTTATGTCAAGAGTCTTGTACGCTGGATAAAACTTGCTTAAGAACTTTTCGCTTAACTGTGCCTAGGAAGTGATGCTCCTAGATGGGAGTGTAAAAAGCCATGTTTTCGCCTTGTCTTTTAAAGTATTGGGAAAGAGACAAAGCTTAATAGATTCTGCAGAAAACCCACTAACCAAAATATTCTTACAACCCATCAAAAATTCAGTAATGTGCATGTTAGGATCGTCATGAGCTAGTCCATGAAAAGTAGGCAATATTTCTAACATGTGATGTCTAATCTCAAAAGTATCGCCTTCATCTTCTGGATAAACAACGCAACTTGGTAATTCGTTAGCACGGGCTGCTAGTGTTTGTCTCAAAGGTTGCCCAGCTTCGGGCATAGCAAAAGCCATTGTTTCTCTACTTTCTGAAACGCCTAAAATTAGGTCCTGCAGAAAAGTGCCCTTATGGGAAAGATTAGGTGCCAAAAATTGTTCTCGCCGCTGCTTTCGTAATGTTCTTTCAGGCTCAGGATCAAATTGAACAAGCTGTGCAGAATGTGATCTGGTGCTGACCATGCACAAATTTCAGTAATCTGAAGAAATAAAAAACGACAATTAAAATTAAAGAGATTTTTTTTTTGAACGAAAATAATTAATTAAGAATATGATAAAAACAAATTAATTAAAACAATCCCCGGCAGCGGCGCCAATTTCTTGATAGGATTTTTACCACATGCAAATAGGGTTAAAATCACTGAAAATACTTGCAAGAATACAAGGTAATTGTAGTATAATTGCTCATGCAAGGTCATTGTCCACAAAGATTGTTTGATTAATTCATAATTAAATCAACTCTTAATTAACTATTGAAACAGATTTTTATCAAAGATTTGAGATTTTTGAGTTTGAAAATGTTGAATTAACAATTAAAGAACCTAGAAGTTAGAAAATAAAGGCAGCAAACAGAAAAACGTTTTTTAATTAAAACAATTTAGGGAAAGACTAGGGTTAAGCCGTCACCGTTACAATCCTATGCAATTCTATCAATTACTTATAAATTTCCACATCCATGCTTTGAAGGTTAGGTTTTCCTAACGCATATTTTCCTTGTGATGTTCAATCGAAAACGTATATCTAACATGCAATCCGTCTATGATGTTCAGATTAATAAACATGCAAGACTCATTAAACTTCGTGAAAACCCTTTGAAAAACCATGCAACCCTTAAGAGCGTGATGTTCGCCTTAAGTGAACTTACAATTACTAATCACAAGAAGCCCTCCTCAATTTCAGGGTGATGTTCCAACAGAAATTGCATCAAATAACTTGTGTAAATACCCTAATGGTGATCAATCATTAAAATATATAGATAGATTTAATCGTGGTGATTAATAATTCAAAGCAAACATGCATCCATTCATAAGCAAATAAATAAAATTACATATTCATGCTACGGTTCATGGCCTAACCCTAGCAAAAGAATTAGTTACGCATACTCATAATAAAAATCAAAGGAAATATCATTCAAATGAGTCAAAGGAATGAAAACACCTTAAAGTAGAAAATATCCACGAACCCTAGCAATCACTCTTTGTCTCTCCAAGCTCATAAAAAATTACCCCCTCTATTTAAGAACGGCCAAGCAATATCATTGCTGAGTCCCCCTACAAACCCTAAAACATAGGTCTCTTATTAGAACTAGGGAAGTAAATAATAAAATAAAATACTTAGAAAATAAAGTCCTAATTAAACTATGAAAAACTGCAAGGGAACTGTCCATCCACGTTTTGGCCTTAGAAATCTTCCAAATCCGGACCATAATGGCTTGTTTTAAAGAACAGGACGTTCTGAACATATCTCCAGAAGGCCACGAACCCATCTGAGGTCATCTTGGACTTCAAAATTGCAATTCAAGCCCAAAACGTCACTATTCCAGCACTGCGCATTGCTCATTTATTTTATCGCCAGAAAATAACCGCTTGGTAGAAAATTCTGATATTTTGATACGATCAAGCCAAGTGACGAACATCCTCCAATTAGAATTACTCCAAAATTCATCCATTTAAGTATGTTTTTCTCCAGAGGAAGTCGAAAGTCCTAAATTAGAAATACAATTCAAAGTATCAAAATTCTTTCAAAATATACCAAGAATAGGGTTAAATATATACTATAAAATCCGCTCATCAACCTCCACTACTTATAAATATAAGTTCATAACGATTAGGTGAAACTCCCTTATATTTTAGCATCAAATTCAGGCATGCAAACTAAGCGGGCCCTCTTAATCAACACACAAGAATAAGTTCTTAATCAAACAATTAAGTAAATTGTATTCACGATTTATGAAATTACAACTAAAAGTAATCAATTCATATTGCAAATATAATCATGGTTTCAAAGTCTCCTCTAGCTAAAACAAATTTAGCTCCTCATGTTCGCAAAACAAAGATAATTAAACTTAAACATTAAAAACAAAGATAGAATAACCTAGAAATACTCCAGGTGGCTCCTCTTTCCTTCCTTGTTCCGCACAATGGGGATTTGTGTGAATTTAGGCTCTTGAGGTGTGGTGGATGGTGTGGTGTGAATTTGTGGTAGCGGGTGGTGGTTAATGCGTGTTGCGGCATCATGTATTTATATGGTGAAGGGAAGGCACAAATTTGGGCTGAAAATGAAAGGAATTAGGACTCCAAATCACCAAAGAACAATGACACTTTCAATCAGATTCCAGGGAGGACAAGGAATGGTCTTTGTGGCAGATTCTAGAACTTCTAGAAGGGTTATATGTGACATAAACTTAGGGCATGAAAATAGGGCTTTTAGAACGTAATATTTAGGTAATTTAATGTGAAAAAGAGTCCTCTTTGAAGCTGAAATTAAGGTAAGAAAAGATTAGGATAGGATAAGATAAGATAAGGTTGAATAAGGTTTAGATAAGATAAGTAAATTTGGATAACATTCCTTCTTTGTAGCTGATTCCTTATCTTCCAAGTCTTCAATTTAATTCTTCCAGATGTTAATCACATTCCTAGCCTCTCTTGTTCTTCAAATTCGTCCATCCACCTTGCTCCATGCATGTGCAATCCATTCCAAGCCCAAAATTGCTCTAAAATGCTCCAAATTGCACTTTCTTGCCAACTTTGTCATTTGAACCTACAAACACACGAAAATAGCTTAAAACACTATAATAAATGGAAACTAACTTACTAAATGCAAAGAAACAAGCTAACAAAGTCACATAAATATGCTCCTATCACTCCTATCAATACTCCAACACTTACAATCTTGGTTGGAGAGATCACCCAACTATGAAGTGGAGGGAGCATCAACAAACTCAACAACAAGGCGAATTTAGACAGCCACCTCCCGGGACATTTCAAAGGCCATTCACACCAACATAACCTCATCCACAATCTGTTTAACCACATTCAAGTTCGTCAATAGATAGCAATAAAATTATTCAAATGCTAACTTCATTGACGTAGGGATTACAAAATCAAGCTAAAGAGGTGGGCGAATTGAAGAATCAAATGGAGCAATTGGCGGAATTCATGGGACAGTTTAGAGAACAAGGCAAACTACCTAGTTCAACTGTTGTCCAAATAGAGGATTTGAAACCGCCAAGGCTATCACATTGCGAAGTGGCAAGGAGGTTGGAACCAACCCACAAATGTCCAAATCAAGCCAAAAGAAGGACGAGAAGCTACTGCTCAAGGATGAAGATGAAGACAAGGCCACGACAAGGGTAGAACAACCCTTGCCACAACCTCCTAAAGCCTCAAAGCCATCCAACACAGGTAAGTTAGGTCGAAGTTCAAGTACTTCTAACCTTATTCCACCGAATATTCCTTTCCCTAGCAGATTTGTGGAATCTAAGAAAGAAAATAGTGAAAAAGACATTCTGGAGACGTTTAGGAAGGTGCAAGTCAATGTTCCGCTCCTTGATGCAATCAAACAAGTTCCAAAATACGCCAAATTTTTTAAAGAACTTTGCACAACAAGGAAAATGATTTCGAAAAGAAGTGGTACGGGTAAGTGAAAACGTTTTAGCAGTTTTACAAAGAAAATTGCCCCCTAAATGCAAGGATGCAAGTAGTTTCACAATCCCTTGTGTTATTGGCAATACTAAATTCGAGCATGCTATGTTAGACTTAGGTGCATCCATTAATGTCATGTCGTACTTTATTTATGCATCTATGAACCTAGGAGAGCTTAAAAATGATAGAGTTATTATTCAATTAGCCGATCGTTCTAATGCATATCTAAAAGGAGTTTTGGAAGATGTTTTGGTGCAGGTTAATCATTTAATCTTTCCAGCTGATTTCTATGTGCTTGAGATGGAAGATTCAGCTCATTCTACTCCATTGTCGATCCTACTTGGAAGACCCTTCATGAAAATAGCCCTCACCAAGATAAATGTGTTCAAGGGGACATTGACAATGGAATTTGATGGCAACATTATTGATTTCAATATTTCTAAAGCCATAAGGTATCCTTTTGATGATCATTCTTGTTTTTCTATTGATATACTCAATTCATTGGCGCATGAATACCTTGAAGACCTAAATGGGGATACCCTTGAAACAACCATTAGAAAAAGAATGGGACTCAAAGACCAAGTGGTAAAACTTATGCATTCATGGCAGGAATAAAGATCTCCTTGCCATGCCCAATTATGAAGAAGTGGTCGAGATGGTGGCTGTCTTTGAATCATTGCCACAACATGTTGGTAAGCCTTCAAACCCAAATTCAATTCTCATTTCTACTAATAAGTTGTTACCCTCAGTAATTCAGGCACCCTCCTTCGAGCTTAAACCATTACCAAATCATTTGAAGTACGTTTTCTTGGGAGACCAAGAGACTTTGCCGGTCATAGTCTCTTCACACTCATGGCAGGAGAGGAAGAGAAATCGGTTAGGGTATTGAAGGAGTACAAAACGGTGGGCCTTGGCTGATATTAAAGGAATAAGTCATACACCATGCATGCATTGCATACTTTTGGAGGAAGAGGCTAAACCATCTCGAGAGGCTCAACGCTGACTCAACCCTTCAATGATGGAAGTTATGAAGAAGGAGATTATCAAGCTTCTTGATTGTGGAGTGATCTACCCAATTTCGGATAGTCGTTGGGTTTCACCGGTTCAAGTTGTTCCAAAGAAATCGGGAGTCACTGTGGTGAAGAATGTAGAAAATGAACTTGTGCCCACTCGTATCCAAACAAGTTGAAGAGTTTGCATCGATTATAGGAAGCTCAACACCACCATAAGAAAGGATCACTTCCCCTGGCCATTCATTGATCAAATGCTTGAAAAGTTAGCTGGTCATTTGTTTTATTGCCTTCTTAATGGTTATTCAGGATATAATCAGATTGTTATAGCTTCGGATGATCAAGAGAATACCACTTTTACTTGTCCATTTGGCACCTTTGCTTATTGTCGAATGTCATTCGGTTTATGTAATGCACCAGCCACATTTCAAAGATGCATGGTAAGTATCTTTTCAGATTTTGTTGAGAGATTATTGAAGTCTTCATGGACGATTTTAGTGTTTTTGGTGATTCGTTTGATGATTTTTTAGCTAATCTCACATTAATCTTGAAACGATGCATCGAAACTAACCTTGTTTTAAATTGGGAAAAATGTCACTTTATGGTAAAACAAGGCATAGATTTAGGTCACATATTTTCAGCAAAGGGAATTGAGGTTGATAAATTGAAAATAGATCTTGTACGCTACTTACCTTCCCCACTTCGGTGAGAAAGGTTCGATCTTTTTTTGTACATGCAGGATTTTATAAACGATTCATCAAAGATTTCTAGAAGATCTCCACACCCTATGCCGACTCCTACAGAAGGATGTGCCATTTAAGTTCGACGATGAATGTGAGAAAACCTTTAATCACCTCAAAGAGATGCTAACTTCGGCCACCATCATAGTTCCACCAAATTGGAGTGTTCCTTTTGAGCTTATGTGCGATGCCTCAGATTATGCCATAAGGGCTGTTTTGGGACAAAGAAAGGACAAGCAGCTGCATGTCATCTATTATGCATCTCCGACCTTGAATGACGCTCAATTGAACTACTTCACCACTGAAAAAGAACTCCTTGCTGTTGTGTTTGCTTTAGATAAGTTTCGTTCTTATTTACTTGGAACTAAAGTCATCATTTATTCTGATCATGCAGCTTTGGAATATTTACTCACAAAGAAAGAGGCCAAACCAAGGCTTATTCACTGGATGCTTCTTCTCCAAGAGTTCAATATCGAAATCCGGGACAAGAAAGGAAGTGAGAACGTGGTGGCTAACCACTTGAGCCGTTTGGTACACGATGAGGAGCCATTACCGATCCCAGAAGCATTCCCAGACGAGCAGCTGATATCCATTGAGGTAAGTGAGCCATGGTATGCTGATATTGTGAATTATATTGTGTCTAAACAAGTTCTAAGCACCATAACTAGGCACCAACATGATAAACTTAAGAAAATGGCACGGTTTTATTTGCGGGATAACCCTTATTTGTGGAAATATTTCCCTGATCAAATTATTCATAGATGTGTGCATGATTTTGAGTTTAATTCAATCTTAACTTTCTATCACACTTATGCATATGGACGTCACTTTGGCACACAACGTAGAGCACTTAAGGTTTAAGAATGTGGATTTTATTGGCCTACTATATTCAAGGATGCTAGAACTTTTTGCATAACCTGTGATTGTTGTCAAAGAACAAGGAATATAGGTCCAAGAGACCAAATGTCGCAGGCTCCAATCTATTCTGTCGAAATTTTTTATGTTTAGGGTATCGATTTCATGGGGACTTTTCCTTCATCTTATGGTTTCAATTATATTTTACTTGCGGTTGATTATGTATTGAAATGGGTGGAAGCAAAAGCCACTCGTACTAATGATTCCAAAGTGGTTGCAGATTTTGTCAAAACTAACATATTTGCCAGATTTGGAATGCCAAGAGTACTTATAAGTGATGGGGGTTCCTATTTTTGCAATCAAACCATCGAGGTGCTGCTCAAGAAGTATAATGTCACGTATAAGGTTTCAACACCTTATCATCCTCAAACAAGTGGGCAAGCCGAGGTTTCTAATCGAGAAATCAAGCAGATTTTGGAGAAGATAGTTGGACCAACTTGGAAAGATTGGAGTTTGCGTTTGAATGATGCACTATGGGCGTATCGTACAACCTACAAAACACCAATTAGGATGTCTCCATTTCGGCTCATCTATGGGAAACCATGCTATCTTTCGGTTGAGTTGGAGCTCAGAGCGCATTGGGCAGTCAAAACGTTCAATATGGACATAGATGCGGCTGGCATTCATAGGAAGCTTCAATTGAATGAGCTTGAGGAGATTAGGAACGAGGCTTATGAGAACGCTCGCATTTACAAGGAGAAAACGAAGGTATTCCATGACAAGATGATTCGTGGCAAGACGTTCTCAAATGGGCAGAAAGTGTTACTTTTCAACTCCTGCCTTTGATTGTTTCCAGGTAAGTTGCATTCTAAATGGGTTGGTCCTTTTGTTGTTACTAATATACTTCCTTATGGTGCAGTCCAAGTTCAAAGTTCAAAGACAGGACATGAATTCAAAGTGAATGGACACCGTTTAAAGCCTCACTACGAGAATTTCTAAGAGCATGTCGTGGAGGAAATACCCCTCCATGCCGTGGACCCTAATGGAGCTTAAAAGGAGGTATCATCTGGCTAGAAGATTTTAAAGCAAGCGCTTCTTGGGAGGCAACCATGCGTTCAAATAAAGAAGACCTAGGAATCTCCGGCTCCAAAACCAGATTTGCGTTCCTTAACCCTACACTTTATTGCTTTCACTTTGCCATAATTGTCATGTTCGTTAGTTGTGTTGTTTGATTGTCTACATGTGAGTCTATGTTTCAAACATTGAGGACAATGTTTGGTTTAAGTGTGGGGGAGGGGGTAAAATAAAGTGTTTTTCATGAATGTTCGTTGGATTTCACCACCTAGCACTTCTAGAGTTGGTACTCATTGTTTTTAAGTGTTTTGAAAAAAAAAAATCGAAAAAGTTTTGAAAAACCCAAAAAGAGTCGTTTTTTGAGTTTTTTTTTTTTTTTTTTTTTTTTTTTGTGTGCGGTGCGTTTGTGTCTGAGGGTACCTTCCAACACAATGATGAGGATTTGGTTTTTAAATTGCATGACTAATAAAGAAAGTTACAAATATGGGTGGAAGTTTGATATGCTCTTTGGTTTATGCTTAGTTGTAGTGTCATTTTCGAATTCACATGTAATCACAAAAAGAAAAAAAATCAGTTTTTGTAATATGCTTGAAGGAAAGAACTCAAACTAATGCTACAACCCTGAGAGACTTGAGCCTATGCTTTATTTAAAGAGTTATTAATCTGTGATGTTTTTGTTTTCTCAAGTCGTTGCATGATCTCATTATTTCTTTGCTTGGTTGCTACTTAGAATGCATTTTCATCATTATAGATCCAAATACTAGAACTCATACCCGTTCCATTCAAGGCATGAAGTTGAGTGCATAACATATAACAAGATGAAGTTGTTTAGTTAAACCAGAGCAAAAAAGCCTTACCCTTTGCATATGTATTGTAGGTTTAACCCTGTTGAGCCTTAGTCTATTTTCTTTGTTAGCCACATTATCCTTACCTAGCCTAGAATAGGACTATCCATACCCTTGTTCTTAAAGAATGGTGGAGCATGACTTAGAGGGAATTCCTTTGGATCAACATTATGTAGAAAAACAAGTGTGGGGGAAGGTTTTTGGTTGGAAATCTATAAGGTTGTATGTTTAGTGTGCCAAAGAAAGAAAAGGGCACGGGAAAAAAAAAAGAAAAAAAAGAAAAGAAAAGAAAAGTTGAGAAAAGAAAGGAAAAGAGTTGAGAAATAAGTGAGAATGAACTCACAAGTATTGATTGTTGAAGAAAGGGTCCAAAAGTTTGCATCCGGCCCTAAGTGTGTAAGAATCTTTCCCTTGTGTTTAAAGTTGGTTGTTGCAATCAAAAGTTGAATTCTAAGTGTTGATTTCATTACTTTGCTTACTATCACTTTAAGAACCTTTGTTTATCCTTAACCTTTCTTTTTTAGCCAATACTTTAGCCCAGTTACACCCCTTAGACTTCTATCTTGATTGTTATGTGATTCAATATGTGAAGTTTGAAATTGGTATGAGCATATGGAATCCTTGGTTCTCACTTCTAAGTAGTGGCATTCCGTTCATGAGATCATATACATGTTAATAATTCCAGAAAGTGCTTTCTTTGTTACAACATATGTGAGTGCTAGTCTACATTTTTACATCAATCTTCTTATATATACTTAGTATAGGGAGTGTAGTTAGAAAATCTGTGTGAAAATAGAGAGTATATCTGGTGAGGAATTGAGTGAATTCTCTAAGTCATGTTACTACATTCAAAATGTTGTTTTAATTGATTAAATGCGAGCTAGTGAGTGGTTACTACGATTAAGTATAAGCTTGAGGGTAAGGATAGCTAAAATCTGTGGGAGTAGTGATTTTTAACATGTCATGTTTCATTGGAAATCCCTGAGGTAATTGTTGGAAGGTTTAGGTTGTGTTTTGTTTTCTTTGTTTTGCTCGGGGACTAGCAAAAGCTAAGTGTGGGGGAATTTGATAGGAGCATATTTGTGCGACTTTGTTAGCCTATTTCCTTGCATTTACTCGGTTGGTTTATATTTATTAGAGTGTTTGAAGCTATTTTCATGTGTTTGTAGGTTCAAATGGCAAAAGTGGCAAGAAAAGGTAATATGGAGCATTTTAGAGCAGTTTTGGGCTTGGAATGGATAGCACATGCATGGAGCGAGGTGGATGGACGTTTTTGAAGATCAAAAGTGGCTAGGAATGTGCTAAAGAGTTGAAGAAATTAATTCAAGACATAGAAGATAAGAAATCAACTAAAGAGAAGGAACATTATCCAAAACCTTATCTTATCTTATCCTAACCTTATCCTAATCATATTCTACCTAAATTCTAGCTGCAAGGGGGAGTTATTTTCATATTAGGGCATCTAAAAACCTGATTTCTAGAAGGCCTTACTTTTTCCTAAAAGGGTGTTGCATACCTTAACCTTTGTCCTTCTAGAAACCTATCATAATACCCCCTTTCTAGAAGCCTAGAAATCTGCTGCACCCTGGATCTTTGTCCCTATTAGTTTATGATGTGCAATACCTTTCCAACACAACCTTTGGAGTGCCAAATCCTTCTCCAAAACTACCTTGTGCCATGTGCCCTTGGCCTATAAATACACCATAATGCCGCACCATTCAGAGGACCACACACAAGAGCCTAAAATCAGAAAAACTTATGCCGCAACTTTGTAAGGAAGGAGAAGAAGAAGCTTGGAGTCGTGCCTGCCATTCAAGACCTTTGGATTGTTGGAGCGTTTCTAGGTGTATTCTATCTTTTGTTTTCAATGTTTAATTTTAATTGTCTTTGTTTAATTGCAAACATGAAGAATTAATTTCATTTTAGCTAGAGGTGAATTCAAGGCCATGAACATATATGTGATATGAATTGATTACATCCAGTTATTGTTTCACAAATCATGAATGCAATTTACGTAACTGTTTGATTGATAACTTATTCTTGTATGTTGATTAAGGTGGCTCACTTAGTTTGCATGCATGAATTTGATGCTAAATATAAGGGAGTTTCACCTAATATTTATAAACTTATATTTACAAGTAATGGAGGTTGCTAGTCACGATCGCGTTAAATAAATTTCTGGCAGGAGTATCATGCAGTTTATAGTTACGAATGTCATGTCAATGCTTATGATTTTCACAGAACTTAATGATCTTTGATATGTATCTCTATTATGCAGTTCATCTAAGGAACTTGATAAGAATAATTTGGTTGCATCGCTGAGTTCAGTTCAATGAATTTAGGAAAATCTGATGGTTAATTTGTGTAGTTCACGGCCTAGAACGATCCCTACTTTCATATACTACAACTATCAAAAAGAGGGTTTAAGTTTGTGTGCTATTTTATATCACATCAGCCATGCTAGATATGTGAACATCTTAGTTGTGCATTTGAAAGGGATAAGTTAAAATATCATATCACTGATTCAGGAATTTTTAGGGAAAGGCCTTTCTTTGTTTGAAGTCAGATTTATGTCCTAAAAACATTTCTAACTTATTCCATGTCTTAGGTTTATTTTTAGATAGTTCTAATTTTTCCATTTTCTTTCTGTCTTTATTTCTTTTCCAAAATTACTCAAACCCACCCCCAACCATTTTAAGTCATAAGAGTCTTTAACTAATGCTAATTTGTAAGAGTCAAAGGTTTTACTAAGTTGTTTCTTAGTCCCTGTGGTTCGACACCCTTACTTGTGTTGCTATACTATCCTTCTAGTTGCACTCGAAAGGAACTTCAACACTCATCTCTAACTTTTTTTTTCTTTTTTCTTCCTTTCTTCAACTATGACTAGGTTCCTTCTTTGATTTCTGCAAAAGCCTAATTTATTGTCCAGTTGTTCCTTTTCCGTAACCGACAACAACCCAATTTTTTTTTGATAAAAAATAGATGATAAGCTTTTGAATTCCTTATGGCCACTATGACACACCCCGACCCGGAATGTCCACTAGGACTTCGAATCGAGCCATGCTGGTCAACACCTGAGAGGTGACGAAGCCATAAAGTGTGATAATGAATAAAATGTGAATAAATTAAAATCTAAAGTGCCTAAGAACACTAGTGCGCGGTGAGCAGGTCTGGACCCATTTCACGTGTGATACAGAGCATAGGTATAGTACATTAAGGTAAAATAATGACATCTGTACTGAAAACTGCCACGAATCTTCGTCAATATGGAACTCTACTGCTAGAACCTGGAGGTGTGCAAAAATAGAAAATGTGAGTAAGTGAAACAAAACTTTTCAAACCAATTTCAATTACCAAATGTAGTAACCCCTCGCCGTAATACCTGTATAATTTCCTGAAAATCATACTACGTAGAAGTATGAAATCAAATGTATACAAACAGTAAATCCAAAAATATACCACTACTCAGCATCTCATTAGCAATATAATTAATCAGGTGCTTAATAACCCATACTAGAACGCAAGTCTGAAACATCTATAGTGCCCTGTACGACTACACCCATATCTCATCAATCAATGCTAGCATATAAGTCGGGAGTCACCTATAGTGACATTTACGATTTATCCATATCTCACCAATCAATGCTAGCATGTAAGTCAGGAGTCACCTATAGTGACCTGTACGACTTATCCATAACTCATCAATCAATGCTAGCATATAAGTTAGGAGTCACCTATAATGACCTGTACGACTAATCCATATCTCATCAATCAATGCTAGCAAATAAGTCGGGAGTCACCTATAGTGACTTGTACGACTTATCCATAACTCATCAATCAATGCTAGCATATAAGTCGGGAGTCACCTATAGTGACCTGTACGACTTAATCTATAGCTCAAAAAATATCTCTACACACGATTCGGAACCACCTCTAGAGGTTTGTACGACAGGAATGGGTGTAAATAAGTATGCTCAAGTGTTACGATCACGTGAAGACTGTGCGAATAATCGCAGGTCACTTATGAGTCGGAACCACCTATAGTGGTCTGCACGACAGGCCTGTGCACCTACCTTGAGTCCACGGTGAGCGTAAGGTGAGGGAGCACTAACACCGGGGTGCAGGTTTATAAGCTCTCAATGCATCTGAATATAACATGTACAACTCATTGGCAACCAGTATGATAGTGTCAGAGTTGCCTAACACATAAATGTAGTCATGCTATAACTCCATCGATTCAACTAATACCATAAACTCACCTGAACTTACCTAGGTGTCCTGCATTCACCTTTGCACTTCAAGGCATTCACAATAATTATGTGCATGTAATATACATATGGATATACCATGATGCATTCTAATAATCAACCATGTCATAGCATTTTCAATTATATACATATATATATAATGTGGCATAAAATGCATAAGCTGTAATGCCCTACTCCCAGACTATTTATTTTCGGGGATAATCATCGGTGACAAGCCCGACTAGACCCTAGTTTAATTAACTATCATTACTTACGTTTCCTTAGTTAAATTTCTTGATTCTTCACACATTGATTTATAACCAACATTTAACCACCAACACATAAGGTTAAAACTCACATTTTACACCAATGTCCCTCACCTTGTTCAATTCCCCAAACAAAGCTATTGTCTCAATTATTTAATCTCACATCTTGTATGGCTGCATCTAACGTCTTGTTAGACCGCCTACGTACCCTAAACAGGGATCAAGCCATTCGTAGTTCACGTATGTACTTCTAAACATTCACAGAAATTATATGAAATATTCAATTTATAAACATTTGTGGAGATGGCAATCTTATATATATATATATATATATATAAACGATAGAAGGGAAAAGACCCACTCACCTTAGGTCCGCACTATGAATTCCTCGCATGAATATCGAGACATCACAAAATATCGTCGTCTGTGATCAATTATCAAATCACGTCTCAAAGTTCTTACAGATAGAATACATAATTTAAATAAAACATATCCTCAAGGACCTTCTAGAATAATTTGAGACTCATTGACCAAAAGTCAACCATCGATCGAAGATCGACGATAGGGTCCACAACCCTGCAAAACTTGATCCGGAAGATCCACATCTCAGATTTCCAATCCGTAACTTCTCATGATACACAATATGCTTCTAGAAAAACATACTAAAGTTTCATTACGATCCAACGATGGGATCTCTGCCAATTTCTAAAACTGATTAGCAGTTAACATTTTATTTTATGAACTTACAAATCCAATTCAGGAAGATCTATAGGTTGGATTCCCAATCCGTAAGTTCCTACATTCATCAATTATCACGTACTACAATGTAACAAAGTTAGGTGACAATCCAACGGTCGGATCGTCTATTCATATAAATACCTATTAACATATCATAGAGAATTGAGGTTCCAACGATCAACCTACGTTATTCAAATATCAAAACTGAATTCAAGACATTTAACATAGCCTAAAAATAGCATTGGTCGCCCATTGGCCACGCGCCGTCGTGGGTGGTGGTCGGTCGCCCCGACTGGTTGAAAAATCCAACCATTTCTAAAAATTGTCAAAAATTACAGAAATGAAGATCTCAAAGAGTAGAGCAAACTTTATACCTGTGGCTAAAGCCAATTTGGCTGAGAAAAGCCCCAATTTCACAAAAGCCATCGGAACCTTAGGTGTGGGTGTGCTTTGATTCGTCCTCAACTCAACTTTGCCGCTCAACCTAATGATTGGGCATTTCTTCTAGGCTCAAGGGAAGTATATGGGTGGTATTAATTGAATGGACACGTTTTAGGTTTGGAGGATTTTGACTAAGAGTCCTCACGGCACCCATGGTTCTCGTTTAGATTTTCCCCCAAAATACAACCAATTTCTATATAATTTCAGGTGGAAAAAGAAAAGGGAAGGGTATGGAGTAATTTACAGGTATTGGATGGGTGAATTTCACCTGAAAAAGGCATAACTTGGCCGTAATTAGAATCGGGTTGAAAGGTTTGGCGCGGGTCGAGGGGGATCCGGCCAATCCCCTTCCTCATTTCCCTTATTTCTCTCTTGTCTAATTGGTTCTTTCTCTTTCTCTCCTCTCCTCATTCCTCCACTTCTCTCTTGGTCCCTCCTATGCTCTCTTCCTCCCCTTTCCTCCGCTGCCATCAGGCAGCTTCCGTCTTTTTTCTTTCTTTTTTCTCGGCCACACCCACACACACACATGTGTCCTCAAATTTAGTATACAATAATATAATATTACATAATTAGAATAGTTGTTTCTTCAAAATACCTTCGATTCGTAACTCTATAAAACTTTAACCGTAACTCCGAATTCATTTCTATTTGCACTTACGCGTTTGTATCGTTGAGTACTTCAGGAGTACACTAATAGAATATTCAGTATGTCTCACTACACATTGGTCAATGAAAGTCAAAACCTTCGCCTCTAGGGTATTTTCGTATATTCACACTTTTAAAATTAAGAAAATTTTAAAGGCAGGGATGGGTTGTCACAATCTACCCACTTAAAAAAAAATTCATCTCCAAAATTTAAAATAACATGTTAAATGTAACATACTCGAAACTAGGGAGAAACAGGTATGTAAATACATACACAAGAAGGAAATCGAGTTATAACAGCTGCATAAAAAAAAAAATGTCATTCCATCACAATTCAGAGTTTCAAGCCTCCAATTCATACTCTCCTTCTCCTTTAGTTCAATACTAAAATATACAGTCCTTTATAAACATAAAGTAGAACAATAGATGTATAACAACACAATGTCGAAGTACATATATAATAAAGTGAAGTTAAAATTGTTGTATTGAAAACAACTCCAAAAATAGAAAACTTCACTCAAGTTTTCAATATTACGGTCTGTAGCCCGTAATACCAACAATTCACTATTGTCCCGATAAGCAAGTAACAAATTCCCGAGGGTGCAATATTACCATCTTGCCCCTCATTGGGAAATATACATACATCGTTGATCCAAGTCTCAATTGTACTTACACACTACCCTCATGGGTAACATTAACCTATAACATAATTTTCTATATCATAATCTCAATCATCCAAATACATATTTGCAATACTCATTGTCAAATAGGTTCTGTCACAATCGGTTGTAATTATTCATCTTTCATGCCTCAAAGCTCACACATTCTTCCTATATAATAGTGTAATACCCGTATAAATAAAACAATGCAGTAAAAAAATATTTACACGACGCAAATCAAAGCCCAAAGCGAAAATGGACCTTGCCAAACATTCGTCGTGTCACGAATTCTGCTAATGAGTCCAAACCATAGCTAACTAGTAAATGTTGCCGAAATTGAGCTGTCTTGCCCACTTGCTTAGTGAACCTAACAATTAGACCATTGACATTTAAATCTACAGCCCGTAACACCGATAACTTATTGTCTTCTCAACAACTAGTGAGAAGTTCTCAAGGATACCAAAATATCATTTTGTTCCTCTTATGCCAATATGCCAAAATTGTCTGACTCATAACTCAATCACGATACCGTACTATCCCAAGGTGCACCAACTTGGCTGCTAAAAGTGTTTCGACGTTCACGTCCCCACAACTGAAAGTTGTTTAGAATTCCTTTTGGTAAGTCTGGTAAACTCGCAATAAGATTATATTTCAATGGTTCCAGCTAGCATCAATATGAAAGTGGCACAAGCACCCATCAAGTCGATCTATCATGAGTTCCTCACTAACCGAGCAAGAAATCATGTCGAGAAGGTTAAAAGAACACTTAAGAATTTGAGGGTCAAAACAAGTTTATGAAATCTAGAGTACAAGATATCTTGACTAAATGTACAATTTCAATGTCTAAGTGGTCCTCCTAGATAGTTGGTTCCTATCCGAAATGATATGGGAAACGAGCTGGCGACTCAAAATCAACCCAATTACCTTTAATACCAGAAGGTGAAGTTGAGGGTACGAACAGAGCTGATGCAGACTAGTATCAAAAAGTCTAACAATTTCAAAAGTGATGAATTATGATTAAAAAAAAACTAAACAAATCCAATGTTGTCCCAAGCCAAAAATAGAGAGGTAAAATTTAAGAATAATCTAACAAGATTTCTTGATGATCGAAAAGTAACATCACCAAATATTAAACTACCAGGGACCAAAAGTAATTTCCCAACAAGTTCTTCCGCCGAGTGTTACCACTTTAGCATCACATTGCCACATAAGACATTTCTAAAGCCTTAACAAAAGTAGACTTCGCAAGAATTCAATTAGGTGATATTCTAACAATACTATTGAGAAATCAAAACCAGCTGGGATTTCCAATCTCAAAAGGATCAATTCTAACAACAGACGAATGACGATGAGATTAGTTGGTAAAATCTCCGATGATACACGGTTATCAATACGTTAACTTAGGCCATCAACTTGTCTCAAATCTACACATTTCTTCTACAAGGAATAACTTCATAATTCTAAGGACAAATGCAAAAATGATTTTCTTAAAAGTCATCAAGACCACACAACTGCCCAAAATTGAAGAAAAGCTAACATATTTTCGTATTTGATGAGGTGGCAAGATTCAAACATTAGAGCTAGAGCCTTCCTCATCAGATGCTTCTAGGTTTGAGGTCTCATTCCTCAAGTGGTCAAGGATGTTGAAATTAGCCTTCTTAATCTCTGCCAAAATCTAGTAGGGGTCCCAGCCTTCTCAGTGACCTTGTTAAGCATAGCCCGATATATATTTGAAGTTGTATCCCTTGTTTTCTTTGCAGATGGCCTAGTTTAGCAAATTCCTTGCCCCGACTACATGCCTTTCCATTATAGCTTGCTGCTCCACCTAAACCATTTCCAGATTGGGCGATGTGGCAAGTAGTTGGGCATTGATTTCTGATGCACTTTAATGAGTAGCCTTAAGTTAACGAATTCACTCTACTTGACTGATAAGAGTTGCTTCAGTCTAGACATGAACATGCCCAAGAAACCTTGTGAGAAAAAGGGCAAACACACCAAGGGTGATTCGATAGACGATAAAGATAAAAGGAATACTACTTTCATGGAATCTCGCAAGGAAGACTTCAAAAAATGAATGAATCTCTTTGTTATATGTTGGAGCAATGACAACTTGAAGAAGGGCATGAGCATAGTTCGCATTACGAAGCCCACTAGCATTCATTGGAAGGTCAACCAATTCAAAATAGATCTGATCACTAATAGCGGCTGCGTCATCATTTCAACTTCGCCCGGAGTAGCAGACCTACTCAAATTGGTTTAGTGATCGATATCTAGGTTTTGTCATAAACCTAATTAGATGAAGAGTAGCCAGTCTTTACGACCACCAGCGTAGGCTGCATAGACTTTCGACGAGCCAGTGGCAACATGGTTCAAGGATCTCAAAGTTGGGAAGACTTGGCTCGTATTTCGGCTGAACTAGATGCAACACTGGAGGAAGAGAATGATGATGCTACTCCTACGGTTGTTGCATCAATTGAAGAGAATGAGATCAAAGTCTTTCTGAATGAGGTTGAAAGTCCGCTACTTCACACGCAGCAAATGATAGGGCATAGAGGAACCTTTTATTTCTGATTAGATGAACTTCTTCTAGCTCATCTGTTTTGAAGGCCCCAGGTATAACTCCAGAGTCACTATCCATAAATGGCTGTTTCTTTTGGGCCAACCTCGTAGAAAACTTTGAAGACATAGGGCTGAACCGCTTTCGTTTCTTCTTATCTGGATTTAGCGAAATAATGACCTTGAGCGTGCGGATTCCCTTAGGAACATCATTTGTATTGATCCAATATGGATTATGAATAGGAAACTTAGAGCAACGTTTGACAATCGCATCTTTACTCGCTCTTTAAATCGGGCGGGAGAAGTCAGCCATTCTAGCTACGGTGCTCCTCTAGGATCTTAAAGGTATGAAGTATAAGCTCTGGATGACAATGCTCGATGCTTTTCAAATCATTGTTGGATGAAGACCAAGTAGAGGAACATTCCTGACCTGAACCCCAAAGATGTCTCATTCCAGTCACCGTCCACAATGAGGACATCTTTATACCAATCCTTATCTTGCCATGGAACTTCGAGAATATATGATGACCACGAAAAACTGGGCCTTGGCTAGAAAAAGTAATGCCCATCAGACTTTTTTCACGTACTGTATAGCATACAAAATTATTGGAGTTCGAGTTCGGCTACATACAATTGGTTTAACAACTCAAAATAGGTAATGAGTCTTAAATCAACAGGAACCAAGTTGCAAAGGGCTATATTGTAACTAATCAAAATACCCTTTAACAAATCAGATAATGGAAGCCTCATGCCAAGATCCAAGTACTAGGGTGCATTATAATGCATAGACGTGGGGGGTCAGAAGGCTCAGGCAAGGCGGCTTGAGTATTGTAGCTTGGTTACCACTCGACCTTCCAGTGGTTCAGAAGGTCCTGGTGCCGTTAGACGAAAGTTTGACTTTCCCCTTGGCTGAGCACCCTTGTTAGTGAAAGGTTATAGGGTAAATTTGTGGTAGATGTGGGAGCTTTCCTTAAAGATGTTGCCATTGAAGAGAGAGTGAGGAAATTTTGGAAGAAGATGAATGAAAATCAAGGAATTTCAAACAAGTATATGGAAAAAGTTCAACTCCTTTTGAACATAAACAATTTGGGATTTTAAAGAAGACAAGTGAATAGATGTGAGGATATTTAAAGAAGAATTTTAGTGTCATCCCGTCATTGAATACAGATTATCGTGTCTCGAGATCAATCGAATTTGATAGTTGAATTTAACTAGAAAAAGTAACATATAGTGCCTCATTCTCTATTCAAACGCAATTGAGACAATCCTCATTATTGCGATATTGACGACACGATTCACAAGTTAATACGGCTGAATACATAACAAGTTGGAGTATAGTTAGGCACAATTGTGGGATCATAATTTCCAGGGTCGGAGTAAGAGGGAATGGAATATGCATACTTCAGAAGTCCGATCATATACTCGACAGCCTCCGCTGCGAAGCTAGTTAAATGGAGTAGCGATGTCACCACCATTTTCATACAGAATTAGTGGGTAAAGTTTGACGACTTCGTTAGGGGTGGGTTCAAAAAACCGAAAACCAAAAAAAAATCGACAACTAAACCGGACTGAGGTCGAAAAAAATCGAACCAAAACTGTCAAACCGAATCAAACTGAATTTGGCCAGTTCAATTTCGGTTTTTAAGGTTTGGAAACCAAATCAAATCGAACCGAACCGATATATATATATATATATATATATTTTTTTTTTTTTCAATATTTATAAATAGTTTAGTCATACAATCATAACAAAACAGAACCCGTTGCCAAGTTGGTTTCAGTGAAAATTTTCAAGCTGGAGCGCATGGGTTCGAACCCTCATGCCTCTAGGATTTCTGAGAATTTTTTTAATTTTTATGAGAAATCAACAAAACCTTTAACCCTAGCCACTAGTAGTAGCAGCCTTCCCCTCTTCTATCTCTTGTTCCCTACCTCCAGACTCCCTTTATGAACCCTAACCCAGTAACCCTCTTGGGCAGCCTGAGCCTCCTCTCTCTCTCGCTCAGTCTTCAACTTTAATTGCTCTGTCTCTATCAATCTCTCAGGCGACCCGCAGCGGCGCGACCTTTCTCACTCTCAATCTCTCACACCTCACCGTCGCCATCAGTCTCTCATCTCGCCGTCAGCTTTTTCTTGCCGTTTCGAGTCTCGACAACAAAAGGTTAGCCTCATCTCTCTCTCTCTCTCTCTCTCTCTCTCTCTCTCTCGGTCTTCAACTTCAATCACTCTGTCTCTCTAGGCCTTGAATCCCAAGCGACCGACGAGTCCGTGAAGGCGCAACCCTTCTCACTCTCAATCTTTCACACCTCGCCCTCGCCGTTAGTCTTTCATCTCGCCGTGAGCTTCTTCTTGCCATTTCGAGTCTCAACTACAAAAGGTTAGTCTCATACTCTCATTTCTCTGTGTTTAATTTTTTGTTCTATTTATCTATTGAAATTGGTTCTGATTAGAGAAGGATTCATTTCATACTTAGCATTTACTACTGACTCTTGGATTTATTAGTGTTATGAAGTGACTGAGATCTATGAAAGCACATGTATTTGGGTTTCTGCTACTCTGGGCTTCTACTTACCGATTCTTCTATATCTAGTATTTTATTAACTTGTGAATTTCACACAGTGTGTTCATTTTCAATGCGATTGTTTATGGGTTTCTTTCTGTCGTTACTACTCACTTTTCGAATTATGGTTCAAAGGATAGGACTTTGTAACTCCATATCTGCCTTTAAAATTCAATGTGATTATTTTTCTATTTTCTGGATTTTAATCTTGCTAGCAAATTAAAAAACAGTAGTCTAAAGAACAACTAGGTGAGCTAGAACAACTGGGCAATGGGAGAGCTAGAACTGGGCAACTAGATTTTAATCTTGCTAGCAAACTAGTTTCTGTTTGTCATGTTTGAGTGTACTACCTATCCATTGGGAGAGCTAGAACAACTGGGCAATGGATCACCCACTAATTAGTGATATAAAAATTAACTTGACACACAAATTAAACCCTATTGTTGACAATTGTAGTATATATGTAAGTAGGGATCGTTCTAGATCAGGGATTAAGTAGGGATGCTAATCAACACAAATAAGACTTAAAACACTAAACTAGACTCTATAGACTCAAAACTAACTTAAAACACTCAAAACAACAACAAACAATCAAAAAGACTCAATTTTAGACCTAAGAAGTGATTTTGACAAAAATAAAACTTAACTTGGCTCAAAAGACTAAAAGAAAACATATTTTAACTCAAATAACAAGACTAAATGAAAGGGGGATTCTTTTTGATGAGTTAAAAACTTAAAACAGAAACTTCGCATAAAACACTTTATAAAAACGAATTTGGTGAATTAAAAAGGGTGAAAGGCTAGTTAGAGGGTCATTCTCCACACATGACATATGCATATAAACCAATTTCCAGTTATTATTCCTTTAGACTATGAATGACAATACCACAAATTAACCGTGAAAAACACAAATTAACTTTCAGATTTTCCTTAATTCATTGAATTGGACAGGATACGCATCACAACCAAATTATCCTTATCAAATTCCCTAACTATGAAAAGCATAATAGAAAAACATATCAAAGGTCATTAAGTTCTTTGAAAACCATAAGCATTGACAAGGCATTCGTAACTATGAAAAGCATGATACTCATACCAAGGATTTACGTAACACAATCATGACTAGTGACTTCCACTACTTGTGAATATAAGTTCATAACAATTAGGTGAAATTCCCTTATACTCTAGCATCAAATTCATGCATGCAAATTAAGTGTCGACCCTCAACCAACATACATAAACAAGTTTTGATAACTCAGATAAGTAAATCATACTGAAGACTCAAGAGACAATAATTGGATGTAATCAATTCATATAAAACATATAATCTTGGCTTCGAATTCACCTCCAATAATAAAAAATTAGTTCCACATGTGAAGGAATTTGTGAAAAACATGTTCATTTAAGCAACATCAATAGCATGCAATTAACAATTAAAGGCGGAATCATGCTTGTATGCACTTAAAACAAAACATTTACCCATGAAATTCAAAGCCTAGTAGATAGGTGAACCAAGACTCAACTCAAAACAAAGTGAGTTGAGAAATCAATACCTTTGTAGATTCCTCTTTGCATAAGCAAAGGCTAATCACCCAAAGAGAGGGCCTTCATTCCTTGCATCTTAGATCCATGGATTTGGATGGATGAAAAGGTTTCTCCAAGTTCCCAAAATTGAGAACCTCTAATGATTCATCACCAAGGCATAATGAAGAAGAAATGAGTGACCTTGGAGGAGTTTGATTGCTAGATGATCCCTCCAAGGTGGCCTAAATTTTAGAGAGAAAGGAGAGCTTGTGTTCTCATCCTTTCCCCAAAAATTACCATATGTAAATTTTAGGCTATAAAGTCCTTTATATAGTCCCTTCAAATAAGTGACCTAATGGACCAAAAGCCCTATTCTTCTAACATGGCAAGCCTATAGGGTTTATTGGGCTTTCAAGCCCTTTGTTTATTCAAGTTGTCATACAACTTGAGTTAATGGGCTTGACATTCAAATCCCATTGGGCCTTGCGGCCCAAAACTAACCCGAGGTCTTTAACGAACTTATTCGTTTGATTAATTAGCATATTAATTAATCCTAGCCTTAGATAAATAATTAAACCATTTAATTATTCTTACTCATCTCCGTTGTTTCTTCAAACTCTACCTTACTCGGTGAACGATCCATTAGGTTCCTTTTAGCGAGGCAGTGGGCGATTCAAACTCTTTCAAATCGATTGTGAATTGAAACTTACTTTCAATTCTCCCGTTAGTGATAATACACTTTTAGGGCTTCCACAAACCATGGTTGACGCCTAGCAGCATGTCATGGTTACCCAAGCTAATCAGAAGAGGTGGAGAACCTATTCAGTTTTAGGATTACAAATGCAATACGGTCTTTCTCTAATACAATACTCTTGACCACATTGTTTGGTTTGATAGTTTATTCATGTCTACTATCCAATGTGAGTCTTGTGCTTATATGATTACCTTGAATGTGATTTGGAACACATTCCTAAATCTCATTCATACTTTGGCCAAAGATTCTTAATCATATCATAGAGTATTCTCCCTCAAACAGTTTGAAGGTTAGAGATCCCTTGTTGCGCATTCACTTGCCTCCATGGCTAAGTGGCTTAACCCCAACGATGCCGTGGACACCCTCATGATGGAGTGACTTTGACATAATCAAAGATTAAAGACCTAACCACAAGACAACTGTGATGCCTCAGGTCAAAAGACTAATTTGCATTATCCCAACCATGAGTTCTCATGTGACATGAATATGAGAACTCTTCGTTGATCGTGTTGAGTGAACTCATTCTCTATTGAGCACCTACGTACTTGTCTTGATGTCACACACACCAATGACTCGAGACTAGTCACTCTCCCTGAGAGAAGACATAGCACGTACTGATCTTAACGGACTGTCAATGCCCAATTGACAATCCTATGATCAGGAACGTTTAGGATGTGTCAACGAAAGAATGGTCTCATGAATCTAACTTCTTTAGATCGCATTCTTCCAATCACATATTCCTTGGACTTATCGTTTAAGCATATAACATTTATATGAGACGGCTCAAACAATAATCTTTGCCCTTTACATTTAAACTACATTAGTTTAACTTTCTGAAATGTCCGTAAAGTATCATCATATGATTGGTTTTAGGGCACATTTCCAACAATCTCCCACTTGCACTAGAGCCAGTTAGCTTAGTCATCAGTGATGATACCTCTTCTGTAGTCATTTCATAAATGGCTGAGTAGTAGGCCTAAACAATGGATATCTATATGTTATCCATAGAAGCAACCTTGAGAATAACGATGTCACCATTATACATGATTCTCAATCATGTGGTTCAGTCTCTCATTTGAGTTCGGACCTTGATGAGACCTTGATTCCCTGGCTTGAGCTATCGCCCCATTAGTGTCATACACTTTCTGGTTGGAACCGAATGGAGAGTTCATGAATGAACTTTCCCATCCAAACAACAATGTTGTAAGCTTCTATATGGCAATATATTTTGCATACATGATGGAACACATTAAAGTCATTTACTTTTAACGTTTCCACCCAAATATCTCTTTAGTCATAATAAAGAGATATCTCATTATCATTTCATTCATAATGAAGAGATATTCTATGATGGATTAGATTCATAATCTAATACATTTACGCTTCCATTACGTTACTCTAATTATTCCTCATTCTTGAGGAATCCATCCTTAGTATTTCTTAAATACCTAAGGATTCACTTGACAGTTGCCATGGTTCTGATCCTGGGCTTGCACTGATATCATCTTGTACCGTTCTAGGTACAACTTATATCAATGTTTTCATACAATATGAAATACATAAATCACCTTTCTGCGTATGCATAAAGGATTCTATTTACGCATTATTTCTTTGGGAGTCAAAGGTTACATTCCCTTTGAGAAGAACAACTTCATAGTCTCACTAGAATTGTCATTCTAATTGAAGTTTATCATCATATGAGAAACTTCCTAGCATCTCATTGTCTATTTTAGGGATTGATATAATCCAATTATATCTTGAAATCTATCATTATAGATTTTCATCCCATGTATATAGACTATGTCTCCCATATACATTCTATCATTATAGAATGTTTAAAGTCATAACTTTAACGATGAAGAATTCCTTTCATTTTCAAAATTAATATATATCATGTATATATATTCAAATTTAGGAATATGATCAACTCCCACTAATCTTTTGTAAACCTAGTAAACAAAAGATTCATTTACATCTTTATGAGAAATCAAACAATTGATCTTTTCTCATAAGACGCTTATAGCTTCCACTAGCTTGCTAAGATCCATGATGGATGGATCTCTACAACTAACCTGTCTTGTGATTTATAGTTTTAGACATATATTATCAATACTATCTTAATAATGGTTTCGGAAACCCATATTATGTCCAAACCATTCAACTGAGACGGTTTATAAATCCTTCTGGACTACCTTGGAGCTTGTGGTATAGGAACTAGGTTGTCTTAGAAGTATATATCATATATATATGGGTAATTGATAATGTCCAACGAACTAAATCTTATTCATGTTCATTCTTCTCCTAATGGAGAAATTCATTATCTTACGATGCTACTTTCCTTGATATTTTTCAAGGAAATTAATCTAAAGTGTTACTTTTACCTTGGATCAAATCTAAGGAGGTAAATACTTTAGACGTCTTACTCATCTACTTACATTTCTTGAATTCTTTGAAACCTTTTGCAAAGTATTCGGACGTGTTTATTCAAAATAAACTATAGTCCAACCGAGAGTGATCTTCGTTGAATGTCATACAACATGAGTAGTATTATGTTGTGGATAAGTGCCACTAACATCTAAGTGAATTAACCTCAACAACTTTGTGATTCTTTCTTCTTTCCAAAAGAATAAAGATTCGAACATTTCGCCTCTATACAATTTTAACAAGAAGGTATTGGATCCGGATCTAACGATCCAAAGCATCCATCTATGACCAACTCGTAACTTATGTTTTAGAGGTGTCACAACTCAGTTGGGATTAGTCACTCCCTTGCAACCTTTTGGGTTTTAAGCATCATCGTATTCTAAACAGTTAAACTACCACATCATCTCTACTATAGAGACAACCAATTAAATTACAATAATCTAATTATTGATTAATAAAGAACAATGTTTTGTCAAACAAAACATTCATCCATCTCTACTATAGTGACGGATTTAAGTTCCTTAAAATTGGAATGTAAAGACAATCTTTAGTATTTTCCAATTTCTTTGGTAGTTCATATGAGGAAGTAAGTACAATCCGCTTTCGCAGAGATCTATATTCGATTCACGTTTGGATTGTGAAGTACTTTCTCTTCTCTCATTAATCTTCTACTTCTTATTAGCACACTTTTACAACAATTGTAAAACATAGTTACTAATACAGAATCATGCATTCAAGTAGAAGAACCAACTGTTATGAACTTTTCAAGAACATTTTACAATACCTTCGAAAGGTGTGTTCTTGACACTTGCAAGACATTTCTTGCAAATACCCCTTCCAATGTCCATCCTTTCATAAAGAAAGTTTGTTCCCTTGGAGTTATTTTGCCTTCTTCATTTGACTTCCCTTTTGATTACAATAGTCATGGTCCCTAAACTCCCACTATCTCTCTTGAAACTCATTTCAAATGTGTTATACACATCAAACGATTTGGAGAGCGTGCGGTTATTGTTCACTATATAGTTTACAATAAACTTAGTGAACCATTAGGATAGGGACACAAAGGTGAAGTCCTTGCCTAGTTTCCGTCTCGTTGAGTGGTTTAACACTTCAACACTCAATGATTCAAAATCATCATAAGTCCATATAAATGGACTATTTTTGTCAACCAACCATTATGTTCTAAACATAATAACAAACTTTCAAGAGTTGTTCAAGGCAACTCTCATTTCTTCATACAACAATTTGTAAGTGAAGAATCATGGCACATAAAGTGTCCATGCCCTTGTGCTTACTTCTCAAGTTCCTTGTTCGTGTAACAAAGAGACAAGCACTAAAGTTTGTGTTGATTAAGGGTTGTTCAAAGCAACTCTTATTTCTTCATACAACAATTTGTATTTGAAGAATTATGACATTTAAAAGTGTTGTCCTTCTCATGTTAGACTTATCTAACATATTCTTCCAATGATACATTATCAATAGGAAGATTGTGAGGATGAAACTACTTAGTTACATCTACAAGCCATTAAAGACAATCTATGGGATTGTAGAACTAAGTCCGGAAATTAAAGCATTCGGCTTTTCTTTGTCAAGTTTTGGATAGCGTTTGCAAATATATTGGTAAACAAATACATAACGAATATAAATTGATTGATTTTAAGCCATTTGATTTGGGTCTTTAAATCAAATAGCACCACCCACTATTTTTGGCAAATTCCATATCCCTCATCGGAATTCGAGAGTTTTGTTGAACTCTTAGCAGGGTATGGGAGACTCACCATTACCAAGCCCACCTCAGAATTATATCATGCTGGTTAGCAAAAATAATGATGAGAGAATAACACTTTAGTCATTTACAACTCTTGTAATTACCCATCTAGTTTGGCCTCTGGAGAATGAATGCCTCAGAATTATATCATGTTGGCACCATTGCACTTAGTTAAGTTATTCCCACCATGCTTAGTTTATGTAGAGGTTCAAGCACAACCTCAGAATTATATCATGTTGGTCATACTCGTTGTCTACACTCACCTCATCATATGCGTATAGACTCCTCCTGAATGTAAGCATGCACTTTGTACTCCCCCATTATAGGGTGAAGCCGGTGTACAAGTCACAAACGATTGGAGCCTACCACGGTGGAAGGCCACGAAGAGATATTCAAAGCATCTCTCGCTTATCAACTTAATATTGATTTGGTTGAGGGTTTTTAGGTCTCATCACATATAAACATACATTTTAATCCAATTAAATCATTTTGGTCCTATTACAACTATTGGTCCATATGATTGATTTAGTAGTATATAATACTCCCACTATGCTTTTAAAACGGTTTTTAAAGCAAGACTATATGGTACTACTAACATAAGATTTGCATTCATTGATGGACTATATAGTTGCCTTAGGGCCTTAGGATGACTATGAACCTTTGATTCGATTCAAACACGAGCCTAGTGTTGAATCTCGGTCTAGGGATGGAGATTGATTTTAGTTACGCATTTAATCACATTAAGGCGTGTTGTCTTATTGGGCGTTGGACCCAACTACTCCAATTTCATGCATATCGAATAAAACAAGAAAGGAGTACTTCAAAGTAAATAAGAGCTTATGCTCTTTTACAACAATTGATCAAATCAAATTACTTTAAAGTAAAGAAGAGCTTATGCTCTTTTACAACAATTGATCATATCAAATTACAACCAAAATTTAATCTACACATTCCCATGGTTCAAACAAATTTGAAACGGCCTTTCACATAGCTCAATTATCGTAGGCTAAGGTTCATAATCACCCTTTCTTTAATTAATTAACGCTTTAACTAATTAAACTTGAATGCAACATTTTCATTTGGTTTTTGTATCCATAGAATTGATTTAAATGGAGCTAAATGAAATGAAAATCCAATTCTCATTTAAAGAGACAAAACAATTTTGTTCTCTACCTAATTTGGGCCAAAATGCTATGACCTCAACTTGTTTGGGCCATAGTGCAATTAACCTCAACTTTTGGGCTATTTTGCAAAAACTTAAACTTTTGGGGTCACTTTGTAAAAACACAAAAGTCCACTACTTCATGTAATTACAACTAGAACCCAAAAATTTCCACAAAAAATAAAACTTCATTAAAGGAGCAAAACAATTTGTCCTTTTAGTGATTTTGGACCTTTACGTAAAAACGTAAACTTTTGGGTCAAAATGCAAATACACAAAAGTATCAAAACTTTATATAATTGCACAAAAGCCCCACAAGGACCCTAATTGAGTAGGGTGGCTGGTTTTGAAGCAAAGTAATAAAAAAAATTTCAAAGTTTTTTGTAAGTGGGGTGTGTGTAATGGAATAAATCATTACATACCTACCCACTAAAATTTCTTTAATTTTTCAAAACAAATATCTAATATATTTAAACATTAGAAATATTTCAAAACAAAAATTTTATGAAATAAATCAAAACTTTGAATCAAAACACCAAACCTTTTGTTCTTGGCAAGAACATATCAAGAACAATGAAGAACATCCATGAAAACCCATAAGAGCTCCATGAACATTCTTCACCCAAAAACATACCAAAACCACTCAAACTTAAGGGAAATAACATACAACCATACTAGGGTACATAGGGGTTCCAAAAGTCACTTTAAAACACTTTTAACAAGTCAAACAAGAACCCAAAAATCCACCCTTTGGATTTGGCCGAATTTCCCCAAAAAACATGGCACCAAATTTTAGCTCCAAAATTCATGCTCATATGAACTACATCTACAACATTTGAGATGGCAAATTTTCTAACAAAATTTACATTCAAAGAAGCAAGAATAAAGCTTGTAACAATTACAACATTCAAATCACAAACTATGAACTACAAAACCCAAAAGGATTCACCAACTACTAGACTTAGGCTCTTGATACCACTTGAAGGAAGATTTGTGAAAAACATGTTCATTTAAGCAACATCAATAGCATGCAATTAGCAATTAAAGGCGGAATCATGCTTGTATGCACTTAAAACAAAACATTTACCCATGAAATTCAAAGCCTAGTAGATAGATGAACCAAGACTCAACTCAAAACAAAGTGAGTTGAGAAATCAATACCTTTGTAGATTCCTCTTTGCATAAGCAAAGGCTAATCACCCAAAGAGAGGGCCTTCATTCCTTGCATCTTAGATCCATGGATTTGGATGGATGAAAAGGTTTCTCCAAGTTCCCAAAATTGAGAACCTCTAATGATTCATCACCAAGGCATAATGAAGAAGAAATGAGTGACCTGGGAGGAGTTTGATTGCTAGATGATCCCTCCAAGGTGGCCTAAATTTTAGAGAGAAAGGAGAGCTTGTGTTCTCATCCTTTCCCCAAAAATTACCATATGTAAATTTTAGGCTATAAAGTCCTTTATATAGTCCCTTCAAATAAGTGACCTAATGGACCAAAAGCCCTATTCTTCTAACATGGCAAGCCTATAGGGTTTATTGGGCTTTCAAGCCCTTTGTTTATTCAAGTTGTCATACAACTTGAGTTAATGGGCTTGACATTCAAATCCCATTGGGCCTTGCGGCCCAAAACTAACCCGAGGTCTTTAACGAACTTATTCGTTTGATTAATTAACATATTAATTAATCCTAGCCTTAGATAAATAATTAAACCATTTAATTATTCTTACTCATCTCCGTTGTTTCTTCAAACTCTACCTTACTCGGTGAACGATCTATTAGGTTCCTTTTAGCGAGGCAGTGGGCGATTCAAACTCTTTCAAATCGATTGTGAATTGAAACTTACTTTCAATTCTCCCGTTAGTGATAATACACTTTTAGGGCTTCCACAAACCATGGTTGACGCCTAGCAGCATGTCATGGTTACCCAAGCTAATCAGAAGAGGTGGAGAACCTATTCAGTTTTAGGATTACAAATGCAATACGGTCTTTCTCTAATACAATACTCTTGACCACATTGTTTGGTTTGATAGTTTATTCATGTCTACTATCCAATGTGAGTCTTGTGCTTATATGATTACCTTGAATGTGATTTGGAACACATTCCTAAATCTCATTCATACTTTGGCCAAAGATTCTTAATCATATCATAGAGTATTCTCCCTCAAACAGTTTGAAGGTTAGAGATCCCTTGTTGCGCATTCACTTGCCTCCATGGCTAAGTGGCTTAACCCCAACGATGTCGTGGACACCCTCATGATGGAGTGACTTTGACATAATCAAAGATTAAGGACCTAACCACAAGACAACTGTGATGCCTCAGTCAAAAGACTAATTTGCATTATCCCAACCATGAGTTCTCATGTGACATGAATATGAGAACTCTTCGTTGATCGTGTTGAGTGAACTCATTCTCTATTGAGCACCTACGTACTTGTCTTGATGTCACACACACCAATGACTCGAGACTAGTCACTCTCCCTGAGAGAAGACATAGCACGTACTGATCTTAACGGACTGTCAATGCCCAATTGACAATCCTATGATCAGGAACATTTAGGATGTGTCAACGAAAGAATGGTCTCATGAATCTAACTTCTTTAGATCGCATTCTTCCAATCACATATTCCTTGGACTTATCGTTTAAGCATATAACATTTATATGAGACGGCTCAAACAATAATCTTTGCCCTTTACATTTAAACTACATTAGTTTAACTTTCTGAAATGTCCATAAAGTATCATCATATGATTGGTTTTAGGGCACATTTCCAACAACATGTTCATCAAATAGAACTTTTACGGGAATATTTTTTTTTTTGTATTGCTTCTTTAGAAATATATATACACAATCAGTGTTCAACTAGGAAACTAAATAAAGCTTATAAACAACCTACTTAAAAAAGGACTCCTACTATTTACATTCCCTTTTTTTTCCTAATATTGACTCATGACTAACACTCCCCCTCAAGTTGTTGCATAGATATCACACATGCCCAACTTGACAAGTGAGTCATCAAACTTTCGACTACATACTGCATGAGTTAGAACATCTGCAAGTTGCTCCTCCGTATTCACAAAAGGTATTGACACAATCTTCCTTTCAAGTTTCTCTTTAATAAAATGTCGATCAACTTCCACATGTTTTGTCCTATCATGCTGTACCGGATTATCAGCTATATCTCTCGCTGACTTATTATCACAGTATAGTCTCATGGTCTCCTTTGGCTTAAACCCAAGCCCCTCAAGGAGTTTTCGAAGCCAGAGAATCTCACAAATGCCGTGAGCCATCCCTCGATACTCAGCCTCAGCTGAGGATCTTGATACTACCTTCTGTTTTTTACTTCTCCATGTAACCAAATTTCCTCCTACAAAAGTAAAATATCCCGAAGTAGACTGTCGGTCACCCACACTTCCTGCCCAATTAGCATCTGTGAACCCTTCAACCCTCAAATGTCCATGCTTCCGATATAAAACTCCTTTCCCAGGTGCAGACTTCAAATATGCTAAGATGCGCATAACAGCAGCCATATGATCTACCTCGGTGAATGCATAAATTGACTTACTACACTCACTGCATAAGCAATATCAGGACGTGTATGAGCCAAATAAATTAGTCTCCCTACAAGTCTCTGATATTTTCCCTTATCAACAGATTTCTGATTCGGATCTAAACATAGATGGTGTTTTTCAACAATAGGAGTATCTACTAGCTTACATCCTGGCATACCAGTTTCTTTTAACAAATCCAAAACATACTTACGTTGTGACAAGAAAATACCTTTCGAAGATCGAGCAACTTCGACTCCAAGAAAATACTTCAAATCCCCTAGGTTCTTCATTTCAAACTCAGCCGCAAGATTTTTCTCCAACCTTGAAATCTCATCAAAATCATCTCCAGTAATAATCATGTCATCTACATAAATGATTAAAGCTGTCACTTTTCCATGCCTCTGTTTAACAAACAATGTATGATCAGAATGACTCTGATAATACCCAATCTTGTTCATAACTCGAGTAAACCTATCAAACCATGCACGAGGCGATTGCTTAAGCCCATAAAGAGACTTACGCAACCGACATACTCCGATATTTCTGCCAGCACTGTATCCAGGAGGAAAATCCATATATACTTCTTCCTCCAAGTTCCCATGGAGGAAAGCATTTTTCACATCAAACTGTTTTAATGGCCAGTCAATATTAGCAGCTAAAGATATCAGAACGCGTACCGTATTCATCTTGGCAACTGGAGAGAACGTTTCTTGATAATCTACACCATATGTTTGGGTGTATCCCTTAGCTACCAACCTTGCTTTGTACCTGTCTAATGATCCATCGACTTTGTATTTGACAGTAAACACCCACCGACATCCAACTGTTTTTTTTCCTTCTCGTAAGGACATCACCTCCCAGGTATTATTCTTCTGTAATGCCAACATTTCTTCATCCATTGCTTTTGCCCACTTTGGATCCTTTAGAGCCTCCTCCACACGGGTTGGTACTCGAGTAGCCTCCATTTTGTCCACCAAGGTCTTGCGTTCTGGTGCAAGACCATTGCAGGAGACATAGTTGGCTATTGGATACTTCACTTTGCCTTCCGGAGAAAACTTGACAGGTGGCACACCCGGATTTTGTCTCGATGGCAGCTTATATGCATTTACATCATTACTTGCGTTAGTTACATAATCATCCACAATACTTACCTCAGGTATATCCAGAGAAGATTCATTGGGCAGCACTGTGGAGCTAAAGAGAGAGGGGGTTGCGTCCGCAGACTTGTCAACAACCTGCCCTGACTGCAGATCACTCTCGGGTGCAATCACTCCTGACTGCATGCCGCTCTCGGCAACAATCTGCCGTGGCATTCCAGCCCCATTATCACGCACGGCATCTATGATCACTGCCTCATTATGCACGGCATCAGCTATAGTGTTCCCTCCCAAGTCCAACCATTCCAGATCACCACTACAGCTCTCCCCCTAGTGATCTGAAGATGAAGATACGGGAGCATAAAAATACTCCGATTCAGAAAAGGTCACATCCATGGTAACATACATATGCTGAGTCTCAGGGTGATAACATTTATATCTTTTTTGGTGAGATGAGAAACCAACAAACACACATCGGAGGGCACATGGATCCAACTTAGTGCGATGAATTTTCTGAATATGCACATAAGCCACACACCCAAATACCCGGGGGGTGAGAGTATGAGTAGACACCACTGGAACATGGTGAGTGAGGGCTTGAAGAGGAGTGCGAAAATCAACTGATAGGAGCATATTCATGCGACTTAATTAGCTTGTTCTCGTGCATTTACGTTGTGTTTACTTAGTTGTTTTAGTGTTTAAGGCCACTTTTGTGTATTTTCAGATTATAAGGCCAAAGTGTGCAAGAAGATGCAAATTGGAGTCTTTTGGAGCGAAAGAGGAATGAATGAGTTGAAGACTTGAAGAAACGACGAATTCCTACGCCAACGATGAATTCTTACCAAAACGAAGAATCCTACTCAAACAAGGCTTCCTATTTTAGGAAAGATAACCCTAAGTTTCCCGTTTTGGTAACCATTCCTAATCTTAAATGTCCGTATTTTCTAGCCACTATCCCATTTATTTTCTGACCTAAGCCGTGGCCCCCCATTGAATTATCACCCTAATTTCAACCTAGCTGCAAAAACTCCCATTCACCATATATTATTATTCTTCTAAGCTGCACCAGATACTTGATGATTTTACCCTAATTCATTCATACAATATTCAGCCACATTTACACCCTAATTCCTCCATTCTATCCCTTTTGTGCCGCAGCCACCATAAGCCATAATCCCACCATTCCATTTCAGCCGTGGCCCCCCCCCCCCCATTTATCAAAAGAAAACCTAATAAACAAAAGAAAAGTTTCAAGCCGTGGCCTCCCATTATTAATAAAAACCTAATACTCCCATTATTCAACCCTAGGCCGTGATTATGCCATTAACCCTAATACAATATCTATTCCATCACCCTAATATCCCATAATGCTAATCCAGCCGCCACCATCACCCATAATCCATACAACCTAATATGCCATTATTCCTTCCCACCAAAACCCGTGCATTTGATGCACCATAATTCCCACTTAACCAGCCGCACCTTTTCCCTTCCACCACAAATACCTTAAACAAACATCCATTCACATCTCTAATCCTCCTATAAATACCCATTCATTCCATTCACCAAGGCATTTCATTTTCCATTGCAATACACAAACACTTCCCCTTCCATTTCTGTGCAGTTTTTCTCCTCCATTGCAGCCACTATCCAACCACTTCCCATCCCTCAAAAACACTTCATACCATCACACAACCTATCCTTAAACCTTGTGCTACAACAACGAGGAAGAGAAGAGTGCCTAAACGTTCATACAATTCAAGTTTTGAGTTGTTGGAATGTTTAGGTGTTTCTTTGATTTCAAAGTTTCATTTTAATTCTCTTTGTTTTGTACGTATGAGAAATGGAAGAAAAGAGTGCTTAAACGTTCATACAATTCAAGTTTTGAGTTGTTGGAATGTTTAGGTGTTTCTTTGATTTCAAAGTTATGAGGAACTAAACCCCCTTTAGCTAGGGGGTGATTCGAAACTATGTTTATATTTGCAATATGAATTGATTAACTTTCGTTGGAATTTCATAAGTTTTGGATTCAATTTGTTTAACCGTTTGATTGATAACTTATTTATGAATGTTTATTAAGAATGCGCGCTTAATTTTCATGCATAAATATGACGCTAGAATATAAGTGAATTTCACCTAATCGTTATGAACTTATATTCACAAGTAGTGGAGGTTGCTTATAAACAATCGCGTTAAATGAATTCTTGGCACGAGTTTCATGCTCATCATAGTAACGAATGCCTCGTCAACACTTATAGTTTTCATAATGCTTAATGATCTTTGATTGTATCTTTATTGTGCTGTTCACGTAAAGGACTTTTGGAGAATGTTGTGAATTGCGTTGCGCAAACCCATCCAATTCATTAACTTAAGGAAAACATGACGGTTAATTTAAGCAGACCTAATTAATCCGGAGTGTTGAGTTTCATAATTTATCGAAAGACCAACTGAGAATCAATCTTGTATGCAAGTATAACATGTGTGAAGAAGAACCCCTTAGCTAGCCTTCATTCCATTCATTCCATCACAAATTCATATTTACATTCCGCTTAGTTTATTAACTTGTTTTGTTATTTCAATTTTCGTCAAATTAAAACTTCCCCCCCCCCTTTACTTTCTTGTTCTTTAGTGCTTAGAATCTGTTTAGTTTATGTTTTAAAGTATTTTGAATCAAGCCATAATCTTAAATTCGTCCAAAATTAGTTTTGAGTCTTTTGGTTTGTCTTAATGTTTTAAATTTTAGTTTTGCATTCTTTGAGTCTAGTTTAGTGTTTTACATTGTTTTTACGTTTTTAAGTCAATTTAGAAGGTTTTAGCAAGCCCTCCTAATCCCCGGTCTAGAACGATCCCTCAATTATCCATTCTACTACAATTGTCAAACGAGGGTTTAATTTGAGTGTCAAGTAAATCTCGCATCAAATTTTGGCGCCGTTGCCGGGGATTAGCAACTTTGCTAATCCTTTGTCTTTATTTTTATTTTTTTTCTATTTTTTTTGTTTTTCGTGCATTCTTATTTCAGATTCTTAGTTTGTTTATTTTCTTGTTTTTCAGGTACTGTGTATGACTCGTAGCTCTCGGCCTATTATAGAGAACATCTCCGACTTTGACGGTGATTTTGAACGCACTTTGAGGAGAACGAGGAGTCAACAAGAGCCACCACAACCTCTACCACAACCTGGGCTTGAAGAGGACGAAGTAGGTGTAGAAGAAAAGCCCACTGATCAGATTTTTGAAGAAGAACAAGCCATGGCAGTAGATAATAAAACCATCAAGGAGCTTTCGGCCTCGGGTTTGGATAATGCATTGCCTCTTTGTATCCAATACCCCACGGCTGCAGAGGGGACGACTGAGGTGTTTGAACTCAAATCCAGTTTGTTACACCATATTCCGAAGTTCCATGGTTTGTCTATGGAAGACCCCAACAAACACTTGAAGGAGTTCGAGGTGGTTTGTTCGAGCATGACCCCCGTCACTGTGGATGGGAGTATATTGAAGATGAAGGCCTTTCCATTTTCACTTATGGACAAGGCCAAAGATTGGCTCTACGAACTAGCCCGGGGAACTGTGACTTCGTGGGAGAGTATGAAGCGTGCTTTCTTGGAGAAATTCTTCCCTACTTCGAGAATGATTCTCCTACGGAAGAAAATTAGTGGTATTCAACAAAATCATGGTGAGACATTCCCGGCTTATTATGAGCGCTTCAAGGGCCTTGTAGCTTCATGTCCTCAACATCAAATGAATGAGGAACATCTTCTTCAATATTTCTATGAGGGCCTCCTTCCTATCGAACGTCAAATGCTTGATGCCTCAGCGGGAGGAGCATTGGTGGACAAAACACCAAGGGATGCCAAGATTCTCATAGCCAACCGAGCGCTCAACGCTCAACAATATGAAGGAGTGGGCCAAAGGGAAGCTGTTGGAAATGTGCCCTAAAACCAATCATATGATGATATTTACGGACATTTCAAACTAATGTAGTTTAAAGGGCAAACATTATTGTTTGAGCCGTCTCATATAAATGTTATATGCTTAAACGATAAGTCCAAGGAATATGTGATTGGAAGAATGCGATCTAAAGAAGTTAGATTCATGAGACCATTCTTTCGTTGACACATCCTAAACGTTCCTGATCATAGGATTGTCAATTGGGCATTGACAGTCCGTTAAGATCAGTACGTGCTATGTCTTCTCTCAGGGAGAGTGACTAGTCTCGAGTCATTGGTGTGTGTGACATCAAGACAAGTACGTAGGTGCTCAATAGAGAATGAGTTCACTGAACACGATCAACGAAGAGTTCTCATATTCATGTCACATGAGAACTCATGGTTGGGATAATGCAAATTAGTCTTTTGACCTGAGGCATCACAGTTGTCTTGTGGTTAGGTCCTTAATCTTTGATTATGTCAACGTCACTCTATCAGGGTGTCCACGGCATCGTTGGGGTTAAGCCACTTAGCTATGGAGGCAAGTGAATGCGCAACAAGGGATCTCTAACCTTCAAACTGTTTGAGGGAGAATACTCTATGATATGATTTGGAATCTCTGGCCAGAGTATGAATGAGATGTTGGAATGCGTTCCAGATCACATTCAAGGTAATCATATAAGTACAAAGATTCACATTGGATAGTAGACATGAATAAACTATCAAACCAAACAATGTGGTCAAGAGTATTGTATTAGAGAAAGACCGTATTGCATTTGTAATCCTAAACTGAATAGGTTCTCCACCTCTTCTGATTAGCTTGGGTAACCATGATATGCTGCTAGGTGTCACTCATGGTTTGTGGAAGCCCTAAAAGTGTATTATCACTAACGGGAGAATTGAAAGTAAGTTTCAATTCACAATCGATTTGAAAGAGTTTGAATCGCCCACTGCCTCGCTAAAAGGAACCTAATGGATCGTACACCGTGTAAGGTAGAGTTTGAAGATTCAACGGAGATGAGTAAGAATAATTAAATGGTTTAATTATTTATGGCAAGGATTAATTAATATGTTAATTAATCAAACGAATAAGTTCGTTAAAGACCTCGGGTTAGTTTTGGGCCGCAAGGCCCAATGGGATTTGAATGTCAAGCCCATTAACTCAAGTTGTATGACAACTTGAATAAAACAAAGGGCTTGAAAGCCCAATAAACCTATAGGCTAGCCATGTGTAAAAGAATAGGGCTTTTGGTCCATTAGGTCACTTATTTGAAGGGACTATATAAAGGACTTTATAGCCTAAAATTTACTAAGGGTGATTTTTGGGGGAAAGGATGAGAACACAAGCTCTCCTTTCTCTCTAAAATTTCGGCCAATCTAGAGGGGAATAGCTAGCAATCTTACTTCCTCTAGGTCACTCATTTCTTCTTCAATATACCTTGGTGTGGAGACTTAGAGGTTCTCAATTTTGGGAACTTGGAGAAACCTTTTCATCCATCCAAATCCATGGATCCAAGATGCAAGGAATGAAGGCCCTCTCTTTGGGTGATTAGCCTTTGCTTATGCAAAGAGGAATCTACAAAGGTATTGATTTCTCAACTCACTTTGTTTTGAGTTGAGTCTTGGTTCACCTATCTACTAGGCTTTGAATTTCATGGGTAAATGTTTTGTTTTAAGTGCATACAAGCATGATTCAGCCTTTAATTGTTAATTGCATGCTATTGATGTTGCTTAAATGAACATGTTTTTCACAAATTTTCCTTCAAGTGGTATCAGAGCCTAAGTCTAGTAGTTGGTGAATCCTTTTGGGTTTTGTAGTTCATAGTTTATGATTTGAATGTTGTAATTGTTACAAGCTTTATTCTTGCTTCTTTGAATGTAAATTTTTTTTAGAAAATTTGCCATCTCAAATGTTGTAGATGTAGTTCATATGAGCATGAAATTGGAGCTAAAATTTGGTGCCATGTTTTTGGGGAAATTCGGCCAAATCCAAAGGGTGGAATTTTGGGTTCTTGTTTGACTTGTTAAAAGTGTTTTAAAGTGACTTTTGGAACCCCTATGTACCCTAGTATGGTTGTATGTTATTTCCCTTAAGTTTGAGTGGTTTTGGGATGTTTTTGGGTGAAGAATGTTCATGGAGCTCTTATGGGTTTTCATGAATGTTCTTCATTGTTCTTGATATGTTCTTGCCAAGAACAAAAGGTTTGGTGTTTTGATTCAAAGTTTTGATTTATTTCATAAAGTTTTTGTTTTGAAATATTTCTTATGTTTAAATATATTAGATATTTATTTTGAAAAATTAAAGAAATTATAGTGGGTTTGGTGTGTAATGATTTATTCCATTACACACACCCCACTTACAAAACTTTGAAATTTTTTTTTATTACTTTGCTTCAAAATCAGCCACCCTACTCAATTAGGGTCCTTGTGGGGCTTTTGTGCAATTATATAAAGTTTTGATACTTTTGTGTATTTGCATTTTGACCCAAAAGTTTACGTTTTTACGTAAAGGTCCAAAATCACTAAAAGGACAAATTGTTTTGCTCCTTTAATGAAGTTTTATTTTTTGTGGAAATTTTTTGGGTTCTAGTTGTAATTACATGAAGTAGTGGACTTTTGTGTTTTTACAAAGTGACCCCAAAAGTTTAAGTTTTTGCAAAATAGCCCAAAAGTTGAGGTTAATTGCACTATGGCCCAAACAAGTTGAGGTCATAGCATTTTGGCCCAAATTAGGTAGAGAACAAAAATTGTTTTGTCTCTTTAAATGAGAATTGGATTTTCATTTCATTTAGCTCCATTTAAATCAATTCTATGGATACAGAAACCAAATGAAAATGTTGCATTCAAGTTTAATTAGTTAAAGCGTTAATTAATTAAAGAAAGGGTGATTATGAACCTTAGCCTACGATAATTGAGCTATGTGAAAGGCCGTTTCAAATTTGTTTGAACCATGGGAATGTGTAGATTAAATTTTGGTTGTAATTTGATATGATCAATTGTTGTAAAAGAGCATAAGCTCTTCTTTACTTTAAAGTAATTTGATTTGATCAATTGTTGTAAAAGAGCATAAGCTCTTATTTACTTTGAAGTACTCCTTTCTTGTTTTATTCGATATGCATGAAATTGGAGTAGTTGGGTCCAACGCCCAATAAGACAACACGCCTTAATGTGATTAAACGCGTAACTAAAATCAATCACCATCCCTAGACCGAGATTCAACACTAGGCTCGTGTTTGAATCGAATCAAAGGTTCATAGTCATCCTAAGGCCCTAAGGCAACTATATAGTCCATCAATGAATGCAAACCTTATGTTAGTAGTATCATATACTCTTGCTTTAAAAACCGTTTTAAAAGCTTAGTGGGAGTATTATATACAACTAAATCAATCATATGGACCAATAGTTGTAATAAGACCAAAATGTTTTAATTGGATTAAAATGTATGTTTATATGTGATGAGACCTAAAAACCCTCAACCAAATCAATATTAAGTTGATAAGCGAGAGATGCTTTGAATATCTCTTCGTGGCCTTCCACCGTGGTAGGCTTCAATCGTTTGTGACTTGTACACCGACTTCACCCTATCATGGGGGAGTACAAAGTGCATGCTTACATTCAGGAGGAGTCTATACGCATATGATGAGGTGAGTGTAGGCAACGAGGATAGCCAACATCGTATCATCGTGAGGTTATTCTTGAACCCCTACACAAACTAAGCATGGTGGGAATAACTTAACTAAGTGCAATAGTGCCAACATCGTATCATCGTGAGGCAATATTCTCTAGAGGCCAAACAAGATGGGTAATTACAAACGTTGTAAATGAGTAAAGCGTTATTCTCTCATCATTATTTTTGCTAACCAACATCGTATCATCGTGAGGTGGGCTTGGTAATGGTGAGCCTCCCATACCCTACTAAGAGTTTCCTCCAAAACTCTCGAATTCCGATGAGGGATATGGAATTTGCCAAAAATAGTGGGTGGTGCTATTTGATTTAAAGACCCGAATCAAATGGCTTAAAATCAATCAATTTATATTCGTTATGTATTTGTTTACCAATATATTTGCAAACGCTATCCAAAACTTGACAAAGAAAAACCGAACGCTTTAATTTCCGGACTTAGTTCTACAATCCCATAGATTGTCTTTAATGGCTTGTAGATGTAACTAAGTAGTCTCATCCTCACAATCTTCCTATTGATAATGTATCATTGGAAGAATATGTTAGATAAGTCTAACATGAGAAGGACAACACTTTTAATGTCATAATTCTTCAAATACAAATTGTTGTATGAAGAAATAAGAGTTGCTTTGAACAACCCTTAATCAACACAAACTTTAGTGCTTGTCTCTTTGTTACACGAACAAGGAACTTGAGAAGTAAGCACAAGGGCATGGACACTTTATGTGCCATGATTCTTCACTTACAAATTGTTGTATGAAGAAATGAGAGTTGCCTTGAACAACTCTTGAAAGTTTGTTATTATGTTTAGAACATAATGGTTGGTTGACAAAAATAGTCCATTTATATGGACTTATGATGATTTTGAATCATTGAGTGTTGAAGTGTTAAACCACTTAACGAGACGGAAACTAGGCAAGGACTTCACCTTTGTGTCCCTATCCTAATGGTTCACTAAGTTTATTGTAAACTATATAGTGAACAATAACCGCACGCTCTCCAAATCGTTTGATGTGTATAACACATTTGAAATGAGTTTCAAGAGAGATAGTGGGAGTTTAGGGACCATGACTATTGTAGTCAAAAGGGAAGTCAAATGAAGAAGGCAAAATAACTCCAAGGGAACAAACTTTCTTTATGAAAGGATGGACATTGGAAGGGGTATTTGCAAGAAATGTCTTGCAAGTGTCAAGAACACACCTTTCGAAGGTGTTGTAAAATGTTCTTGAATAATTCAAAACAGTTGGTTCTTCTACTTGAATGTATGATTCCGTATTAGTAACTATGTTTTACAATTGTTGTAAAAGTGTGCTAATAAGAAGTAGAAGATTAATGAGAGAAGAGAAAGTACTTCACATTCCAAACGTGAATCGAATATAGATCTCTGCGAAAGCGGATTGTACTTACTTCCTTATATGAACTACCAAAGAAATTGGAAAATACTAAAGATTGTCTTTACATTCCAATTTTAAGGAACTTAAATCCGTCACTATAGTAGAGATGGATAAATGTTTTGTTTGACAAAAACATTGTTCTTTATTGATCAATAATTAGATTATTGTAATTTAATTGGTTGTCTCTATAGTAGAGATAATGTGGTAGTTTAACTGTTTAGAATACGATGATGCTTAAAACCCAAAAGGTTGCAGGGTAGTGACTAATCCCAACTGAGTTGTGATACCTCTAAAACATAAGTTACGAGTTGGTCATAGATGGATGCTTTGGATCGTTAGATCCGGATCCAATACCTTCTTGTTAAAATTGTATAGAGGCGAAATGTTCGAATCTTTATTCTTTTGAAAGAAGAAAGAATCACAAAGTTGTTGAGGTTGATTCACTTAGATGTTAGTGGCACTTGTCCACAACATAATACTACTCATGTTGTATGACATTCACCGAAGATCACTCTCGGTTGGACTATAGTTTATTTTGAATAAACACAAGTCCGAATACTTTGCAAAAGGTTTCAAAGAATTCAAGAAATGTAAGTAGATGAGTAAGACGTCTAAAGTATTTACCTCCTTAGATTTGATCCAAGGAAAAAGTAACACTTTAGATTAATTTCCTTGAAAAATATCAAGGAAAGTAGCATCGTAAGATAATGAATTTCTCCATTAGGAGAAGAATGAACATGAATAAGATTTAGTTCGTTGGACATTATCAATTACCCATATATATATGATATATACTTCTAAGACATGTTAGTTGTAAGAAGATTCATCCATCATGGATCTTAGCAAGCTAGTGGGAGCTATAAGCGTCTTATGAGAAAAGATCAATTGTTTGATTTCTCATAAAGATGTAAATGAATCTTTTTGTTTACTAGGTTTACAAAAGATTAGTGGGAGTTGATCATATTACTAAATTTGAATATATATATATATACATGATATATATTAATTTTGAAAACGAAAGGAATTCTTCATCGTTAAAGTTATGACTTTAAACATTCTATAATGATAGAATGTATATGGGAGACATAGTCTATATACATGGGATGGAAATCTATAATGATAGATTTCAAGATATAATTGGATTATATCAATCCCTACAATAGACAAGAGATGCTAGGAAGTTTCTCATATGATGATAAACTTCAATTAGAATGACAATTCTAGTGAGACTAGGAAGTTGTTCTTCTCAAAGGGAATGTATCCTTTGACTCCCAAAGAAATAATGCGTAAATAGAATCCTTTATGCATACGCAGAAAGGTGATTTATGTATTTCATATTGTATGAAAACATTGATATAAGTCGTACCTAGAACGGTACAAGATGATATCAGTGCAAGCCCAGAATCAGAACCATGGCAACTGTCAAGTGAATCCTTAGGTATTTAAGAAATACTAAGGATGGATTCCTCAAGAATGAGGAAGAATTAGAGTAACGTAATGGAAGCGTAAATGTATTAGATTATGAATCTAATCCATCATAGAATATCTCTTCATTATGAATAAAGTGATAATGAGATATCTCTTTATTATGACTAAAGAGATATTTGGGTGGAAACGTTAAAAGTAAATGACTTTAATGTGTTCCATCATGTATGCAAAATATATTGCCATATAGAAGCTTACAACATTGTTGTTTGGATGGGAAAGTTCATTCGGTTCCAACCAGAAAGTGTATGACACTAATGGGGCGATAGCTCAAGCCAGGGAATCAAGGTCTCATCAAGGTCCGAACTCAAATGAGAGACTGAACTACATGATTGAGAATCATGTATAATGGTGACGTCGTTATTCTCAAGGTTGCTTTTATGGATAACATATAGATATCCATTGTTTAGGCCTACTACTCAGCCATTTATGAAATGAATTACAGAAGAGGTATCATCAATGATGACTAAGCTGATTGGCTCTAGTGCAAGTGGGAGATTGTTGGAAATGTGCCCTAAAACCAATCATATGATGATACTTACGGACATTTCAAACTAATGTAGTTTAAAGGGCAAACATTATTGTTTGAGCCGTCTCATATAAATGTTATATGCTTAAACGATAAGTCCAAGGAATATGTGATTGGAAGAATGCGATCTAAAGAAGTTAGATTCATGAGACCATTCTTTCGTTGACACATCCTAAACGTTCCTGATCATAGGATTGTCAATTGGGCATTGACAGTCCGTTAAGATCAGTACGTGCTATGTCTTCTCTCAGGGAGAGTGACTAGTCTCGAGTCATTGGTGTGTGTGACATCAAGACAAGTACGTAGGTGCTCAATAGAGAATGAGTTCACTGAACACGATCAACGAAGAGTTCTCATATTCATGTCACATGAGAACTCATGGTTGGGATAATGCAAATTAGTCTTTTGACCTGAGGCATCACAGTTGTCTTGTGGTTAGGTCCTTAATCTTTGATTATGTTAACGTCACTCTATCAGGGTGTCCACGGCATCGTTGGGGTTAAGCCACTTAGCTATGGAGGCAAGTGAATGCGCAACAAGGGATCTCTAACCTTCAAACTGTTTGAGGGAGAATACTCTATGATATGATTTGGAATCTCTGGCCAGAGTATGAATGAGATGTTGGAATGCGTTCCAAATCACATTCAAGGTAATCATATAAGTACAAAGATTCACATTGGATAGTAGACATGAATAAACTATCAAACCAAACAATGTGGTCAAGAGTATTGTATTAGAGAAAGACCGTATTGCATTTGTAATCCTAAACTGAATAGGTTCTCCACCTCTTCTGATTAGCTTGGGTAACCATGATATGCTGCTAGGTGTCACTCATGGTTTGTGGAAGCCCTAAAAGTGTATTATCACTAACGGGAGAATTGAAAGTAAGTTTCAATTCACAATCGATTTGAAAGAGTTTGAATCGCCCACTGCCTCGCTAAAAGGAACCTAATGGATCGTACACCGTGTAAGGTAGAGTTTGAAGATTCAACGGAGATGAGTAAGAATAATTAAATGGTTTAATTATTTATGGCAAGGATTAATTAATATGTTAATTAATCAAACGAATAAGTTCGTTAAAGACCTCGGGTTAGTTTTGGGCCGCAAGGCCCAATGGGATTTGAATGTCAAGCCCATTAACTCAAGTTGTATGACAACTTGAATAAAACAAAGGGCTTGAAAGCCCAATAAACCTATAGGCTAGCCATGTGTAAAAGAATAGGGCTTTTGGTCCATTAGGTCACTTATTTGAAGGGACTATATAAAGGACTTTATAGCCTAAAATTTACTAAGGGTGATTTTTGGGGGAAAGGATGAGAACACAAGCTCTCCTTTCTCTCTAAAATTTCGGCCAATCTAGAGGGGAATAGCTAGCAATCTTACTTCCTCTAGGTCACTCATTTCTTCTTCAATATACCTTGGTGTGGAGACTTAGAGGTTCTCAATTTTGGGAACTTGGAGAAACCTTTTCATCCATCCAAATCCATGGATCCAAGATGCAAGGAATGAAGGCCCTCTCTTTGGGTGATTAGCCTTTGCTTATGCAAAGAGGAATCTACAAAGGTATTGATTTCTCAACTCACTTTGTTTTGAGTTGAGTCTTGGTTCACCTATCTACTAGGCTTTGAATTTCATGGGTAAATGTTTTGTTTTAAGTGCATACAAGCATGATTCCGCCTTTAATTGTTAATTGCATGCTATTGATGTTGCTTAAATGAACATGTTTTTCACAAATTTTCCTTCAGAAGCCCCACGGCAACAAAGTGTAAATGAGGTGAGTGCTATTTCTGAAATTCAATCACAACTTGCTAATCTTACTTCTCTTGTTTCTCAGGTTGTGATTGGTCCAAAAGCACAAGAACACCAAGTTTGTGGCGTGTGTTCAATTCAAGGGCATCCATCCGATAAGTGCCCTCAACTAATCGAGAATGGTGGGTGGGAATCTGCCAATGCAATTGGTTTCCAAGGACAAAATCAAAACAACCCATACTCGAACACTTACAATGCCGGATGGAGGGACCATCCAAATTTCAAATGGAGGGAGCCACAACAAACTGCCCAACAAGGAGGATTTAGGCCAAACCCCCCTGGTTTTTATTCCAAGTCGTATGCACCCCAACAACCTTCGGCATCATCTCATTCAGGTACGTCCTTGGAAAGTGATCAAGCTATGAAATTACTAACCTCTATTTCGCAGGGGTTGCAAAATCAAAACAACCGAATAGAAAATAACGAGAAGGAGATGATGGATATGAAGAAACAAATAGGGCAGATTTCTGAGTTCCTTAGACAGATTAGAGAGCAAGGAAAGCTTCCTAGCTCAACCACAGTCAATCCAAAGGGAGGATTCGAATCCGCCAAGGCCATCACCCTAAGGGGTGGAAAAGAAGTTGGGACCGAGCCAAACAATCCCAAATCTGCCCAGAAAGTAGATGAAGAGACGACACAACCTGAGGAAGTGTCTAGCTCACCCACGGAAAGAGTGAAAAACCCAATGCCGCAGGCCCCCAATCACCCTAACTCGGCCAAATCAGGTAATTTAAGTTCAAATTCATGTACTTCACGTCCTAATCTGCCCAATGTACCTTTTCCTCGCAGGTTCATGCAAGAAAAAAAGGAAGAAAGCGAGAAAGACATTCTTTAAACGTTCCGGAAGGTGCAAGTGAACATACCGCTTCTCGATGCAATCAAACAGGTTCCAAAGTATGCTAAATTCCTCAAGGACCTATGCAATACAAAGAGAAGAAGGGCAAACAAAGAGGTAGTGAAGGTAAGCGAGAATGTGTCCGCTGTTTTGCAACGTAAACTACCTACCAAATGCAAAGACCCCGGTAGTTTCACGATTCCTTGTGTGATTGGACATAATCGTTTTGAACATGCCATGCTTGATTTAGGTGCATCCCTAAATGTCATGCCTTATTCCATTTATGCATCAATGAACCTTGGTGAGTTAAAACAAGATGGCATTATAATTCAATTGGCCGATCGTTCTAACGCTTATCCCAAGGGAGTCCTTGAGGATGTTTTAGTGCAGGTCAATCACCTTATTTTCCCCGCAGATTTCTATGTTTTAGACATGGAGGATTCAAGCCATGCTCCATCATTGCCAATCTTGCTAGGCCGTCCCTTCATGAAACCAGCAAGAACAAAGATTGATGTGTATACGGGAACATTGACCATGGAGTTTGATGGGGACATTATTCATTTTAATCTTTCTGAAACCATTAAACATCCAATTGAGGACCATTCTTGTTTTGCTATTGATATTGTTGATTCTTTGGCACAGGTGCATTTGGATCAAATGAACGAAGATGCACTTGAGGTAGCCTTAGTCCACGGCATAGGAACAAGAAATAAGTGTGAGGGAGTCTTGGCAACCCACGGCATGCAATCTGACCATATTGCCGTGCCCCCTTGTGATGAAGTACTTGAAATGGTCGCTGCCCTCGAGTCATTGCCCTCCCACTCTGGTAAGTCTCCAATCTCACTTTTAGATTCGGTTTTGACTAACAAGTTACTTCCATCAACTGTGCAGCCACCTACACTTGAGTTAAAGCCATTACCTAGTCACTTGAAGTATGTGTTCTTGGGCCAAGATCAAACGCTACCCGTCATCATTTCAAGCTTACTCACGGCTTAAGAAGAAGACAAGTTGATAAGGGTGTTAAAAGAGCACAAATCTGCCATTGGATGGACTTTGGCGGATATCAAAGGCATTAGTCCCACCACGTGCATGCATCGCATCCTTTTGGAGGAGGAAGCCAAGCCATCTCGTGAAGCTCAACGTCGCCTTAATCCACCTATGTTGGAAGTAGTGAAAAGGAGGTTATAAAATTACTTGATTGTGGTGTTATATATCCTATTTCTGATAGTCGTTGGGTGTCACCTGTGCAGGTTGTTCCAAAGAAGTCTGGCGTCACAGTGGTGAAGAATGAAGAACATGAGCTTGTCCCCACTCGTGTTGTGACTGGTTGGCGTGTTTGCATTGATTACAGGAAGTTAAATGCCATGACAAGGAAGGATCACTTTCCATTACCATTCCTCGACCAAATGTTGGAAAGGTTAGCCGGTTATGAATTTTATTGCTTTCTTGATGGATATTCCGGATATAACCAGATTGTGATCGCTCCGGAGGACCAAGAGAAGACAACATTTACGTGCCCCTTTGGCACTTTTGCATATAGACGCATGCCATTTGGCTTGTGCAATGCTCCGGCGACATTTCAACGATGCATGGTGAGTATATTCTCTGATTATGTGGAAAAGATTATTGAGATATTCATGGATGATTTTAGCGTGTTTGGCAATTCATTTGATCATTGCTTGAATAATCTGACTTTAATCTTGAAACGTTGTGTTGAAACGAATCTTGTACTTAATTGGGAAAAATGCCACTTCATGGTTAAGCAAGGTATTGTTCTAGGCCATATCATTTCCGAAAAAGGCATTGAAGTAGATAAATCTAAGGTAGACCTTATTCGCCACTTACCCTCTCCAACTTCGGTTAGAGAGGTACGTTCGTTTCTTGGCCATGCAAGGTTCTATAGGCGTTTTATCAAGGACTTCTCCAAGATGTCCAACCCTCTTTGCCGATTGCTTCAAAAAGATGTGCCATTCAAGTTTGATGAAGAGTGTAATTCGGCATTTAACCAACTCAAGGAGAAGCTAGTCTCGGCCCCCATTATTGTACCTCCAGATTGGAGCCTTCCGTTCGAGCTCATGTGCGATGCATCCGACTATGCATTAGGAGCTGTTCTAGGACAAAGAAGAGACAAGCGGCCGCATGTCATATACTATGCCTCTCGGACTCTCAATGATGCCCAATTGAACTACTCCACGACTGAAAAAGAACTTCTAGCTGTGGTTTTTGCTTTAGATAAATTCCGTTCATATTTAATTGGTACTAAAGTAATCGTTTATTCTGATCATGCAGCTTTGAGGTACTTGCTCACGAAAAAGGAAGCAAAGCCGAGGCTTATCCGTTGGATTCTTCTTCTTCAAGAATTTGATATTGAAATCAGGGATAAGAAAGGAAGCGAGAATGTAGTGGCAGACCATTTAAGCCGAATGATCCACGAGGAGCATGAACATGCCGTACCTATCCCTGAAACTTTTCCCAATGAGCAGCTGCTATCCATTGAGGTAAGTGAACCATGGTATGCAGATTTAGTGAATTACTTGGTGGCTAAACAATTTCCAAATGAGCTCAATAGGCACCAACGTGACAAACTTAGGCATGATGCACGATTTTATGTATGGGATGATCCGTACTTATGGAAATTTTGTCCCGATCAGATTATACGTCGTTGTGTGCATGATTCTGAATGTCATTCAATTTTGAGTTTTTGTCATACATATGCATGTGGAGGGCACTTTGGCACACAACGCACGGCCCTCAAAGTGTTACAATGTGGATTTTATTGGCCTAGTATTTTTAAGGATGCTAGAACGTTTTGCCTAACATGTGATAAATGCCAAAGAATGGGTGGTATTAGTGCAAGAGACCAAATGCCGCAGGTTTCTATCCTAAATGTTGAAATTTTTGATGTTTGGGGTATTGACTTTATGGGTCCCTTTCCATCATCTTATGGTTTCACTTATATCTTGCTAGCCGTTGATTATGTTTCTAAATGGGTGGAAGCAAAAGCCACCCGTACTAACGATTCTAAGGTGGTTGCAGATTTCGTGAAAACTAACATTTTTGCTAGGTTTGGAATGCCGAGAGTAATCATAAGTGATGGAGGGTCTCATTTTTGCAACCGGACCATTGAGGCATTATTGAGGAAATACAGTGTCAACCATAGGGTTTCTACACCTTACCATCCTCAAACAAATGGCCAAGCCGAGGTTTCCAACCGAGAGATCAAGCAAATCCTAGAAAAGACCGTTGGGCCAACAAGAAAGGATTGGAGTTTACGGTTAGATGATGCACTTTGGGCGTATCGTACGGCATACAAAACCCCCATTGGGATGTCCCCTTTTCGACTTGTCTATGGCAAGGCGTGCCATCTTCCCGTGGAGTTGGAGCATAAAGCTCTTTGGGCCGTCAAGAAATTCAACATGCACTTAGATGAAGCGGGAAGCCATAGGAAATTCCAATTGAATGAGCTTGATGAAATACGGCACGAGGCGTACGAGAATGCAAGCATTTACAAGCAAAAGACCAAAGCTTTCCATGACAACATGATCCGTGGGAAATCCTTCTCCATTGGGCAGAAAGTGCTATTGTTCAATTCCCGTTTACGTCTGTTTCCCGGTAAGTTACGTTCTAAGTGGATTAGACCGTTTGTTATTACTAATGTTTTTGTTCATGGTGCAGTCCAAATCCAGAGCTTGAAAACGGGACATGAATTTAAGGTGAACGGGCATCGTTTGAAGGCCTATTATGAGAACTTTGTGGAGCACACCGTGGATGACACCCCCTTGGGTACCGTGGGCTCCAATTTGGAGTAAATGGATTCTTCGTCCGGCTGCAAGACGTAAAAGAAAGCGCTACTTGGGAGGCAACCCAATACAGTGAATAAAGCTTGTTTATTGATTTCCGAGTGATTAAAAAAAAAAAAAAAAAAAACATGGCAGAAAGATGGAGTCTTCACAAAGGTTGTGTACTTGAGGCCCCACTATGTGGCAACACTCTCGGAACAGGAGGTATCGGAGCAAGAGGCATCGGAGCGGAAGGCATCGGAGCGGGAGGCACCGAAGATAGATCATTCAAGGCCCCAAACCGTGGTGGAACGCTGGATGACCCAGGAAAGAGGTGCCTCTGGAAGAAAGCTGCAAACCGTTGACGGTCATCAAGCTCATCAAGCTTCCTCTTCATGCCTGTTGAATAATTGTTGGCAAGCACGTGCAAACTTCGGTTCTCGTACTTAAGCTGTTTGATCTCCTGCTTAAGACTCTCCACCTCCGCCATCAAGGATTCAACCTGTCGGGAGCGAGCAAGAAGGCGTTGGCCCATGTTGGACACAGAGCCAGTGCACTGAACACTCAGAGCCAGGGATTCTTGAACGGCCAACTCATCGGACCGTCCTGAAAGCAGCTGACTGTCTTTGGGAGTGAGGAGGTTCCGAGCCACTATCGTAGCCGTTGTGGGATCCGTCATCACAGAATCCTCATCTGTAAGAGGGCCATGGGAAGATAAGAAAGACGGGCACCATACCTTACCCTGACGAGACGCGACCGGATCACTGCTTAGACTCAAATCTAAGCAAAGGTTCAATGGGTTGGATGAGCTAGCCATTGTTCACGAAGTTAAAAGAGAAGGGGTGGACGGAGTAGATTTTCAAAAGGGCCGGAGACGAGTTTCAAGAATGGAAAATCTTCAGAGTGTGTAAGTTGGCGGTGATCGATAGCTCTATAAAAAGCCAAGGCAACGCGTCCACCAATTCAAAAAAAGCCTCGGCTTTTCAGAAATCGCGTTCAACACGTGAAGGCCATCATCGCAACTACACGTCTTTAGCCGACAAGCGCAAAGTTCGGCGACGCTTTATCTGCTTTTCAGAAAACGCGTGCAGCTTTATCGAAGAGGCGTCTTCAAAGATCGAAGAGTCGTCACTATTCCAAAAAAACCGGATTTGCGGGATCAAAATGTTTGTCGACAACGGTAAAAGAACAGTATCACCACTTGCTATTGAATTCCCTATATATGTCGACCTTCATTTTTTTTTGGCAAGACAGAACTGAAGAAAATGCCCAACTCTTTCTCACCTCTGAGGGCGCACTCCCAGCAAAGCCTTTCGAAATACTCCATTCTTTCTTCTTCCCCAAAGATGATACCAGATGCCTGGAGTACAGATGACCCAGGAGGAAACAGCACCACAAATACATGTGCTGATTCATTCACCGCTTCTTCAAAAGCAAAGGTATCTCATATCATCAAGGGCAAAAGCAAAGGTATCTCATATCATGCTCTTTCCCTGTCTTTTCCTTTGTCCTTGATATTACTTGCATGGCAAAGTGAAAGAAGCAATCAGCCGGCACTTGGAGTCTATCTAGACTCTATTCCCTGGTTGCTTACCTAGCTTTGCTGAGCTATCCTCTAACCCTCTTCAATACGAATTGGAGAGATTGAACAAAGAAACAGATAAAAGGAGGAAGCTCAGACCTTCGGGGGAGACCAAAGGAAGCCTGCTACCCAGTTCAAGAGTAGCACAAAGGAAAATCAACGATGGGAGCAGCGCAGTTCAAGAGTAAGCCTGTGGAATCACTCAAGATGAAGCCTCACTGCAATCACCAAGGAGAAGATGGAATTTACACTCCATAACCAGATTTGCATCTCTAAAACTCTTCTCTTTGTTAGATACATTCTGCCATGTTTAGTATGTTTAGTTGCTGTTTTATATGTTTTCTTTTGTTTGGTGTGTTTTAAGCTTAAAACATTGAGGACAATGTTTGATTTAAGTGTGGGGGGGTAACTAAGTATGTTGATGCAAATTTGTTGGATTTTATCACCCATAACTTCAAGTGTTGTTCCTTGCTGTTTTAAAATGTTTTTAAACTGTTTTAGTGTTTGTTGGATTTTATCACCCATAACTTCAAGTGTTGTTCCTTGCTGTTTTAAAATGTTTTTAAACTGTTTTAGTGTGTTTTGATTTAAAAATTCGAAAATCCCATAAAAATTTGAAAAATTGTTTTGAAAAACCCAAAAAGAGTTGTTTTAAAGTTGTTTTTGTGTGTTTGTGTCGTAGGGTACCTTCCAACGCAATGATGAGGATTTGGTTTTTAATTGCATGATGGTTAAAGAAAGTTACCAACATGGATGGACATTTGATATACTCTTTGGTTTATGCTTGGTTATCGTTATAGTTTACGATTTCACTTGTAATCACAAATGATAAAAATTAGTTTTTGTAACATGCTTGAAGGAATGAACTTAAACAAACGCTACATCCCCGTGAGACTTGAGCCTAAACGTTATTTGGAGAGTTATAATCTATGCATCATTGTTTTCTAAGTCGTTGTATGATCTCATTATTCATTGCTTGGTTACTACTTAGAAGGCGTTTCATCACTTAGTTCCAAATGCTAGAACTCATGCCCATTTCATTCAAAGCATGTCATTGATTTGCATAACACATATTCAAGATGAAGTTGTGTAGTGACCACCACCATAGCCAAACAACCATGTGCCCTTCACTCATTTTGTGTTTAAGTTTAACCCCATTGAGCCTTGTTAGCCCATATTCTTTGTTAACCCGCATTATCTTCACCTAGCCTAGATTAGGACCATCCGTACCCTTGTTCTTGAAGCATAGTAAGCATGAATGAATTCCCTTTGATTAATGTGTTGCAGAAAATAAGTGTGGGGGAAAGTGTATTCATGTGAGTTTTTTTTTTTGCCATAAGCACGATTAGAAAAAAAAAAAAAAAAAAAAAAACTGGAAAAGAGTTGAAAAGAAGTGAAAAAGAGTTTCTAAGTATTGGTAGTTGAAGTAAGGGCCCAAAGCAATGAATTAGGCCCTAAAAGTTGTTTGAATCTCCCCTATTTGTTTAAAAGTTGATTTCTACATTCTAAGGGAATTCTAGGTCTTAATTTCATTACTTTACTTATTATTGCTTAAAGAACGTTTGTTTATCTTTACGTTCCCTTGTTAGCCAAAACCCCAAGCCCCGTTACAACCCTTGACTTCTATCTTGAGTGTTGTGCATTTCAATTGTGGAGTTTGAATTTGGTATGAGCATATGGTGTCACTGGTTCTCGCATCTAAGTAGTAGCATTCCATTCATGAGATCATATCCAAACACGTTTAATTACTCTAGAAATTGCTTTCTTTGTTATAACATATGTGAGGACTAGTCTTTCATGTTTACATCAATCTTCTCACATATAACTAGTGTAGGGTGTGTAGTCAGAAAATCTGAGTGAAAATTGAGTGCATAACGAGTGAGGAATTGAGGGAATTCTCTAAGGCATGTTACTACATTCAAAATGTGTTTTATTTGATTAAATGCGAACTAGTGAATGGTGACTATGATTAAGTATGTGCTTGAGGGGAAGGAAGACTAAAAGCTATGTGAGTAATGATCTTTGACATGTCATGTTTCATTGGAAATCCCTGAGGCAAACGTTGGAAGGTTTAGGTTATGTTTTGTTTGTTTTGTTGCGTTTTGTTTACTTTAGTTGTTTTGCTTTGCTCGAGGACTAGCAAAAGTTAAGTGTGGGGGAATTTGATAGGAGCATATTCATGCGACTTAATTAGCTTGTTCTCGTGCATTTACGTTGTGTTTACTTAGTTGTTTTAGTGTTTAAGGCCACTTTTGTGTATTTTCAGATTATAAGGCCAAAGTGTGCAAGAAGATGCAAATTGGAGTCTTTTGGAGCGAAAGAGGAATGAATGAGTTGAAGACTTGAAGAAACGACGAATTCCTACGCCAACGATGAATTCTTACCAAAACGAAGAATCCTACTCAAACAAGGCTTCCTATTTTAGGAAAGATAACCCTAAGTTTCCCGTTTTGGTAACCATTCCTAATCTTAAATGTCCGTATTTTCTAGCCACTATCCCATTTATTTTCTGACCTAAGCCGTGGCCCCCCATTGAATTATCACCCTAATTTCAACCTAGCTGCAAAAACTCCCATTCACCATATATTATTATTCTTCTAAGCTGCACCAGATACTTGATGATTTTACCCTAATTCATTCATACAATATTCAGCCACATTTACACCCTAATTCCTCCATTCTATCCCTTTTGTGCCACAGCCACCATAAGCCATAATCCCACCATTCCATTTCAGCCGTGCCCCCCCCCCCCCCATTTATCAAAAGAAAACCTAATAAACAAAAGAAAAGTTTCAAGCCGTGGCCTCCAATTATTAATAAAAACCTAATACTCCCATTATTCAACCCTAGGCCGTGATTATGCCATTAACCCTAATACAATATCTATTCCATCACCCTAATATCCCATAATGCTAATCCAGCCGCCACCATCACCCATAATCCATACAACCTAATATGCCATTATTCCTTCCCACCAAAACCCGTGCATTTGATGCACCATAATTCCCACTTAACCAGCCGCACCTTTTCCCTTCCACCACAAATACCTTAAACAAACATCCATTCACATCTCTAATCCTCCTATAAATACCCATTCATTCCATTCACCAAGGCATCTCATTTTCCATTGCAATACACAAACACTTCCCCTTCCATTTCTGTGCAGTTTTTCTCCTCCATTGCAGCCACTATCCAACCACTTCCCATCCCTCAAAAACACTTCATACCATCACACAACCTATCCTTAAACCTTGTGCTACAACAACGAGGAAGAGAAGAGTGCCTAAACGTTCATACAATTCAAGTTTTGAGTTGTTGGAATGTTTATGTGTTTCTTTGATTTCAAAGTTTCATTTTAATTCTCTTTGTTTTGTACGTATGAGAAATGGAAGAAAAGAGTGCTTAAACGTTCATACAATTCAAGTTTTGAGTTGTTGGAATGTTTAGGTGTTTCTTTGATTTCAAAGTTATGAGGAACTAAACCCCCTTTAGCTAGGGGATGATTCGAAACTATGTTTATATTTGCAATATGAATTGATTAACTTTCGTTGGAATTTCATAAGTTTTGGATTCAATTTGTTTAACCGTTTGATTGATAACTTATTTATGAATGTTTATTAAGAATGCGCGCTTAATTTTCATGCATAAATATGACGCTAGAATATAAGTGAATTTCACCTAATCGTTATGAACTTATATTCACAAGTAGTGGAGGTTGCTTATAAACAATCGCGTTAAATGAATTCTTGGCACGAGTTTCATGCTCATCATAGTAACGAATGCCTCGTCAACACTTATAGTTTTCATAATGCTTAATGATCTTTGATTGTATCTTTATTGTGCTGTTCACGTAAAGGACTTTTGGAGAATGTTGTGAATTGCGTTGCGCAAACCCATCCAATTCATTAACTTAAGGAAAACTTGACGGTTAATTTAAGCGGACCTAATTAATCCGGAGTGTTGAGTTTCATAATTTATCGAAAGACCAACTGAGAATCAATCTTGTATGCAAGTATAACATGTGTGAAGAAGAACCCCTTAGCTAGCCTTCATTCCATTCATTCCATCACAAATTCATATTTACATTCCGCTTAGTTTATTAACTTGTTTTGTTATTTCAATTTTCGTCAAATTAAAACTTTTCTTCCCCCTTTACTTTCTTGTTCTTTAGTGCTTAGAATCTGTTTAGTTTATGTTTTAAAGTATTTTGAATCAAGCCATAATCTTAAATTCGTCCAAAATTAGTTTTGAGTCTTTTGGTTTGTCTTAATGTTTTAAATTTTAGTTTTGCATTCTTTGAGTCTAGTTTAGTGTTTTACATTGTTTTTACGTTTTTAAGTCAATTTAGAAGGTTTTAGCAAGCCCTCCTAATCCCCGGTCTAGAAGGATCCCTCACTTATCCATTCTACTACAATTGTCAAACGAGGGTTTAATTTGAGTGTCAAGTAAATCTCGCATCATCAACCACCCGAGATGGCATACGATTAATCACGTAGACGGCATAAGTAACTGCTTCAGGCCAAAAACTCTTAGGAACCGATGCGCTCAGAAGGAGAGCACGTGCCGTTTCTAAGATATGGCGATTTTTCCGTTCAGCCACCCTATTTTGCTGTGGAGTATAAGGACAGGTTGTTTCATGGAGAATACCTTGATCACACAGAAACTCTGACAACTCACAATTAATATACTCACCCCCATTATCAGAACGGAGAACTTTAATCACAGACAAGTATTGTGTCCAAATCATCTGAGAAAAAAATCGAAATACCATACCAACATCACTTTTATTTTTTAACACATACAGCCACGTCATACGAGTGCAATCATCCACAAACGTAACAAACCACTTAATCCCAGAAGAAGTAACAACAGGGGAGGGTCCCCAAACATCCGAGTGCACAAGTTCAAATGGTAAAGCTCTTTTATTCATACTAGGAGGAAACGAAGCACGATGGCTTTTAGCAAGAATACATACTTCACAATGTAAGTCTGATTCATTTATTCCACTAAATAGACTAGGTAACATATGCCGTAAATACCCAAAAGATGCATGCCCTAACCGACGATGCAACAACCACACTTCTTGTAAATTACTAGACTGGGACGCTCGAACTGCATTAGCTCTGCCAGAAACAACGTCGTCCACATAGTACAACCCATCTCTCTTAGTGCCACGCCCAATTATCTCCTTGGTCTGAATATGCTGAAGTAGACAAAAGGACGGATACATTAGAACAACACAATCCAATTGTTCAGTAACCTGGGGTATGGACAACAAGTGATGGGATAAAGAAGGAACAAGCAAGCAATGATGTAAGGGAAGTGACAGGGTGAGATGCACAGTGCCGGCACCACACACGAGTGCCAAAGTACCATTGGCAGTTGATATATTTTTTCTGTGAGATGTAGTCATGTATTGAAACATATTTTTATCATATGTCATATGATCAGTTGCCCTAGAGTCCAGAATCCAACCTGTATGGTGCTGAATTTCGGAGGCTAAGAGAACACGTCCCACGGTACCTGTGTCGGAAGACGAGTCACCTCGAGTACGAGTCAACAAATTTTGACTAGAGTCACTTGGGCTAGGCACGGCTTCCTGGACTGTTGGTGTAGCCGTAGCAAGGGAGGCACGACCTCCACTGGACCTGGCTGCTCCACGCTCCTTGGCACGCAATTTTTTCTTTAACTCTGGAAACCAATCAGGCACCCCATGCTTGTAAAGCATGTATCTTCGGTATGACGGGTTTGTCCACAAAAAGTACACTTCAAATCATCTTTATTTTCCCGGTAGAAGGGACGAGAATTTAAAGATTGAGTAGAAGAATTACTAGGACGAGAAGCACCAACTGGCCGAGAGATCATGGCCATGGACGGCAACCCTCTGTGATTGTTATTTCCACCCATCATAGTAGCATGTCGTTGAGCTTCACGCCGAACAACAGAAAACACCTCCTCAACAGATGGTAGGGGCTGAGTACGTAAAATATCACTACGCACTTTATCAAACACATCATCCAAACCCGCCAAAAAAGCATACACACGATCAATTTGACGTTCTTCTCGAAATGTCTTGAGATCCACAGCACATTCCATCTTGATTGGTCTCCGTTGATCTAACTCCTGCCAAACGGACTTGAGATCAGCATAATACACGCCAACTGGCCGACCCTCTTGACGAAGTCTGAACGATTTAACCTTCAATTCATAAATCTGAGAAATATCTGAGCCATCATAATAGGTCCGAGCCACCTCTTCCCAAATTTCTTTAGCGGTACGCAGGTGAATAAAAAATCCCATGATAGCAGGTTCCATGGAATTGATCAACCACCCTTTTACTATTGCATTCCCTGTTTCCCACGTCTCATACTCAGCATTATTCTCAGCAGGCTCCTTGGTACTCCCAGTCACAAAGCCCTTCCTACCGCGTCCAGCGATGTGCATCTCCAAAACTTTGGACCAAAGAGGATAATTTGATCCATTTAATTTCACAGTATTTGGTACAGCAGACGCATCACTCTGAATAACGACCGGATTCAATACTGGATTATTGGTTGAGTTACTGCCCTCTAACTTCAACATGCCACTGCCTCCGTCTAATGCCATTCGACCTTACCCGAAAAAAAAACAAAGCAAGACTGATACTGATGATTCACCACACTGCCACACACGCAGCACTACCACACATACACGGCAACACAACAGAAAACACAGCACACCCACACTGCTGCACACGCAGCAAGACTACACACACACAGCAACACTGTTTGTTGCAGAAGATTTGCAGAAAAACTGCACCACCCACACTGCTGCACATGCAGCAAGATTGCAGAAAAACTGCACCACCCACTGCTGCATAGAAAAACTGCACTTCTCTGCACCACCCACTGCTGCACACGCAGCAAGATTGCAGAAAAACTGCACCACTGTTTTCTGCAAAGATTTGCAGAAAAAACAGTCAACCAAGCACAGCGGAAAAACTAGGGTTTCGGCCACTCTGGCTCTTGATACCAAATAGAACTTTTACGGGAATATTTTTTAATTGTATTGCTTCTTTAGAAATATATATATATATATATATATATACACAATCAGTGTTCAACTAGGAAACTAAATAAAGCTTATAAACAACCTACTTAAAAAAGGACTCCTACTATTTACATTCCCTTTTTTTTCCTAATATTGACTCATGACTAACACATCATAATTGAAAACCAAATTAACATAAACATTGAACTAAAACTAAGGATAGAAAGAACCAAGAAACGCTTCACACTCCAATGGCAAGCTTGCGGTGCTCCTTTTGGATGGTGGCAGATTGCAAGAGTCTTTTTCTCCTTCCTTCCTTGTTGCGGCACTAGGGTGAATTAGGGTGTTTGATGGCTGAATGTATGAATGAATGAATGAGTGAATGGATGGTGGTCTTTTCTGTAGCATAAGCATGTATATATTTATATATATGATGCACGGTTGAAACCCTAGGGAAATCAGATTAGGGTGTGGTAGAAATCAAGTGGGAAAAAGACTAGGGTGCATCAAAATTTGAAGGGAAAAGGACTGCACAATCCTAGGAGAAAAGGATTGCAAGTTCTAGAGCTTCTAGAAGAGGGAGAGGCGCCACCTTTCTAGGGATTCTAGAAACAATGTGTTTTGTGGCAGAAATTGGACTTCTAGAAGGCATAGAGGGTGCAGCATGCATTTAGGATCAGATAAGGTCTTCTACAACCATATATTTAAGTGTTCTAATGTGGAATTAAGTCCTCTTTGCAGCTGGAATTAAGGTAGCAAAGGATTAGGATAGGATAAGATAGGATAAGGTTTGGATAAGATAAGGTTGTTTGGATAATGTTCCATGTTTCTTGCTCTTTCCTTATCTTCTTTGTCTTGAACTTGTTTCTCTAGATTTGTAGCATGTTCCAAGCCTCTTTTGACTTGAAATTCGTCCATCCACCTTGCTCTATATGCAAGCTATCCATTCCATCCCCAAAACTGCTCCAAATGGCTTTGAAATGCACTTTCTTGCCTACTTTGCCATTAGGACCTACAAACAGACGAAAATAGCTTAAAACACTATAATAAATGGAAACTAACTATGTAAATGCAAGAAAACAAGCTAACTAAGTCGCATAAATATGCTCCTATCAAATTCCCCCACACTTAGCTTTTGCTAGTCCTTGAGCAAAACAAAACAAACAAAACATAACCTAAACCTTCCAACAATTTCCTCAAGGATTTCCAATGCAAGATGATATGTTAAAAATCACCACTCCCACATATTTTAGTTATCCCTACCCTCAAGCACATACTTAATCATAGTCACCACTCACTAGCTCCTATTTAATCAATTAAAACATGATTTTGAATGTAGTAACATGCCTTAGAGAATTCGCTCAACTCCTCATCGGATACACTATTTTCACACAGATTTTCTGACTACACTCCCTACACTAGGTATATGTGAGAAGATTGATGTAAATATGTAGACTAGCAGTCAAATAAGTTATAATCAAAGAAGGCAATTTCTGGAATTATTAACATGTATATGATCTCAGGAATGGAATGCCACTACTTAGACGCGAGAACCAGGGATACCATATGCTCATACCACTTTTAAACTCCACATATTGAAACACATAACAATCAAGATAGAAGTCAAAGGGTTGTAACGGGGCTAAGGTATTGGCTAACAAAGAAAGGTAAGGATAAACAAAAGTTCTTAAAGCAATAGTAAGCAAAGTAATGAAAGAAGCACTTACAATTCACTTTTGAATGCAGAAATTCCACACAACACTTAGGGCCAAATTCAAACTTTTGGACCCTTTCTTCAACAACCAACACTTGTGAGTTCATTCTCACCTATTTTCAACTCATTTTCTTTCTTTTCTTCAACTTTTTCTTCTTTTCTCTTTCTTTTTCACGTTTTTTCTTTTCTTTTTTCTTTTCTTTTTTCCGTGCCCAATTCTTTCTTTGGCAGAGAAATCATACATCCTCCTAGATTCCCACGAAAAACACCTTCCCCCACACTTGTTTTTCTGCAATTTTTAGATCAAAAGAAATTCCCTCTAAGTCATGCTTCACTATCCTTTAAGAACAAGGGTATGGATAGTCCTATTCTAGGCTAGGTAAGGATAATGTGGTTAACTAAGAAAATAGGCTAACTAAGGCTCAAAGGGGTTAAACCTACAATACATATGCATAGGGTAAGGCTTTTTGGCTCTGGTTTAACTAAACAACTTCATCTTATTATATGTTATGCAATCAATATCACGCTTTGAATGAAATGGGCATGAGTTCTAGTATTTGGAACTATAGTGATGAACCGCATTCTAAGTAGCAACCAAGCAAAGAATAATGAGATCATGCAACGGCTTTAGAAAACAAAAACATCACGATTAATTACTCTCCAAATAAAGTTTAGGGTCAAGTCTCTCAGGGTTGTAGCATTAGTTTGAGTTTCTTCCTTCAAACAAAAACATCACGATTAATAACTCTCCAAATAAACTTTAGGCTCAAGCCTCTCAAGGTTGTAGCGTTAGTTTGAGTTTCTTCCTTCAAGCACGTTACAAAAATTGATTTTTTCCTCTTTGTGATTACATGTGAATTCGTAAATGTCAACTACAACTAAGCATAAACCAAAGAGCAAATCAAACTTCCATCCATGTTTGTAACTTTCTTTAACAGTCATGCAATTAAAAATCAAATCCTCATCATTGTGTTGGAAGGTACCCTAAGACACAAACAAACAAAAATAACTCTAAAAACAACTCTTTTTGGGTTTTTCAAACACTCTTTTTTTATTTTGTTTTCAAATTTTTGGATTTTCTGTTTAAGACACATAAAAACACCTGAAAACACACTAAAAACACTTAAAAATAGTGAGTAACAACATTAGAAGTGTTAGGTGATAAAATCCCATGTTTACCCCCCCCCCCACACTTAAACCAAACATTGTCCTCAATGTTATAAGCATAGACTCACAAACAAACAAACAAACAAATAACACAACTAACAATGATGGCAAAGTAAAAGCAATAAAGAGTAGGGTTTAGGAACGCAAATCTGGTTGTGGAGTGTTGGAGATGCCTAGGTCTTCTTTGTTTGTGTGGGTTGCCTCCCAAGAAGTGCTTGCTTTAACGTCTTCTAGCCAGACGATACCTTCTTTTAAACTTCATTGGAGCCCACGGCATGGAGGGGTATATCCTCTACTACATGTTCCTCAAAGTGCTCATAGTATGGCTCAATGAATGGGAAGGGATAATGATCCTCCCTGATTGTGGTGTCTTGGTTCTTAAAGTCCATGTAAATGCTCCCACCACTTTGAAATCGATTAGGTACCTGCACCAAAGAAAGTACCAACCTATTAGTTGAAATGGGACTTAGAATTAGGATTAGAGACTTACAAACATATTGTGATGGAGGCTCAAAAGTGGCAGTACTGTCAACAATTTTACTATGGCTGCTTTCGGCCAGATTGGGTGTGTTTAGGGCAGCCACTCCAATTCTTTCTTCGATGGTGGTTCTAGATGCATCCTTCTTGATTAGTGTTGAATGTTCCTACCCTATATTTTTAATTACACCAATGGCAAAACTAGAACGAACATCATTAGGATTCTTAATAGATTTAGAAACTTTAAAGTTAATCATATCGCCACCAAACTCCATAGTTAAGGCTCCCTTGGCCACGTCAATCTTGGTGTGGGCTGTTTTCATGAAAGGTCGTCCAAGTAAGATTGGCGATGGTGGAGAGTGGGTTGAATCCTCCATGTCAAGCATATAGAAATCTGCAGGAAAAATCAAGTGGTCTACCTGCATCAAAAAATCTTCCAAAACTCCTCTCAGGTATGCATTAGATCGATCGGCTAATTGAATAATAACACCATCATTTTTAAGCTTTCCTAGATTCATAGATGCATAAACAGAAGATGGCATGACATTAATTGATGCACCTAAATCTAGCATAGCATGTTCAAACCTTGTATTACCAATTACACAAGGGATAGTGAAACTACCTGGATCTTTGCATTTAGGTGGTAGCTTTCTTTGCAACATTGCAGAGACATTCTCACTTACATGTACCACTTCTTTCTCCCGAATCCGTTTCCTTGTTTTACAAATCTTCTTCAAAAACTTAGCGTACTTTGGGATTTGCTTTATAGCATCAAAGAGCGGGATATTGACGTGCACCTTCCTAAACGTCTCCAGAATGTCTTTTTCATCCTCCTCTTTCTTAGATTGCATAAACCTGCTACGAAAGGGCACATTTAGTGGAATAGAACCAGAAAAATTCGAATTTGGACTTACCTTGGTGGTTTGGGACGGTTTTGGGGCTTTAAGGGGCTGCAGCAAGGGTAGAACAACCCTTGCCGTGGCTTTGTCCACATCTTCTTCTTCGAGCAGCAACTTTTCATCCTCTTTTTGACTTGCTTTGGATGGTTTGGGGTTGGTTCCAACTTCCTTGCCACTTCTCAAGGTGATAGCCTTAGCGGTTTCAAAACCTTCATTTGGATTCACAATGGTTGAACTAGGAAGTTTGCCTTATTCTCGAAACTGCCCAAGAAACTCTGAAATCTGCCCCATTTGCTTCTCCAATTCATCCACCTTTTTGGCTTGATTTTGCATTCCTTGTGCCACAATGGTTAATAATTGAACAATTTGATCATTATCCATGGACAAACCTGTTTTTGGTTGGATAGATTGTGGTTGGTTTTGAATTGGTGTGTGTGCCCTTGGAAACATCCCAGGGGGTGGTGGACGAAATCCTTCTTATTGTTGAGTTTGTTGAGGCTCCCTCCACTTCATATTTGGATGATCTCTCCACCCCGGATTGTAAGTGTTGGCATATGGAACATGCCTAGGTTGATTTGGCCTTGATAACCCATGGCATTGGCAGATTCCCATCCTCCATTCTCAATCAATTGAGCGCATTGCTCAGAGGGGTGTCCTTGCATGGTGCACACGCCACAAACACTATGTTTTTGCACTTTGTTTCCTTCAACAACCTGAGACACAAGGAGAGTAAGATTAGTCAATTGTGATTGAATTTCGGACATGGAACTTACCTCATTCACTTGGTGTTGCTGTGGGGAGTCCCTTTGTCCCAACCCTTCGTATTGTTGTGCATTCAAGGCTCGATTTGCAATTAGAATCTTTGCAACAACCGGGGTTCTGCCCACCAAAGCTCCACCCGCCGAGGCATCTAGCATTTGTCTTTCAATTGGAAGTAATCTTTCGTAAAAGTATTGAATTAGAAGCTCTTCCTTCATTTGGTGTTGTGGGCAGGATGCAAGAAGGGCTTTGAAACGCTCATAATATGCTGGGAAGGATTCTCCTTGGTTTTGTTGAATTCCGCTAATCTTCTTCCTCAAAAGAATTACTCTTGAAGTTGGGAAGAATTTCTCCAATTTACGCTCGCTTCATGCTTTCCCAAGAAGTAACGGTTCTAGGTGCCAATTCATAGAGCCAATTCTTAGCCTTTTCCAAGAGAGAGAATGGAAAGGCTTTCATCTTCAAAATGTTCCCATTGACATTGATGGGTGTCATGCTTGAACATACCACTTCAAACTCCTTAAGATACTTGTTTGGATCTTCCATGGACAGCCCATGGTATTTGGGAATGTGATGCAACAAGCTAGACTTCAATTCGAACTCATCAGTCTTGCCTTGAGCTACCATAGGATATTGAATGCATAAAGGCACGACATTGTCTAATCCCGAGGCTAAAAGTTCCTTGATTGTTTGATTATTCTTAGCCATGGCTTGTTCTTCTTCTTCCACTTCTTCTTCTTCAGATTCAACCTCAGAACTAGGTGGACTAGGTTCTGGATCCTTCTCTTTCTTCTCAAAGTTCGTTCAAAATCATCGTCAAACTCCAAGATGTTTGCACGAATAGGTTAAGAACTACGAGTCATAAACTAGTACCTGAAACAAAGAATCAAAACAAATCAGCAGCCACTCTTAAAGGGCATGACAAACACAAACAGAAAAGACACAAAGAAACACACGACACACTTGACCTTAAGACACACTTTGACACGACACAAACAAAAGTGATTAGCAAGTTTGCTAATCCTCGGCAACGGTGCCAAAATTTGATGTGAAAATTAACTTGACACACAAATTAAACCCTATTGTTGACAATTGTAGTATATATGTAAGTAAGGATCGTTCTAGACCGGGGATTAACTAGGGATGCTAATCAACACAAATAAGACTTAAAAACACTAAACTAGACTCTATAGACTCAAAACTAACTTAAAACACTCAAAACAGCAACAAACAATCAAAACGATTCAATTTTAGACCTAAGAAGTGATTTTGACGAAAATAAAACTGAACTTGACTCAAAAGACTAAAAGAAAATAGAGTTTGACTCAAATAACAAGACTAAATGAAAAGGGGATTGTTTTTGACGAATTTAAAACTTAAAACAGAAACTTTGCTTAAAACACTTTATAAAAACGAATTTGGTGAATTAAAAAGGGTGAAAGGCTAGTTAGAGGGTCCTTCTCCACACATGACATATGCATATAAACCAATTTCCAGTTATTATTCCTTTAGACTATGAATGACAATGCCCCAAATTAACCGTGAAAAACACAAATTAACTTTTAGATTTTCCTTAACTCATTGAATTGGACGGGATACACATCACAACCAAATTATCCTTGCCAAGTTCCCTAACTATGAAAAGTATAGTAGAAAAACATATCAAAGGTCATTAAGTTCTTTGAAAACCGTAAACATTGACAAGGCATTCCTAACTATGAAAAGCATGATACTCATACCAACGATTTACTTAACACAATCATGACTAGTGACTTCCACTACTTGTGAATATAAGTTCATAACAATTAGGTGAAATTTCCTTATACTCTAGCATCAAATTCATGCATGCAAATTAAGTGTCGACCCTCAACCAACATATATAAACAAGTTTTGATAACTCAGATAAGTAAATCACACTCAAGACTCAAGAGACAATAACTGGATGTAATCAATTCATATAAAACATATAATCATGGTGATGCGATAAATAATAGCACACAAATTAAACCCTCTTTTTGACAATTGTAGTATAGATATAAGTAGGGATCGTTCTTGGTCAGGGATTAGGAGGGATTGCTAATCTAATGAAAACTGACTCAAAGATACAAAAATATGTTTCAAAACACTTAAACAAACTCAAAAGACTCTTAACTAAACTTATATGACTCAAAACAAACATAAAAGACTCAAAACAACACAAAACAATAAAAAAGACTCAAACTAGACTCTAGGACTCAATTTGGACGAAAATAGAATTGGTTTTGACTCAAAACACTTAAAAACACACAATAGCTCAGATTCTAACCTAATTGACAAGTAAAACAAAGGGGGGTTTTGGTTTTGACGAATTTGAATTAAAACAAAACAGAAACTAAACTAGACAAAGTTATGAACGAATTTGGGTATATGGATGGGTGATTAGCTAGCTAGAGGGTCATTCTCCACACATGACACACTTGCATACAAATTGATTTCCAGTTGCTTTTCGATAAACCATGAACCTCAACACCCCAGATTAACCGTGACATCACTAATTAACCCTCAGATTTTCCTTAAGTTATTGGATTGGATGACATCATACGACAACCCAAAACATTCTTCAAAAGTTCCCTACATGACATCATAATAGAGATACAATCAAAGATCATTACGTTCAATGAAAATCATAAGCATTGACAAAGCACTTGTAACTATGACATCATGATACTCATGCTAGGAATTTACTTAACATGATTGTGAAAACAACCTTAACTACTTGTGAACAAAAGTTTGTAACGATTATGTGAAACTCCCTTATATTCTAGCACCAAATTCAAGCATGCAAATTAAGTGTGCACCCTTAATCAACAAACAAGAATAAGTTATCCATCAGACGGTTAAGTAAATTACATTCACAATTTATGAAATCACAACTGGAATTAATCAATTCATATTGCAAATATAATCATGGTTTCAAAGTCTCCCCCAGCTAAAACAAGTTTAGCTCCTCATGTTTACAATCAAACAAAGAGAATATAAATTAAACATTGAAAACAAAGATAGAATACACTTAGAAACACTCCAGGTGGCTCCTCCTTCCTTCCTTGCTACCAACAATGGGGATTTGTGTGAATTTAGGCTCTTGAGGTGTGGTGGATGGTGTGGTGTGAATTTGTGGTAGAGGATGGTGGTTTTTGAGTGTTGTGGCATCAAGTATTTATAGGGTGAAGGGGAGGCACGAATTTGGGCTGAAAAGGAGAGGAATTAAGACTCCAAATCACCAAAGAACAAGGACACTTTCAATCAGATTCCAAGGAGGACAAGGAATGGTCCTTGTGGCAGATTCTAGAACTTCTAGAAGGGTTACATGTGGCATAAACATAATGCACGAAACTAGGGCTTCTAGAACTTGATATTTAGGTGATTTAATGTGAAAGGGAGTCCTCTTTGAAGTTGGAATTAAGGTAGGAAAGGATAAGATTAGATAAGGTTGGATAAGGTTTGGATAAGATAAGGAAATTTGGATAAGGTTCCTTATTTCTTGCTATTTCCATATCTTCTTTGCATTTGGACTTCTTTCTCCAGATTTTTAGCCTTTCCTAGCATCTCTTGAATTCAATTTCGTCCATCCACATTGCTCCATAGTTAAGCTATCCAATCCATGCCCAAAACTGCTCCAAATAGCCTCAAAATGCACTTTCTTGCTCCTTTTGCCATTAGGACCTAAAAACATACGAAAATAGCTTAAAAGACTAAAATAGATAGTAATTAAGTAACTAAATGCAAGGAAACAATATAACTGAGTAGCATAAATATGCTCCTATCACATGGCTTTGAATTCACCTCCAACTATAAAGAAATTAGTTCCACATGTTCATCATAATTGAAAACCAAATTAACATAAACATTGAACTGAAATTAAGGATAGAAAGAACCAAGAAACGCTCCACACTCCAATGGCAAGCGTGCGGCACTCCCTTTGGATGGTGGCAGATTGCACAAGTCCTCTTCTCCTTTCTTTCTTGCTGCAACATTAGGGTGAATTAGGGTGTTTGATGGCTAAATGTATGAATGAATGAATGAGTGAATGGATGGTGGTCTTTTCTGCGGCATAAGCATGTGTGTGTATATATATGATGCACGGCTGAAACCCTAGGGAAATTAGATTAGGGTGTGGTAGAAATTAGGTGGGAAAAGGACTAGGGTGCATCAAAATTTGAAGGGAAAAGGATTGCACAATCCTAGGGGAAAAGGATTGCAGGTTCTAGAGCTTGTAAAAGAGGGAGAGGTGCCACCTTTCTAGGGATTCTAGAAACAATGTGTTTTGTGGCAGAAATTGGACTTCTAGAAGGGATAAAGGGTGCATCATGCATTTAGGATTAGATAAGGTCTTCTAAAACCATATATTTAAGTGTTCTAATGTGGAATTAAGTCCTCTTTGTAGCTGGAATTAAGGTAGCAAAAGATTAGGATAGGATAAGGTTTGGATAAGATAAGGTTGTTTGGATAATGTTCCATGTTTCTTGCTCTTTCCTTATATTCCTTGTCTTGAACTTGTTTCTCTAGATTTGTAGCTGTTCCTAGCCTCTTTTGACTTGAAATTTGTCCATCCACCTTGCTCCATATGCAAGCTATCCATTCCATGCTCAAAACTGCTCCAAATGGCTCCAAAATGCACTTTCTTGCCTACTTTGCCATTAGGACCTACAAACACACGAAAATAGCTTAAAACACTATAATAAATGGAAACTAACTATGTAAATGCAAGAAAACAAGCTAACTAAGTCGCATAAAGATGCTCGTATCAATTAGAAACCTAGACAGTTAATTGTCGACTAATTAGTTTCTATAAATAAGTCAAGTTTAGGCTGATCCCCCACTAATGAAGTAGAGCTCTATACATTGTACACGTATAGACGGTTTCATTGGTACATGAATGCTGTTTAACGAGGTGGACAGTTTGCAACAAATGTGTTTGAGAAAATTGATGGTAAATGGTTTATTTGAGTTTATCATTTTAGTTAAGTGGAATATTTCTGTAAAATTTGGACTTTGTTATGTTTATTTTAGGTGTGGAAGACTTGAAGCGTAATGTTTATTTTAAATTTGGACTTTTTGAAGACTTAAACTTTGATGTTTTTTTTTTTTTTTTAAGTTTGGACTTTAGAAGATTTGATTGATGATTCTAGTTGAACTTTAAATATTTATTTTCATTGTGTAGGAATGCTTATGTTATGATTGTACTGGAGATGTTAAAATTTTAAATTTCAATTTTTATTCATTAAAAAAAAAAAAAAAAACTGAACCAGAAATAAATCGAAAAAAATTGAACTGAATATAACCAAAATTTTGGTTCGGTTTCGGTTTTGGCAAAACATCGAATCATTTTGAACCGAACCCAACCCTAAACTTCGCTAAGATTGACCATGCTTGTTCAACAACATATGGAAACCTAGTCCAGTAAGGAATCAGCAGGTTTCCTTTCCTATAACCTTAAAGTCTTTACAATTTAAGGATTGGCATGCGCTGCAATTAATCACAGTCCTAAGAGGATGCAATATCTTCTTTCTAGATATCTTCTGGGATTCTCCCAATTTAATAAGGATTGTACTACCTAAAATGGTACTCTCCTTGACTGGTATGAGTCTTAATAATGGGAAAGGGATCAGATTCCTTTCTACCAAATCCACCTAGTTTGGGATTCGTGCCGTTGAAATTTAATCCAATAGCTACAAATAAGGACCCTTTAAAATGTATAATAACTGTAGCTATTGAATCAAAATCCAACGATCCAGATCCTGTAGTAAATTAAACCATTGGAAAGGCTTTGGCCGGCACACCAGATCTTATAGCTTTGTCACGAAGTAAGTTGAATTTGTTTATCATTTGGTTTCAACACGAACGTTTTTTTTCATAAAAAAAAAAAAAAAAAAAGGAGGTTGGTGAAGAAGGAAGAGCGGAGACGGCGGAGTGGCGGGTGTGGGTGTGTGGGCATGGTATATATAATATGTGTGAAAGGTGAAAGGTGAAAGGGAGAGGAGTTTCGTAAAAACCTTGTGTTTGTGGTGAGGTCTTTTCTTCACGTAACCAATCCCTTTCGATTACCTCTCTTCCTCTTCCTCCTCAGTTTTGAAAGTCGTCGTCGTCGATTATATTTGTTGAAATTTGTTTGAGGGTTGATGATCGTGAAGGATTCGAGACTATCTCGACAAATTTTTGATGTGGATTTGGCTGCTTTTCAAGAATTTGGTGGTACGTCTTGCTTATTCTCCTTCCTCCATGCTCTTCTTTTTGTTTTGTTAATTTTTTTCGATAAAATCTTTTGTGGGTTATTCAGAATTGGGTTAAATTTATTGGTTTGTGATAATTTGGGTTTTTTTTTTCTTTTTTTTTTTTTGTTTTTTGGTCGAGGATGGAGATATATATATCGGGAATTTTCCAGTTGCTTGCAGGTCATTCTACAAAAGTGGCTTGCTCAATTCAATTGCTTGGAGTTCAGCGGTATCGAATTTAACCTTTTGGGTTTGGAACTTCCGTTGTACTTGTATGTATGGTACTGGATATTTGATTCTGTTGAATTTGTGGTCGAGCATCCTTTGTTTTGAGATAAGATGAGTTCAAGTATGGCTGAAGGTTTGGTTCATCAGGGCAAGCTTTTGGTTCATATTGCTGAGAATGGGCATTCATTTGAACTTGATTGTGAAGAAACCACACTGGTAGAGGTAGTTATGCGGTATATTGAATCTATGGCTGGGATTAATCTCAATGACCAGCTTGTTTTGTGTTTGGATATGAAACTTACGCCACAGAGGCCGCTTTCGGCATATAACCTTCCAGCTGATGGTCAGGAAGTTTTTATATTCAATAAAGCAAGGCTGCAAATTAATTCTTCGCTCCCTCCACCAGAGCAAGTTGATATTCTTGACACTGCTGACCCCCAGTCACCGTCAGCTTCACATGGCCCTCACCCTTTGGATGATGCTTTGGACCTTGCTATGAAGGCCTTGCCTTCTTATGAAAGGCAATTTAGGTACCACTACCACAAGGGTCATGCAATTTACAGTCGTACCCAAGTAAAATATGAGAACTGTGAGAGGCTTTTGATGGAGCAAAAGGTTCAAGAGAGGGCAGTGGAGGTTGCTAGGGGTAATTTGGATCAATATTATAAAATGATAAACCAAACCTATACAGAATTCATGAAGCGTTATTCACAACAGCATCAAAGTCATTCTGATCTTTTGATCAATCTCTGGAGGGATGTAGAGAAACTGAGATCTGTCAAGCTTCACCCTGCATTAGAGACTGCCACTTGGAAGTGCCTGTCGGATTTTGTGAAGGAAGAGACCTTGAGGAAAGCGGGAGAAATTTGTAGCAGTTCCCACAGGCAGTTTGAGAATAAGGTTTCACAGTTTAAGCAGATGTTTAGCGAGGTAAAGCGGAAAGTCGAAGAATTGTTTTCTAACAGGGCTTCACTGCCTATTAGGCATTTGGAACTCACAATTAAGGATCATCAAAGATATATTCATGAGCAAAAGAGTATAATGCAATCTTTGAGGTTGGTTTTCAGTCATAATTATGTATCAGATATATCCTTTTTGTCTATTTGTCTTTTCAACTTCCTCTGTCAAGTTATTTTTAATCATTTGGAGATTATTTATGAATGGGCTCATTTGATCATTTTAACACTTTGTTGTTGCTGAAAACCACATCTGTTTTTAGAATTTATAATTTGTTAGCAGTTACGTTGCATGAGTCGTATTATTGTAACATATCTCATGTTAAGAACATATGGTGGACATGATTCCAGATTTAATTTAGAGTTTTGTATGTGTGCTTTCATGTGTACGTTGGATCATCATTTGTTTGTTATTGTTTCATATACTGGCGTTGTTTTAGTTTAATCTCCTAGTCTGCTACCCTTAAGCTCTTCAGTGTTCCTCAACTGAATTGTACAGAGATACAAATATTTGTGTTTTTTCTTAAAACAAACAACTACCACTAGATAAGTGCTTAACCTAATGAAGTAGAAGTAGATGAGTTAGTGATGCAGGACAACCTCAATTAAGGGAGGATGTCTGTCTAATTTGAGTGTTGTTGAGTTTATGAATTGTAGGAAGAAGGCATAGCGGAAATCTTAAAGAAAGATGAAGGAAAATTATGAGAAAAAGGATAGAAACTACGAGCACCGCACCAGTAGGGTTTATAGGAATCACTCCTAGAGGCCTGAGGCATCACACCTAGGGTTAGGTTGCATCACACAAACCTAGAGAGAAGCAAAGATCCAGCAAGTTTAATTCAATCGTCCAAAACTGTCTCCAAAGAGTTACAAGGATGTAATTTATAATGACCTTAACCGAATAAAATAGGAAAGAAACTAATCCTTAAAGAAGAAAAAAAGTAAACCTAATACTTGTAGAACAAGGAAATTAAAAGGCTAACGGGCCTGCTGGTACAGCAGCCTTTATTTTAAAACCCTAGAAAGTAAAAGACTAAAACATCATAGTCAGTAAACACCCAATTCTTTTCTCCATCAGTTAGGTACCAAAAGCCATAAGGTGGTTGAGTTTGCATCTGAAGTTACTTCATATTTTCACTAAATCAATTTTCCTCCTATGATGCTATGCTTTAGCTTCAAAGCTCAAAACCTTCTAATGACTAATGACTAGTTTATTTTGTGAAATGACAAGAAAGGCTTGAGTAAAAGACTCTTTTTCAATGGAGAGGCCTTTCTGCTCAGTTTGGTGTTGGGGAGGTTGGGGAAAGCATTATGTCAATGGAAATTTTGTAGGGGATAAATTTGTAGATAACGTTTATATTTTAATGTGTGTGGGAGTATAGGACAAGTGGGAGGGAATAGCAGAACTCAATTTCTATTGTTTGTGGCTGTCCTTCTGTTTCAAGTATGGTGACATTTAGTAAGTGGCCATTCTCTTTATTTATATATGCATGAACTTGTATTCTTTTGAATGATTTTAGCAATCTGATGTACTCATACACCTGTTATGGTGGAGGCATGTCATAATAGATATGAAGCTGACTGGGTCATAAACCTCCAGGACTGCTAAAGCCTTCTGAATATTATGGTCTTTGGAACCACGATTCTCAAATTCCACTACTGCACTTTGATACACAATTTTCTGCTGTGAAATACTAAATTAGTTATATTACTTTTAAATATCAGCGATCGATTCACCAATTTTAATTCATGCAGCAAAGATGTAAATACTGTCAAGAAACTTGTGGATGATTGCTTGTCTTGCCAATTGTCATCCTCACTTCGTCCACATGATGCAGTTTCAGCCTTGGGCCCTATGTCTGATGTCCATGATAAAAATCACCTGCCTAGGATGCAGGCTTGTGATCATCCAATTTCTAAGCTCCTCGACTTCTGCAAGGATAAAAAGAATGAAATGAACGTATTTCTCCATAATTATATGCAAAAGATAGCATATATTTCTTACGTCATTAAAGATGCAAAATTACAGTTTCCTGTTTTTAGAGAGGCAATGGTGCGTCAAGAGGATCTATTTTGGGACTTAAAATTGGTTCGCGGGATTGGCCCTGCTTATAGAGCCTGTTTAGCAGAAATAGTCAGACGAAAGGCTTCCTTGAAGCTTTACATGGGGATGGCTGGACAGTTGGCTGAAAGACTTGCGACAAAAAGGGAGACTGAAGTCAGGAGACGGGAGGAGTTTTTGAAAGCTCACAGTTTATACATACCCAGGGATGTATTAGCATCCATGGGATTATATGATACCCTCAATCGGTGTGATGTCAACATAGCTCCTTTTGATACTAGCTTGCTTGATATTGAGATTTCAGACATTGACTGTTATGCTCCTGAGTACTTGACTCCACTGTCTTCCAAGAGTGCGTTTAGAGGTTCGTATTCTATGTCGAACGAAACTTGTCATTCGGTTGGTGCTGACAAGAGTATATTGGATAACATTGAGAATTGTGACTCTGAGGAGCTACTTGAAGGCGGTGAGTTGGTAGAGATTGCTGGAACTGGTAAGTTGGAAGTTGAGAATGCAAAATTGAAAGCAGAACTGGCTTCTGCAATAGCTGTGATCTGTTCATTCTGGCCTGAAGTAGACTTTGAATCATTGGATGATAGTAAAGTGGATAATTTATTGAAAGGTGCCACAAAGAAGACAGCTGAAGCCTTGCACCTGAAAGATGAATATGAAAAGCATCTACAATCTATGCTTAGGGTGAAGCAGATGCGGTGTCTTTCATATGAGAAACGCATTCAAGAACTTGAACAGAGACTGTCTGATCAGTATTTGCAAAGCCAGAAGATTTCAAATGATAAGGATGCCTCTGAATTTGGAATTTTGTCTGACAAGGTTGATGACTGCAAGCAAGAAATCATAGGTGGTAGGGAAGTCCATATGCCTTGCCCATCTAATACTGAGCCCATGGATGAGGTTTCCTGCATCTCTAGTGTTTTTGATGCAAACTTGGGTCTGTTCAATGTGCAACCTGGAAAAATGAGAGATGGGGTAGATGAAAATATGATGGATTCTTCGGCAGTACAAAATCATCTAATAGATTCATCCATGCAAAATCATCCACTGGATTCATCCATGCAAGAGCTAAAGCATAAAGAACTGCTGGCCGGTGGTAAAGATGGGAAAGAAAAGATGGTGGGGCAGCTGGGCATGTCACTGTCAAACAGTTCAACTGCTGAAAGCATGCCTGAACCTCTTAATGTTATACCGTGTGAAACAGCAATTGACCCAGGCTTGAACACCAAAGTCAGTGCAGAGCTGTTGTTGGAATTGCAAACCGCACTTTCAGAGAAGTCAAACCAGTTGAGTGAAACAGAAATTAAGCTTAAAGCTGCTATGGAGGATGTTTCTATGCTTAAGAGGGAATTGGACACAAATCGGAAACTCCTTGATGAATCTCAGGTACTCCTGACTCAACCACTTTTTTTATGTTTTTTTTCCGAGAGACCATTTCTCAGAAATTTTGAGCTCATGCATCTGGCTGTTCTGTTCTGTTCTTTCTTTTATAAATACATCCTCTCTCTCTCTCTCTCCTTCTCTCTCTCTCTCTGTCTCACACGCACATCGAGTGAATTTGTGGGTGGCACATATTCTGTAGTTGGTGTTTCTTAGATGATCTTATGTTGAAGTCACAATAAACTTAATTCACCTGATTGGTATTTTCCTTTTGAATATTTTTCAACATAATATGGACTGTTGAATAGAAGTTGCTATTTAAAAATGCTAAACTATGATCCCTAGCCCGCTTTTGTTTCCTTTAGAACAATTCTTGCAAAGAATGATCGACTTTTATTTCCCGAGGGTTCTGCCCTTTTTAATCTATATATACCTTAAAAAAAGATGGATTATGCTGTCGTGGTAGATACTATGTTGCCCAGATATTCGAAATTTAGGGAAGGGTGCATATCTGATACCTACACCCCTACGATACTGTCCAACATGTTGGATACTCAAATTGAAGTATCATTAACTTTTCTGTTTTGTTGACTGTGGGATACGTCAACAATACATTCATGAAGTGAGAATTACACAGTATTTTTAGAATATATGTAACTACTGTAATACATTCAAGAAAATTGTAACCAGTTGTAAAACAAAATAGTACTGTAGATATGGAAGTGGTTGAAAACCTCTAGTTGGAAGGGAGAGCACTGGAAAACTCAAACTTCAATAGGAATTGAGGAGAAGAACGGTGTCGTGGTGAAGGCTGGCTAGCGTTAATTTTTCATTCTACGTCTACCATAAAAATCAAATTTTTCTTATTGGTTGGTGAAATGCGAAGCTTAACCTTTGGAGAGAAGTGTTGGAATCTAAAGGTCTTCACCTAAGTTTGTCAAAGACGGAGTATATGGAGTGCAAGTTCAGTGCAAACGGAGGCTCAAATGAGTTAGGGGTGAGGATTGGAGATCAGGAAGTACCAAAGAGCGACCGCTTTCGCTACCAAGGATCTATCTTGCAAAAGAACGGAGAGTTAGATAGAGACCTCAACCATAGAATACAAGTTGGATGGATGAAGTGGAATAGTGCATCCGGCGTGTTGTGTGACCATCGTATGCCCCTGAAGCTCAAGGAAAATTTCATAGGATGGCAATAAGGCTGGCAATGCTTTATAGCACGGAATGTTGGGCGGTGAAGCATGTAACACGTGCATAAAATGGGTTTAGCGGAGACGAGAATGCTTCGTTGGATGTGTGGGCACACGAGAAAGGATAAGATTAGGAATGAGGATATTTGAGGTAAAGTAGGAGTTGCTGAAATTGAAGGAAAGATTAGAGAAAATCGGTTACGGTGGTTTGGACATGTGAAACAAAGGCCTACTAACGCTCCGGTTAGAAGATGCGATTACAGGACAGGTTTAGGGCCGAAGGGGTAGAGGAAGACCTAGGAAGACTTTGGAAGAGACTCTAAGAAAAGACTTAGAGTATTTGGATCTAACAGAAGACGTGGCATAGAACCGAGCGCAATGGCGTTCTAGGATTCATACAGCCGACTTTGTTGTTGTTGTTGTTGTTGTTGTGGTTGGTAAAATCATCAATTATGACGACGGTGTCTCATTGAGTCATTGATGGCTACATAAAGCATATCCACACAACTGTGGTTAAAACTTATATTTAGCTTTATTAATTCTTAGCTTTTCCATTTTCCGATTGTATATTTTCATGCTTGGCCCATGCCAGATGAATTGTGCTCACCTGGAGAATTGTTTGCACGAGGCAAGAGAGGAAGCTCAAACCCATCTTTGTGCAGCTGATCGCAGGGCCTCGGAGTATAGTGCATTGCGCACATCTGCTGTGAAAATGCGTGGCCTTTTCGAAAGACTAAGGAGCTGTGTATATGCCCAGGGTGGGGTAGCTAGTTTTAATGAATCTTTGCACACCTTGGCACAATCTCTGGGCAAGTAAGTTTTCCACACCACTTATTACTTTAACTGTTTTGAACAAATTCTAGTATTTCTCAGTAATTCTTGTCTGACACTATATCTCATGCAACCTTGATAGCATTCCTTCTGAAAGTTCTTTTTACAAAAGCAGGTCATTTTGATGTGAAAAAGAAACGAAAGAAGTACAATGAAAAAAAAAACCACTAGAAAGTATTGTAATGGATGGAAAGATGTTCATGTTTGCAGGAATTTTTGTGGATACTTCCATTCAATGAATACTTTTAGTTCAGTTATTGACAATGGGAGATGACTCTGATTTGGGCTTTGAATTGTTTCAGTTCTATTAACGACAGTGAAGATGATGGTACTGTTGAATTTCGGAAATGTATTCAGGTTCTGGCAGATAGAGTTGGTTTTTTGTCAAGGCACCGTGAAGAGCTGCTTGACAAGTATCCAAAGATTGAAGCTGTAAATGGACAACTTAGAAAAGAATTGGAAGAGAAGAAGGAGCTGGTTAAAACTTTGTACACAAAGCATCAACTTGAGAAGCAGGTAATTGATAATAGAGGGATATTTTGTTCAACGGAAAAGAAATATTTGTTACCTGATACCAAAATAAAAGTTAAATGGTTTAATGTAATTTTCTCTGCTCATGGTTGACACCTAGGCATCGAGTGTGACCTGAATTCTGTTCTGGCTGAGTGATGAATTAACAGTTGGTATTTCGACTTTTAATCTTGCTGCAGGCAAACAAAGAGAAGATATCTTTCGGCCGCTTGGAAGTCCACGAGATTGCTGCATTTGTTCTAAACACATCTGGGCAGTACGAGGCAATTAATCGTAATTGCTCCAACTACTACCTGTCTGCTGAATCTGTAGCCTTGTTTACTGATCGTCTCCCAAATCAACCTAACTACATTGTTGGGCAAATTGTGCATATCGAACGGCAGACTGTGAAGCCTTTGGCTCCTAGTTCAACCAGGTCTGAGAACGACCTAACATCTGACACGGAAACCGACCGGTTGACCTTGAATTCAGGATTGAACCCGTATGGTCTCCCTGTTGGCTGTGAATACTTCGTAGTGACAGTAGCCATGTTACCTGGTACCACCACCATTCATACCCCACCTCCTTCCTGATCCCTGCACTAGGCAGATTGACGTGATGGAAGAATCCCAAGTGTACATATGAATATTACATTAAAAATTTATAATCCTTTTAGCGGGAGATTGGGACTTTGATATTCTTTCATTCTGTACAGCTGATGATCCAATAGAATTTGATCTTGTCTCCCTATTTCTGTGAATGTCTGAGGTGGAATCTATCATCGTATATGTATGAGCTCATCCCGGGCTGGCTGCTTTGCACTCGTCTGGTTCTGTTTGCTGTTATTTGCTTTGGTTTTTCTGTTTTCGCTTTACTTTGCTTTAAGTGTATTTTGTTAGGCTCTTTTAGCGGTGTTTTTACTGTTGTCAGTTGCTTGACAGCAAGCTTACAAACAAAAGCAATGTATTTGGCGCGATGAATCACATCGAGCAAGAGCAATTCCATCCATTTCTTATCCAATCAACCAAGTTTCGATCCTTGAAATTTTTCAAACCTTACAAAAAATCATCCCAATCCTTGAAATCTTACCTTATCTATCCAGAACTCAACCGAACTATGATTCAACCACTGATTAATTCCACTCAAGTTGTTGTGGGGTGTGTTGGTATTACTAAGGATAAAATTGGACTCTAAAGTGTCAAAAGCATTGCTCTTGGACTTAAGTTGAAACGATTTGTGCTTGCGAGTTATTTCAAATTGGTACCAAGTGCCACCCCGACATTCGCCCACATTCCTCCTCCCCCGGAAAAGCTGATGAAGGTGAATTTGGCAAAGTTAAATCGTTTACTTCGCGTGCTGAAAGGCAAAGGTTAATTCTTCATATTTGCTTGTGTGTGCAAAACCAACTGAGAACTGTTATGCACATCGAAAAAGAGTCATAAGAATCTTCAAAGATATGCAAAAGTAAAATAAAACTGTCTATGAAACTTTTCTAAATTCAAATCATGCTACATCCAATAATCCAAACCATGATTATACAGATATAGAATACACGCACATGACACACATTATTTCCTTTCTTTTTATCATTTTACATTAGTGTTTTGCAACTCTCAAGTCTATTACCGTACACTCAAAACAAAATCAACACCACAATGAATGGCAAGTACAAGAAAAGTTGAAAAAACATAAACGGAAATGAATCACACAAATCGGTTAAATGGCTTCCTTCCAACTCCTGCAGGCATCGAAACCGTGGAATCTATGCTCGAATTTCCTAGAGATTGCAAAGACTGGTTCTTGTCTAAATTTCTTTGAAAGCTGCAATCCTTGTTATTAGAGAAAGAAGAAGCTTTGTTCCACTTGAAAGACCCAATGCCTTGTGCCAAAGGGAAGGAAAGCCTTCTCTTGGACTCACTACTTGGTGTCCCCACAGATCTCTCCCTAGGATTGCTACTAGCTCGTGCCTTTGCTTTGGCTGACGCCGTTGGAGCCATGTAGTTTGGAACTGAAAATGGGGGGCAGCTTGTGAGGCTGTCATCATCCTTCAGTGGAAAACCAAAAGGGGATTCAGCTTCACCACCAGTTGTTCTTGCGTACTTCGATATCCCAAACCTGTTTCCTTGTGGAGCCCTACTCGTATTAATCGAAGGCGGGGTTCGTGCTGGTTTTATTGTCGTGAGATTAATGGTTGACCTTGACGATTTTGGTGTGTCAAGATTGTTATCAAATGGAAAAGGATATGGCTTTTGATTGCTTGACTGGGGCAGGGGGCTTGGCTTTCGCTCTGAATCAAGTCTTGGAGGAGTAAACTGAAAAGTTTTCAACGCGTTGGTTCCTGCAGGAGGGTCTACTGGAGGGAGCTGACATTCCAACCAGTTCCACCACCACCGAAATCGCCCAGACCAGATATCAGCTATAGGTGTTTGACCTGATTTTGGAGTAGCTTTCCACAGCTGTTTATGGTACACAAAAATACAAAACATCGTCAAGAAATATGATAACTATCAATTGCATTAAGTACTGCATCAAGGAAAACAATTAACTCCTTAAGCCACCATGTTCTTTTGCTCTTTTGTTTTTTTGTTCTTTTACAAAACGATATTCTAAGCTACTCTAATCTACAGGAAAGGGAATCGAATTCGAGGTCAATGGAGGCAAGAAGCATCGTCAAGAAATATGATAAGTATCGATTGCATTAAAAACTGCATCAAGGAAAACAATTAACCCCTTAAGCCACTATGTTCTTTTGTTTTTTCGTTGTTCTTTTACAAAACGATATGCTAAGCTGCTCTAATATATGGGAAAGGGAATCAAATTCCAGGTCAATGGAGGCAGGCACACTACTTTGTGCAACTGACCTGACCCATAAAACACCTTCAATCTTAAGATACTATTAGTGGGTTGAACCTTGGCCACTAGAGAAGTGATGATGATATAGTTAATGGTGGGTGCACCTTACCACTGTTATGTAACCCATGCATTGAAAAGAAAACTAGTAATATAATCATGTAAGGAGCCATTCCTCCTTCAATAACGATGCAATATAATTTTACCGTACAAGTGTCATACAATTAGAGCCGTTCATCTCTGAAAAATTCATACTCTTAAAATTTGCATATACAAATGTTAAAGTTCAAACAATGTTTTCCAATATTGTCACAGCATTACTGAATTACTATCTATGCCATTGTTAATAGTGCATCGTAGGAGTTTTATAGGGTATGAAACTATATCATAAAAGAGAAGATTGTTCTTTTTTTCCTATCTGAACAGAAAAGAAAATGCAGGTGGAATAAGGCTCGAAAGCCAACTGAAGCTCAGTTGGGTTACTAGTGAAGAAAGAATACCTGGTTGGAGTATGCGTAAGCCATTGCTCTTTCTCTTTTCATGATTGCCTCAACCTTTTTCTGCAACCTTGCCTCTACTTCCTCCTTAGTTAGCAAGCTATAATCCCATTCCTCGTTATTGGCTGTCTCAGACTAAAGCACAATCATTGAAATTGTTAGTACTACTTTGTTTTATACATATATTATGCTTAACCAAATTACAGACATTTTAGCGGAGTTTTTATATGTTTACAGTTTACTTATCATTTTCTTAGCAGAAAAAGTAATCTTCTTTTTCACGTTAGATTGTCATAATTGTGTGGGTCTACATGCGCAAGGTCCACGTTTGCCCCAAGTTTTTTACCATATTAACCTACAAATGAAGAAGTGTTAGTGTGTGGATGTGTGAGTGTAAAGTTAGTGATTAACCTTATATAAGTTTTAGGGGCCCCTAGCGTAGCTATCAGCTTAAACGTTTGGAACCAACTGAAACAGATAGGAATAGAATAAAAAACCGATGAATGGAGACTTACTTGCTGGCTCAAGTTCCATTTACTGAAGGTGCTTTCCATTTCTCTGTCATTCTTGTATTGAACTTGATGTCTTGCTTGGTTTTCTAACATCTGAATCCTACGTGACTGAATTTGAGACTGAACCCGTACCAAGAGTTGCATGTATTTCATGGCATTCATCGTCTGACGCTTCACGTTCTGGCCTCTTACTACTCCTTGAAGCCTCACTAGACCTTTTAGAGCTCTAAAGCTTCTTCTTGCCTGTATAAAAAGTAGACAAAGTTCATTACAGGGTCGCAGGAAGTTCATAACCTGTAGTTATCAAAACCTAGACTTGATCCAGATGTAATCATATCATGTGCTTGCTCAAGACATCTCCGCATGGTACCAAAACCTTCCCGAGAAGGATGTAGCATGATCTGGGACAGAATGTACCTTTTAAATAAATTTTCAAAGTGTAAAGTAGAAAAAAAGAATAAGGACCAAACAAATTCTCCTCTCTGGTCGCTAGTCAGAACCCTTGCACACCATTTACTTTTGAACTGCTGCTGTGCTTCTAAAAACTAATTATGCACATAAAATTTGCGACTTTATGATATACAGCCAGGACACAAAACACAAGATTCTAGATATCACGTTATATTATACTGACGGCTACATTTTGGGAAAATTGGTTAATCTAGTACCTTTTACCTAAAACGTTCTCCAAACTTGATGTCCGATTATGAGTTATTTATTTTGACAGGGCAGACCTATGCATTGTCTTATGTGGCCTCAGTAAGAACAGAACCACTAGACAGCGTTCAATTAGATGAACTGAATACAGGAATTAGGTTTTCCTATATTGAACTCTACCCTGGTATAGTCCAGTTCTCACATTACACGTCACAACCCCCTACCCTTGAGTACTACGGGCGAAAAATATAAGCTTACCGTATAACCTCTATAAGCTGCCTGAATTTTAGTAGCTGAGGCATGGTGGTTCCTTAGAGTTGGTTCAGGTCTGTAGCTAATCTCCTTATGTTGATGAATGATGTTAGGAGGAGGAGCTCTTGGAGGAGGAGCCCGTGGAGAAGGAGCCCTTGGCGAGGCAAGCCTCGGAGAAGAAACTCTAGGAGGCACAAAAGGCGGGGTCCTTGGTTGCTCATCAGGTGTAGGAGGCCTAAAAGTTTCTCTTTGTTGCTCCCTTTCAAAATCCCCAAAAATTTTCTCAACGCTGCTTGGTTCTCTGAACAGCGGAATGAACGAATTGGTCTCTCCATGCTTTAGTTTCCCAAGCCCCTTCTTCTTTTCATTTGTGTTTTTCTTCTCTGAACCCTGAAATATGATTAATAATGAGATTTAGTTTGAGTTAGCGAATATTTTGCATGTTTTTTACCTCTGCGCTAAAAAACCAGAAAAAACTGACCATGCATTTGAGAAGTATAAATAAAATTTATACCACTCTAATTGAGTTGAACCATCTTTTGTTGCAGACAGAGAATAAACTGAACTGAACATACTAACTCTAGTATGAATTTATGATTGTATTATCGCTAACCAAGCGAAACAATCATATTGTACATACTAAGAAACCAGCAATACAGTTGTCGCTAGTACAAATACTACAAGAACATTCATTACAGCCAGCAGTTGACTCGTGTCTGAGACATCTGGAGAATTGACTTATATACAAGTTAGAAAATTTGTAAAATGTAGCCCGTATAGAGCCACAATTACCAAAAGGTCAACCTTTGGATTGTCTGCTTATTTGAGACATTCAAACAAGTTGTGATATAAATCCAGAAAAATCCACTGGAAAAGGAAATAGGCGATATTCTCTTACATTGGCTGCCTTGTCCTTGGAATGCGGCGCGAAAAGCCTCCTTATGGCGGAAAACCAACTCCTTTTCTTTCCCATGCTCCTAGCATTAGCGTTCCTGCCTGAAAGGAATATGAAAGAGCCTTTGAGAAGTTACATTTTGCAATAGTTTATGGATTCATTCAAAACTCCAACTCGGTGCTTCTACGCTGCTCTACTATATATTTGAGTACATAATCTACTATGTAATTATGTAGAATTGTGAATTAATTGTATAGTTGAACACAAGTACAAACACCCTTGAAAGAGAAATTAAGGACATCATCATCGTTCCTTAATTAATTTACTTAATAATAAATTAAGAAAAAACAGACAAACTAAGCAACAAACAATCTTCTCACTCCTACAAACATGAAATCAAGAGGGAGGGAGGGAGGGATCCCAAGAAGAAAGAATTCGCAGGAGAATCACATAACAAGTCAGAGCTCAGAACAATTCTCAGACAGTAATACTCTTTTCTTTTTTAATTTCATCTTCTTATAATTGAATTAAATTCATTAAAATTCAGAACCATTTAAATAAACCCAAAAGGTATTCTAATAAAGATAATTAGACGGAGCGATAGATAGAGTAAGATGATGATTCAAGTAAGGAATCTGTACCTTATATATCTTCCTCCAAGACGACTAACCAAGCTTCCAAAGACAGCACTCGGCCGGATCCCTTTAAAAAGCAGCTGCTGCTGCTACAACCAAAGGGACAGAGAGAGAGAGAGAGAGAGAGGAAGCAGCAAGAAGAGAGAAGTCTCTCAGCCACCCTCTCCTTTGTTTCTTTTCCACATCAAAAAGCTTTTCTCTGTTTTTTTTTTAATTTATTTATTTTTTTATATATAATAGTAGCAAAATGAATGTTTTGGTGGTTGTTTATGGAATTATAATTCTCTCTGTACAACTTTGAAACTGGTTCTTGCTGGTATGAATGAATGAATTTTACTTTTCTTCTTTCCCACCTTTTGCCTTTTGCGGGATGTATAAGCCTTTTCTTTCCTTTTTTTGTGTCTGTGTGTCATTGTGCGTCTGATGGCCATGATGACGAAGAGAGAGAGAGTGGCTAACTTCAGCTAACTTTACTTGAATGGGAAGACTATTAGAGCACATTCTTTTTTTTTTTTTTTTTTGGGTCGAAATAAGATTTCATTAGAGACGGAGGAAACTCCAGGGAAAACAAAGGAAAGCACACTTTAGGCTTTAGAAAGCACAAGTTATCGAGACTTCAAGCGTAGCTTTAGTCACCGTACTCAAACGAAAACCCAAAGCCCGAGCAGCTTCCTAATGAGGACGGTGAAGACCGTCGATGGACAAAATATGAACGAGAACGGATGGGGGTCTGGGAACCCAGACGTCTGGACACATCCCTCTTTTGCAATGCGATGCAACCCAGTTAGAGGCCACGGATGCCAGCCTCAAAGTTCTATAAGGGGAAGGCACCAAGTTGTTAAAACTACAATGACGGATTTTCCAGATTTCTCAGTAGATAAAGAGAGCCAAAGTTAATACCCTATTCAAAGCAGCACCGTTTCGGTCGATGACCTTAGAAAGAGCAAGCAACCAGCAATCAAAAATAGTTATTGCTTGACGATCAATGCGATAGTTTAATCTGGAGCAAAGCAGACCGCATAGGTCCAGGGACATAAAAAAGGATGTGTCCAGCTAATTCTGGGAATTGCATGCCATGGGGAAGGGGGGATTGGCACCAAGGGCCTCCATAGTTGGAAGACAATTATAAACAATTCGCCAGAAGAAAAACTTGATCTTAGGGAGAGTGTTCATGCCCCTTCCAGATCGCAGGTTCAATGATTCTAGAACGATGGGCATTTACAATAGGAAAATTTTATTTCACCCCATTTTATTTTTTATTAAGCTATCAATATCTCTTTAAATCCAAATTTACTATCTAAACTACCCTCATAAACCTAATTCAATGCGTAACTTTATCTTTACACCTATTTAAAACATAAAAACCCAAAATCAGTATTCATGAATGTTTTACAACTTCTGACCTTGAAATATGAAATGAATGGTTTATTAAAAGTATACTGCAATAAACTGTGTTTTTGAGGATTGAAAATATACTGCAATAAAATTTATTGGAAGTATAAGGAAATTAATGAAATTGTGTTTTTGAGGATTGGAAGTATACTACAAATTGAGTAGCAAAGATGGTCACTAGTTCTTCCTCATTCAGGCATTGAAACTCTCCAAGCTCATGAGATGGCCAAGATAGCTTCTGGGTACAGCAAGAAGGTTGTCTTGATTCACCAGCAGGACCCATCCCAACTTCATTAATTTCAATATCACGAGATCGCCAATATACTTCCAATGCTCAAAAACACAATTTCATTAATTTCAGTACACTTTTTGTTTTACGTCAAGTCTTAGGGTTTGATCTTAAGATTGCGTGATGCTAAGTTATTGCCTTGGGTGTGGGTTTATTGATTAATTTTAGTTATATTGTTAATTTCATCTTGTACTTAATGATAATTATGCAATAGAGTAAAAAAAAAAAAACAATTCAAATTTAAATTTTATGTTGGGTGTAGAGATAAATTATATGGGTTCGAATAAAATTTCTCTTTCCAATATGGTAAGGGCAGAGGGCAAAGTTGGTCGCATGACCAAAAGCATAACTTGACTTAACAGAATAATCCCCATTTGAAGTTCAAAGCCAAATAAGGCGATTAGAAGTAGAAAGGTCGCCCAACACCAAGCATTCGATAGCATCACAATCCGCAAGAGGTCAGAGATGGTGCACTACTCCCAAGTTCCATGAGCCCACAGAAACAATATCCCGTACACAAATCAGAGAATGGCTCGGAATTGGCAAAATAGGGTGCACAAGTTCATCGCCCGGTGTAGTAAGTCATTTATCTTGCCAAATATTAACCCGCCCACCATCCTCGATTTGCCAGCGGACACCATGAACAATGAAAGCTTGAACTTGTAACGGACTGCTCCACGCCCAGGAGGCCTGAGATCTCTTAATGGCGTTAAGGGCATCCTCCTAAGGGAAATATTGCCCACTAAGAATGTGAGTCCAAAACATCGTGGGTTCAGAGACAAGCAGCCAAAATTGCATTGCCAGGAGAGCGACATTGAAATCCATTAGGCTTCTAAAACCCAAACCCCCAACCGACTTAGGGGAGCTAACTGAAGCTCAGCTCTACTAATGAATCTTGCATTTGTTATCGCACTAATCCTACCAAAAACGGGCCATGAGGGCATCAATATCTGTACAGAAAGTTGTCGGAAATAAGAAACAATTCATGGGGAAATTTGGGATAGCCATGACCCCTAATTTAAGCGAGAGATAAAGTGGAGTACTTCCAACATTATAATTTTTGCGAGATTCAATCTTTCACAAAAGCAAGAGCTTCCAGTTTGGATCACCCAGACATTTACCCGGATCAGAAGTCTAAGGCATATCAAAGATACAACATGAGTGAGCAATAACATCAGGGGGACTATTTGTCGTGAAAAAGATGTAAGACTTCTGTTGGTTGATGATTTGGCCCGATGGCAAGTAGTAGGTGTCAAGGATCTTGAGTAAGGAATGACAATTATCCGGATCCGCCTAATGAAGAAAATGGAGTCGTCTGTGTTGGAAATATGCCTTGAAAGTCAATCTTTGGAAGAAACCTTTCAGGACAATGTAATGATGTATATATGACTCTTATACATCGGAAGGCAAAGATACTAATTAGGACTATCTCAATGAACGAAATATGTCCTAAATGATGAATCCATGGACAATGGATTGATGGAAGAAGTAATCTAATGATGATTAGACTACAGAGACCTTCTTCTCATAACCATTATGTCCAAAAAGGTTCCTGGTCATAGGATTGTCGGAGGGATACTGACAATGCATAGACCGGTACATACTATGTCTGCTTCAAATGGAAGGATGGAAAGTCTCATCCCATTCGTGTAGTGACACTAAGACAAGTATGTAGGTGCTCATTAAGGGAATGAGTTCACTGAACACAATCGAACGAGAGTACTTGCATGGAGGTCTACTCACATGTCAAGCAAGTAACTCTGAAGGTTGGAATAATGTAAGTAATCCTTTGACCTAAGACATCATAGATGTCTAATGGTTAGGTCCTTGATCTTTGATCATGTCAAACGACATTCCATTGGAGTGTCCACGGCATTATTGGGGTTAAGGTATCTAAACATGTAGGCATGTGAATGATCAACAAGGAATCTCTGATCCTCGTTATGAGAGGAAGAATACTCTGAGATATGATTCGGGAATCTTCGGCCGAAGTCTCGAGTGTAATGAAGGAAAACGTTCCTATGCGACTCAATTGAATCATATAAGAAAGCATAATCACATTAGGGGTTTGACATAGTATATCCATACCCTAGTGATGTGATTGAGAGTATTGTTTTAGAGAATGATCGAATTACATTGTAATTCCAACTGAATAGGTTCTCCGAATAAACTTCTACATTAGCTTGGGTAGCCATGATATATGTTTAGATGTCACTCATGGCTTGTGAGTTCTTCTAGATGATTAAATGTAGTCATCAAAGAAGAAGGTGAATTAAAAGTAAGTTTTAATTCACTAAGTGGATGGATTAAATATAATCAATTGGATTGGTGCCAATCACCTCACTGCCTTGCTAATTAGAACCTAAAAGATTGTTCACCAATACACTCTTGTAGTGAGTAACTAATGGATGATGTAAATAATTAATTGGATTAATTAAGTGTTGTGATTAATTTAGAAAGTCTAAAGAAATCATAAAAGCGATAAAAGATCGTTTTGGGCTTAAAGAAATGTTCGGGTTTAATTGGGCCCATTGGGCCTAAACCCATTGGGCTTTTATTCAAGCCTTGGATGACTTGAAATAATAAAAGCCCAAGGCCCAAACAACACTAAGAAGGCCGGCCAAAGAGAGGGAGAGAGAAGGTCAATTGTTGACTTGTTTCTTTATGTTATAAAAGGAACTTTATAATGAAAGTTTAATGGGGGTTTTTGTTTTTGTGTTCAAAACAACAAAAGAGAAGAGAAAATAACTCTCTCTAACACTCAAAGGGCCGGCCACCATAAGGGGATTTTAGCTAATCATTTTATCACCCCTTTGGTTATTCCTTCATCCTTCTCACTACACTAGTGGGTGAGGATCTTTAGAGGTTTTCAATTTTGGAAACTTGAAGAGGACCTAGGAGCACTCATTCTCAACAAAGTGGAGGAGGCAAGGAGGGAGGCTAGGCTTAAGGAGTTCAAGGAGCAAAGAGCTTGGAGGTGGTCCATCTTTGGTCTAAGATCTAGATCAAGAGGTATAAAACTACTCCTAAATTTTGTTCTTCAATAAATTATTTTTGATGCATCATAAATAAACCTATGAATCTTGAAGGGGATTTTCATGACTAGAGCTTTGATATTAATTGATGACATGCTTCCGTTGTTTTCGTATATAAATTTTGAATTGTATATGCATGCTAGTCAATAGAAATCTCACATAAATCTCATATTTTCCCTTCAAGTGGTATCAGAGCCAAAGGTTTATATTTGATGTGTCCTTTTGGATTTTATGCATATGGGTATTAATTTTATGTTTGACATATTAGTTCTTCATTCAAAGTATGTTTATCTTTTGTTTTTCAAATGTTGAAAAATTGTGAATCAATAGTTGAAAAGGATATGTATGCAAAAGGTGTTTTGGATGCATGAATGAAGAGTGAGTTTAGAACAAATTTTGGGGTTTTGAATCATAGGGAGGGCACGGCAAAAGGGGATTTTTTTTTTTTGGCTATGTGTTTGTGTTTTGTTTTGAACCTCACACACACACTTTGAAGCTAGAAAAATGTGTTCTTGAAGTTCTTGGTTATGTTCTTGGTGTTCATGGTTTTGTTTTTTTTTTGAAAATAGTTTTATTTAAGTTCATAAATTGTTTTATGGATTTGGATGATATTCTTATCATCAATATTTATTACAAAAGGTTTTTTCAATCCTAGACTTCTTTAGGATATTTTAAAACTTTTTCCCTAATTTCCTTAAAGCAAAATCAAGTGCAAGCATAATTTGAATTCTTTTTCTTCTTTATGTTGAAATAATGCAAGGTGGGTGAGACCTACCCACCTCCCCTTCATTTGGCCGGCCAAACTCAATGGATTTCCCACTTGAGGGTCCTTTTGTAATCATGAAAAGTTTGGTTTTACTTTTAGTATTTATGGTTTGACCCCTAACTTTTTCATATTTGCATTTAGACCCCTAGTATTTAAAAATTGAAATGTTTGATTTTAATTTTGTTTAATGTTTAAACTCATCATTTAATTATGCCCATATGCACTAAATCTAATTGATTATGTTGCATTCCATTTAATCATTTAATGTGATTAAGTAATTAGAAAATGGGTGACTATGGACTTATGCCTTAAACGATAATTGAGCTACGAGAATAAGGCGCTAAACTCAAATTGTTTGAACCTTGGGAATGTGTTTTAATTTCTATTTCAATTGGACCTTATCATGTTTGACATTATTCTATCTCTCCCTCTTAGTATGTGTAATTTGTAGGAATTTGTACAAATCGGTTTGTAATTCTTATTACTTCTTAATCTCTTTTAGTTAGTTGATTCCCTCTAGTACTAGACTAGAGTTTCTTTAACTATTGGTAAGGAGACATATTTAAAAGAGGGTTTTGACATGAGATAAAAAGATTAAATGGGTCCAACGCCCTAATTAGCAATGAATCATTGTCTTTCATTTCTAATGGCTCAATCAAAAATGTTTTAATTGAATTGAAAGCACGTAATTAAATTGACACAACCTCCCCGAGATCTTATTCAACAATGTTGGCTCGTTGTTGAATTAACCAATAAGTCCATGGTCATCCAAGAGCCTAAGATGACTATAAAGTCCAATTTCAAGGGAATGCAAAAACCCTAGTAGTAGTAGTTACTTCCAATATTTGAAAGATTCGTTTTTGATATTGATTTTTTTTTCTTCTGAAAACAAATAGTGGGAGTATCATACGCTACTAAACTATAATGAATACAATCAGTAGTTATATGTATCTCCAATATTTTGAAAAATATTTTGATATTGATTTGTTTTATGAAAACGAATAGTGGGGATATTGTATGCTACTAATTTCATTAAACTTTGGACTAGTAGTTATAATAGGACACAATTTATTTGAATGTGTTTGAATAAATAAAATTGATGAGACCTTAAAATCCCTCAATCAAATACAATATTAAGTTGAAAGCGTAAGAGTGCTTTGAACATTTTTTCGTGGCCTTCCACCATGGTAGGCTCCAATCGTTTATGACTTGTACACCGCCTTCACCCTATCATGGGGGAGTGCAAAGTGCATGCTTATACTCAGGAGGAATCTATTTAAAGACATTTGATGTGGTGAAAATAGGCAACGAGTGTAACCAACATCGTATCATCGTGAGGTTATACTTGGACCCCTATCTAAACTGTCATGGTGGGTAAGAACTTAACTAAGAAGAAATGGTGCCAACATCGTATCATCGCGATGCATTATTCTCTAGAGGCCAATAAGATAGGTAATCACAAGAGGTTGTTGTGAATGGGTAAGTGTACCCTCTCATTATTATTTTTGCTAGCCGACATCGTATCATCGTGAGGTGGGCTTGTTAATAGTGAGCCTCCTATAACCTGCTAGGAGCTTTCTTTGAAATCTCCCGGATTCCATCTTGAGGGATATGGAATTTGCCAAAAATGGTGGGTGGTGTCATTCAGTTCAAAGACCCGAATCGTGTGACTTTATCAACAATTAAACTAATTTATTTTATTGTTTATGTATTTAGATATGGTTGGAAGCACATTCGCGAAAATACTCGACAAACATTGCCTAGAGGGGCACAATTTCCCATCATGGTATCGTAATGTCAAGATTCTCCTAACATTGGAGAAGATTGTTTACGTACTAGACAAAGCTCCACCTCACATACCTCTTGACCCTTCGGCCACTGAGGATGAACGTGCTAAGTTTGACAAGCACATTGAGGATGACACACAAGCCAAGTGCTATCTGTTGGCTTCCATGAATGAGGAGCTACAGAGACAGCACGAGGGCATGGACAATGCATTTTCCATAATACTCCATCTTACGGAGTTATATGGTGAAGGGACGCGCAACCGTCACTTTAGCACTGCCTGTGAACTTGTGAAGACCAAGATGGTCAAGGGGGCTCCAGTGCATCTACATGCACTGAAGATGATAGGATTCATTGAACAACTGGAGAACCTAGGTACTCCACTTGATGGGGAATTGGCCCAGGACTTTATATTGGCTTCTCTTTCTGATTCATTCTCACAGTTCGTAATGAACTACAATATGAATAAAATGGATAGTACTCTCTCTGAGTTACTAAACATGTTAGTAACTGCTGAGAAAACTATGATGAAAGAGAACGTTGTAGGGACTTCTGCAGTAGCCTACAACAAGCCATCCTCTTCCAAGTCTAAGTCGCAAGGCAAAGGCAAAGGGAAGGAGAAGAAGTCACCCACTCTTAAGCCTAAAAGGGGAGTGAAGAAAAAGAAGGCAATGGAGCCCAAGGGGGCTTGCCACCACTGTGGAAAGGAGGGGCATTGGAAGAGGAATTGCAGGTTATACCTTGCAACTCTTAAGGACAAGCCACAAGGTATGGTTTATGTTCTTATCTTCAATTCTAATTGTTAGATCTTCTAAATATTTATATTTGATATAAAGTGCTAATCACTTGTATAATTGTATATAGGTGGAGGAGCTAAGTAGAAGAGGAACAAGCAAAGAAAAGAGTGGAGAAGGGTTCGGTCACCATGTTTTTGCTTACTACTTGGGAAGTTTGTTTAGGCATTTAAAGATCGTCTTTAAACTTTCTTATTGTGTTAAGAACTTATTATGTGGCTTCATATGATGGAAAACCACTATTAATGCCTAAATGTTTGAAGGTACTTAAATAAGTCTCTAAATGTTTAGAGCTAATTCCTTTTAAGTTAAACATTGTGAATGTTTGTGTTATCATATTAATGTAATGTGATGAATGCCTTCTAATAAATAAAATATTTCCTTAAAGTAATGTTATGAATTGAATATTTTCTTGTTGTATCCTAGATGAGATACATGATTATAATGATATTAGAAATAAGAAAAACGTTTCTTATATGGTTATCACTTAAACCACAATAATCAAGATCACTCTTGATTCAATTAGTAGTTTTGAACAATTAATTGGACATTCTTAAAATTGTTTTAAAATGTCAAATGTGTTAGTGATTAAACCAAAAATTTAAGTGTCTAAATCAATAAAATGTTTAAAGATTTTAGTCACTTAATAACAAGACATCAACTTAGTGAAGAGTGAAACAAATGAGCTTGAAAGGTTTTAAAGCTACTACACAATGTCCTCAACCCGTATACTCCACGTTTATACATTTTTTTTGAATGTATGAAATGATTTCTCATTAAAGTCATGAGAAATAGTGGGAGGTGAGAAATTGGATATAAACTTGAATATGATTGGTTTATAGTTGTCTAAATAATAATAGTACTTGACTATTATTGAGAGTTTATAATTTTAATTGTTAAAAGACTCAAGCTCTACAAAACATTAATATTCTATGTTGTGTAACATTCTAAAGAATAGTCTTTGAATGTAGGTTTCGTCAACCTAGCATAAAATGGTTATATGTTGGGAGTTGTCCATCATTCTCTTTTATGAGAACAAGCTAAATAACAAAGCATATGGACAAGTTGATGAAACAAAAGGGAATAGTTTCAAAATGAGTCACAACAAGACAATCCGAATTCGTCACCTTATGTAACTATAACGCTCTATGTAGTTTTTTTTTTTTTTTTTTGATAAAGAATTATATCAACCACCTAGAAGGAATGGTTGAGTTTCTATATCCTTAGTAGAAGCCTTGCTTTCACTAAAGACTTGGATAATTCTTATATGACTACATTAAAGTCTTAGTATGACTAAAACTTGAAGAATGGTGTATGACACCATTTAAATGATTCATTTAAATAACTTGTGTTAGCTAGCGTTGTTGATAGTCTCAAAATTGTTGAGACATCATTAATAAGCTAATGGATCTCAATGATTGTCAATAGATCCAAAACAAGTTAGTGGGAGCAATATGCATTCAAATCAAGAAAATTTAAGTGTTAAGTTTTTGAATGAATGCTATGTTGGAAGTATGCCCACAAAGCCACTCATTTGATGTAATAGCTTTTTGGAATACTTATTGTGTTAAACTTTTATATGTTTAATAGAGGGCAAAGCTTATTGTTAATCACTATTTATAGTATCTTGTGTTTAAGCAATAAGGGAATCCAAGGAATGTATTTGATCTAAGAGACAAGTGATTTAAGTTAGTTAAATTAACAAGACCTTTCTCTTATGTTCATTCCTAAAACGTTCCTAGCCATAGGATTGCCAATTGGGCATTGACAATCCGCTAAGGTTAGTATGTGTTATGTCTACTCAAGCGTGAGTATGAACTAGTCTCAAGTCATTTGGTGTTGGACACTAAGGCAAACACATAGGTGCTCGAAAGAGTAATCGAGTACACTGAACAACGATCAAACGAGAGTTCGAACATACATGTCATGTGAGAACTCAATAGTTGCAATATGCAAAGTAGTCCTTTGACCTGAGGCATCATTGATGTCTAATGGTTAGGTCCTTGATCTTTGATTATGTCAACGGCATTCCATTGGAGTGTCCACGGCATTGTTGGGGTCAAGCTATCTAGTCATGTAGGCATATGAATGCACAACAAGGGATCTCTAACCTTCCATGGTGGAAGGAGAATACTCTAAGATATGATTCGAGAGTCTTTGGCCAAAGCATATGAATATGACTAAGGAAGCTTGTTCCAAATCTTATTCAATTGAATCATATAGAGAAGTATCACATTGGATAGTAGACATGAAACAAACTATCACTTAAACAATGTGATTAAGAGTATTGTATTAGAGAAGGACCGTATTGCATTGTAGTTGTAACTGGATAGGTTCTCCAACCACTTCTACTTAGCTTGGGTAACCATGACATGCTGCTAGGCGTCACCCATGGTTTGTGGAAGCCCTAAAGATTAGCAAACACTAATTTTAAGGGAGAATTGAAATATGGTTTCAATTCACAATCGATCGTTAAGAGTAACATCGCCCACTACCTCGCTAAATTGGAACCTAATGGATCGTACACCGAGTAAGGATATAAGTGAAGAAATTATATAAAATGGATAAGCAATTAAATGGTTTAATTGAAGAATGGTCAAGATTAATTAAATAGTTAATTAATTATACGAAACGTTCGTATTGGGCGTTTAAGTTAGTTTTGGGCTTCGGGGCACAAAAACGTTTTGGTCCACAAGGCCCATTATGTTTAAGTTGTATGACAACTAAAACAAAATGGGCAATTAAGCCCAATAACAACATATGGCCGGCCATAAGGGTGAGGGGTAGCAAACTTGTATTAATTACAAGTTTGCCACTCACATGAAATGAAGTATAAAATCAACATTATAGCTTTGTTTCAAATTAGGGTTTTCTAATAGAATTTGGGTGAAACATTTTCTCTCATTTTCTACATAGAGGCCGGCCACTTAGGGGAGGAACATCTAGCAATCTTTTCTTCCCTAAGTCATCCATTTCATCTTCACACTACATCTTTGGTGTGGAGACTTAGAGACACCAAACCTTTGGTGTTTTGGAGAACAAATCCTCAAATCATCAAAGAAGAAAAGGAGCACTAAAAGGGAGGAAATCACAAGGAAGATCCAAGGAGCAAGGAGGTGACTTGAAGGCCCTCCACTTGGGTGAATCCCTTGTGCAATCAAGGATGAGCTTCAAGGGTAAAGAATCTCTAAATTCTTATTCTCTTTAATATTGTTAAAGAGTCTTATGGTTCACCATATACTAGGCTTTGAAAGTCATGGGTTTTATGAATTGTTTTTGAATGCATGCCTACTTTAAAGTGTTATTAGTTTGCATATGTATTCAAATGTTCTTACATGTTCTTAGCTAGGACAAAATTTTTCCTTCAAGTGGTATCAGAGCCTAGGCCTAGTTTATGGTGGATCCTTTTGGGTTTTGTGATTTTTTCATATTTTGTGATTTAAGTGTTGTAAATGTTACAAGCTTTGTTCTTGCTTTGAATATAAATTTTACTTGAAAATTTAGCATCTCAAATGTTGTAGATGTATTTCATTAAAGCATGAATAATGGAACTAAAAGTTGGTGCCAAGTGTTTTGGGATTTTCGGCCAAATCCAAAGGGTGATTTTTTGGGTTCTTGTTAGCCTTGTTAAAATGGTTTTAAAGTGCTTTTTGGAACCCCTAAGTACCCTAGGATATTAACCCTCTTTTGAGTTGTGAAAATTTGAGTTTTTGGTGAAAGAAAACATCCATGGAGCTATTATGAGTTTTCATGTATGTTCTTCATATTTCTTGAAGTTCTTACCAAGAACAAAAAGTTTTGAAGTTTTGATTCAAAAGTTTTATGTTTTTCATAAAGTTTTGTTTTTCAAATGGTGGGTGATAGTTATTGGTGAGATGTGACTAAAAGAATTTTAAAGTTTTATAAAAAAACATTTTCTTACAAACCATCAAAGTCACCTTTGTCTCACCTACCAAAAACCACTCACAAAACTTTAGATTTTTTCAAAATTTTCAACACTATGGCCGGCCACCTTTGGTAAAAGGTGATGGAGGGACTTTTGTGCAATTATATAAAGTTTTGATACTTTTGTGTATTTGCATTTTGACCCCAAAAGTTTTTGTTTTAACAAAGTGACCCAAATTGTTGTGGTCATTGTTTTTGGCCCAAAAACAAAATGAGAACAAAAATTATTTTGTCTCTTTAATGAGAATTTGATTTTCATTATATTTAGTTCCATTTAAATCAATTCTATGGATCCAAAAACCAATTGTTTAAAGTTGCTTTCTTAGTTAATTTAGTTAATTAAGAAAAGGGTGATTATGAACCAAAGGCCTCGATAATTGAGCTATGTGATTGGCCGATTTACATTATGAATGCTTGGGTTTTAAGTAATGTAGATTTGAATGTAATTTGATTAATTCAAGTTGTTGTAAAGGGCATAAGCCCATTATTTGTGTTGTAAAAGGGCATAAGCCCTTCTTATTATTTCATGTATTCCTCTTTGTTTATATGTATGCAAATTGGAATAGTTGGGTCCAACGCCCAATAGGAAATAACGGTTTAATTGGATTAAACGCGTAACTAAAATCAACAACTATCTACCTTAAACCCAAGGTCCAACACAAGGCTCGTGTTGGATCAAATCAAACGGTTCATAATCATCCTAAAACCTAATATGACTATATAGTCCATATGAGGATGCAATGCGTTCGTTAATAGTTCCATATAGTCTCGCTTGTTTCAACGAAACAGTGGGAGTATTATATGCTACTAAATCATATTAACTTGGACCAATAGTTATGATAGGGCCATGTTCTTTTAATATGATTAAAATGTTTTTGATGTAGCCCAAAACTACTCCCTCAACAAACGAATATTAAGTTGATAAACGAAAGATGTTTTGAACATTTCTTCGTAGGCCTTCCACCGTGGTGGGCTCCAATCGTTTGTGACTCATGCACCGGCTTCACCCTATAATGGGGAAGTACAAAGTATGTGCTTACACCCAGGAGGAGTCCATAAACATATGATGAGGTGAGTGTAGACAACGAGTATGACCAACATGATATAATTCTGAGGTTGTGCTTGAACCTCTACATAAACTAAGCATGGTGGGAATAACTTAACTAAGTGCAATGGTGCCAACATGATATAATTCTGAGGCATTCATTCTCTAGAGGCCAAACTAGATGGGTAATTACAAGAGTTGTAAATGACTAAAGTGTTATTCTCTCATCATTATTTTTGCTAACCAACATGATATAATTCTGAGGTGGGCTTGGTAATGGTGAGTCTCCCATACCCCGCTAAGAGTTCAACATAACTCTCGGATTCTATTGAGGGATATGGAATTTGCCAAAAATAGTGGGTGGTACTATTTGATTCAAGACCCAATCAAGTAGTTAATCAACAATCTAATACGATTTCTGTTATGTTATGTAGTTAACAACATGCCTAAAATACTACCCACCATTATACTTGACAAAATGGCCCAAGACTTTTTCCTTGCATATCTCTCGGATGATTTCACTAAGTTTATTGTAAACTATAAAGTGAATAGATTCGATCATACTTTTAACGAGATGATTGACATGTGCTGTAAATTTGAAAAATGTTTCAAAAAGGACAGTGGGAGTGAGAATGCAAAAATAAGGAAAAGGTTACATAAGAAGAAGGCAAAGAAATCCAAAGGAACATGCTTTCATTGTGGAAAGGATGAACGTTGGAAGAAGAAATACAGGGTGCGCATTGCGAGCCTTATGACACGAACTTTTGAAGAGACTATTTCGGTCATAGAAAGTGCTTTTACAGTGAGCTCCAATTCCTGGATATTTGATTCAGGCGCTAGTCAACATATCTGTAATACGATGCAGGGACTAGCAGAGAGCAAGACACTGCGCAATGGGGAGATAGTTGTGCGAGTTGGGAACGGCACTAAAATCTCTGCAAAAGCAATAGGCACCTATATGCTTAAACTACCCTCTGGGGAAGTCTTGGAACTTAAAAATTGTTTATATTTTCCTTCATGTATAAAGAATTTGATTTCTATCTCTCAGCTTTTACGAGATGGGCACTCAGTATTGTTTGACAAAATGAGTTGCACTTTATACTTGAACGGTCGTATTATCTCTCATGGTAATATGATAGAGGGACTTTTTCACCAAGAGACGAATAGTGGTTTGCACTGTATTGAAAGCGGGAATACCTCAAAACCCAAAAGGGCTAGAGAAGAAGTTAACCAAGTTAGACTTTGGCATCTTAAACTTGGACATGTAAACCAGGATAAGATTCGCAAGATGTCGAAAGATGGATATCTTAGCCCATTAGGTAATGACCTCATAGGAACTTGTGAACCTTGTCTACTGGGGAAGATGACCAAATCTCCATTCACTGGGAAAGGAGAGCCTGCCACTGAAATTCTAGGGTTAATCCACACTGACGTATGTGGACCTATGTCTACTACGTCGAGAAGAGGTTTCTCCTACTATATCACATTCACCAACGATCACTCTCGGTTTGGCTATTTGTATCTTATGAAGTACAAGTCAGAATCCTTTGAAAGGTTCAAAGAATTCAAGAATGAAGTTGAGAAGCAAACTGGGAAACAGATAAAGACCCTAAGATCGGATCGAGGAGGTGAATATCTGAGTAACGAGTTCCTAGATTATCTCAAAGAGTGTGGAATTGTATCATAGTGGACTCCACCAGGAACTCCTCAACATAACGGAGTTTCTGAGAGGAGAAACCGAACCTTGATGAACATGGTTCGTTCTATGATGAGTTCCGCTGATCTACCAATATCATTCTGGGGATATGCACTACACACAGCAGCTTATTTGCTAAATGCAGTGCCTTCTAAATCTGTTCCACAAACACCATATGAGATATGGTATGGAAAGAAGCCAAGTCTTAAACATCTTAAGATTTGGGGTTGTCCAGCATACGTTAAGAAACAAGATGCTGGAAAGCTTGAAGCGAGATCCGTTAAATGCTATTTTGTGGGGTATCCTAAACAAACCTATGGATACGAATTCTATCACCTTGACGACCAGAAAGTCTTTGTCGCCAGAACTGCTATATTCATGGAGGATGAATTAGTTCTTAAAGGAACTAGCAAGATAGAATTGAAGGAAATTAATGAGATTAATGATGAACCACAAACAAGCACTCGACAAGTTGACAACCCTGTTCCTGAACCCCTAGCTCCACGTAGATCTGAACGAGTTAGACAATGACTTAGACAATGACTTTGCGGAATTGCACCTTCTAGGTGACAATGACACAAAGGAGGACCCTAGAGACTACAATGAAGCAATGTCCGACATTGATTCAAAGAGATGGCATGAGGCCATGAAATCCGAGATGGATTCCATGTATCAAAATCAGGTCTGGACTCTTGTAGACCCTCCAGAAGGTATAGTACCTGTTGGAAATAAATGGGTATTCAAGAGGAAGATAGGCGTTGATGGGAACGTGGAGACTTAGGCTAGACTAGTAGCCAAGGGTTACAGGCAACGAGAAGGGATTGACTATGAAGAAACTTTCTCTCCTGTAGCCATGATTAAGTCCATTCGGATTTTGCTTGCTATAGCTGCGTACCATGATTATGAAATATGGCAAATGGACGTGAAGACAGCCTTTCTGAATGGCTACCTAGAGGAAGAGCTTTATATGGCTCAACCCGAAGGTTTCGTGTCCAAGTCTGAAAAGACTAAGGTATGCAAACTTCAGAGGTCCATTTATGGACGTAAGCAAGCCTCCAGAAGCTGGAACATTCGTTTTGATACTGAAATCAAATCGTTTGGTTTTACTCAAAACGAAGACGACAATTGTGTTTATCAAAAGGTCGTTGGGGAAGCAGTTGTATTCCTAGTGTTATATGTAGATGACATATTACTATTCAGGAATGACACTGCAGTACTTTCTTCTGTAAAAGTGTGGTTGTCCAAAACCTTCCACATGAAAGATTTAGGAGATGCATCTTATGTACTTGGGATAAAGCTCTATCGTGATAGATCCAGAAAATTAATTGGATTATCCCAATCTATGTACATAGATAAGGTGCTAAGTAGGTTCCAGATGGAACAATCTAAGAAAGGTATTCTTCCTGTGGGACATGGAATTCATCTTTCTAAGTCCATGGGACCTAAGACTCCTGAAGAGATACGGCATATGAATATGATTCCTTATGCTTCCGCCATAGGAAGTCTTATGTATGCCATGATATGCACAAGGCCTGATATCGCATATGCTGTGAGCATTACTAGTCGATATCAATCTAACCCAGGATCAGAACACTGGGCAGCTGTCAAGACGGTCCTTAAGTACTTAAGAAGAACTAAGGACATGTTCCTCGTTTATGGAGGAGCGACAGAGTTGCGAGTGGAAGGCTATACAGACGCAGATTTCCAATCTGACGTCGATGATAGAAGTTCCAACTCCGGATATGTATTCACTCTGAATGGTGGGGCTGTCAGCTGGAAAAGCAAGAAACAAAGTGTAATTGCTGATTCCACGACAGAGGCTGAATATGTCGCTGCAGCTGAAGCCGGCAAAGAAGCGTTCTGGATGAAGAAGTTCATCACTGAACTTGGAGTGGTTCCAACCATTACATCACTAGTAACTTTGTACTGTGATAATAATGGGGCGATAGCTCAAGCCAAGGAACCCAGGGCACATCAAAAGAACAAGCATTTTGATAGGCGCTTTAATATCATTAGAATATATGCTGCCGAGGGGAAAGTTAACATCCTCAAAGTTGCTTCAGCCGATAACGTAGCAGATCCACTAACAAAGCCAATGTCTCAAATCCAGCTTAACCGTCATATGGAAAATATGGGTATTAGATACATGGGAAGATGGCTTTGAGTGCAAGTGGGAGATTGTTGGAAGTATGCCCACAAAGCCACTCATTTGATGTAATAGCTTTTTGGAATACTTATTGTGTTAAACTTTTATATGTTTAATAGAGGGCAAAGCTTATTGTTAATCACTATTTATAGTATCTTGTGTTTAAGCAATAAGGGAATCCAAGGAATGTATTTGATCTAAGAGACAAGTGATTTAAGTTAGTTAAATTAACAAGACCTTTCTCTTATGTTCATTCCTAAAACGTTCCTAGCCATAGGATTGCCAATTGGGCATTGACAATCCGCTAAGGTTAGTATGTGTTATGTCTACTCAAGCGTGAGTATGAACTAGTCTCAAGTCATTTGGTGTTGGACACTAAGGCAAACACATAGGTGCTCGAAAGAGTAATCGAGTACACTGAACAACGATCAAACGAGAGTTCGAACATACATGTCATGTGAGAACTCAATAGTTGCAATATGCAAAGTAGTCCTTTGACCTGAGGCATCATTGATGTCTAATGGTTAGGTCCTTGATCTTTGATTATGTCAACGGCATTCCATTGGAGTGTCCACGGCATTGTTGGGGTCAAGCTATCTAGTCATGTAGGCATATGAATGCACAACAAGGGATCTCTAACCTTCCATGGTGGAAGGAGAATACTCTAAGATATGATTCGAGAGTCTTTGGCCAAAGCATATGAATATGACTAAGGAAGCTTGTTCCAAATCTTATTCAATTGAATCATATAGAGAAGTATCACATTGGATAGTAGACATGAAACAAACTATCACTTAAACAATGTGATTAAGAGTATTGTATTAGAGAAGGACCGTATTGCATTGTAGTTGTAACTGGATAGGTTCTCCAACCACTTCTACTTAGCTTGGGTAACCATGACATGCTGCTAGGCGTCACCCATGGTTTGTGGAAGCCCTAAAGATTAGCAAACACTAATTTTAAGGGAGAATTGAAATATGGTTTCAATTCACAATCGATCGTTAAGAGTAACATCGCCCACTACCTCGCTAATTGGAACCTAATGGATCGTACACCGAGTAAGGATATAAGTGAAGAAATTATATGAAATGGATAAGCAATTAAATGGTTTAATTGAAGAATGGTCAAGATTAATTAAATAGTTAATTAATTATACGAAACGTTCGTATTGGGCGTTTAAGTTAGGTTTGGGCTTCGGGGCACAAAAACGTTTTGGTCCACAAGGCCCATTATGTTTAAGTTGTATGACAACTAAAACAAAATGGGCAATTAAGCCCAATAACAACATATGGCCGGCCATAAGGGTGAGGGGTAGCAAACTTGTATTAATTACAAGTTTGCCACTCACATGAAATGAAGTATAAAATCAACATTATAGCTTTGTTTCAAATTAGGGTTTTCTAATAGAATTTGGGTGAAACATTTTCTCTCATTTTCTACATAGAGGCCGGCCACTTAGGGGAGGAACATCTAGCAATCTTTTCTTCCCTAAGTCATCCATTTCATCTTCACACTACATCTTTGGTGTGGAGACTTAGAGACACCAAACCTTTGGTGTTTTGGAGAACAAATCCTCAAATCCTCAAAGAAGAAAAGGAGCACTAAAAGGGAGGAAATCACAAGGAAGATCCAAGGAGCAAGGAGGTGACTTAAAGGCCCTCCACTTGGGTGAATCCCTTGTGCAATCAAGGATGAGCTTCAAGGGTAAAGAATCTCTAAATTCTTATTCTCTTTAATATTGTTAAAGAGTCTTATGGTTCACCATATACTAGGCTTTGAAAGTCATGGGTTTTATGAATTGTTTTTGAATGCATGCCTACTTTAAAGTGTTATTAGTTTGCATATGTATTCAAATGTTCTTACATGTTCTTAGCTAGGACAAAATTTTTCCTTCATGCTAAGTTACAACAAACCCAATGGGAGTGATGTCAAGATATGAATAAAGTCTATTTGATAGACTTGATCAAACCTAGATGTTACTCGAAAAATGACAAGACATGACACGGTTAATTTTAAGTATAGACTTGAAATTGGACTTATTGATATAACAAAGGCTATCTCAAGGAAGTTATAGGGGGAGATTAAATCTCAAATGTTGAAGATTTAAGGAAGCATTTTACTATATGATAGAAAATCACTTTCATAACCCTTATAATAAATGTGTCATAAAATCACAAAAGGGACACATGTATGGACTTGTGAAGTAAATATCAAAAGGTGAAAAACCACATGGGTTGTCACTTTAAGATATTACTATATCCCAGGATCAGAACCATAGCAACTGAAAGAGTATGATTGCCTTTAAGAAAGGAACATCAGAGTGGGACTCTAGAAGCGTGCATTCACTTAGGTTATGAACCAAAGTGAAAATAATCCATTTTAAACAAATGGAACTTCATAATGAATGAAGTACTAATCGTATGAATATATTGATAGTATTGTACTACAATGGTCTCAAGGATTGGAGCAAAGTTTGTATAAAGTATACAAACGAAATATATGTCGATGTATTGTTTTAGAAACTGCTTCAAAAGGTGTTTTGAATGGAAGGGGTTCTTTTAGAACCAATGATTGAATCCAAACCATAAGGTCGTTAGTAGGATACTACGACGTAATGGGGTGATAGCTCAAGCCATGGAATCAAGGTCTCATCAAAGTATTCGAACACAAGAAAGAGACATCATCAAAATGTTTTAGAAACATTTGATAAGTAAATCCCTTTTAAATTAAAAGGTGATTAAATACATAACCAAGTTAACCTATGAGCATAAGCTCACTCAACTAGCATGTATAAGTTACACTAGTGATTGACTTTAGTGCAAGTGGGAGATTGTTGGAAATATGCCCTGAAAGTCAATCTTTGGAAGAAACCTTTCAGGACAATGTAATGATGTATATATGACTCTTATACATCGGAAGGCAAAGATACTAATTAGGACTATCTCAATGAACGAAATATGTCCTAAATGATGAATCCATGGACAATGGATTGATGGAAGAAGTAATCTAATGATGATTAGACTACAGAGACCTTCTTCTCATAACCATTATGTCCAAAAAGGTTCCTGGTCATAGGATTGTCGGAGGGATACTGACAATGCATAGACCGGTACATACTATGTCTGCTTCAAATGGAAGGATGGAAAGTCTCATCCCATTCGTGTAGTGACACTAAGACAAGTATGTAGGTGCTCATTAAGGGAATGAGTTCACTGAACACAATCGAACGAGAGTACTTGCATGGAGGTCTACTCACATGTCAAGCAAGTAACTCTGAAGGTTGGAATAATGTAAGTAATCCTTTGACCTAAGACATCATAGATGTCTAATGGTTAGGTCCTTGATCTTTGATCATGTCAAACGACATTCCATTGGAGTGTCCACGACATTGTTGGGGTTAAGGTATCTAAACATGTAGGCATGTGAATGATCAACAAGGAATCTCTGATCCTCGTTATGAGAGGAAGAATACTCTGAGATATGATTCGGGAATCTTCGGCCGAAGTCTCGAGCGTAATGAAGGAAAACGTTCCTATGCGACTCAATTGAATCATATAAGAAAGCATAATCACATTAGGGGTTTGACATAGTATATCCATACCCTAGTGATGTGATTGAGAGTATTGTTTTAGAGAAGGATCGAATTACATTGTAATTCCAACTGAATAGGTTCTCCGAATAAACTTCTACATTAGCTTGGGTAGCCATGATATGTGTTTAGATGTCACTCATGGCTTGTGAGTTCTTCTAGATGATTAAATGTAGTCATCAAAGAAGAAGGTGAATTAAAAGTAAGTTTTAATTCACTAAGTGGATGGATTAAATATAATCAATTGGATTGGTGCCAATCACCTCACTGCCTTGCTAATTAGAACCTAAAAGATTGTTCACCAATACACTCTTGTAGTGAGTAACTAATGGATGATGTAAATAATTAATTGGATTAATTAAGTGTTGTGATTAATTTAGAAAGTCTAAAGAAATCATAAAAGCGATAAAAGATCGTTTTGGGCTTAAAGAAATGTTCGGGTTTAATTGGGCCCATTGGGCCTAAACCCATTGGGCTTTTATTCAAGCCTTGGATGACTTGAAATAATAAAAGCCCAAGGCCCAAACAACACTAAGAAGGCCGGCCAAAGAGAGGGAGAGAGAAGGTCAATTGTTGACTTGTTTCTTTATGTTATAAAAGGAACTTTATAATGAAAGTTTAATGGGGGTTTTTGTTTTTGTGTTCAAAACAACAAAAGAGAAGAGAAAATAACTCTCTCTAACACTCAAAGGGCCGGCCACCATAAGGGGATTTTAGCTAATCATTTTATCACCCATTTGGTTATTCCTTCATCCTTCTCACTACACTAGTGGGTGAGGATCTTTAGAGGTTTTCAATTTTGGAAACTTGAAGAGGACCTAGGAGCACTCATTCTCAACAAAGTGGAGGAGGCAAGGAGGGAGGCTAGGCTCAAGGAGTTCAAGGAGCAAAGAGCTTGGAGGTGGTCCATCTTTGGTCTAAGATCTAGATCAAGAGGTATAAAACTACTCCTAAATTTTGTTCTTCAATAAATTATTTTTGATGCATCATAAATAAACCTATGAATCTTGAAGGGGATTTTCATGACTAGAGCTTTGATATTAATTGATGACATGCTTCCGTTGTTTTCGTATATAAATTTTGAATTGTATATGCATGCTAGTCAATAGAAATCCCACATAAATCTCATATTTTCCCTTCAGTCTGCAAATAGCAGGTGGGATAGAGTCGGACAAGAAGGCAAAGGAGAATCCTGGAGAGGGCACCCACCTCACATTGGCAATCGATAAGAGAAGAAAGTCCCTCGGTGACAAAGAGAAATAGATATGGAGATAAATGATCCTCTTGCCTTAAACCCTTTTTGGGCTTAAAATAATCACCACCTATTCCAGTGAAAGAAACCGAGAAGAAGACCGTTTTAATGTAAATCATGGCCAAAGGAACCCATCTTGACTGAAAACCCATCATAATTAGGACCACCTCTAAAAATTCCCATTCAACTCGGTCATATGCTTTATTCATGTAGACTTTCAGAGCCAGTTCAAAGCTAAATTTTGATTTTTTATGCTTATGTAATTGAAAGCCTTATGAGCAAAAAAATTGTTGTCTTGGATCTGGCAACCCAGGATGAAAACACATTGATGATGAGAGATAAGGCTAGGGAGGTGAACTTTAAGCCTGTTGGCAACAAGTTTGGTTAGGATTTTCTACGAGAAATTACATAGGCTTATTGGACGGAATTGGGTGATTGATTTGAGAGTGGCCACCTTAGGAATGAGAGCAGTATTTGTGTGATTCATTTTAGGCGCCAGAAGACAATGCAAAGAAAACGTGGAAATAGCCCTTGCTAAAATACTATTCGACATTCCACAGCAAGACTGATAGAAATTACTGTGGAACTTGTCGAGTCCTGCAGCTTTCAAGCCACCCATCTGAAAAACAACACACTTAATCTCCTCTAGCTCAAACAATTTGAGAAGATCATTATTTATAGAATCATGCACCACTGAGTCCAACCCGATAAGAACAAGCTAGAGGTCTTTCAGACCATTAAAGATAAACAAATTTTGAAAATAAGTATCAATATATGAACGGACTTCATCCAGCCCCTCTAACCAGATGTCACCCTCCCCTTTCAATCCAAGAATCCCATTTTTGCCATCTATCAACAATAGTTTGGTGGAAGAAAGAGAGTCTTATCACCCTCTTGAATCCAATTTATGTGGGAACGTTGAAGCCAATATAATTCCTCATTTCTCCAAGCCTCACCAATTAATTTAGTGGTAGAGCAATGAATAACCTTCTTGATGGAGATGTTGGATTGGTGGTCGTTCTCTTTTATGATTTTGAGAAGATGATTGATTGTTCTCCTGTTATTTGAAATTTTTTTGCGCTAAGAAGAAAGTTTCGAAGAGCAAGAAGACAAATTACAAGACCAAAAGTACATATAAGATACTTCCATATTATCATCCCATGCACTTTTTACCATATTATGGAACTCCGAGTCCCTAAGCCAAGAAGCTTCCATAGAAAAAAGCCTAGGGCTGTGAAAAACAGGTGATACATAATGAATGATTAGTGGTCTACAATCTGAAGCAATAAACAGTCTACGAGTATCAACAGTGTTTGACCAATTATGAATCCAAGAAGTGTTTATGATCGCAGGATCAAGCCGCTCCTCGATTCGACCACACTTCTCCTAATCACGCTCCTAGTTGAAAGAATGACCCGAGAAGCCTAAGTCAATCATGTCTTTTTTCTACATGAAATTTTTCAAAAATCTAGTACGCCTAACGTCCCAATCTCTGCCACCACGCTTTTCATGGGCCCACATGATTTCACTAAAATCACTGACACATAACCAAGGGAGCCCCAAAGCTAAAAGAGACGAAACGTCATTCTCCCAGAAGCTACGTTTTTGGTGATTGTGAGAGGTTTATAGAACTAAGATATATGGATAGGAGTAGCCACATTGGGCATTTGCAAAAAGTTATCAATGACAAAAGTAGTAGTTGAATGGACATGAACATAAATACAATCTTTCCACCACAGGCATAGACCACCCGACCTACCTAAAGTAGGGACAAAAAATTTCATTACTATAACCAAGGGAATGGCCCAACTTTTGAACACCGTTATTCTTGCATTAAGTTTTAGATAAGAAAATAATTGAGGGCTTATCTGTATTTGCTCAATTAAAGCATCCACTGTTAAGTCTTGCCTAATCCTTTAACAATTCCAAGCAAGGTAGATAATTTTGGCCATCGTGGCTCCCTCGGGCAATCCAGCAGTGCCCTAGAGAATAAATGAGTTCTCCAACCCCACAGTACATGCTCTGCCAGCTCCATCCAGGTAATGAGAAGATGATGCAGCTCACCCAATGTCATTTGAATCACTCATAGAGTAGGCATGCTAGGTGGTTGCGAGACAGGAGAGATCGGCACGTCCATAGCAGGAAGATTTATGACCGCAACCACAAGCAGTGGTAGTTGGTGCAAGGCTTGCAGGAAAAATAGTTTCCACAACCATGGGAGAAAGAATTTGGTTCCGTAAGAAAAGGGTCTTTGCTTTCTTTGCACTTGTGTCTGAGTCAATCCGATTAGCCAAATGCTTATGCACGTTCTTGGACAAAGAAGGACCAAGGGACTGACCACCTAGGGTGTTGAAAATGATGCTTTGGTTTGTGGTAGAGATAATGGGGTAGATGAGGCTTTGGGTGGGAGACATGAGATTGGGTATGCCACTGGTAGAAAGGTTCTCATGCTTGGATTTGGGTAAGAAAGAGGTGAGAGTGATAAGGTTGTTGTGATCCATTGAAAGATCCATAAGGCTAGCATTGGTACAAATGGCCCCATTGGAGAACACTTACTGGTAGAAAAAATGGCCTCTTTCATGAAAGGAAGATGAGGGAGAAGTAGGTGATAGGGAAGGTCGCATGATATTTAGTGCATGCCTCATGGGAGCTGACACAATGGGATTGCCTAAAATTGATTTGGTTGGGGACAAAAAGGATATTGGAGAGTGGGAAGAGTTAAACTGCCAGTTGGACTTTTAGGCTGACGTAGCTTTGTGATATGTCCTTTGCAGGAAGTCAAAGGCAGAAAGATTTAGTGAGAAGTTTGTGCTGGGTCCCAAATAAGGTGCCAAAGAAGTCTTGGGAAGGTGTAGAGAGAGATTAGTACTTGGTCCCAAAATGGTAAGATGATCTAGGGGTGACAAGCTAGAGAGAGGGAGGGTTCAGCCACCGCGTCATGCTCGTGGGACCCAAAAGGAGTCAAGCTTAAAGCTTCACCCATGGTAGGTGGCTAAGAGGACGAAACTGCTTCCCATGGAAGGCTATATGAGTCTTGCCGAGTTGACGATTTCTACCTCTGACCTCTGCGACTGGTAGCCCCAAATGAAGATGAAGGAACATGGTGGATTTTTCTTGGTCAGACATGATCACCCACCCTTTTTTTTTTTTTTTTTAAATACGGGTAATCAGTGTTTGCATTTACCACTTCAAATTCATAGTATTCGAAATGGCCAAGCCTTTCACACCAGAAACAGAACTTTAAGAGTTTTTTGTATTTGAACTCCACCCTTGTATGACCCCCATCTTGTCTTTGCAACCAAAACCCATTGGATAAATGGTTTTTAGCGTCCACCTTTAAACAAACAAGCAAGAAATCTTAGACTTCATTTGGTCGAACAAAAGGATCATCAACAACAATAACTTATCCTAAATGTTGACAAAAAGTTTTAGCATTATCAAATGAGAAATCTTCCAAGGGCACACCATACATTTGGACCCAGTAATAAACCCTAAAGGACCAGATTTCCTCAACGGCCAGACGAGAGGGCCTGCAGTGAATTGTTAGACAATCTGCAACATGTTGGAAATGTGCCCTAAAGCCAACCATATGATGATACTTTACAAATATTTCACATATTAAACTAATCTTGTTTAATATAAAGGGCAAAGATTATTGTTTAAAGCCGTCTCATATAAATATTGAAGGAAGATTTGTGAAAAACAAGTTCATTTGAGCAACATCAACAACATGCAATTAACAATTAAAAGACGGAATCATGTTTATATGCACTCAAAAACAAAACTTAACCCATGAACTTCAAAGCCTAGTAGATAGGTGAACCAAGACTCAACTCAAAACAAAGTGAGTTGAGAAATCAATACCTTTGTAGATTCCTCTTTGCATAAACAAAGGCTAATCACCCAAAGAGAGGGCCTTCATTCCTTGCATCTTAGATCCATGGATTTGGATGGATGAAAAGGTTTCTCCAAGTTCCCAAAATTGAGAACCTCTAAGTCTCCACACCAAGGCATAATGAAGAAGAAATGAGTGACCTTGAGGAAGTAAGATTGCTAGATGTTTTCCTCAAGGGTGGCCGAAATTTTAGAGAGAAAGGAGAGCTTGTGTTCTCATCCTTTCCCCAAAAATAACCCTTAATGAATTTTGGCTATTAAGTCACACTTATACCTTAATTCATTTGAGTGGCAAACTTGTAAATAAGTCCAAAACCCACTCTTTCTCTAAATGGCCGGCCTTAGGGTATTCATTGGGCTATTTGGGCCTTTGTGAATCATTATTCATTAAGTTGTCATACAACTTAAGTCAATGGACTTGACGTTCGAAGCCCATTGGGTCTTAAGGTCCAAAACTATCTCGAGGTCTTCAACGAACTAATTCGTTTGATTAATAATCATATTAATTAATCCTTGCCATAAATAATTAAACCATTTAATTATTCTTACTCATCTCCGTTGAATCTTCAATCTCTACCTTACACGGTGTACGATCCATTAGGTTCCTTTTAGCGAGGCAGTGGGCGATTCAAACTCTTTCAAATCGATTGTGAATTGAAACTTACTTTCAATTCTCCCGTTAGTGATAATACACTTTTAGGGCTTCCACAAACCATGGTTGACGCCTAGCAGCATGTCATGGTTACCCAAGCTAATCAGAAGAGGTGGAGAACCTATTCAGTTTTAGGATTACAAATGCAATACGGTCTTTCTCTAATACAATACTCTTGACCACATTGTTTGGTTTGATAGTTTATTCATGTCTACTATCCAATGTGAGTCTCGTGCTTATATGATTACCTTGAATGTGATTTGGAACACATTCCTAAATCTCATTCATACTTTGGCCAAAGATTCTTAATCATATCATAGAGTATTCTCCCTCAAATAGTTTGAAGGTTAGAGATCCCTTGTTGCGCATTCACTTGCCTCCATGGCTAAGTGGCTTAACCCCAACAATGCCGTGGACACCCTCCTGATGGAGTGACTTTGACATAATCAAAGATTAAGGACCTAACCACAAGACAACTGTGATGCCTCAAGTCAAAAGACTAATTTGCATTATCCCAACCATGAGTTCTCATGTGACATGAATATGAGAACTCTTCGTTGATCGTGTTCAGTGAACTCATTCTCTATTGAGCACCTACGTACTTGTCTTGATGTCACACACACCAATGACTCGAGACTAGTCACTCTCCCTGAGAGAAGACATAGCACGTACTGATCTTAACGGACTGTCAATGCCCAATTGACAATCCTATGATCAGGAACGTTTAGGATGTGTCAACGAAAGAATGGTCTCATGAATCTAACTTCTTTAGATCGCATTCTTCCAATCACATATTCCTTGGACTTATCGTTTAAGCATATAACATTTATATGAGACGGCTCAAACAATAATCTTTGCCCTTTACATTTAAACTACATTAGTTTGAAATGTCCGTAAAGTATCATCATATGATTGGTTTTAGGGCACATTTCCAACAAATATTATATGCTTAAATGATAAGTCCAAGGAATATGCAATTGGGAGAATGTGATCTAAAGAAGTTAGATTCATGAGACCATTCTCTTTCGTATACATATCCTAAACGTTCCTGATCATAGGATTGCCAATTGGGCATTGATAGTCTGTTAAGATCAGTATGTGCTATGTCTTTTCTTAAAGAGAGTGACTAGTCTCGAGTCATTGGTGTGATCGACACCAAGACAAGCATGTAGGTGCTCAATAAAGAATGAGTCCACTGACCGCGATCAACAAGGAGTTCTTAAACTCATGTCACATGAAAACTCATGGTTGGGATAATGCAAAGTAGTCCCTTGACTTGAGGCATCATAGTTGTCTTATGGTTATGTCCTTAATCTTTGACTATGGCAAAGTCACTCCATCAAAGGGTGTGCACGGCATAGTTAGGGTTAAACCACTTAGCTAGAAAGGCAAGTGAATGCACAACGATGGATCTCTAACCTTCAAATCTTTTGAGGGACAATACTCTATGAATGAGATTTAGGAATTCGTTCCAAATCACATTCAAGGTAATCATATGATAACTCATATATTTCATGCATTTATACCATCTATTTCTAGTCTCTTTGTGATGTTTTTGAGCTTAACTGGTTGCATTTTACCTTATTTTGTGTTAGTGTGCAGTTACATGTACTCTAGGATCAATTTGAAGGCAAAAGAAATGAAAACATGCCATTTTTGGGGTTGACCTTTATTCAAACGTGGAAAGAAGTTTAGTGGCCTGTTTTGAAGCCCAAATAAAGAATCCAAGATGAATCTGACTTGTTAGAAGACCAGGAATAGAATGAGAAAGGAATTAGGATATCTAGCCTGATTTGGAAGTACCAAATAAGGCAGAAACGTGCAAAATAAAGGCTAAGCTACTAGGATCACTTTGGAAAATCTTGCAGCCCCATTTAGCATATAAATACTAGTGTTTTAGATCACTTTTAGACAAGACCCCCTTGAGGGTGTCTAGAGCTCTCTCTCTCTTCTCTTTCTTTAGCTTTTCTTCTAGAAACACAATCCTATTTCCCTTCACCATCCACTGCTACCAAAGAAACCACACAGCCGAGCTGTTCTTGGAGAAGTTTAACATCAGAATTGCTTCAAGGGGGTTTCTTCTATGAACTTTAATTTCACTCATGTTATTCTTGATATTTACATATTTTGTAATCATGTTGTGTAATTAAGTTCATAGCTGGGGATTTCGATGTAGCCTTGCAAAACTACTGATAACTCATATATTTCATGCATTTATATTATCCTTTTCTAGTCTCTTTGTGATGTTTTTGAGTTAAATTGGTTGCATTTTACCTTATTTTGTGTTAGTGTGCATTTACATGTACTTTAGGATCAATTTGAAGGCAAAAGAAGTGAAAACATGCCATTTTTGGGGTTGACCCTTATTCAAACGTGGAATGAAGTTTAGTGGCCTATTTTGAAGCCCAGATAAAGAATCCAAGATGAATCTGGCTTGTTAGAAGACCAGGAGCAGAATGGGAAAGGAATTGGAATGTCTAGCCTGATTTAGATGAGCCAAATAAGGAAAAACGTTCAAAACTTTGGAGTAATGGTTGGAATCACCTTACAATTAGCTACAACCCCATTTAGCATATAAATACTAGGCTTTTAGATCACATTTAAACAAGCCCCCCTTGGGGTCGCTCAGAGCTCTCTCTCTTCTCTTTCCTTAGCCTTTCTTCTAGAAACAAAACCTTATTTCCCTTCACCATCCCCTGCCACTGAAGAAACCATGCAGCCGTGCTGTTCTTGAAGAATTTCCATATCAGAATTTCTTTAAGGGGGTTTCTTCTATGAATTTAATTTCACTCATGTTGTTCTTGATATTTATGTATTCTGTAATCATGTTGTGTAATTAAGTTCATAGCTGGGGATTTCGATGTAGCCTTGCAAAACTATTCTATGTTATTAAGTTAAAGCATTTGATTCATCAATCTGTTTTCTTGTTTCATTCACTGATTTTATAATTTAATTTGTTTGTTTATCTTAAGGTTTGATCACCATTAGGGTTTCTTACAGATTATTTGATCAAGATTATAGTACACATCATGCTTCATCTTAGTAGACATGTGAATGAATGAAGAAACTGCTATGCATACATCCTGCCACGTGATTTCTTTGGTCCTTTGAAGTTTTCTTGTTCTTAATGGATTCTTAGTTGGTAATCTAAGTGGAACATCACAACGAGGTTGCAGATTAGGAGTACTTGATCACACCCACACATCAAATGGATGATCTGATGTGATATATAATAGCACACAAATTAAACCCTCTTTTTGACAATTGTAGTATAGATATAAGTAGGGATCGTTATAGGCCGGGGATTAGGAGGGACTGCTAATCTAATGAAAACTGGCTCAAAGATACAAAAATATGCTTCAAAACACTTAAACAAACTCAAAAGACTCTTGACTAAACTTATATGACTCAAAACAAACTTAAAAGACTCAAAACAACACAAAACAATCAAAAAGACACAAACTAGACTCTAGGACTCAATTTGGACGAAAATAGAATTGGTTTTGACTCAAAATACTCAAAAACACACTTTAGGACAGATTTGAAACAAGTAAGTAAAGGGGATTGGGTTTTTGACGAAATTAGAATAAAAACAAGTAACTAAAAGACTTAAATGAGATTTGGACGAATTTGAGAAAAACAATGGATGATTAGATAGCTAGAGGATACTTTTCCACACATGATACATTCAAACACAAATTGATTTCCAGTTGCTTTTTCGATAAACCATGAACCTCAACACCCTAGATTAACCGTGACATCACTAATTAACCCTCAAATTTTCCTTTAGTTATTGGATTGGATGACATCATATGACAACCCAAAGCATTCTTCACAAGTTCCCTACATGACATCATAATAGAGATACAATCAAAGATCATTACGTTCATAATAGAGATACAATCAAAGATCATCCATTTCAAAAATTTGATGCGAACTAAGTAAGCACACAAATTAAAACCCTCTTGTGACAATTGTAGTAAAGATGCAAGTAGGGATCGTTCTAGACCGGGGATTAGGAGGGATTACTAAATCACTTGGAAACTGACTCAAAAACGTAAAACAAACGTTAAAAACAATAAACTAGACTCAAAGAATGTAAAACTAAACAATAAAATACTAAAACAAATCAAAAGACTCAAAGAATACAAAACACTTATAAACACAAACTAAGACACTTTCTAACTAAATTGGACACTAAAGTAAAGGGGGATTGAGGTTTTGATGAAAATAAATTAAATGCGCAAATTGTAATTTAAAGGCAGAAGTTAAATATGAATGTGATGAAATATGGAATGAATGCTAGCTAGAAGGTTCTTCTCCACACATGTCACACTTGCATACACTTTGATTTTCAGTTGGTCTTTCGATGAATTATGAAACTCAACACCCCGAGTTAATTAGGTCCGCTTAAATTAACCGTCAAGTTTTCCTTAAGTTAGTGAATTGGATGGGTTAGCGCAACGCAATTCAAAACATTCTCCAAAAGTCCTTTACGTGAAAAGCACAATAAAGATACAATCAAAGATCATTAAGCATCATGAAAACTATAAGTGTCGACGAGGCATTCGTTACTATGATGAGCATGAAACTAGTGCCAAGAATTCATTTAACGCGATTGTTTATAAGCAACCTCCACTACTTGTGAATATAAATTCATAACTATTAGGTGAAACTCACTTATATTCTAGCGTCATATTCATGCATGAAAATTAAGCGTGCACTCTCAATAAACATACATAAATAAGTTATCGATCAAGCAGTTAAACAAATTGAATTCACCAATCATGAAATTCCAACCAAAAGTAATCAATTCATATTGCAAGCATAAACATGGTTTCGAATCACCCCCTAGCTAACTAGGGGGATTTAGCCTCTCATATTCACAACAAGAAAAATAAAATTGAATTTAAACATAAAGAACAAAGGATGGATTACACCTAGAACGCCCAACGAATCCACTTGAATTTCTGCGCGTCGAAGCTCCTCTTTCCTCTTCTCCTTGCTGCGACAGTGAGGTTAAATGGTGATTTTGGGTGATTTTCTGGTTTAGGAATGGGTTTAGGGAAGTGTGGTGGTGTGGCAAGGGTGTGTGGATGGTGTGTGAAGGTGTGGAAGGTGGTGGAGAGTGGAGGAAAAGCTGCGGCAGGATAGAATATGGGATATGGTGGCTGCGGCAGATTTTGATAATGTGGAAGATGGCTCGGCAAAAATGGAGAAAAATAGGATAGTTGCGGCTGTTTGTATGAATGAATATATAGGGTTGAAATAATCTGAATGGTGGATGGAAGGTGGTGCGGACAGGTTGGGAATTATCTGATGGTGTTGCGGCTGTTAATGAATAAGGTTATATGGATGCTACGGATGATAGGGAGAAAAGGTATAAAGTGGTGGCTGCGGCTATTTTTTAATTCATTAGGGTCATGGTGGCTGATTCATGTTTTTCAAATGGATGCATGGTTTTGGGGGGTTTAATGGGAATAAGTGGCTGAATAAAGAATGGAATGAATGTGATATGGTAAGGTGGCTGCGGCAATGGAAGAAATTGGGAGAGTGTTGCGGCTGGTTGTGAAAATAAATTAGGGTGTGAATAATGGGAAAGAATGGATACGGTTTATGGAATAATAATTAAAATGAGATGGTGGCTGCATGATGTGAGAAAAAGGATGGGGTTTTGCGGCTAGGGTTAGGAAAATGTATGATTTCAGAAAACTAACCCTAGCTTATTTAAAATTAAATCAACGGCTTACGAAAATAGGAAATTAAAACATAAATATAAAGGTGCGGCTAGGAAGGGAAATAGGGCTAGGGCCTTGGTTTTGTGTCCTAAAGTGCCTATAAGGCCGTCAAAGTGGCTAGAAGATACGAACGTTTAAGTTTAGGAAAGGTTACCAAAACGGGAAACTTAGGGTTAACTTTCCTAAAATAGGAAACCTTGTTTGAGTAGGATTCCTCGTTTTGGTAAGAATTCATCGTTGGAGTAGGATTTCGTCGTTTCTTCAAGTCTTCAACTCATTCGTTCCTCTTTCGCTCCAAAAGACTCCAATTTGCATCTTCTTGCACACTTTGGCCTTATAATCTGAAAATACACAAAAGTGGCCTTAAACACTAAAACAACTAAGTAAACACAACATAAATGCACGAGAACAAGCTAATTAAGTCGCATGAATATGCTCCTATCAACATCACTAATTAACCCTCAAATTTTCCTTTAGTTATTGGATTGGATGACATCATATGACAACCCAAAGCATTCTTCACAAGTTCCCTACATGACATCATAATAGAGATACAATCAAAGATCATTACGTTCAATAAAAATCATAAGTATTGACAAAGCACTTGTAACTATGACATCATGATACTCATGCTAGAAATTTACTTAACATGATTGTGAAAACAACCTTAACTACTTGTGAATATAAGTTTGTGACAATTATGTGAAACTCCCTTATATCCTAGCACCAAATTGAAGCATGCAAATCAAGTAGGCCTCCCTAATCAACATAAAAGAATAAGTTATCCATCAAACAGTTAAGTAAATTGCATTCACAATTTATGAAATCACAACTGGACTTAATCAATTCATATCATAAATATAATCATGGTTTCAAAGCCTCCCCTAGCTAAAACGAGTTTAGCCACTCATGTTCACAACAAAACAAAGGAAAATTGAATTAAACATTGAAAACAAAAGATAGAGTACACCTAAAAACGTTCCAACACTCCAACTTGAATGCACAAACGTCCAAGGCTTCTTCTTCTTTTCTTCTTCCTTGCAAAGCTGCGACACAAGAGCTTTTGGGTAATTTTGGATGGATTTCTGGGTTGTGGATGGATTTAGGTTGGTAGGGGGGCGCGGCAAAGGTTTAGGGATGATGTATGGGTGGTTGGGTGAAGGTATGGAAGTGTATGAATGGTGGAAGAATGGTACAAAGCTGCGGCAAATGTTGGGAGACAGGATGAAGGATGGCTGATTGTGTGAGAAAGTGATTATGGATGTCTAGAGTCTCTAATATGTGCAGCATATTGTGTATATATAGAGGGAGAAAGGTTAAGGCAATAAGTAATTAATTTGGGAAGGTTTTAAGACTCCAAATCCTCCAAGAAAAGGGTAACAAATCAGAATCCTAAGAGAAAAGGAAAGGAAAGTTGCGGCATTGACTAGAAGAAAAGGGGAAAGAAGATATGTGGCAGATTTTGGAAGAAAAGGGTAAGAAAGGTGTGGCTCCATCTTGGACTGGGATTAGAGCTTTTAGGACATATATTTAAGTGTCCCAAATTGATTAGGAACCCCTTTTGATAGCTGGAAATTAAGTAGGAAATATTAGGATTGACTAAGTCAAAACAAGGAAGTTTGACTCATGTTTCCTTCTTTGTGATTGATTCCTTTTCTTCCAAGTCTTGAATTAATTTCTTCCATCTTCTTAGCAGATTCCTAGCCTCCTTTGGACTTCAATTTCGTCCATCCATCTTGCTCCAAGCATATGTTATCCAATTGATGCCCAAAACAGCTCCAAAATGCACCAAAATGCACTTTCTTGCTACTTTAACCATGTGGACCTACAAACACACGAAAATAGCTTAAAATACTAAAATAACTAAGAACTAACAACATAAATGTAAGAAAACAAGCTAACTAAATCACCTAAATATGCTTCTATCATGATCATAAATGAGTAAAACGAACCCTAGTTGCAGATTGGTGAGTTGAATGCGTTTTGACTTTATTTTCATGGAATTGGCTTGTAATGGTGAAATCGGTATCCGTAGTTCCATTCCCATTATTTCTAAATCAACCTATCATTTATCTTTATCTTGCATTTTAAAGTTATTTTAGTTTTCAATTGAAAAATCTAAATTCTGTTTGCATTTTCATTGTTTAGTTAGGGTTCACATAAAGCTAGTAATTTGTAGAGGTCTAATCAGTCACTGTGGTTCGACACCCTTACTTATGCTGTTATACTGTCCTTATATTTACACTTGAAAGGAGCACAACAAAATTTTGGCGTCGTTGCTAGGGACTGATTTCAGTCCCCTATAATTCCTTGCTTTATAAACCCTATATGTTTTTCTTTTCTTAGTTTAGATTTTTAATTTACATTTTAGGTTGTTTAATTTCAGGTGGTATAGAGAGATGTAAAATGAACCCTAGTAGCAGATTGGAGAGTTGAATGCATTTTGACTTAATTTTCATGGAATTGGCTTGTAATGGTGAAATCGGTATCCCTAGTTCCATTCCCATTATTTCTGAATCAATCTGTCATTCATCTTTATATTGTGATGCATTTAAGTTATTTTAGTGTCCAAAACAAAAATCTAAATTCAGTTTTCATTTTCATTGCTTAGTTAGGGTTCACATAAAGCTAGTCATTTGTAGAGTTCTAATCAGTCCCTGTGGTTCGACACCTTTACTTGTGCCATTATACTATCCTTGTATTTGCACTTGAAAGGAACACAACAAAATTTTGGCACCGTTGCTGGGGACTGATTTCAGTCCCCTATAATTGCTTGCCTTATAAACCCTATTTGTTTTTTTTTTTCTTAGTTTAGATTTTTAATTTACATTTTAGGTTGTTTAATTTCAGGTGGTATAAAGAGATGTACAACAAATGTCCGTTATGTGCTAAAACTGGCTATCCTCTTCAATTTTTCCCAAGGAGAGATGAGTTTCCTACGTTTGTCTGAGATCACTCACACAACATGTGTTTCTCTAACCAAGAGCCACTACAACCACTGTCAAACACATATAGCCCTGCTTGGAAGAACTCTGATCATGGCTCTTGGAACAACATACAAGCTCCAAATCAAACATTTGCACCTCCCCCACAATAGACCCCCTTTGACACTTCATTGGAGGACACTTTGAAGCTACTTGCTCAAAACACTTTTCAGGTTCAACAATCAACGAGTAGCATGATTCAAGAACACTCCACTGCACTTACCAAGTTAGAAATTCAATTGGGGTGGATTATCCAAGCGTTAATGAACAACAACCTTGGGGTGATGGTCAAGATGTGAACATTAAACAATCATTGGAATCTAGCTGTGCCTATATACATAGAGAAGATCTTGAACCTGAAGTTCTTTCCCAATTTGCTAATTCACTTGAATTTTTTTCAAAAGTTATGTTGGATTCTCCTTGTTATTTGACATCTTTGCAGGTGCCATCTTTGGAGTCTTTTGGAGATGATTTGCTGCCATATCAAGATGAAAACATATTGAAGTTGGATGACAAATCATTGCTGCCCATTCATTATAAGAAAGATGATTCGGAGCTAGACGATGAGATTGCTGCCTTGAACGAATTTCATTCATCCTTAGCAGCCACAAACTCATCCATTGAAATCATTGCTTTAGCCACATTTTCAACAATTTTTGAGGATCTGCTTCTTCACAAAGAGAGACGAAAACACCATCACAATCAAGTCCTTGTGGAAATTCAACGACCATATTCAAAGTCCCTCGAAAGAAACCACTTCTTTCGACCAAGGTTCGAAGGTACCTTGACTTCCTGCCACCCTAGGCGTTCATCCATCATACCAAACGAGTCTTGCCTAGACATTAAATAAAGCGCTTTCTTGGGTTTGTGGTCTTTCCTTTCATTTGTGTTTTTTAGTTTTATTTTATTTTCATTCTACATGCTCTGCGTATTTGCACTCCATGCATTCCATTCATTTTTAAGCATCAAGGACAATGCTTAGTTTACGTTTGGGGGTGTGGGATTGAAAATTTTCGTTTGTTTTTAGTTTTGTTTAGGTTTGCTTTTGCTTACTAATGTGAATGTATATGAGGGCTATGTTTATAAACAATACTACAGTGTTGTCATGAAAAAGTTTCATATCTTATTTTCTTTTACAAAGTTGTTACTCTAGGAATTATGATGGTAAAAGTAATATGCTCAAATTCTGGAAGAAGAATAGTGGAGACTACCCTAGTGAGTTATTTTGAGCCTATTTGCTTATTTGACAGGGTTTAAAGTGTTTCTGCTCCTATCTTTTTCTTTCAACTTCACTTTAAATGATCTCATTATTTCTTTTCAATTTAATGCTAAGAATAATCCTATGTTGTAGATACCATGTGTTTATTATCACCTATGAATGAACTCAATGAGACGATGTTAGGCTATGCATGTTTTAGCCACCAAAAGGCCAAATTCCCTACCTTTATGTGTGTACCATTACCCCGTTTTGAAGCCAAACACTTTTAGCCTTTTTCTTTTCTCACCACTATATTTCCCTACTCATTCATGTCAAACAAAGATACTTAGCCCATTACAGCCATACCCTATAGTCCGGGGAATACCAAAGTGATGAAGACAAAGATAATGATTAAGCTCTACATCAAAAAAGTGGCATGTACCGAGGTAACATGTGCTGGAATTGCAAAATAAAAGAAGTTCCAAAATAAAATGAGAAATGGAAAGAAAAAAAGAAGAAAAGAAATGAAAAAACATGATCAAAGAAAATGCAATTTCCAAATCCTTTCACTATCACACATGGGTCCTGGACACCAAGAACAAACAAGTAAAGTCAATTAAAGAGGTGAGCTCGCTGGTTTCACAAGGAAGACACTTTGGTATGTTCCAAGCTTTAGTATTTCCTATCCCTTTTTTTTTCCATAGCCCCTTGCCTAAGCCTTACATTACAACTGTGTGAAAGACCTAGTTGATCTTTGAGGATATATTTATGGGTGATGGTAAGTGTGTGTGTGTGTTATCCATATTCTTAGTGTTTGATTCATTTCATGAGTCAGTTCAGAAATTGTGCTTTTATTTCGTATTTCATATGTGAGAATTTTGATTCCCTTTCACATAATTTCACTCACATATGTTTGTAGAGAGACTACACCTTAGGATATGAGTGAAAATTTGAGTGATATCTGTGAGGAATAGAGTTGAGGTGAATTCTATCTTTAGCATTTGAGTATGGTGTCTTTGAAGTCATGAATCATGGAGTAATATTTTTACACTTTACGAGGATACGATTCTTTGAAGTGGCAAACTTTTGGTTTGGATGTATGACTAAGCTTTCATTGGTTCTTATTAGTTTGTTTCAAGTATGCTGATGCGTTACGAATGTGACACACAAATTAAACCCTATTTGTGACAATTGTAGTAATGATGTAAGTAGGGATCGTTCTAACCGGGGATTAACTAGGGGTGCTGAACACTTTAAACTGACTCAAATAAATAAAACTAACCTTTAAAACACTTAACTCACTTAACAAAAACTCAAAATAAGTCCACAAGACTCCAAATACTTAAAAACACAAAATAAGATAGATTGTAATGACTAAGACTAAACAAAATATGGGGGTGATTGAGGTTTTGACGAAATTAAACTAAAATGCACAGATTGCAATTAAGGGCAGAATGTAAATATGAATGTGATGAAAATATGGATGAATGCTAGCTAGAAGGTTCTTCTCCACACATGTTACACTTGCATACAAGATGATTTTCGGTTGGTCTTTCGATGAATTATGAAACTCAACACCCCGGGTTAATTAGGTCCGCTTAAATTAACCGTCAAGTTCTCCTTAAGTTAATGAATTGGATGGGTTAGCGCAACGCAATTCACAACATTCTCCAAAAGTCCTTTACGTGAAAAGCACAATAAAGATACAATCAAAGATCATTAAGCATCATGAAAACTATAAGTGTTGACGAGGCATTCGTTACTATGATGAGCATGAAACTAGTGCCAAGAATTCATTTAACGCGATTGTTTATAAGCAACCTCTGATAGGAGCATATTCATGCGACTTAATTAGCTTGTTCTCGTGCATTTATGTTGTGTTTATTTAGTTGTTTTAGTGTTTAAGGCCACTTTTGTGTATTTTCAGATTACAAGGCCAAAGTGTGCAAGAAGATGCAAATTGGAGCCTTTTGGAGCGAAAGAGGAATGAATGAGTTGAAGACTTGAAGAAATGACGAAATCCTACTCCAACGATGAATTCTTACCAAAACGAGGAATCCTACTCAAACAAGGTTTCCTATTTTAGGAAAGTTAACCCTAAGTTTCCCGTTTTGGTAACCTTTCCTAATCTAAACGTCCGTATTTTCTAGCCACTTTGAAGACCTTGTAGGTACTTTAGGACACAAAACGAAGGCCCTAGCCCAAATTCTAGCCTAAGCCGTGCCTTTCTCTAATTCCCTTCCCTTGCCGTGCAAGGGGGGGCACTTTTAGGCCCTTTTATGCATTTAAACCCTAACCCTAATAACCCTAGTTCTACAATAAGTTGCAGCCGCACCCTAATTCAAATTGTTGCACTTTAATTCATTTTTTTTTCAGCCACCATAATTTCCCACCTAGCCGTGACTACACACATAACCCTAATTCCCATTCATGCCATTTATTATTCAGCCACCATATCATTTTTTATTCTTATTAGCCGCACTTTTTCCCAATTAAATTTCAGCCTTTCTCCATATATTTCCCCCCTAAGCCGCAAGCCATTCCCTCAATTTCCCCCCCCAAAAACCGTGCATCCATTCTAAAAACATTAAGCAGCCACCATTGACCCTAATATTCTATTCCATGTTTCCTCCCTAAGCGGCAAGAATTCACACAAAACAACATAAAAATCTGCAGCCACCAACATTCCATGCACTCCATTCATTCCCATTATTAAAACCCTAACCCGTGCACTACCATTCAACCTAATAAACCAAAAAGAAAATCTGCCGCAGCCACCATATCCCATATTCTTTCCAGCCGTGCTTTTTCCCAACCATTCCAGCCACCATACCAACCTTCCTCCATCACTCCACCACCTTGCCACACCACCACACTTCCCTAAACCCATCCCTAAACCAGAAAATCACCCAAAAACACAATAAACCTTCTCTGCCGCAGCAAGAAGAAAGGAGGAAGAGGACTTTAAATCGCGCAGAAATTCAAGTGGATTCGTTGGGCGTTTTAGGTGTAATCAATCCTTTGTGCTTTATGTTTAAATTCATTTGTAATTCTCTTTTTGTGAACATGAGAGGCTAAATCCCCCTAGTTAGCTAGGGGGTGATTCGAAACCATGTTTATGCTTGCAATATGAATTGATTACTTTTGGTTGGAATTTCATGAATGGTGAATTCAATTTGTTTAACTGCTTGATCGATAACTTATTTATGTATGTTGATTGAGAGTGCACGCTTAATTTTCATGCATGAATATGACGCTAGAATATAAGTGAATTTCACCTAATAGTTATGAACTTATTTTCACAAGTAGTGGAGGTTGCTTATAAACAATCGCGTTAAATAAATTCTTGGCATAAGTTTCATGCAATCATAGTAACGAATGCCTCGTCAATACTTATAGTTTTCATGATGCTTAATGATTCTTGCTTGTATCTCTATTATGCAATTCATGTAGGGAACTTGTGGGGAATGCTTTGGGTTGTCGCATGCAATCATCCAATTCATTAACTTAAGGAAAACTTGACGGTTAATTTAAGCGGACCTAATTAACCCGGGGTGTTGAGTTTCATAATTTATCGAAAGACCAACTGAAAATCATTTTGTATGCAAGTGTAACATGTGTGGAGAAGAACCTTCTAGCTAGCATTCATTCCATATTTCATCACATTCATATTTAAATTCTGCCTTTAAATTACAATTTGTGCATTTAATTTATTTTCGTCAAAATCTCAATCCCCCTTTACCTTAGTGTCTAATTTAGTTAGAAAGTGTCTTAATTTGTGTTTATAAGTGTTTTGTATTCTTTGAGTCTTTTGGTTTGTTTTAGTGTTTTATTGTTTAGTTTTGCATTCTTTGAGTCTAGTTTAGTGTTTTTAACGTTTGTTTTACGTTTTTGAGTCAGTGTCCAAGTGATTTAGTAATCCCTCCTAATCCCCGGTCTAGAACGATCCCTACTTGCATCTTTACTACAATTGTCACAAGAGGGTTTTAATTTGTGTGCTTACTTAGTTCGCATCAACCTCCACTACTTGTGAATATAAGTTCATAACTATTAGGTGAAACTCACTTATATTCTAGCGTCATATTCATGCATGAAAATTAAGCGTGCACTCTCAATAAACATACATAAATAAGTTATCAATCAAACAGTTAAACAAATTGAATCCACAACTCATGAAATTCCAACCAAAGGTAATCAATTCATATTGCAAGCATAAACATGGTTTCGAATCACCCCCTAGCTAATGGGGGGTTTAGTTCCTCATACGTACAAGACAAAGATAAGTAAATTTAACCATTGAAATCAAGGAGAGAAAACACCTAAAAATTCCAACAACTCAAACTTGAATTGTATGAACGTTTAGGCCCTCTTTTCCTCCTCTTTGTTGTGGCACAAGGTCTAAGGACAGGTTTTGGGGTGGTATTTGTATGGAGGAATGGATGTGTGATGGTAGGATAGTGTTTTGGAGGGATGGGGAGTGGTTGGAGTGGCTGCAATGGAGGAGAAAAGGTGCAGAAAATGGGGGAAATGCTGGAAATGCTGCAATGTTATGCACGGCAAAGGCTTCCTCTCCATAGGTGATGGGATTGCATGGTTTTATAAGGAGAGAATGGGAGAGAATGTGAGAGAATGTGGCTGAATGATTAAGAGTGCATGTGGCTCTATGATTAAGAGTGCATGTGGCTGAAATAATGAAGGGAATGAATGGAAAAACAGCTAGGGAATATGGAAGTGAATGTGCTGCAATGATGATGGGAGTTGTGGCTAAATTATAGAATGGGAAAGCATGTGGCTGAATGGATTAAAGAGGGAATGATGATGGGAGAGCATGTGGGTGAAAGCTAGGGTGATTGGTGGCTGCAATGATGAAGTGGGAAAGTTGGAAATGCAAGGGGGGAAAGCTGGAATGGGTGGTTATGCACGGCAAGGGATGGAATAATGTTATGGTGGCTGCTAGGGTGAATTAGGGTGAAATAAAATATGAATGAAAGCGAATAAATCAGAATAGGGCTGCAATGGTTAAAGGGCTAGGGTTTAAGTGCATAAAATGGACCCAAAATGCTCCCCCTTGCACGGCAAGGGAAGGGAAATAGGGTTAAGCCCACGGCAAGGTTGTGTAATTGGGCTAGGGCCATTGTTTTGTGTCCTAAAGTGCCTACAAGGCCTTCAATTTCGTCCAACACTTTGGCTCCAAGCATAAGCTATCCATCCTTAGCCCAAAAGTGCTCCAAAAGGCTCCAAAATGCACTTCTTTGCTCCTTTAGCCCTTAGAACCTGAAAACATACGAAAATAACTTAAAAGACTTTAAAGAACTAAGAAATAACAACGTAAATGCACAAGAACAAGCCAACTAAGTTGCCTAAATATGCTCCTATCATATGCTCTAACCAATTTGTTTGCAGAGTCTGTAGATGTTTGTGGGGGTCATCACTGTAAACCCTTAAGAGACACAACTTCTCCGACAAGGGACAACTAGAGGTTTAAAGGCTTGTTGAACATGCTCAGTGAAATCGTTTAGTCAGCGAAAGTGGTATCGTTAGATTTTATTGTTTTTGTGTGTTTTTAGTTATAGTTTTGCTCGGGGACTAGCAAAAACCAGGTTTGGGGGTATTTGATCACTCATATATTTCATGCATTTATACCATCCTTTTCTAGTCTCTTTGTGATGTTTTTCAGTTAAACTGGTTGCATTTTACCTTATTTTGTGTTAGTGTGCAGTTACATGTACTTTAGGATCAATTTGAAGGCAAAAGACGTGAAAATATGCCATTTTTGGGGTTGACCCTTATTCAAACGTGGAAAGAAGTTTAGTGGCCTGTTTTGGAGCCCAAATAAAGAATCCAAGAAGAATCTGGCTTGTTAGAAAACTAGAAGCAGAATGGGAAAGGAATTGGAATATCTAGCCTGATTTGGATGAACCAAATAAGATAAAATGTTCAAAACTTTGGCTTAATGGTTGAGATCTCCTTACAATTAGCTACAACGCCATTTAACATGCTTTCAGATCACATTTACACAAGCCCCCAATGGGGTCGCTCAGAGTTCTCTCTCTTCTCTTTCTTTAACCGTTCTTCCTAAAACAAAACCCTATTTCCCTTTGCCATCCGTTCCTATGGGGTCCCTATTTCCCTATTTCCCTTCGCTTCAAATGGGTTTCTTCTATGAATTTAATTTCACTCAAGTTGTTCTTATATTTATATATTCTGTAATCATGTTGTGTAAGTAAGTTCATAGCTGGGGATTTTGATGTAGCCTTGCAAAACTATTCTATTTTATTAAGTTAAGGTATTCGATTCATCAATCTGTTTTCTTGTTTCATTCACTGATTTTATGATTTAATTTGTTTGTTTATCTTAATGTTTAATCACCATTAGGGTTTCTTACAGATTATTTGATAGAGATTATAGTACACATCATGCTTATTTTTATATATTCTGTTATCATGTTGTGTAATTAAGTTCATAGCTGGGGATTTCGATGTAGCCTTGCAAAACTACTCTGTGTTATTAAGTTAAAGTATTCGATTCATCAATCTATTTTCTTGTTTGATTCACTGATTTTATAATTTAATTTGTTTGTTTATCTTAATGTTCACCATTAGGGTTTCTTACAAATTATTTGATCAAGATTACAGTACACATCATGCTTAATCTTGGTAGACATGTGAATGAATGAAGAACTACTATGCATACATCTTGCCATGTGATTTCTTTGGTTCTTTGAAGTTTTCTTGTTCTTAATGGATTCTTAGTTGGTAATTTAAGTTGAACATCACAACTAGGTTGCAGATTAGGAGTACTTGATCACACCCACACATCAAATGGATGATCATAAATGAGTAAAACGAACCCTAGTTGCAAATTGGAGAGTTGAATGCGTTTTGACTTAATTTTCATGGAATTGACTTGTAATGGTGAAATTGGTATCCGTAGCACCATTCCCATTATTTCTAAATTAACATTTCATTTATCTTTATCTTTCTTGCATTTTTAAGTTATTTTAGTTTTCAATTGAAAAATCTAAATTTAGTTTGCATTTTCGTTGTTTAGTTAGTGTTTACATAAAGTGTAACATCCCACATCGACCAACGGAGAGGGCGTGATGTATCTTATATGTACATGCCCACCTCAATATAGCACGAGGCCTTTTGGGGACTCACTGGCTTTGGATTTCATCAGAACTCCGATATTAAATGAGTTTGGGTGAAAGCAATCCTAGCATGGGTGACCTATTGGGAAATTCTCGCGTGAGTTCCTAAAAACAAAACCGTGAGGGCATGGCCTAAAGCGGACAATATCGTGCTATGGCGAAGCCGGTCTGAGATGTGACAAAATGGTATTAGAACCACTCTGCCGTGTGGTGCGAGTGTGCCGACAAGGACGTAAGGCCCCTGAGGGGGGGTGGATTGTAACATCCCACATCGACCAACGGAAAGGGGGTGATGTGCGTTATATGTACATGCCTACCTCCATATAGCATACGACCTTTTAGGGACTCATTGGCTTCGGATTCCATAGGAACCCCAAAGTAAAGCGAGTTTGGGCGAGAGCAATCCTAGGATAGGTGACCCATTGGGAAGTTCTCGCGTGAGTTCCTAGAAACAAAACCGTGAGGGCGTGGCCCAAAGCGGACAATATCGTGCTACGGCAGAGCCGGTTTGGGATGTGACATAAGGCTAGTAATTTGTAGAGGTTTAATCAGTCCCCTGTGGTTCGACACCCTTACTTGTGTCATTATACTATCCTTATATTTGCACTTGGAAGGAACACAACAACTACTCTATGTTATTAAGTTAAAGTATTCAAACTACCAAACTGTGTTCTTGTTTCATTCACTGGTTTTATAGTTTAATTTGTTTGTTAATCTTAATGTTTGATCATCATTAGGGCTGCTTATGAGTTATTTTATCAAGATTATGGTACACATTATGCTTAATCTTCGTAAACATGTGAATGAATGAAGAAACTGCTATGCATACATCCTGCCAAATGATTTCTTTGGTTCTTTGAAGTTTTCTTGTTCTTAGTAGACATGTGAATGAATGAAGAAATTACTATGCATACATCCTGCCATGTGATTTCTTTGGTTCTTTGAAGTTTTCTTGTTCTTAATGCATTCTTAGTTGGTAATCTAAGTTGAACATCACAACTAGGTTGCAGATTAGGAGTACTTGATCATACCCACACATCAAATGGATGATCATAAATGTGTAAAATGAACCTTAGTAGCAGATTGGAAAGTTGAATGCATTTTGACTTTATTTTCATGGAATTAGCTTGTAATGGTGAAATCGGTATCCCTAGTTCCATTCCCATTATTTCTGAATCAATCTATCATTCATCTTTATATTGTGATGCATTTTAAGTAATTTTAGTTTCCAAAACAAAAATCTAAATTTAGTTTTCATTTTCATTGCTTAGTTAGGGTTCACATAAAGCTAGTCATTTGTAGAGTTCTAATCAGCCCCTGTAGCTCGACACCTTTACTTGTGCCATTATACTATCCTTGTATTTGTACTTGAAAGGAACACAACAAAATTTTGGCGCCATTGCTGGGGACTAATTTCAATCCTCTATAATTGCTTTATAAACCCTTTTGTTTTTCCTTTCTTAGTTTAGATTTTTAATGTACATTTTAGGTTGTTTAATTTCAGGTAGTATAGAGAGATGTACGACAAATGTCCGTTATGTGCTAAAATTGGCTATCCTCTTCAATTCTGCCCAAGGAGAGATGAGTTTCCTACAGTTATCCGTGAGCACTCACACCGTCTGTGTTTCTCTAACCAAGAGCCACTGCAACCATATAGCCTTGCTTGGAAGAACTCTTATCATGGCTCTTAGAAAAACATAGAAGCTCTAAATCAAGCATTTGCACCTCCATCACAGCAGGAATCCTTTGACACTACTTTGGAGGACACTTTGAAGCTCTTTGCTCAAAGCACTTTACAATTTCAACAATCAACGAGTAGCATGATTCAAGAACACTCCACTACACTTACCAAGTTGGAAATTCAATTGGGGCAGATTGTCCAGGCATTAAATGAACATCAATCCGGTGGTGATGATCAAGAACAGAAAGAAAAACAACCAAAGGAAGCTTGCTATGCATATTTTCATAAGGTTCCTGAGCTTTACGAAGATGAAGAGCCTTTCATTCCTCCCAAGCCATATGTTCCACCAATTCCTTTTCCAGGGAGATTTGTCAAACAAAAGCATGATGAGTCAGCCATAGATGTGCTTGGTGAAACTGTGCCGGGCATAGTGCTTGAAGCTTTTCCTCTATCCTCTAATTTAATTGAATGTTTTTCAAAATCTGTGCTGGATTCTCCATGTTGTTTACATCTTTTTAGGTGCCATATTTGGAGTCTTTGGAAGATGATTTGTGATGCGAACTAAGTAAGCACACAAATTAAAACCCTCTTGTGACAATTGTAGTATATGAATAAGTAGGGATCGTTCTAAACCGGGGATTAGGAGGGATTACTAAATCACTTGGAAACTGACGCAAAAACGTAAAACAAACGTTAAAAACACTAAACTAGACTCAAAGAATACAAAACACTTATAAACACAAATTAAGACACTTTCTAACTAAATTAGACACTAAGATAAAGGGGGATTGAGGTTTTGACAAAAATAAATTAAATGCACAGATTGTAAATTTAATGCAGAATGTAAATATGAATGTGATGAAAATATGGATGAACGCTAGCTACAAGGTGCTTCTCCACACATGTCACACTTGCATACACTTTGATTTTCAGTTGGTCTTTCGATAAATTATGAAACTCAACACTCCAAATTAACCGTGAATTGCACTAATTAACCCTCAGTTTTTCCACAAGTTATTAAGTTGGATGATTGCATACGACAACCCAAAACATTCCCTACAAGTTCCCTACATGAATTGCATAATAGAGATACAAGCAAGAATCATTAAGTTCTATGAAAAACATAAGCATTGACGAAGCATTTGTTACTATGAATTGCATGAAACTTATGCTAAGAATTCATTCAACGCGATCGTTTTCAAGCGACCTTCACTACTTGTGATTATAAGATTGTAACTATTTGGTGAAACTCCCTTATAATCTAGCATCATATTCATGCATGAAAACTAAGCGTGCACTCTCAATCAACATACACAAATAAGTTATCAATCAAATAGATGAACGAATTGAATCCACAACTTATGAAATTCCAACCAAAAGTAATCAATTCATATTGCAAGCATAAACATGGTTTCGAATCACCCCCTAGCTAACTAGGGGGATTTAGCCTCTCATGGTCACAAAAAGAGAATTACAAATGAATTTAAACATAAAGCACAAAGGATTGATTACACCTAGAACGCCCAACGAATCCTCGTGAATTGGTGCGCGTCGAAGCTCCTCTTTCCTCTTCTCCTTTCTTGCGGCAGAGATGGTCTATGGAATTTCTGGAGGTTTTTCTGATTTGGGAATGGATTTAGGGAGGTTGGGTGGTACGGCAAGGGTGTGTGGAGGTGTGGAATGGAAGGAGAATGGATGGTGGTGCTGCGGCAGAGAAGGAAAAACTGGAATTGGTGTTGCGGCTGTTGATAAAAATGGGATAATATGCGGCTGTTTTTTTTTTAGAGAATGGAAGTATGGTGGCTGCGGACAGGTTGAATCAATGGGAGAATGGCTGAATATTTTATTTAGGGTTTTTGGAATGCACGGGTTGTGAGGGAGTAAAATGGGATGGCTTGCGGCTTAGGTTAGATGATGCGGCGAAGAAGAATAAAAAATGATATATGGTGCTGAATAAGAAATGGCATGCATGGGATTTATGGGAGAATTTGGGAGAGTCTTTTTGGGAAGTCACGGCTGAGAAGAAAATATAAAAATCTGGTGGCTACGGCTTAGGGAATGAATTATGGGAATGTATGGTTATGGTGGCTGCGGCTAAAGGACTAAAAAAATTGGAGAGAATGATGGCTGTGGTTTGTGAATTAGGGTGAATAGAGTTTAGGGTTTAATGCATGGATTTGGGCCTAAAATGCCCCCCCTTGCACGGCAAGGGAAAGGACTTGGGCTAAAGCCCACGACATTGGGTGTTAAGGGCCCTAGGGCCTTCGTTTTGTGTCCTAAAGCGCCTACAAGGACTTCAAAGTGGCTAGAAAATGCAGACGTTTAAGATTAGGAAAGGTTACCAAAACGGGAAACTTAGGGTCAACTTTCCTAAAATAGGAAACCTTGTTTGAGTAGGATTCCTCGTTTTGGTAAGAATTCATCGTTGGAGTAGGATTTCGTCGTTTCTTCAAGACTTCAACTCATTCATTCCTCTTTCGCTCCAAAAGGCTCCAATTTGCATCATTTCATGTAATATGTCCTTTAACCTGAAAACACATGAAAGTAGCATAAAAGACTACTTTAACGAAGAAAACATAACAAAAATGCATAAGAACTAGCTAACTAAGGCGCATAAATATGCTCCTATCAAATTCCCCCACACTTAGCTTTTGCTAGTCCTCGAGCAAAACAAACAAAAGAAAACAAAACAAAACAAAACAAACTAACCAAAACAAAACCTAAACCTTCCAACGTTTGCCTCAGGGATTTCCAATGAAACATGACATGTCAAAAATCATTACTCACATAGCTTTTAGTCTTCCTTCCCCTCGAGCACATACTTAATCATAGTCACCATTCACTAGTTCGCATTTAATCAATTAAAACACATTTTGAATGTAGTAACATGCCTTAGAGAATTCCCTCAATTCCTCACTAGTTATGCACTCAATTTTCACTCAGATTTTCTGACTACACACCCTACACTAGTTATATGTGAGAAGATTGATGTAAACATGAAAGACTAGTACTCACATATGTTATAACAAAGAATCACAATTTCTGGAGTAATTAAACGTGTTTAGATATGATCTCATGAATGGAATGCTACTACTTAGATGCGAGAACCAGTGACACCATATGCTCATACCAAATTCAAACTCCACAATTGAAATGCACAACACTCAAGATAGAAGTCAAGGGTTGTAACGGGGCTTAGGGTATTGGCTAACAAGGAAAGGTAGGGAAAAACAAAAGTTCTTTAAGCAATAATAAGTAAAGTAATGAAATTAAGACCTAGAATTCCCTTAGAATGCAGAAATCAACTTTTAAACAAATAGGGGAGATTCAAACAACTCTTAGGGCCTAATTCATTGTTTTGGGCCCTTACTTCATCAACCAATACTTTTCAACTATTTTCAACTCTTTTTCCACTTTTTTTTCTTTTCTTTTTCTTTCTTTCTTTCTTTTTTTTTCTCTCTTTTTTTTTTTTTTTTTTTTTTTTTTTTTTTTTTAACCGTGCCTATGGCACAAAAACTCACATGAATACACTTTCCCGCACACTTATTTTCTGCACACATTAATCAAAGGGAATTCATTCATGCTTACTATGCTTCAAGAACAAGGGTACGGATGGTCCTAATCTAGGCTAGGTGAAGATAATGTGGGTTAACAAAGAAAGTAGGCTACACAAGGCTCAACGGGGTTAAATCCTACAAAACAAATGAAAAGGGAAATATGGCAATTTGGCTATGGTGTTCACTACACCACTTCATCTTGAATACGTGTTATGCAAATCAATGACATGCTTTGAATGAAATGGGCATGAGTTCTAGCATTTGGAACTAAGTGATGAAACGCCTTCTAAGTAGTAACCAAGCAAAGAATAATGAGATCATGCAACGACTTAGAAAACAATGATGCAAAGATTATAACTCTCCAAATAACGTTTAGGCTCAAGTCTCACAGGGATGTAGCGTTTGTTTAAGTTCCTTCCTTTAAGCATGTTACAAAAACTGATTTTTATCATTTGTGATTACATGTGAATTCGTAAACTATAACGACAACCAAGCATAAACCAAAGAGTATATCAAACGTCCAACCATGTTTGTAACTTTCTTTAACCATCATGCAATTAAAAACCAAATCCTCATCATTGTGTTGGAAGGTGACCTACGACACAAACAAACACACAAAAACAACTCTTTTTGGGTTTTTCAAAACAATTTTTCAAATTTTTATGGTATTTTCGGATTTTTAAGACAACACACTCTAAAACACTCTAAAATAGCTTAAAAACACTTAAAAACAGCAAAGAACAAGTTTAAACATGTTAGGTGGTAATACCCTACGAATTTCATGCACAAATATCTCAAAACAGAATGTTACCCCCCCCACACTTAAACTAAACATTGTCCTCAATGTTTTAGACACAATTAAAAACACAATACACATAACATAAAGTAAGCAACAAAGGAAAGGGTTTAGGGACGCAAATCTGTGTGTGGAGCGATTCCCAAGTTCTTCCTTTGTTGATTGCATGGGTTGCCTCCCACGAAGCGCTTGCTTTAACGTCTTCCAGCCGGACGAAACTTCCATTCAAACTTTACTAGGGCCCACGGCTTCCAAGGGTATGTCATCCACGGCATGCTCCACAAAGGTGTCATAATAGGGCTTCAAACGATGCCCGTTCACCTTGAATTCATGTCCCGTTTTCAAGCTTTGGATTTGGACTGCACCATGAACAAAAACATCAGTAATAACAAATGGTCCAATCCACTTAGAACGTAACTTACCAGGAAACAAACGTAAACGGGAATTGAACAATAGCACTTTCTGCCCAATTGAGAATGATTTCCCACGGATCATGTTGTCATGGAAAGCTTTGGTCTTTTGCTTGTAAATGCTTGCATTATCATACGCCTCGTGCCTTATCTCATCAAGCTCATTTAATTGCCATCTCCTTTGACTTCCTGCTTCATCGAGGTTCATGTTAAACTTCTTGATGGCCCAAAGTGCTTTATGCTCCAATTCAACGGGAAGATGGCACGCCTTGCCATAGACAAGTCGAAAGGGGGACATCCCAATGGGAGTTTTGTACGCCGTACGATACGCCCAAAGTGCATCATCTAACCGTAAGCTCCAATCCTTCCTTGTTGGCCCAACAGTCTTCTCAAGTATTTGCTTGATCTCTCGGTTGGAAACCTCGGCTTGGCCATTCGTTTGAGGATGGTAAGGTGTAGAAACCTTATGGGTGACATGGTATTTCCTCAATAACGCTTCAATGGTCCGATTGCAAAAGTGTGACCCTCCATCACTAATGATCACTCGTGGCATTCCAAACCTTGCAAAAATGTTAGTTCTAATAAACTCTGCAACCACTTTAGAATCATTAGTCCGGGTGGCCTTGGCTTCCACCCATTTTGACACATAATCAACCGCAAGCAAAATATACATGAAACCATACGATGAAGGGAAGGGACCCATAAAATCAATACCCCAAACATCAAAAATTTCAACATTTAGGATAGAAACCTGCGGCATTTGGTCCTTTGCACTAATGCCACCCATTCTTTGGCATTTATCACATGTTAAGCAAAATGTTCTAGCATCCTTAAAAATACTAGGCCAATAAAATCCACATTGTAACACTTTGAGGGCCGTGCATTGTGTGCCAAAGTGCCCTCCACATGCATATGTATGACAAAAACTCAAGATTGAATGACATTCAGAATCATGCACACAACGACGTATAATCTGATCGGGACAAAATTTCCATAAGTATGGATCATCCCACACATAAAACCATGCATCATGCCTAAGTTTATCACGTTGGTGCCTATTGAACTCACTTGGAATACGTTTTGACACCCAAAAATTAACTATATCGGCATACCAAGGTGTACTAACCTTTATGGACAGCAATTGTTCATCGGGGAATGTCTCTGCAATGGGTAGGGACTCCTCATTATGCACCATTCGGCTTAGGTGGTCAGCCACCACATTCTCCACACCCTTCTTATCCCGAATCTCAATGTCAAACTCTTGTAAGAGCAAAAGCCATCGAATTAGTCTAGGCTTGGCCTCCTTCTTCGTGAGCAAATACTTGAGAGCTGCATGATCAGTAAAAATAATAACTTTAGTCCCAAGTAAGTATGACCGAAACTTATCTAATGCAAATACCACAGCAAGTAATTCTTTTTCAGTGGTTGAGTAATTTAATTGAGCATCATTTAATGTTCTAGATGCATAATAAATAACATGAGGTTGTTTGTCCTTTCGCTGCCCCAAAACAGCACCAATCGCATAGTCCGAAGCATCGCACATCAACTCGAATGGAAGGCTCCAATCTGGAGGTGTGATAATGGGAGCCGAAGTGAGAGCCTCCTTGAGGTGCTTGAATGCCGTGGAACATGCTTCATCAAACTCAAACGCCACCTCTTTTTGCAGCAATCGGCATAATGGCTGTGCAATCTTTGAGAAATCCTTTATGAACCGCCTATAAAAACCTGCATGGCCAAGAAACGAACGAACCTCTCTAACCGAAGTTGGAGAGGGTAAGTGACGAACAAGGTCTACCTTAGATTTATCTACTTCAATGCCTTTTTCAGAAATAATATGGCCTAGAACAATACCTTGTTTAACCATGAAGTGACATTTTTCCCAATTGAGCACAAGATTTGTTTCAACACAACGGTTCAAAATCAAACTAAGATTACTCAAACAACCATCAAATGAATTACCAAACACACTGAAATCATCCATAAAAACCTCAATAATTTTCTCGACATAATCAGAAAATATGCTCATCATGCATCTTTGAAATGTAGCAGGTGCATTACATAAACCAAATGGCATGCGACGATAAGCAAATGTACCAAAGGGGCATGTAAAAGTAGTCTTTTCTTGATCATTCGGGGCAATAACAATTTAATTATAACCAGAATATCCATCAAGAAAACAATAAAATGAATGACCCGCTAACCTTTCCAACATTTGATCTAGGAACGGCAATGGGAAGTGGTCCTTCCTCGTGGTAGCATTTATCTTCCTATAGTCCGTGCATATGCGCCAACCGGTTTGGATTCGGGTGGGCACTAGCTCATTCTCCGCGTTCTCCACAACCGTCACTCCAGATTTCTTCGGCACACATTGGATCGGTGACACCCACTTACTATCCGAGATTGGATAGATAACTCCACAATCTAACAGCTTGATTATCTCCTTCTTCACAACTTCCATCATCGGAGGGTTAAGACGGCGTTGAGCCTCTCTAGTTGGTTTGGCCCCCTCCTCAAGAAATATGTGATGCATGCATGTAGCGGGACTAATACCTTTGATATCGGCCAACGTCCAACCTAGGGCAGATTTGAACTCCTTCAAAACACGCACTAGTTTCTCCTCTTCTTGTGCCGTGAGTGATGAAGAAATGATGGCCGGTAATGTCTCCTCTTCCCCCAAGAAAATGTACTTCAAATGGCCCGGTAATGGTTTGAGATCAAGGGTAGGTGCCTGAATGATAGATGGAAGCAATTTGTTAGTCGAAATGGGAATGGACTCACGGTTAGTATACTTACCATCAAGCTTAGGTGAGGACTCAAGGGCAGCCACAACTTCAAGTAATTCCTCACTAGGGGGCACGGCATAGGATGACTCTGTATGCCGTGGGCATGCATGCAATCTGTCCCCTTTGTTTTGAGTTCCATGCCTCGTGTAATGACTTTTTCAAGCGCATCGTCATTCAAATCGTCGAGATATCCCTGCGCCAAAGAGTCAATTATATCAATAGAAAAGCATGAATGATCCTCACTAGGGTATTTAATGGAATCAGAAAGATTAAAATTAACAACTTCCCCATCGAATTCCATGGACAAAGTTCCACTATACACGTCAATCTTCGTCCGGGCCGTCTTCATGAATGGCCTTCCAAGTAGAATGGGCAGCGAAGGAGCATGGTCCGATTCATCCATTTCAAGGACATAGAAATCCGCCGGGAAGACCAAATGATTAACCTGTACAAGAACATCTTCCAAAACTCCCTTTGGATAGGCGTTAGATCTATCAGCCAATTGTATTATTACCCCTTCATTTTTCAATGCTCCTAAGTTCATAGATGCATAAATGGAATATGGCATAACATTTATAGAAGCACCTAAATCAAGCATGGCAGATTCAAATCTAGTATTCCCAATGACACAAGGAATGGTAAAACTACCTGGATCCTTGCATTTGGGCGGTAGTTTGCGTTGCAAGATGGCGGACACATTCTCACCTACCTTTACCACTTCCTTGGTCGACATCCTCTTCCTCGTGTTGCAAAGCTCCTTTAAGAACTTGGCATACCTCGGGACTTGCTTGATTGCATCCAACAGGGGTATGTTCACTTGAACTTTACGAAACGTCTCAAGGATGTCCTTTTCAGCTTCTTCTTTCTTCGTTTGCCTGAACCTACTAGGAAAAGGGACATTCGAAGGGAAAACATTAGTAGGAACTGAATTTAACACATTTTTACCTTTATTGGCCGAATTGGACAATTTGGGGTCATTTGAAGCTTGCGGCAAAGGTATGTCCACCTTTGCTGTGGGTTGCCTTGATTCCTCCTCTTCGATTCTTCGTTTTTCATCCTCTTCGGGGCTTGATGGTGATGGTGTAGGACCTGCCCCGACTTCTTTTCCACTTCTCAATAGTATGGCCTTTGCGCTTTCGAAGCCTCCCTTCGGATTTGGAATGGTGGAACTAGGGAGTTGTCCGGGATCTCGAAACTTACCTACAAACTCGGCAATCTGCCCAATTTGTTTCTCAAGTTGATCCACCCTCTTATCTTGGTTTTGCATAGCCTTCGCTTGATCTTCCTGCCCATTAGACAACTTAGTTAGTATCTTAAGAAGTGCATCATTGTCAAGAGACGTACCTGAGGCACTTGGGCCGAATTGGGCTTGATTTTGGGGTGGGCCGTAGGTTTTGGGAAAGAACCCCGGAGGTTGTTGCCTAAAGCCTCCTTGGTTCTGAGGTTGCTGGGAATCCCTCCACTTGAAATTTGGGTGGTCTCGCCACCCCGGATTATACGTGTTGGAGTATGGATCATGTCTTGACTGATTTTGGCTTTGAAACCCAATGGCATTCGCACTCTCCCATCCGCCATTCTCGATGAGTTGAGGACACTTTTCAGAGGCATGTCCTTGGATAGAACATACGCCACATACCACAGGTCCTTGCATCTTCATTCCCTCGGCCATCTGTGAAACAATAGAAGTAAGATTAGCCAATTGTGAATGAAGATCGGACGTTGAACTTACCTCATGTACTTGGTGCCGTGGGGGTCCTCTTTGGCCTACTCCCTCATACTGTTGAGCATTCAATGCTCGGTTCGCGATCAAGACCTTGGCATCCCTGGGCGTTTTGTCCACCAATGCTCCACCCGCCGATGCGTCAAGCATTTGACGTTCTAGAGGTAGGAGCCCCTCGTAGAAATATTGCAAGAGCAACTCCTCCTTCATCTGATGCTGTGGACAAGAAGCAACCAGTGATTTAAATCGTTCATAATACGAAGGAAAAGACTCACCTTCTTCTTGCTGGATTCCGCTTATCTTTTTGCGTAGGAGGATGATGCGAGAAGTTGGAAAGAACTTCTCCAAGTACGCTCTCTTCATACTCTCCCAAGAAGTGACAGTGCCGGGAGCTAACTCATATAACCAATCTTTGGCTTTATCCATCAAAGAGAATGGAAAAGCCTTCATCTTCAAGATATTCCCGTCAACAGTGACGGGAGTCATACTAGAACAAACTACTTCAAATTCTTTCAAATGTTTGTTAGGATCTTCCATGGACAAGCCATGGTATTTAGGAATATGATGAAGCAAACTTGACTTTAATTCAAACTCATCCGTCTTACCATGGGCAGCCGTGGGGTATTGAATGCACAAGGGTGCGACATTATCCAAACCTGAGGCGGAAAGCTCCTTGAGTGTACGGTTGTCCACCGCCATGCCTTGGACTTCTTCAAATATCCCTACCGTGGGTTCCTCAAAGATCCCTGCCGTGGGTTCTTCTTCCTCTTCTAGGCCTTGTTCGTCAAGCTCAGGTTCCGGGCTTGGCGGATTTGATTCGTGATGCTTCTTCCTTCGCCTCAAAGTCCTCTCAAAGTCACTGTCAAAGTCCGAGATACGCTCACGAATCGGTTGAGAACTCCGAGTCATGCACTAGTACATAAAACAAGAAAAACAAAACAAAATCAGAAACTTCAACAAAATAAATAAATAAACAGAAAGTAAACAATCCAAGGGATTAGCAAAGTTGCTAATCCCCTGCAACGGCACCAAAAATTTGATGCGAACTAAGTAAGCACACAAATTAAAACCCTCTTGTGACAATTGTAGTATATGAATAAGTAGGGATCGTTCTAAACCGGGGATTAGGAGGGATTACTAAATCACTTGGAAACTGACTCAAAAACGTAAAACAAACGTTAAAAACACTAAACTAGACTCAAAGAATACAAAACACTTATAAACACAAATTAAGACACTTTCTAACTAAATTAGACACTAAGATAAAGGGGGATTGAGGTTTTGACAAAAATAAATTAAATGCACAGATTGTAAATTTAATGCAGAATGTAAATATGAATGTGATGAAAATATGAATGAACGGTAGCTACAAGGTGCTTCTCCACACATGTCACACTGGCATACACTTTGATTTTCAGTTGGTCTTTCGATAAATTATGAAACTCAACACTCCAAATTAACCGTGAATTGCACTAATTAACCCTCAGTTTTTCCACAAGTTATTAAGTTGGATGATTGCATACGACAACCCAAAACATTCCCTACAAGTTCCCTACATGAATTGCATAATAGAGATACAAGCAAGAATCATTAAGTTCTATGAAAAACATAAGCATTGACGAAGCATTTGTTACTATGAATTGCATGAAACTTATGCTAAGAATTCATTCAACGCGATCGTTTTCAAGCGACCTTCACTACTTGTGATTATAAGATTGTAACTATTTGGTGAAACTCCCTTATAATCTAGCATCATATTCATGCATGAAAACTAAGCGTGCACTCTCAATCAACATACACAAATAAGTTATCAATCAAATAGATGAACGAATTGAATCCACAACTTATGAAATTCCAACCAAAAGTAATCAATTCATATTGCAAGCATAAACATGGTTTCGAATCACCCCCTAGCTAACTAGGGGGATTTAGCCTCTCATGGTCACAAAAAGAGAATTACAAATGAATTTAAACATAAAGCACAAAGGATTGATTACACCTAGAACGCCCAACGAATCCTCGTGAATTGGTGCGCGTCGAAGCTCCTCTTTCCTCTTCTCCTTTCTTGCGGCAGAGATGGTCTATGGAATTTCTGGAGGTTTTTCTGATTTGGGAATGGATTTAGGGAGGTTGGGTGGTACGGCAAGGGTGTGTGGAGGTGTGTGGAGGTGTGGAATGGAAGGAGAATGGATGGTGGTGCTGCGGCAGAGAAGGAAAAACTGGAATTGGTGTTGCGGCTGTTGATAAAAATGGGATAATATGCAGCTGTTTTTTTTTTAGAGAATGGAAGTATGGTGGCTGCGGACAGGTTGAATCAATGGGAGAATGGCTGAATATTTTATTTAGGGTTTTTGGAATGCACGGGTTGTGAGGGAGTAAAATGGGATGGCTTGCGGCTTAGGTTAGATGATGCGGCTAAGAAGAATAAAAAATGATATATGGTGCTGAATAAGAAATGGCATGCATGGGATTTATGGGAGAATTTGGGAGAGTCTTTTTGGGAAGTCACGGCTAAGAAGAAAATATAAAAATCTGGTGGCTACGGCTTAGGGAATGAATTATGGGAATGTATGGTTATGGTGGCTGCGGCTAAAGGACTAAAAAAATTGGAGAGAATGATGGCTGCGGTTTGTGAATTAGGGTGAATAGAGTTTAGGGTTTAATGCATGGATTTGGGCCTAAAATGCCCCCCCCTTGCACGGCAAGGGAAAGGACTTGGGCTAAAGCCCACGACATTGGGTGTTAAGGGCCCTAGGGCCTTCGTTTTGTGTCCTAAAGCGCCTACAAGGACTTCAAAGTGGCTAGAAAATGCGGACGTTTAAGATTAGGAAAGGTTACCAAAACGGGAAACTTAGGGTCAACTTTCCTAAAATAGGAAACCTTGTTTGAGTAGGATTCCTCGTTTTGGTAAGAATTCATCGTTGGAGTAGGATTTCGTCGTTTCTTCAAGACTTCAACTCATTCATTCCTCTTTCGCTCCAAAAGGCTCCAATTTGCATCATTTCATGTAATATGTCCTTTAACCCGAAAACACATGAAAGTAGCATAAAAGACTACTTTAACGAAGAAAACATAACAAAAATGCATAAGAACTAGCTAACTAAGGCGCATAAATATGCTCCTATCAATTTGCTGCCATTTCAAAAGGAAAAAGAATTGAAGTTCGATAATGAGACCTTGCTGCCATCTCAAACAAAGGAAGAGGATATGGTCTTGCATTTTATTCACAAGGAGAGACACAAACGCCATTATAATCAAGTCCTTGTGGAAATTCAACGCACCATATTCAAAGTCCCTCGAAAGAAACCACTTCTTCCGACCAAGGTTCGAAGGTACCTTGACTTCTTGCTTCCCTAGGCATTCATCCATCATACCCATCGCGCCTTGCCTAGACGTTAAATAAAGCACTTGCTAGGAGGCAAACTAGCTGGGTTTGTGTTCTTTCCTTTTATTTGTGTCTTTTAGTTTTATTTTATTTTCATTCCACACGCTCTGCCCATTTACACTGCATGCATTCCATTCATTTTTAAGCATCGAGGACAATGCTTAGTTTAGGTGTGGGGGTGTGGGATTGAAAATTTTCGTTTGTTTTTAGTTTTGGTTAAGTTTGTTTTTGCTTAATAATGTGAATGTATATGAGGGCTATGTTTATAAACAAAACTACAGTGTTGACATGAAAAAGTTTCATATCTTATTTTCTTTTACAAAGTTGTTACTCTTGGAATTATGATGGTTAAAGTACCATGCGCAAATTCTGGAAGAAGAATAGTGAAGATTACCCTAGTGAGCTATTTTGAGCCTATTTGCTTCTTTGAGAAGGTTTAAAGTGTTTCTATTCCTATCTTTTTCTTTCAGACTCACTTCCAATTATCTCATTATTTCTCCTTGATTGAATGGCAAGAATAATCCTATGTTGTAGATACCATGTATTTATTATCACCTATGAACGAACTCATTGAGGCGATGTTAGGCTATGCATGTTTTAACCACTAAAAGGCCTAATTCCCATCCCTTTGTGTGCTCCATTCACCCTTGTTGCAGCCAAACACTTTTAGCCTAGTTCTTTCATCACCCACACCAAACTCTACTCATCTTAGCCCATTACATCCATACCTTATAGTTTGGTGAATACTAAAGTAATGAAGACACAGATAGATTGAGCTCTAGATCAAGAACGTGGCGTGTACCGAGGTAACATGTGCTGGAATTGCAAATAAAAAATAAAAAATAAAAGTTACAGAAAAAAAAAAATCAAAGAAGATGCAATTCCCAAATCTTCCCATTATCATGCATGGGTCCTGGACGCCAAGAACAAATAACAAAGGCCAATTCAAGTGAAAAGCCTGCTTATTTCATAACAAAGACACTTTCGTATGTCCCAAGCTCTAGTATTTCCTATCCTTTCTTTCATAGCCCATAGCCTAAGCCCTACATTATAGCCTTGTGAAAGACCTAGCTGATCTTTAGGGATGTATTCATAGGTGCTGGTAAGTACATGTGCTATCCATATTTTTAGTATTTAATTAATTTCATGAGATCTGTTCAGAAATTGTGCTTTATTTCACATTTCATATGTGAGAATTTTTTAATCCTTTTTACATAATTTCACTCACATGTGTTTGTGGAGAGACTACACCTTAGGAACTGAGTGAAAATTTGAGTGATATCTGTGAGGACTAGAGTTGAGGCAAATTCTATCTTTGGCATTTGAGTATAGTGTCTTTGAAGTCTTGAGTCATGGAGTAATATTTTTACACTCTACATATGATACGATTCTTTGAAGTGGCAGACTTTTGGTTTGAATGTATGACAAAGCTTTCATTGGTTCTTATTAGTTTGTTTCAAGTATGTTTTAACCAATTTGTTTGCAGAGTCTGTAGATGTTTATGGGCATCATCACTGTAAACCCTCAAGGGACACAACTCCTCTGAATAGGAACACCTAGAGGTTTAAAAGCTTGTTGCACATGCTCAGTGCAATCGTTTAGCCAGGGAAAGTGGTATAGTTAGATTTTATTGTTTATGTGTGTTTTTAGTTATAATTTTGCTCGAGGACTAGCAAAAACCAGGTTTGGGGGTGTTTGATAACTCATATGCTTCATGCATTTATACCATCCATTTCCAGTCTCTTTCTGATGTTTTTGAGTTCAACTGGTTGCATTTTACCGTATTTTATGTTAGTGTGCAACATGTGCTTTAGGATCAATTTGAAAGAAAAATAAACGAAAACATGCCATTTTTGGGGTTGACCTTATTCAGACATGGAAAGAAGTTTAGTGGCCTGTTTTGAAGCCCAAATAAAGAATCCAAGATGAATTTGGGTTGTGAGAAGACCAGGAACAGAATGGGAAAGGAATTGGGATATCTAGCCTGCTTTGGAGGTGCCAAATATGGAAAAAAACGTGCAAAATAAAGGCTAAGTTGCAGGGATCACTTTGGAATATCTTGCAGCCCCATTTAGGATATAAATATTAGGGTTTTAGATAAGTTTTACACAAGCCCCCCTTGAGGGCCCCCAAAGCTCTCTCTCTCTTCTCTTTCTTTAGCCTTTCTTCTAGAAACAAAACCCTATTTCCCTTCACCATCCACTGCCACCAAAGAAACCATGCAGCCGCGCTGTTCTTGGAGAAGTTCAGCGTCAGAATTGCTTCAAGGGGGTTTGTTCTATGAACTTTAATTTCTCTCATGTTATTCTTGATATTTATATATTTTGTAATCATGTTGTGTAATTAAGTTCATAGCTAGGGATTTCGATGTAGCCTTGCAAAACTACTCTATGTTATTAAGTTAAAGTATTCAAACTACCAATTTGTGTTCTTGTTTCATTCACTGGTTTTATAGTTTAATTTGTTTGTTAATCTTAATGTTTGATCACCATTAGGCCTGCTTATGAACTATTTTATCAAGATTATAGTACACATTATGCTTAATCTTGGTAGACATGTGAATGAATGAAGAAACTGCTATGCATACATCCTGCCATGTGATTTCTTTGGTTCTTTCAAGTTTTCTTGTTCTTAATGGTTCTCATTTGGTAATCTAAGTTGAACATCACAATGAGGTTGCAAATTAGGAATACTTGATCACACCCAGACATCAAATGGATGATCATAAATGAGTAAAACGAACCCTAATAGCAGATTGGAGAGTTGAATGCATTTTGACTTAATTTTCATGGAATTGACTTGTAATGGTGAAATCGGTATCCCTAGTTCCATTCCCATTATTTTTGAATCAATCTATCATTCATCTTTATATTGTGATGCATTTTAAGTTATTTTAGTTTGCAAAACAAAAATCTAAATTTACTTTTCATTTTCATTGCTTAGTTAGGGTTCACATAAAGTTAATTATTTGCAAACAAAGATTGGAAAAAGTCAATTTTGAATTTAATAATAATAAAAAAGAATTTTAATAAAAGTAATTTAGGGAAAGCAACTAATAACCAATTAAAAAGAAAACAAATCAAAGAGAAAGTTTTGAGAAAAAAATTTGGAAAAGCACTAGGGTTCCGCCATCCCCTTAATAATCCTATATAGACTTACTAATTACTTATGAATTACCCATGCAACATTGAAGGTTTGGTTTCCCTAATGCATATTCTGCTCATGGTATTCAAGCTAGAATGTATATCAAACATGTAATTCGTTCGTGGTATTCAAATCAAATATAAATATGCATGTGTGACATCCCACATCGTCCAGGGGTGTGATCCTTATATGTATATTCCCATCCCTACCTAGCATAAGGCCTTTTGGGAGCTCACTGGCTTCGGATTCCATGGGAACTCTGAAGTTAAGCGAGTAGCGCGCGAGAGCATTCCCAGGATGAGTGACCCATCGGGAAGTTTGATGCGAGATTTATACGCACACAAATTAAACCCTCTTCTTGACAATTGTAGTATAGATATAAGTAGGGATCGTTCTTAACCGGGGATTAGGAGGGATTGCTAAACACTTGGAAACTGACTTAAAAACTCAAAAACAAAGTTTAAAACACTAAACTTGACTCAAAGAATGCAAAACTAAAAGTTAAAACACTTAAACAAACCTAAAACCCAAAACAGCAACTAGAAGACTCAAAACTGCCTAAAAACACTAACTAGGCAGTTTCTGACCTTAAACCCAAATTTGGACGAAATTAAGTTGTAACTTGACTCAAGACTCTTAAAAACACAAACTAAATTGATTTCTAACTAATTTGACAATAAAGTAAAGGGGGATTTAGGGTTTAAACTAAATGAACAAATTGTAATTAAAACAGAATGTAAATATGAAATTGATGAAATGGAATGAATGGATGCTAGCCAAGGGGTTCATCTCCACATATGTTACACTTGCATAATAAAAAGATTTCCAATTGCATTTCAATAAACCATGATGCTCAACACCCCAAGTTAACCGTGATGCACTAATTAACCTTCAAATCTTCCTAACGTTATTGAATTGGATGATTGCATACGACAACCCAAAACATTCCCCACAAGTCCCCTACATGATTGCATAATAGAGATACAAGCAAGAATCATTACGCTCTATGAAAATTATAAGTGTTGACGAGGCATTCGTTACTATGATTGCATGAAACTTATGCCAAGAATTCATTTAACGCGATTGTTTATAAGCAACCTCCACTACTTGTGAAAATAAGTTCGTAACTATTAGGTGAAACTCACTTATATTCTAGCGTCATATTCATGCATGAAAATTAAGCGTGTACTCTCAATAAACATACATAAATAAGTTATCAATCAAATAGTTAAACAAATTGAATCCACAACTTATGAAACGCAATTAGAAGTAATCAAATCAAAATGCAAGCATAAACATATATTTCGAATCCCCCCCTAGCTAAGGGGGGGTTTAGTTCCTCATACGTACAAAACAAAGAGAATTGAAATTAAACATTGAAATCAAAGAAACGCCTAAACATTCCAACAACTCAAACGTGAATTGTATGAACGTTTAGGCCCTCTTCTCTTCCTCTTAGTTGTAGCATAAGGTCTAAGGATAGTTTAATGGTGTGGATGGTTTGGGGAGTGGTGGAAATGGAAGAAATGGAGGAGAAGTGGAAGGGAACCCACGGCAACAACAAGGTTGCTGTTTTTGTGTTTGTGTTGTGGTGTTGTGTATGAAATGAGATGATGTTGTGGCTGAAATGGATGCTTATTTATAGGTAAATAAGAGGGAACATGACAGCTAGGAAGTGGGTGGAAATGTGGCTGCAATGATGGTGAATGATTATGAGTGAATGCATGTGGATGTGGCTAGGTTGGAAAGCTGGAATTGTGATGGGAGATGCATGTGCTTTGACAGAAATGAAAGGGATAATGCACGGCTTTGAGAGGAATTGTGCTGAAATTGAATGTGAAAGCATGTGCAATGAATATGTGGCTGCATGTGTGGTGCAATGATGAAGGAATAATCTGAAAATGCAAGGTGAAATGAAGTGGAATGACAATGGCATGTGGAATGGCTGGAAAGTGTATGAAACTCACGGCAATGATGGTGATTTTCTGGTGGTGAATGGTAATGCAATGTGTTTGCATGTGAATTAAAGCTATGTGAATGATTAGGGTGAATGTGCATGTGCTTTGACAGCTAGGATGAATTAATTAAAGGGAGTGCATGTGGCTTGGCTGGAATGAATGGAATGCAATCTGAAATGGGAGATGGAATGGGATGCACGGCAATGATGGTGTTTGTGTGAATGATGGCAGATTGTGTGGGTGAGTGATTAGGTTGGAAATGCATGTGAATGCAAGGTGTGAATGATTATGAGTGCATGTGGGTGAATTAAAGGATGGAATGCATGTGAATTAGGTTGGAAATCTGATGGGAACTCACGGCATTAAGTGGAGTGAAATGATTGAATGTTTAATGGTTGCATGTGGCTGAAATGAAGTGTGTATGCATGTGCACGGCACAAAGGGAAATGGTTTTGGTGAATGGCTGATTAGAATCTAAGGTGAATGGTGTGTACGGTTTTTGGGAGAGAAAGTGTGTTGGATGATTTATGGAGATGCATGTGGATTAAAGGAATGCATGTGCAATGGATATAGGAAAGGTTTAAATGTCCTAGAACTAAAGGGAACAAGGTTCCAACACTTTGGTCTTCAATTAGGTCTTCAATTTCGTCCAACACTTTGGCTCCAAGCATAAGCTATCCATCCTTAGCCCAAAAGTGCTCCAAAAGTCTCCAAAATGCATCTTTTTGCTCCTTTAGCCCTTTGGACCTACAAACACACGAAAATAGCTTAAAGTACTAAAATAACTAAAGAAACATAACGTAAATGCACGAGAACAAGCCATTTAAGTCGCATGAATATGCTCCTATCAAAGTTCTCTTGTGAGTTCCCAGAAACAAAATCATGAGGGCGTAATCGGGGCCCAAAGTGGACAATATCATGCTACGGTGGTGGAGCGGGCCCGGGAAGTGGTCCCCTCCAGGGCGGGATGTGAAAATTTGGTATCAGAGCCTAACCCTGGCCGTGGTGTGCTGATGAGGACGTCGGGCCCCTAAGGGGGGTGGATTGTGACATCCCACATCGCCCAAGGGTGTGATCCTTATAAGTATATTCCCATCCTTACCTAGCACGAGGCTTTTTGGGAGCTCACTGGCTTCGGGTTCCATGGGAACTCCAAAGTTAAGCGAGTAGTGAGTGAGAGCATTCCTAGGATGGGTGACCCATCAGGAAGTTCTCATGTGAGTTCCCAGAAATAAAACCGTGAGGGCGTAGTCGGGGCCCAAAGCAGACAATATCTTGCTACGGTGGTGGAGTGGGCCCGAGAAGTGGTCCTCCCTCGGGCCGAGATGTGACACATGACTCATTACGCTTTGTGAAAACCATTTGAAAAACCATGCAACCCCTAGAACGTGGTATTCACCCTGGTGGTATTCTATCACATCCCGGCCTGGGGCGGATCACTTCCCTAGCCCACTCCACTACCGTAGCATGATATTGTCCGCTTTGGGCTTACCATTCCCTCATGGTTTTGTTTTTGGGAACTCACGAGCAACTTCCCAGTGGGTCACCCGTCATGGGATTGCTCTGGCCCCCTTCTCGCTTAACTTCGGAGTTCCTACTGAACCCGAAGCTAGTGAGCTCCCAAAAGGCCTCGTGCTAGGTAGGGATGGGAATATAAATATAAGGATCACTCCCCTGGGCGATGTGGGATGTCACATATTCCGATCGAATTGCATCCAATTACTTATCTAAACATCCTAATGGTCACGAATCATTAAGGCACAAAAATAGTTTAAAGCACAGTGATTAATAATTCAAAATATGCATGTATAATATCATAAGCAAACTACATATTCATGCTCAGGCTCAGGCTCAGAAATCACCCTAGCAAAAGAAAATTAGTTATGCATGCTCATAATTAAAATCAACATAATTGTATTAAACTAGAAAAAGATTGAAAACACCTTGTAAAATAAAGTTTGAAAATCTCTAAACTTTAGCCAAATTCTTCTCCCCAATCTTGCGTACGTTCCAACCCTAAGGCTGGCCAAAAAGGTTTATTTATACTACTCTAATTAAATCCTCCTAGTAAAAGCTCTTAGAATCCAACTAGGAAACCAAATAAATTCAAATAAAAGAGGAAACATAATCCCAAATTGACTTGGTAAATTGGCCCAAAATTCTGCACAGCCACGTTTTAGACCCAAATCAGCTTCGAAACTGGCCCAAAATAGTTGGATCTAAAGCTTGGACTATTCCAAACACTTCTCCACAAGGCCACGAACCTATCCGATGTCATCTTGGGCTCTAAAAATGCAATTAAAACCCAGATGACACACCCCGACCCAGAAAGTCCACTTGGAATCGGAATCGAGCTGTGCTGGCCGACACCTGGAAGGTGACGAAGCCATAAAATGTGATAGTGCATAAAAAGTGAATAAATTTGAATCTAAAAGTGTCTAAGTACCAGAGTGCGCTACGAGTGGGAGCGAACCCATTTCACACGCGATGCCAGAGCATAAGTAAGGTACAGTAGTGTGGGTAAGAATCATACCCTAAAAAATATCCATCAATACTAAGATTCGCCACAGATTCTTGTCGATACAAACTCAGCAGCTAAAACCTGGAGGGCACCAAACAGAAGGTGTGATTAAGCAATAAAACCAAGCTTCCCAAAGTTATTACCTCTCTAAAAGTAATGGCCCTAAATGTAAAACCCGTATCGTTTTCCATAAGACAGTAAAACATATATACATATATCCAAACCATACTCAGAAATGACCAAAACCACAGTTTGCCATCAACTCCACCATACATTAATAAGTAGGCCAAATGAACTAAATCAATACAAAGTGATATATCAGTCAGAGTCATCTAAAATGACTTGTACAACTTATCCATATCTCATCAATCATGGCTAGCATATAAGTCGGAGTCACCTATAGTGACCTGTACGACTTATCCACATCTCATCAATCATGGCTAGCATATAAGTCGGAGTCACCTATAGTGACCTGTACGACTTATCCACATCTCATCAATCATGGCTAGCATATAAGTTGGAGTCACCTATAGTGACCTGTACGACTTATCCATATCTCATCAATCATGGCTAGCATATAAGTCGGAGTCACCTATAGTGATCTGTACGACTTATCCATATCTCATCAATCATGGCTAGCCAATAGCTCAATAACTATACCTGCACACGAGTCGGAACCACCTAAAGTGGTCTGTACGACAGGACTGGGTGTAAATAAATACGCTCAAGTGCTACGATCACGTGAAGACTGGGCGAATAATCGCGGGTCACCTACGAGTCGGAACCACCTAAAGTGGTCTGTACGACAGGACTGTGCACCTACCTTGGATCCAAGGTGAGCGTGTGGTGCGGGAGGTGAACATCACGTGAAGGACTGTGCCCGACTATGGGCGGGAGCACTAACACCGAGGGTGCAGGTTATGAGCTCTCAATGCATCTCAATATAACATATGCAACTCATGGCAATCAGTACGACAGTATCGAAGTTGCCTAACTCATAACTGTAGTCATGCTATAACGCAATCGATTCAACTAGTACCATAAACTCACCTGAACTTACCTGGGTGTCCTGAGTTCACCTTTGCACTTGAAAGCATTCCCAATGATTATATGCAAGTAATATACATATGGATATATCATGATGCAATCTACTACTCAACCATGTCGTAGCATTTTCAATTATAAACAATATGGTGTGAAGTGTACAATCAGTAACGCCCTACTCCCAAACTACTTATTTTCAGGGATAATTATCCATGACAACCCAATTAACTCTAATTTAACTAACTAATTCACAAAACTAAAACTTGTCTTTACCAATTTCCTTCGCATTACTCAATTTCCCAAGCAAGGCTTTTGTCTCAAATATTTTATGGTTGCATCTAACGTCTCGTTAGACTGCCTACGTACCCTAGACAGGGATCAAGCCATTCGTAGTTCATATAGGTACTTCAAGCATTCACAATAATTATATGAAGGTAATATACCTAATCAATTTAAAAGTGTCGATAGAACTCTCAATAATATGCACAATAAAAAGGAAAAGATCCACTCACCTGGAGTCCACGCTATATTTCTCTAGCGCACGCATCGAGACGTCCTGAATGATCAGTCCCTGTGGCCAATTATCAAATCACATCTTAGAACTCTTATCCGTAGAATACGTAATTCACATAAAACACAACCTCAACGACATTCTAAAATAGTTTGATACCCATTGACCACAAGTCAACCGTCGATCAAAGATCGACGGTAGGGTTTACAACCCTGTATAACTTGACCTGGAAGATCCGCATATCAGATTTCCAATCCGCAACTCCCAACGATCCACAATATGTTTCTTGAATAACATATTAAAATTTCATTACGATCCAACGGCCAGATCTCCGCCAATTGCCTAAAACAAGTGGTCGTCAACATTTATTTTACTAACTTACAAATCCAATTCAGGAAGATCCGTAAGTCGGATTCCCGATCCGTAAATTCCTATGATCTTTAAATATTACGTATTATAATGTATCCAATTTTGGTGACGATCCAACGGTCGGATCATCGATTCACATTTTTATCAAGTAACGTATCGTAACGAATTTAGGTTCCAACTATCAACATACGTCATTCAAATGAAAAAACTGAATTCAAGACATTTTACATAGCCTAAAAATAGCATTGGCGGCTCACTGGCCACGCGCCGCCGCGGGTGGCGGTCGGTCGCCCCGACTCGCCGGAAAATCCAACTATTTCCAAAAATTCTCAAACTTCACAGAAATGAAGATCTCAGTGAGTGGAGAAACTTTCATACCTGCCACGAAGTCCAAAAGTGGCCGGAAGATGGTCAATTTTGCCCACAAAGCCGGCGGGTGCCTAAAACTTCCCGACGTCGATTCGTCGTCTACGGTGGTCCAACGGGGTCAAGGTTGGTTGGATTTTGCTCCTGGGATGATGGGCTACAAAGCCCAAGTGGTGGCATCGGCCATCGCTTTGCCAATTTGCCAGAAAATCGAAAAGGGTGGCCAGAGCACCATTGATTTTCGTCAACTTTCGTGGCCTCAAACCGCCTCATACCATGGTTAATCAAGGTGGTTCTTGGGTGGGTTTTGTAGAGGGGAATGAGAGCTTCAAGATGGTGGTGGTGGTATCGAAAAACTCCACCGGAGTTGGCCGGAATCGGCCTTGGAAAATGGGTGGTCGCGAGTGGGAAAAACCCACGGGAAAGCTGGGATTTTTTTTTTTTTTTTCTTTTCCTTTTTCTGATTGGGCTTCACCTTAAATAACCAATTTCTGATTGGGGATTTAATTTAATTAACACTAAACCTTGAATAACCAATTTCGAACGTCCGTAACTATACCGTTATAATCCGGACTCGCAAACGGCTTTCGCCTATGCGTTCACATCCACGAGTATTATGAGAATATGTTAAAAGAATAAGTTATATGTCTCTCTAGACGATGGTCAACAGAAGTCAAAGTCCTTGCTTCTAGGGCAATTTCGTAACTTCACGCTTTTAAAATAAAATAAAAACGTAAAATTTGGAACGGGTTGTCACACCAGAAACGCCACTTTCTAGCAACACGCACTGCTTCTGTAATAAATATCCAAAAAATAACTGCTTGGTAGAAAATTCCCAAATTTTGATACGAAGAAGCCAAGAGACACACGAATGTCCTCCAATTTGAATTACTCCAAAATTCATCGATTTGATCATATTTTGCTCCAGAGGAATTCGAATGTCCTATATTAAAAATATAAAGCAAAGTATCAAAATTCTACTAAAATAATTACCAAATTATACTAAGAATAGGATAATATATCATATAATATTGACTCATCAATATGCATCTATCATCACATAGTAGAAATATTTTTGGCTGCATATTTCAACAAATTATTCTAAACTCAGCGGAATAAATGTGAAAGGTTAAGAGAAAGTTGTGGACTAAGAAGGTTATGTTCCACAGGGAAGACTTACATCTTCGCTTGAGTCTCCAAATTGTGGCTGATGGAAGGTAACATCAACAGCAAACAGTAGTCCCACAGTGCTTTCATTTATATCAGGAACAGTGATTCCCTCCACAAAACTTGAGACTATGTTGTAAACACGAAAATTCTGCAACAAATTAAAGGAGAACACGTGTACAAAGAATATTTGTATTAATGAAAGTTGTAGGGCTTCAATCTCTATTTACAAGTTTCCTCTGATTCGATATCCAGAAGATGTGTAGATGTGTAGGTTGTTGATCTAAGGGTCGCGATAGCTTGATCTCAGATGAATAGTTGTGCAAGGTTTTGGCTTTTGGTGATTTGAAGGATCGGCACGGATAGTAGTGCTTGATGATTCTTTGAAGGCTTGATGAAAAACACATAACTATTTGAATTCTTCCAAGTATTTTCGGGATTTGGTGTGCTTGCGCTTTGGCAACGTCTGGATGCTTGAATGATCTCTCCATCCCTTTCATTTGTCTTGGGGCCTTGTGAGACACATGGTGCATGTCACGTATAGCTTGGCAAGTTGAAACTTTAATGCATTAGTGAACATTTATTTCACCAAAATTTTGATGTCTACAAATGTCCCCACTTCAAGGCACCACATGTAGAATGTGCATTTTGAAGTCTCTCTACATAGTGAATGTAATTTGACCATTGTACTTTGAAGTCCTTCAACGTCGATGTCAATTCAAGGGCCATTGAGGCTTGATCTTGAATTGGGCTGGAAATTTCTTCAAGGGTCGTCGAGACTTGATCTTGAATTGGGCTAAAAGTTTCTTCAAGGGCCTTGAGGCTTGGCCTTAAACGAAAGGGGACCACGAGGCGCTTCACGTGGTACGTGATCTTCAGCTTTGGTTGTGGATGAAACGGCACATGTTTACTGTGCTTGTTGAATTTCCTTGAGCTTGATGAAGAACACAGGTGTTTGCTTTGACCAGAGAACATTATGGTTTCCTCCAAAGGTCTGAATTTACTTCATTTCTCTAGAGCTAAATTTGATTTAAGGGTGGTGGTTTCTTGAACTTGAATCAAACTTGTGATTTCTTCAAGCGTCGTCGAGGCCTGGCCTTGAAGGAAATGGGACCACGAGGAGTTTCATGTGGTGGGTGGTCTTCGACTTTAATGTGGATGAACCGACATGTGTATTTGTTGCACTTGTTTATTCTCCACGAGCTTGATGAAGAACACGAGTATTTGTTTTGGCCAGAGAGCTTTCTGGAGTCAATTTGATTCAAGGGTGCTAAACACTTGATCTTGAGTCGAACTTGCGATTTCTTCAAGGGCTATCGAGGCTTAATCTTGAAGGAAATGTGATCACAAGCGGTTTCACGTGGCGAGTAATCTTCAACTTTAATATGGATAAACCAGCACATGTATTTTGTTCTTCATAAGCTTGATGAATAACACACTTGTTTAGATGTTGGAGAGATTTCTGGATGTTGAGGGCTTCGACTTGCTTCCTTTTTGGCTCTCCCACCCATGAGTGAGTGCCTAATATTTATAGGCAAAGAATTAGGCTTGATTTGAAATACCTAATTAGAGCATTAGGCTCAGCATGTTGCCCTGCCATGGTGTCGTACACACACACACACACGTGTGTGTGTGCCCGCATGTGTGTTTATAACTATATATGTGTGTGTATAATACGGCACCATGACCTTTTTTCCTTATTTTATTTTATTTTTTTGTTTGCTTTCCACACTTCACCATCACTTAATTTACTTTATCATTTTTTTTTCAAAATTTTCTTTTCTCCTCGAGATATTTTTTTTTTTTTTTTTTGCTCCCTTCATTGCCCTAAGTTGATTGCCTTATTAGTCTTCCTTCGATTGGCTATTGATTGCCTTATTGATCTTCTTCGATTGTCTGATTTGATTACCTTATTTTCTTCTTATTCCTTTTGATTGACAGAGTTTTTTTCCAATTTCTGTCCTCTTCCAAGCAACGAGGGTCAATAAATAGACCAAGTAGACCTAGCATTTTAGATCCGACTTGTTAACCCGACCTGACTCGTTAAAACCAGTATTTGGGTGGGTGCTTAACGGGTCAGGTTGCTAACGACTGAACCCGTTAATCAACCATTAAATAATAGGTCATTTGGGGTCAACTTGCCAAACCTGTTAGCCACCCGTTAACGCTAGTTATTGAGGACTTTTGTGTAATTTCAATAGACATAACGAAAAAAACCCTCGCTGACTCTCACCATCTCACACTCTCGCACACTCTCCACTATTCTCTGGCTCTCCTTGCTTTTATATCCCCTCGCACCTTGCTCTCTACTTTGTCTTCAATCTAGTATGACTCACCTCTTGTTCTTTGAATGTCATGAGGTTTTGATCATATTTTGTGTTTTCCTAAATTGGGTTTAATTCTGTATGTGAAATTTTAGTCTTGGTTAGTGGTTTTGGTTCTTAAAAGTTGCTTCTTGGGATTGAAAGTTGTGATCTGGGTAGTTGGGTATTGAATCCTGAAGGGCACTAATCAGAACTAAAGCTGATCTCCTGAGTTGCTGAGGAGACACCAAAGTTGCAAAATCCAACCAAAATCCTACATTTACACCTATATAGTTGATCTCATGAGTTCCTTATGTAAGGGTTATAATATTTGTATTGACTACTCTTTGTAAGATTTTATTATATTTATATGGGTACTTCTAAATGTGTTGGACCCTCATGCTTGAAATATTGATTAAAATATGTATAATTTGTATTGGGATGCAAAAGTATAAAAAAATAAAATAAAAAAGAATTAAAAAAAAAATTGTTAACGGGTGATCCGTTAGCTTAACGGGTTGTGTTAGGGTAACCTTTTATCTTCATCTGACCCGTTTTACAAGTGACCACACCCTTATCGCACAACCCAACCAGCTTTTCTCTAACGTGCGCGAGTATAAGCAGATAGAGTCGCTGAACGCATTTCACACAATCTCGCTATCGGATGGATTCAATTTGTCGCTACTATTCGAGGAGAAGTGTTGTGTTCCTTTCAAGTGCAAATATAAGGATAGTATAATGGCACAAGTGATGCGAACTAAGTAAGCACACAAATTAAAACCCTCTTGTGACAATTGTAGTATATGAATAAGTAGGGATCGTTCTTAACCGGGGATTAGGAGGGATTGCAAAATCACTTGGAAACTAACTCAAAAACGTAAAATAAAGTTTGAAACACTAAATTAGACTCAAAGAATGCAAAACTAAACAATGAAACACAAAAACGAATCAAAAGACTCAAAACTGCCCCAAAACACTCAAAACTGCCTTAAAATCACTTTCTGGGCAGTTTTGAGCACTTTGGTAACTTTGGACGAAATTGGGTAATAGAATGAATCAAAATGCTTAAAAACACAAACTAAGATACTTTCTAACTAAATTGGACACAAAAGTAAGGGGGGATTGAGTTTTTGACGAAATTAATTAAAATGCACAGATTGTAGTTTAAAGGCAGATTGTAATGAATTGAATGAAATTATGGATGAATGCTAGCTAGAAGGTTCTTCTCCACACATGTCACACTTGCATACACTTTGATTTTCAGTTGGTCTTTCGATGAATTATGGAACTCGACACTCCAAGTTAATTAGGTCCACTTAAATTAACCTTCAAATTTCCCTAGAATCATTGAATTGGATGAATATGCATCGCAAACAAATTATTCCTAACAAGTTCTCTATATGAACAGCATGATAAAGATACAAGTTAGAATCATTACGTTCTTTGGAAATTATAAGCATCGACAAGGCATTTGTAACTATGAAAAGCATGATACTCTTGCCAGGAATTCAATTAACGCGATTGTTTATAAGCAACCTCCACTACTTGTGAATATAAGTTCATAACTATTAGGTGAAACTCACTTATACTCTAGCGTCAAATTCATGCATGAACATTAAGCGTGCACTCTCAATAAACATACACAAACAAGTTATCAATCAAACAGTTAAATGAATTGAATCCAACATTCATGAAATTCCAACCAAAAGTAATCAATTCATATTGCAAGTATAACCATGGTTTCGAATCACCCCCTAGCTAACTAGGGGGATTTAGCCTCTCATGTTCACAAAAAGAGAATTACAAATGAATTTAAACATAAAGCACAAAGGATTGATTACACCTAGAACGCCCAACGAATCCACGTGAATTGGTGCGCGACGAAGCTCCTCTATCCCCTTCTCCTTGCTGCGGCAGTGAGGTTAAATGGTGTTTTTGGGTGATTTTCTGGTTTAGGGTTGGAGTTATGGTGATAAGGTGGTGCGGCAAGGTGGTGGAGTGATGTAGGGAGGTTTGTATGGTGGTGGAAAGTGGTGGAGATGGCACGGCAAGGCTTGGAAGTGGCTGGAATTGGCTGCGGCAGGTTGGGAAATATGTGGAAGTTGGTTGGAATGGCAGGGGAATGGCACGGCAATGGAGAGGATGGATGGGTTTTGGTGATGGTAGCTGCGGGTTGTGAATGAATTAGAGAGGAATTAGGGTGTATGGATGGTGTGGAATGGTGTATAAGGTGGCTGGAATGGTGGAGGTAATGCACGGCCAAGGTTGTGGGTGATGGTGGCTGCACGGTTTTGGGAGGAAATTGGGAGAGAATATGGGATGGTGGCTGCGTATGGATGAATGAATGGGAGCACGGCTTAGGGTGTGAATGTGTATGATGCACAGATTGATGGGCAAAAATGGGAAAAAGTGGCTGAATAGAATTTTTGTAGAATGGGAGTGACGGCTACAAGGTTGTAGGTTAGGGTTTATGAGTGAATGGCTGAGATGATTTTTGTATGAATGAATCAAAGGCTATGAATTAAAGGAAGAGTATGAGAGAGTGCGGCTAGAGTGGGAAAAAGGGATTTTGGCTGAAAATTAAAAGAATGACAAGTAATAGGGTGCGGCTGCATGTAACTAGGATGATTAGGGTTTAGGGTTAGGGTTTAAAGCATGAATTGGGCCAGAAATACCCCCCCTTGCACGGCAAGGAAAGGGAGTTGGGTTAAAGCCCACGGCAAAAGGTTTTAAGGGCCTATGACCTTCGTTTTGTGTCCTAAAGCGCCTACAAGGACTTCAAAGTGGCTAGAAAATGCGGACGTTTAAGATTAGGAAAGGTTACCAAAACGGGAAACTTAGGGTCAACTTTCCTAAAATAGGAAACCTTGTTTGAGTAGGATTCCTCGTTTTGGTAAGAATTCATCGTTGGCGTAGGAATTCGTCGTTTCTTCAAGTCTTCAACTCATTCATTCCTCTTTCGCTCCAAAAGACTCCAATTTGCATCTTCTTGCACATTTTGGCCTTATACTCTGAAAATACACAAAAGTGGCCTTAAACACTAAAACAACTAAGTAAACACAACATAAATGCACGAGAACAAGCTAATTAAGTCGCATGAATATGCTCCTATCAACAAGTAAAGATGTCGAACCACAGGGACTGATTAAACCTCTACAAATTAGTAGCTTTATGTGAACCCTAACTAAACAATGAAAATGAAAACTAAATTTAGATTTTTGTTTTGAAAGCTAAAGTAATTTAAAATGCAAGAGAAGATAAAGATGAATGATAGATTGATTCAGAAACGATAGGAATGGAACTAGGGATACCGATTTCACCATTACAAGTCAATTCCATGAAAATTAAGTCAAAACGCATTCAACTCTCCAATCTGTAACTAGGGCTTGTTTTACTTATTTATGATCATCCATTTGATGTGTGGTTATGATCAAGTACTCCTAATCTGCAACCTAGTTGTGATGTTCAACTTAGATCAGCAAGTAAGAATCCATTAACAATAAGAAAACTTCAAAGATCCAAAGAAATCACATGACAAAATGTATGCATAGCAGTTTCTTCATTCATTCACATGTTCACCAAGATTACGCATGATGTGTACAATAAGCTTGATCAAATAATTCATAAGCAATCCTAATGGTGATCAAAGATTAAGATTAACAAACAAATTATACTATAAAATCAGTGAAAGAAATAAGAACACAGATTGGTAATTTGAATACTTTAGCTTAATAACAAAGAGTAGTTTTGCAAGGCTACATCGAAATCCCCAGCTATGAACTTAATTACAGAATATATAAATATCAAGAACAACATGAGTGAAACTAAAGTTCATAGAAGAAACCCCTTGAAGCAATTCTGATGTTAAACTTTTCCAAGAACAACGCGGCTGTGTGGTTTTTTTGGTGGCAGCGGATGGTGAAGGGAAATAGGGTTTTGTTTTTGGAAGAAAGGCTTAAGAAAGAGAAGAGAGAGAGTTATGGGCAACCTCAAGGGGGCTTGCGTAAAAGTGATATGAAACCTTAGTATTTATACGCCAAATGGGGTTGTAGCTGATCGCAAGGTGATCGCAACCATTAAGCCAAAGTTTTGAACGTTTTTCCTTATTTGCCTCCTCTAAATCAGGCTAGATATTCCAATTCCTTTCCCATTCCGTTCTTGGTCTCCTAACCATCCAGATTCACTTTGGATTCTTTATTTGGGCTTTAAAACAAGTAACAACTTTATTTGGGCTCCAAAACAGGCCACTAAACTTCTCTCCACGTTTCAATAAAGGTCAGCTCCAAAAATGGCATGTTTTCTCTTCTTTTTTCTTCAAATTGATCATAAAGTAAGGTAAAATGCAACCAGTTTAACTCAAAAACACCAGAAAAAGACTAGAAATGAGTGGTATACATGCATGAAATATATGACTCATCAAGAAGAAGCGGCATGAGAGGGAACTACGGGAAATCAAGAGCAACTTTTCATCATTTTCAATCTTCAATTCTGGGTTGGAAAATCAAAGCAGGAGAGTTCCCTGGCTTTGTTCGTGGGCTTTGGTGGAGAAGACAAGGGAGCAAGTCAAGCATGTGGCCTCTGCTGTCGGTCGAGAAGACGAGGGAAAGCCAGCAAACTCCTTTGTGATGCCTTTGTTGTGTGATGCCTATTTTTCTTCAAGGAGAGGGCGCTTTCATTCCTTTGGGGGCCATTGCTGTTTGGTGGATATATATATATATATATGTATGTATGTATGTATATATTGCATCTATTTTTTTTATTTCTGAAATATTTTTTATTTTTGCTCTTTCTTCTGATAATTAGTTCTCTACAGGTGACAACACTTGTGGAATTCTGCGTCGTCCCCCTCGAATTCTAGTGTGTTTTACCGCTTGAGCCCATGTGTCATCTTCAAATACAATTTCCAACCGTAGGTGGCGCTTCCTTTCTTGGGTTTGTTGCGGCTTTCAGTATTGATTCTGTGATGCCTGCTGCTACGTTGCGACGTTGAACTATTGTCGTCGTTCCTGCTGTTTCACTATTGTCGTCGCTTTTACACTACTGTCGTCACTGCTGCATTATTGTCGTTGTTGTTGCCACACTATTGTCATCGATGCTGCACAGGAGTTGGAGTTGCTACACTACATGCACTGCCATTACAGCAAGGGAGTCGTTGCGCTACACGCATTACCACTACTGAAAGTGAGTCTTCTCGCTGCAAATAAGGCTACTCACCGCCAAGGAGGTTGTTCGCTGCAATGGAGTGTGTTCGCCATAAGGGAGTCGCTAGATTGGTCATATTACCATTGCTACAAGGGAGTTGCCAGCATTGTCATTACTTGCAAAGATGGGAACGCATTGTTGCCTAAGAGGACAAGGACGTGTCGTTGCCTGCGAACTTGATATTTTTTTTTGTCCTATCTTTTACTTGAGCTGCGCTTTCGAGTCTTTAACTCAACAGACTTCATATTTGTTTTTTTTGGTGCCTTACACAGTTTAGGCTTTTGCGGTCCAGGAGCATGTTTCTCTTCAAGTGTTGTATTGCTTCAAGTCACAAAACTCTACACAAGTGCAGAGTTACCCCAATTTTTTAAGGGTAACATTTGAGATCCAACTCGAGTTTGTGACCTCTTGAATGAAATCAACTTCAATCATTTTGTCAATCTCAGCTTCGTCCAGGCTTGAAAGTGCTTTGACAACGGTTTCTTGCCTCCTGTCCTCGAGTTATGGTGAAGCTTCTCTAATGTCTTCTTTAGAGACTTCTTCCTCATCGACCTCTTTGTTTGCAACATGGTAGATTTCTTAGACCATCTCTTATTCGTCATCATTTTCAACTCATTGGTTCAAAGATTGCCCAGTATGTATTATTGTGCGTTGTTTCACCTTTACTTAACCGTCCGAACTCACGTCCAATGTCGACTAACGTTTCATACGTGATGAGACTAAACTTCAAATCTTATCATCCCTGGTTAGGTTGATGAGTCTTTTTCCTTCTAAGATTGGCTGTTTTTCCTTAGACAGCTTTTTTACGACTTTAAGTCTCTCCAAGGCTAGCCTTCGTGGGGAAGAACTGGCTGCACTTTCCCATCCAGTTAGGTTGGTCAACCTATTAAACACAGAACCTCGAGAGATTAGTGCACATAGTTAATTGAAGACAGAAGTCTGGGTTTCATTATCAATGCAATCAAACACAAAAGTTCGCCCTTTTGAACCTTAAATTGTTCCTTCTGTGTCGGCTGTGTCACCTTCGTGGCTGCTCTGGGGTGAGTTTACTTAGTGTTACGGTGAAAACTTCCTTTTTGCCTTTCCTTCCTTGCTTGAGCAACTTGTGATTGCGGCTTACGCACCTTTGGCGACTCTGGCCATGACTTAATTGGTGATACAGGGTGAGCCTCGTGATCAAGGGGTTCAAGAACGACACTCGTCGTGTTTACCGTTGTCATTTCTTCAAATTCTAGCTCAATCTTTTCTTCTTAAGTGAGCTTCATGATTAATTCCTTAAGGACAAAGCTCTTGCCCAACAGATGACTAACGATGCGATGGTACTTGCAGTACTTCAGGTCTTTCACTCGATTTATTTCTTCCAGCCGTTTGCACTTGGGCAACTCGATCATTTTCTTATCGAGCAAACCCTCCAAAATTGCGGCCACATCGGAGTTAAGGAACAGGTAAGTCTTCCCCTTAAGCTCCTTCAAAGTGTGTTTGTACCTCTCTTGATCACAAAAAGGTTCATTTCACTTCACCTCCCTCTTCTTGTCTCTTGTGGAGATTTTGATGGAAGCTGTGTTGACCACCATTGCTTCCTTGGCTAGCTCCCTCATAGATTTTTCCATCTTCTGCCCAAAGACTTTGTCTTTTCTGTAGTCAACGATTGGGTTTTTCTTGCCATGATAAACGATGCTTAACTCTATGTCATGGGCGCGGGTGGTTAGCTCTTCGAAAGTCCAAGGCTTTATGCCTTGAAGAATGTAGTGTAATCCCCAACGCATGCCTTGTACACACATCTCAATTGTAGAGATCTCCAAAAACCTTTCCTTGCAATCGAGATTTAGTTAGTGTCATCGGTAGATGTAGTCGACGACTGGTTCGTCCTTCCACTATTTTGTATTTGTAAGCTTCATCAAGCTGATAGTGCAACAAATGCTGTAAAAGTGGTTCAAGAATTCTCGCTCCATCTGGTCCCAATTGTTTATAGACTAGAGTTCTAGGTTTGTGTACCAATCAAATGAGTTTCCCTTCAAATAACGGACAAATTGCTTCACGAGGTAGTCTCTCTCCGTCTCAACGTTGCTGCAAGTTTCAACAAAATGAGTGACGTTAAACTGCATAAACTTTGGTGGTTCGTATGCCGTCAACATCCACAAGCTATTAATCTTCTTGGTGTACAACTTTGACTACATCAATGCATCCTGCAAAGTGCCTCTGTATTGCGCCTTGATGGTGTTTGTGATGGATGGAAATGGAGCTTATTGATGTAGGTTTGGACTCTTGCTTTTGTTTCTCTCCAGCTTTGTCAACATGACGCACCTTCTCCTCACCATACTCCTCGCTATCTTGATTCTTCTTTGGGTCAGGGTCGACTTCTTCGTCATGATGTGACTCCAGCCATCATGAGTGTAGTGATTTGCATGTCCTTTTCCTCAACAGTCCTAGTCAACTTTGCGATGGTCTCATTCATCTATGCAAGTTGTTCTTTGATGGAGGTGACACTGATGGTCATAACCTGCACAGCTAAGGAATAGGACTCCCCTGCAGACATTAAAGGTGTTGGTGAAGTCTCCATGCAATAGTTGTTAGTTAGCAAGTTGTGGTAAAACCTTGCACTTCCACATTTGAACTCGATGACAAGGAGCACTCCCGTGAACTCTTTGACACGAAGGATCCTTGGTTGTCACTTCTAGATGCCCTCACGCGTGCCACAACAGTATGCTTTGGTGCCCCAAGTGAGGCCAGGTTGATGATGGGCTCGCACCTCTGACGTTCCCTTTGCTCCCTTAGTGGCACCAACTTTGAAGTGGGGTGTTGAAGCGTGGCGAACGCCTTTAGCTTGCTCCAAGTTGTGACTCCAATGGATTCTTCGCTTACAACGGAAATACTGACGCTCATTCCCTTGGTTGCGAAAGTGACTTGGCTCTTCTTCTAAGCCATCAATTTCGAAGTGTGTTTGGATTTCGAATGGAGAAAGAGATGAAAGGTAGAGATGGTCCCACTGGGCGTGCCAAATTTAGAAACACGAAAATCCTGCGACAAATCAAAGGAGAACACGTGTACAAAGAATATATGTATTAATGAATTTTGTAAGGTTACAATCTCTGTTTACAAGTTTCCTCTGATTCGATCTCCCAAAGATGTGTAGATGTGTAGGTTGTTGATCCAAGGGTCGCGATGACTTGATCTCAAATGAACGGTAGCCGCAAGGTTTTGGCTCTTGGTGATTTGAAGGGTCGGCACTGGTAGTAGTGCTTGATGATTCTTTGAAGGTTTGGTGAAGAACACGGAGAACTTTTTGAATTCCTCTAAGTGTTTTTGGGGATTTGGTGTGCTTAAGCTTTAGCAGTGCCTTGTGTTTATAGACTTTCCGAGCCTTGCCTACGGATGGATTTGGACTTGATTTGTGGCTTGGTTCGTGATTTATTTCCATCAATCATTCAATAAAACAATTATTTAATTTAAATAAAATCAAATAATCAATCTTGCCCAATCTGGCATTTCTATTTGCCTTAATTTAAATTAATTAATTTGTTTAATCTAAATTAAAATCAAATATTAATTTCCACCAATCGTTGACATGTTTTCTTGATGACTTGTCCGGTTGTGTTAAGTCACATGCCACGTATGCCCTGCCATGTTGAAACTTTAATGCATTAGTAAACATTTATTTCAACGAAATTTCTATGTCTACATGCACTTTAAGGCAATGCGAGATCCCGAACATTGCAGTCTAATACATGTTGAGCTGAAGTAGTATATATAGCTCCCGCAGAGATTGTATCTCCATTACCAGAAGACAATGCTGGACTATGGGCAGGGCTGGTCTGTGCACCACAGGGTACAAGAACGCTCAAATTTTCACAAGAAGAAAACCTTGCAGCATTTTTGGACATCACTACATCCATTTGGTACTCTAACTTGTGCACCCGAGAGTGCACTGTCTCGATTTTCCAAAGGACATGCTCCAAAGATTTGTCACCATCTCGATATGCAAAGAATGCCCAGTTATCACCAGTGCTAAGTTTATCAGTGTAATCCGCACTCTGTCCTGTGATTAATATCCCCTCGATAGTAATAAAATAAGTCTTTTCATTTCGGCGTCAATCTTAAGTAAACAATTATGCTTGGACAAGTGCATAAAGAAAACAACTAAACACAAGCATCAGAACACAATTTATAAAGCTGCTGTTAATTGGCAAGAATGAAAAGTCCTACAGCTATATACAAATATAGAAATACCATGCAAACGAACAATGAGGAAGAAATGACTAATGGTTAGAACTATACATGTATCACTAAAGTCATCAGCAACGGAAGTGCTATCAGGATCAGATCTTTTATTTTCTGCAATACATAATATTGCTATACTGATACAACCTGATTCGACCTTAACCGATTGCACAGGTAAAATGGAAGAGGAGTATGGAGCAAGAAGATGAAGCTGAGCGTCCAATATATTTTTGGTATATTAAAATTTTAATTCAAATGACCGTTGGGGAATAAAGGCCACAGTAGGCCGAATATAAAGTGCCTACACAAACTCTGCCAGCTGGCACTACTAACAAACTCTCATAAATACCAGCATATGAGTATCTTTTAACTAACTAAGTCACTAATTATGATTAGTTTAATCATAATCATGACATTGCCTACCCTTCAAGAACAACCTTGCCCTCAAGGTTACAACCATAAATTGAAACTACAACTTTGAACAACTGAAATAACAACTTAAAACTGGAAATTTGGAAACTGTGACACAAACTCTTAAAAATCTTCCCAAGTAGCTTCACTTTCATCCTTGCCGGTCCATTGAATCAACAGTTGCACTGCTGCAACATTCCCTTCTTGTACATTCTTCGCTGCAACATTGCTACAGGATCTGTGTGAACCATTCCATCTTTAATGACCTGTGGTAATATTGGAATCAAAGCAGCCTTGTTTCCCAGATGTTTTTTCAAGCAACTAACATGGAAAATGGAATAGATCCTGCCACCATCAAGCAATTGAATCCTATAAGCCACTAGACCAATTCTTTCCTTCACTTCAAATGGTCTATAGTACTTAGGATGCAACTTGTGGTATGAATGAGAAGCAAGGAATTGCAGTTAATATGGCACCAATTTCAAATAGACCCAATCACCAACCTCAAACTCCCTCTCACTCCTATGTTTATTAGCCTGCAACTTCATTCTATTCTGAGTCACCACTAAATTGGATTTGAGCATGGATAACAATTTATTCTTGGCCAATAGTCCTTGTTCCACCACCTCCAACTTTGCTTTCCCCACTTCATAAGAACCTAAGTGTGGTGGTGGATACCCATAAACCATTTCAAATGGTGTGAACTTTGCCGAAGTGTGGAAAGAGGTATTATAGCTCCACTCAGCCCAAGGAAGCCATTGTAACCACTTTTTAGGCTGACTACTTGTAAAACATCGCAGATATATCTCCAAGCACCTATTAACCACCTTTGTTTGACCATCACTTTGTGGATGGTATCCTGAACTCATGCACAACTTTAAGCCATAGAGTTTGAAAAATTCTTTCCAAAAAAAACTAAGAAACACGGCATCTCTATCACTAACTATAGTGGTTGGCATCCCATGCAGCTTAAACACTTGCTCCACAAACCTTTGGGCCACAATGGTAGACTTCCCTTTACATAGAGGTAATCCTATCACGTAATCCATATTGATATCTGCCCATACTTGCTGAGGTATTGAAAGAGGTTGGAGCAACCCAGGAGGAGAAACAGTTTCATATTTATTTTGCTGACAGTTTCTACATTCACCCACCCATGTTTTAATGTCCTTCTTCATTCTCACCCAATAAAACCCATTTTTTATTATTTGGTAGGTCTTAAGAACTCCTTCATGACCTGTCATTGGAGTTGAGTGATGCTCCTCGAATAACTTTTGTCTCTAGGGTGATGTAGGACTAATGACAATTCTTGATTTGTACCTAAGAAAGCCATTATCAACTTGGAACTTAGGAAATTAAGGATTCAACTGTTAACTCCAGTAGTGGCAGTGGTAAGAACCTCTTGAATTCTCTGAGAAATCCATTCATTATGTTCATTATTCCTCCTTAACTCATCCATCCAACCAAAGTAGGGATAAGTGATAGCTTTGCATTCCAGAATTTCTTCTTTTTTCTCATCAGAATCCATAGGCAAAGAACTAGAACTAGGTAGTCTAGATAGAGCATGAGCTACTACATTCTCAACCCAATGTTTATATTGTATCTCATATTCATAACCCAACAACTTAGTCACCTAGTTTTGCTGGAATGGTGTGACAGCCCGTTCCGAAGATTTTAAAACGTACACGTGAAAAGACAATTTTGCCCCTAGTGTGATTTTCGTTGTGTGGTTGTTTTTGGGTTTTTGTTGGCATGTTTTGGACCACACACACACTCTCCCACACCCCACACCCTTTTCCCCTGCCCTGCACCCTGTCCCGAGCTCCCTTTCCCTCTCATTTCCATCCATTTCGTACGGACACACCCCAAAACCCTTGTAATCTTCATAGATCGAAGAAACAAAGTGCATATCCATGCTCGTGAGGTCCGTAGGAGTCCATCCATACCCATTTCAGGTAAGGTTACCTTCGTTTTCACGTCGAACTCGAGATACTCGATTTTTGGCACTGTTCATGCACACGTAATTTCTTATGATTTTGGGAATTTCAAGCTTGTAGGAAGCATGGTGAGGCCCCTAGGAGGCTCGGGGTAGTTCGTTTGAAGGTTTTGGACGTCGGGATCGTGAGTTTCGAGATTGGCCGGAGTTGGGGGTGTTTTCTCGGCGAGATTTCATGGAATTTAGCACTTGAAAGTGGTATGAACTTGTTCCTCTCGTTGTAAGCTTCAATTTGGTACCAATTTTGTGAAATTTGGTTGAAAAACGAAGAAGATAGGACGATTTAAAGTTTTCCCGATTTTCCGGCGCCGGAGCCTCGCCGGAGAAGACGACGGAATATTCTGTCAAAACTAACGGAATATTCCTAACGCCGTTGACGGAAACCGTTAAAGATAACAGAATATTCCTGACAGCGTTAACTGACGCCGTCAGCGTGCTAGGCACGTGCGGCGGTGAAAATTTTTTTTGAAAATACGAGGATGTTCCTGAGGTTGAGTAGATCACGTTGGTGTATTCATACACCCCATTTGAGCATTGTATGAGAAGTTATTTCATAAAGTTGGTTATGTGCTTTAAAATTAACGTTTTTATAGTTGTTTCGCATATAGATGAGACCTATCCCAAGGACGAGCGTGGTCACTCAAGGCAAGGGGGTTACGACCCTTCTACTTATCAGTGAGTGGGCTTTTGGTTTTCTGTATATACCTATATACTTATACTTTTCCCAGAAATTGGTTTGAAACATTTATTCGTTTATATGCCATGCTTTATATTGCCATTTGTTTATACATTATTAGTGCATATGTGTATATATGTATGTGGGTGCTGTGGACACACAGGTAAGTGCCAGGTGAGTATGACTTATGTTATGTTTAGTAGTGTTTTGTGATACATAGAGAGCTCATAACCTGCACCCCTGGTGTTAGTGCTCCCGCCCAGAGTTGGGCACAGTCCTTCACGTGATGTTCACTTCCCGCACCACACGCTCATCTTGGATCCAAGTTAGGTGCACAGGCTTGTCGTACAGACCACTTTAGGTGGTTCCGACTCGTAGGTGACCCGCGATTATTCGTCCAGCCTTCACGTGATCGTAGCACTTGAGCGTATTTATATATTACACCCAGGCCTGTCGTACAGACCACTTTAGGTGGTTCCGACTCGTGTGCAGGTCTAGCTAGTGAGATAGAGATTTGAGCTCTAGATTCAGCCGTACAGGTCACGTTAGGTGACTCCGGCTGACAGATTATATGATATTGATATGACATTACCTGAGCACTTGCATTTTACTTTGAGGTTTTGGCATAGCATATTCCTGAGCATGACTCATATATATATATATATATTATTTTCTGCGAAGTATACAGGTTTTACAGCGAGGGGTTAGAACTTATTTATTAAATTGGTTTTTGAAAAGCTTTGTTTTTGCCCACTCACGCTTTTGTTTTGCACCCCTCCAGGTTCTAGTTGGCTAGCACGTTTGGTGGCTTCCCTGAGGATTTCCCCGGCATATCTGACAGACCACCACCAGTGTAGGACCACCTTCGAGTGTGCTTTTGTTGTGTCGTTTCCTTTTTGGACTGCATTAGGCTTCCATGCTCTGAACTTAGAGTCATGCTTGCACTTGTTTGTTATTACTTTGTGTAAAGCTAGTTTTTATTTATTCGTAATATTTATATTATTATTTTATTAGCTTCCACATTGTGCACATGGTTATGTCACTTTCACGTGACGGCCAGCATGCCCTGATCTTGATCGGGGTGTGTCAGTTTGGTATCAGAGCCTAGGTTTAGCAGTCCTGTACTTTTGTGAGTATTCTAATGGTTTTGGTGTCTTCTGTCAGAATTATGCCGCCTCGTCGGGAACCACGTCGCTCTGCTGAGCCTAGTTTCCCCGATATTGCTCAGCTGGGGAAAGCTATTGCTACAGCTATTCATTCGGCGATCCGCCCTCCCCAGAGGACTCCTCTGGAGACTATGTATAATTTGAAGTTGGATAAGTTCAAAGGCAACGAGGGTCATGAGGGTGCGGAGTGGTGGCTAGAGCATATTGAGAAGACCTTTCGTGTTTTGCATAGTCAGGGGAATCTCCCTGTCGAGAAGTGGGTAGAGACGACCTCGTGGTTTTTGGGTAAGGATTCTGCATCCTGGTGGGAACAGGAACTTCGTCGCTTGACTCCAGCTGAGAAGACTGATTGGGATGTTTTCAGTGAGTTGTTCAAGAGAAGGTTTGTGCCTCCTGAGTATATTGACCGTAAGAAACAGGAATTTACTGAGTTAAGACAAGGGAAGTTGACAGCAAATGAGTATTACTGGAAGTTCACTGATTTGTCTCGCTATCATCCAGATGTTGTTGGCAACCTAGCGGAGATGCTTCGCCGTTTCCATTTAGGCACCAAGAAGAAGTGGTGTTCGATGGCGACTACTACCCATTGTGATACCTACTAGGAGTTTTATGAGATTCTGCTGAGAATTGAGGGTTCAGAAAATATGCCGAGCGAGAGTGAGGAGGAAGAGAAAGACGGTAATCAGAAGAAAGATGATAAGGGTAAAGGTCAGGCGTCACTCGGGCCTCGTCGGACTCAGAACTTTAAGAGGGGTGGCACTAGTTCTAGCTCTTCTAGCGGTGGTTTTAGCGCCACTGATCAGGGTCATGGAGGTAGGTTTGCTGGTGGTGCTAGAGGCCAGAGGCAGGGTGATGGTGGTAGAGCAGCCCCACTTTGCCCAAGGTGTAATAATCGGCACTTTGGTGAGTGTAGGCGTGGCAGTAGTGGCTGTTTTACTTGTGGGCAGGTAGGACATCGTGCTGCAAATTGTCCCCAGAGTCAACAGAAGCCGCAGCAGACTTTCTTGCCACCACCTGCACCGATCCAGCAACTTCCTGGTCCTGGTAGTTATGGGCAGACGGGCCGAGGTGGTGCCTTTTACTATTAGGGCGATGCTGTTCCTTATGCCCCGGGACAGTATCAATATCCCCAAGACCCATATTCTCAGGGTGGTTATCCTCCGTATTCTAGCAACTATATGCCGTATCTTCCAGTTTCAGCAGGCGGTTCTCAATGGTTTCAGGGAGGACAGATTCAGCAGGGGGAGATTGCTACGAGTAGTGCGGGGTCTTCGAGGCAGTCTGGTTAGCCCAGTCAGGGGCGTGGCACTCAGAGTCGTGGTGGTTAGGCGAGCAGAGGTCGAGGTGGACGACAGCAGACCCAGGGGCGTATTCATAACATTTCCCTGCAGGACGCTCAGAACAATCCGGATTTGATCATGGGTACGTTAAATATCCTTGGTTATTTTGCTAGAGTATTAATTGATTGTGGTGCTATGCATTCTGTGATTTCTCATACATTTGCTCAAGTGACGCAACCTCGCCCCACACCTCTAGGGTATGATTTACAGTTCGTTATGCCTAGAGGGGAGAGATGTATTGTAGATCGTGTGTACCCAAGATGTCTAGTGATAGTGGAGAATGTTGTTATGCCAGCTGACCTTATCCCGTTGGATATTGTTGATTTTGATATGATTCTGGGCACAGATTGGTTGCATTTCTATCGTGCCAATATTGATTGTTACGGGAAAATAGTTACGTTCCATCGTCCTGGACTACCTGTGGTTACTTTCGTGGGTGAGCAGAGTGGGGTGAGACATGGCGTTATCTCTGCTATACGAGCGAAAAGGTTGTTATTAAAAGGTTGCCAAGGGTACTTAGCTCATGTGATGTTGGATGAGGCTGCTCCTAGTAGAGTTGAGGATGTGAGGGTAGTCAGACATTTTCCTGATGTTTTTCCTGAAGATTTACCTGGTTTACCGCCAGACCGAGACATGGAGTTCACCATTGAGTTGCTTCCAGGTACTAATCCTATTTCCTTGACTCCTTATCGTATGGCTCCCGCTGAGTTAAGGGAATTGAAAGTCCAGTTGCAGGAATTAGTGGATAAGGGTTTTATTCAGCCTAGTATTTCACCTTGGGGAGCTCCAGTATTGTTTGTGAGGAAGAAAGATGGAACTTTAAGGCTATGTATTGATTACCGGTAATTGAATCAGGTGACGATTAAAAACCGTTATCGGTTGCCACGTATCGATGATTTATTTGATCAGCTTCGAGGTGCTTGTGTATTCTCCAAGATTGACTTGAAGTCTGGATATTATCAGCTGAAGATTATTAGGGATGATGTTCCTAAGACGGCGTTCAGGACTCGTTATGGTCATTACGAGTTTCTGGTTATGCCATTTGGTTTGACGAATGCACCAGCTGCTTTTATGGATTTGATGAACCGGGTGTTCCAGCCATATTTGGATAGGTTTGTTATTGTTTTCATCGATGACATTTTGGTGTATTCTAAATCGAAAGCGGAGCATGTTTGACATCTTACTTTGGTGTTGAAAAGGTTGAGGGAACACCAATTGTATGCTAAGTTTAGCAAGTGCCAGTTTTGGTTAGACCAAGTTGCGTTTTTGGGGCACGTCATTTCAGCTCAGGGTATTTTGGTGGATCCTCAAAAAGTGGCAGCTGTGGAGAAATGGGAACAACCGCGAACCGCCACTGAGGTGAGGAGTTTTCTTGGTTTAGCAGGGTATTATCGACGGTTTGTTAAGGATTTTTCTGTGATTGCTTTACCACTGACGAGATTAACGAGGAAGGACATTAAATTTGAGTGGGATGATAAGTGTGAGCAGAGTTTCCAGCAGCTGAAATATTGTCTCACTCATGCACCTGTGTTGGCACTTCCGGATGATAGTGGTGATTTCGAGGTTTATAGTGATGCTTCTTTGAATGGTTTGGGTTGTGTGTTGATGCAGCATGGTAGGGTGATTGCTTATACTTCACGGCAACTGAAACCTCATGAGTTGAATTACCCTACACATGACTTGGAGTTAGCCGCCATTATTTTTGCGTTGAAGTTGTGCAGACACTACCTTTATGGAGAGAAATGTAAGATCTTTACTGATCACAAGAGTCTTCAGTATCTTTTTACGCAGAAGGAACTTAATCTTCGTCAGCGGAGGTGGATGGAGCTGCTCAGTGATTATGATTGCACGATTGATTATCACCCGGGTCGTGTAAAGCTTTGTTTTTGCCTACTCACGCTTTTGTGAATACGCCCCTGGTCTGCTGCCGTCCACCACGACCTTTACTCGTCTGGCCACCACGACTCTGTGCACAACGCCCCTGACTGGGCTGACCAGACTGCCTCGAAGACCCTGCACTACTCACAGCAATCTCCCCCTGCTGAGACTGTCCTCCTTGAAACCACTAAGACCCACCTGCTGGAACTGGAGGATACAACATATAGCCACCAGAATACTAGGTATAACCACCCTGAGAATATGGATCCTGGGGATATGGATACTGTCTTGAGGCATAAGGAACAACATCGCCCTGATAGTAATAGGCACCACCTCGACCCGTCTGCCCGTAACTACCAGAACCAGGAACCTACTGGATCGGTGCAGGTGGTGGCAAGAAAGTCTATTGGGGCCTCTGCTGACTTTGGGGACAATTTGCAGCCTGATGTCCCATCTGCCCACAAGTAAAGCAACTGCCACTGCCTCGCTTGCATTCACCAAAATGTCGATTATTACACCTGCGGCAAATTGGGGCCCTACCTCTACCAGCATCACCCTGCCTCTGGCCTCTAACACCACCAGCAAACCTACCACCACGACCCTGACCAGTGGCGCTAAAACCATCGTTAGAAGAGCTAGAACTAGTGCCACCCCTCTTGAAACTCTGGGACTTGCGAGGTTCGAGCGATGCCTGACCCTTGCCCTTGTCATCTTTCCTCTGGTTGCCATATTTCTCTTCCTTCTCACTCTCGCTGGGCATGTTCTCTGAATCCTTAATTCTCAACAAAATCTCATAAAAGTCCTGGTAGCTGTCACAAGGGGTAGTGGTCGTCATCGAACGTCATTTCTTCTTAGTGCCCAAATGGAAACGACGAAGCATCTCTGCCGGATTGCCAACAACATCCGAATGATAACGAGACAGATCAGTAAACCTCTGGTAGTACTCATTTGCTATCAACTTCCCCTGTCTCAACTCAATGAATTCCTGCTTTTTGCGGTCAATATACTCAGGAGGCACTAACTTTCTCCTGAACAACTCTCTGAATACCTCCCAATCAGTCCTCTTTGCTGGAGATAAACGACGAACCTCTTGCTCCCACCAGGATGCAGAATCTTTACCCAAAAACCAAGATGTCATCTCGGCCCACTTCTCAACAGAGAGATTCCCCTGATTATGCAGAACACGAAAAGTTTTCTCAATATGTTCTAGCCACCACTCCACACCCTCAAAGCCCTCGTGGCCCTCGAATTTATCCAGCTTCAGATTGTACATAGTCTCCAGAAGAGTCCTCTGGGGAGGGTGGAGCGCCGACTGAATAGCTGTAGCGATAGCTTCCCCTAGCTGAGCTACATCAGGGAAACTAGGCTCAACAGAGCGACGTGGTTCCCGACGAGGCAGCATAATTCTGATAGAAGACACTAAAACCATTAGAATACTCGCAAAAGTGCAGGACTGCCAAAACCTAGGCTCTGATACCAAACTGACACACCCCGACCGAGATCAGAGCATGCTGGCCATAATGCGAAATATATAAGCACACAAATTAAAACCCTCTTTTGACAATTGTAGTATATGTATAAGTAAGGATCGTTCTAAACCGGGGATTAGAAGGGATTGCTAAATCACTTGAAAACTGACTCAAAAACATAAAACAAAGGTTAATACACTAAACTAGACTCGAAGAATGCAAAACTAAACACTTAAAACACTAAAACAAACCAAAAGACTCAAAACAGCACCAAAACACTCAAAACTGCCTTAAAAACACAATCTGGGCAGTTTTGAGCACTTACACTAATTTGGACGAATTTGGGTGATAAATTGAATCAAAACACTTAGAAACACAAACTAAGACACTTTCTAACTAAATTGAACACTAAAGTAAAGGGGGATTTAGTTTTTGACGAAATTAAACAAAGCGCACAGATTGTAATAAAGATAGAATGTGAATACGAATTTGATGAAAATATGGATGGAATGCTAGCTAAAAGGTTCTTCTCCACACATGTCACACTTGCATACAAGATGATTTTCAGTTGGTCTTTCGATGAATCATGAAACTCAACACCCCGGGTTAATTAGGTTCGCTTAAATTAACCTTCAAGTTCTCCTTAAGTTAATGAATTGGATGGAATAGCGCATACACAATTCAAAACATTCTCCAAAAGTCCTTTATGTGAAAAGCACAATAAAGATACAATCAAAGATCATTAAGCAACGTGAAAATTATAAGTGTTGACGAGGCATTCGTTACTATGATGAGCATGAAACTAGTGCCAAGAATTCATTTAACACAATCGTTTAAAAGCGACCTCCACTACTTGTGAATATAAGTTTGTAACTATTAGGTGAAACTCACTTATATTCTAGCATCATATTCATGCATGAAAACTAAGCGTGCACTCTCAATAAACATACACAAATAAGTTATCAATCAAGCAGTTAAACAAATTGAATCCACAACTCATGAAATTCCAACCAAAGGTAATCAATTTATATTGCAAGCATAAACATGGTTTTGAATCACCCCCTAGCTAACTAGGGATTTAGCCTCTCATGTTCACAGAAAGAGAAACAAAATTGAAATTAAACATAGAGAACAAAAGATTGATTACACCTAGAACGCCCAACAATTCCACGTTGAATTTATGCACGTCAAGCTCCTCTTTCTTCTTCTCCTTGCTGCGGCAAAAAGGTTTTAGGGGGTTTTTGGATGCTATTTTGGTTTGGGAATGGTTTTAGGGAGGTGGAGGGTTGCGGCAAGGGTTGTGGAAGGTGTATGGAGGTTTGAATAGTGGCTGGAATGGTGGAAATGGTTGCGGCAGAGATGGGAGGTGGCTGGAATGGATGGAGAAGGCTGCGGATTGAAGGAAGAAGATGGAGGGTGGCTGCGGCTGATAGGTATTAGGGTGAATGAATAATAGAGTGATTCCAAGAAGATCCTAGGGTGCGGCTAGGCTTTAGATTATATAGGGTTTCAGAAAATAAAACCCTAGCTTATTTTTATTAACTAAAATTAAATCAAAGGCTTCTAGAATTAGGAAATAAAATCAGAAATTAAAAGGGAAGTGGCTGCAAGGTGCGGCTAGGGTTTAGTTTGGGCAGGATCATGTGTTTTAAGTGCATAAAATGGGACAAAATTGCCCCCCTTGCACGGCAAGGGATGGGGAGAAGGGAAAAGGCCACAGCAAAGGGGTTTAAGGGGGCTAGGGCCTTTGTTTTGTGTCCTAAAGTGCCTACGAGGCCTTCAAAGTGGCTAGAAAATACGGACGTTTAAGATTAGGAAAGGTTACCCAAATGGGAAACCTAGGGTTAACTTTCCTACTTTAAGTAGGAATCCTTGTTGGAGTAGGAATCCTCGTTGGAGTAGGAATTCATATTTCTTCAAGTCTTCATCTCATTCATTCCTCTTTTGCTCCAAAAGACTCCAATTTGCATCTTCTTGCACACTTTGGCTTTATAACCTGAAAACACACAAAAGTGACTTTAAACACTAAAATAACTAAGGAAACACAACATAAATGCACAAGAACAAGCTAATTAAGTCGCATGAATATGCTCCTATCAGGTCATCACGTGGAAATGACGTAACCATGTGCATAGTGCAGAAGCTAATAAATAGTAATAAAAGTACAAATAAATAAAAAACCCAACTATACACAAAGTAATAACATACATGTGCAAGAGTAAGTGTGAGAAACAAAGTTCAGAGCACGGAAGACCTAATGCAGTCCGGGAAAAACAACACTAAATAAACCCACCCAAAGGTGGTCCTACACTGGTGATAATTTGTCAGATAAGCGAGGAAAATCCTCTGGGGAGCCACCAAAAGTGCTAGCTAACCTAGAACCTGGAGGGGCGCAAAACAGAAAGCGTGAGTGGGCAAAAACAAAGCTTTTCAAAAACCATTTCATAAACAAAGTTCTAACCCCTCGCCGTAAAACCTGTATACTTCCAGAAAAATAGAATATATATATATATATATATATATATAAATCATGCTCAGAAATATGCCATGCCAAATGCCTCAAAATAAAATGCAAGTACTCAGGTAATGCCAAACAATGTCATGTAATCTGTCAGCCGAAGTCACCTAACGTGACCTGTACGGCTGAATCTAGAACTCAAATCTCCAACTCACTAACTATACCTGCACACGAGTCAGAACCACCTAAAGTGGTCTGTACGACAGGATTAGGTGTATATTAAGTACGCTCAAGTGTTACGATCACGTGAAGACTGGGCGAATAATGCATAATTAAACGGGCAAACATAATGCATGGCATAAAAACGTATAAACGTTTCATTTCACTTTCTGGGAAAAACATGAGTATATAGGTATATACGGAAAACCAAAAGCCCACTCACTGGTATGTAGAAGGGTCGTAACCCCCTTGCCTCGAGTGACCACCCTTGTCCTCAGGATAGGTTTCACCTATATGCAAAACAACTATAAATACGTTAATTTTAAAGCACATATCCGACAATACGAAATAACTTCTCATACAATGCTCAAATGGGGTGTATGAATACACCAACGTGATCTACTCAACCTCAGGAACATCCCCATATTTTTAAAATAAATTTTCGACGTCGCACGTGCCCCCACGCCCCGGCCAAGGCACGGCCACACGCGCCGCCCACGCGCAGGCACGTGCCTGGCACACTGACAGCGTCAGTTAACGCCGTCAGGAATATTCCGTTAACTCTGACGGATTCCTTTAACGCCGTTAGGAATATTCCGTCCAAACTAACAGAATATTCTGTCATCTTCTCCGGCCAAACTTCGGCGCCGGTGACGCCGCCGAAAAACCGAGAAATTTTCAAAACTTCGTATCTCACTCGTTTTTCAACCAATTTTCACAAAATTGGTACCAAAATGAAGCTTACAACAAGAGGAACAAATTTATACCACTTTCAAGCACTAAAACCCATGGGATCTCGCTGGAAAAACACCACCAACTCCGGCCAAACCTGCAACTTACGATCCCGACGTCCAAAACCTTCAAACGAACCACCCCGAGCCTCCTAAGGACCTCACCGAGCTTCCTACAAGCTTAAAATTCCCAAAAACATAAGAATAAACGTGTGCATGAACAGTGACCAAATCGGGGGATCTCGAGTTTGACGTGAAAATGAAGGTATCCTTACCTGAAATGGGTATGGTTGAACTCCTAAGGACCTCATGAACACAACTGTGTAATTTGTTTCCTCGATCGGTGAAGATTTCAAGTGTTGTTGTCCGTACAAGAAAATAGGAAAGGGAAAGAGAGAGGGACTCGGGACAGGGCTACGGAATAGGGAAGGGATGTGGGTGAGTGTGGGAGTGTGTGTGTGGTCCAAAATCAACCAAACAAAACCCAACAACAACCACACAACGAAACAACCATACTAGGGGCAAAACCGTCATTTCACCCCTACGGTACGAAAAGTCGAGGACGGGCTGTCACAAAAACGCCAAAACCCTTTCCTCCTTGGATTCAGCCATTTCCCCCTATATATATATATATATATATGTATATATATGAAATTCCTGCAGAGATTTAGGGGGTGCCATGCCTACCATTCACCCACTGAAGTCGCTGGAATTTTCAAAGTTCTTTCTATCTTTATTTTAATTTTCAATGTTTATTTTAGATTGTTTTTCAGTTATGATGAACATGTGTAAGTAAGTTTCTTTTTAGCTAGAGGTGAATTTGAAGCCATGATCATATCTTTTCTATAAATTGATTACATCCAATTATTGTTTCATAAAACATGAATGCGATTTACTTATCTGCTTTATAGAAAACTTATTCTTGTATATTTATTAAGGGTGCACACTTAGTTTGCATGCAGGGATTTGATGCTAGAATATAAGGGAATTTCACCTAATCGTTATGAACTTATATTTCCAAGTAGTAAAAGTCATTAGTCATGATTGAGTTAAGTAAATTCTTGGCAAGAGTATCATGCTTTTCATAGTTACGAATGCCTTGTCAATGCTTATGATTTTCACAAAACTTAATGATCTTTGAGAAGTATCTCTATCATACTTTTCATAGTTAGGGAACTTGAGAAGAATAATTTGGTTGCGTCACTAAGTCCAATTCAATGAACTTAGGAAAATCTGAGAGTTAATTAGTGATGTTCACAATTAATTTTGGGCATTGTCATTCATGGTTTATAGGAAGAATAACTGGAAATCAATTTGTATGCGTATGATTCATGTGTGGAGAAGAATCCTTTAGCTATCCTTTCATTCATATTTCATTCACAACTTAATTTACCTACTGCACTTTACTTTCGTTTTAATTAAATTCGTCCAAATCCCCCCCCCCAATCATTGTTTTGTTGTTAGTTTAACTTAATTTTCAGTTTTATAAGTTTAATTTGTGTTTATTAGCATCCCTTCTAATCCCCGGAATAGAACGATCCCTACTTACTGATACTACGATTGCATAATTTATATGGTTTAATTTGTGTGTTTGTTTCTCCACATCAAATTTTGGCGCCGTTGCCGGGGATTAGTAAAATTGCTAATCGCTTTATGTTTTTCATTTGTTTTTTCTGTTGGTATTTGATTTAGTTTTATTTCTTTGATTTCAGGTACTACAGAAACAAGACATGGCAATTGCTAATCTTCAAGCTGCGAATCTTACTTCTCTTATGTCACAGTATATTGAAAGGTCCACAATGCAAAGTGTCCCTACATTTGGTGTGTCCTATAGACAAGGATATCAAACTAATCAACATCCTCAATTAATTGAGAATGGAGGTTGGGATAGTGTCAATGCTTGGGGTTATCAAGGCCATAATCAATCAAGGAACAACTTGTTTTCCAACACTTACAATCCAGGTGGGAGATATCATTCAAATTTTATGTGGAGGGAACCTCAACAAGTTCAACAAGAAGGATATTAGCAACCATCTAAGGAGTTCTATTCAAAACCTATGCAGCCACGACAACCTCCCCCTCAACAATTCCAACCAAATTTAAGCATGTCCATGGATCATGTTCAAATTCTTCAAATACTAAATACTTCTTGTGCTTCTTTGACTCAGGATTTAGAAAACCAAGCTAAAGAGATGGTCGAATTGAAAAATCAACTTGGACAGATCGCAGAATTCATGGGACAAATTTGAGAACAAAGCGAACTCTCCAACTCAATTATTGTCAATTCAACGAGAGATTTTGAAATTGCTGAAGCTATCATTTTGGGAAGTGGTATGGAAGTTGGAGCTAAAATAAAGTTGTCCAAACATAGCCTAGAAGTGGACAAAGAGCTGTTGTCCAAAGAGGAGGAGGAAGACTCAACCACAGCAAGCTTAGAAGAGGCCTTGCCGCAGCACCTAATCATTTCTAATCTTATTGTCCCAGCTCCTCTAGCTCCACCACCACCAAATTTAGGCAAGGTTGTTCCAAATTCAATTCTTTCTAACCCCATTCCACCAAATATACCTTTTCCTCGCAGATTTATGCAATCCAAGAAAGAATAGGGAAAGAAAGACATCTTCGAAACCTTTCCAAAAATTCAAGAGAAAGAAGTGGCTAGGGAATATCTAGAATTCATCAAAGAGGATGTACTTGAGACAACCATCCCCAAGGAAGTTGGATTTTATAACATAGAACAAGTCACTACCCTCACACTAAATCTGGCTAAGTGCATTGAAATTTTCAAAGTAGTGTTTGTCCTTGAGTTCTTGTCGCAACACACAAGTAAGCCACCTCCTCAAATTTCAATTTTGTTTTCCACTAACATGTTGATTTCAATGATTCAGACACCCACTCAAGAATTTAAACCATTACCGGATCATTTCAACCTTCCATTCAAAGATCAACTCCATGCCGCTGGTCCTAGTGAGGAATAACTCTCTTTCTCTCTCATTAGCTTGAAATTCTCTCTCAATAGCTGCAGCTTTTGCCTCCTCTCTAGCCTTATCAGCCTCAAATTTCACCATTTCCCGCGCCAAAGTCAATTCACCTTGGCGAGCAAGTTCTTCCATGTACTTTGCATAATCATTCTTGGAAGAACTCCCTTTTCTCTTTGAAGCCTTCTTACCTTCATGCCTAATTGGATAACGGGTCGAACCCGACGCTTGGTCAGGGAGGAGCGTTTCGGGCACTTCTTCTGCATCATCTTCATGAACATGCGAGCCATAATCGGGTGTAGAGCGTAGAGGGGAGCTGTTCATGAAAACTTTTGGACCAACAGGCACAACTTTGAATTTAGGACAATCTTTGACAATATTCCAACATTCCCACCAATTGAATGATTTATTTTTGCTTTTGGTTTTGGCACCGTACCAAGCTTGTGCTTGAAGTTATTACACAATGCGGGAGAAGAAATAATTATAATGAAAGTAGGTAACAAATAAATAATACAAACAAATAATTATAATGTAAGTAGGTAACAAATAAATAATACAAACAAATAATTATAATGTAAATTTGGGTATAGTACAAACAAATAAATAATATATTGTTACCTGATTCGAGTAATTTTCCCCACTTTGAATATTAGTACTAGCTTGTGTCAAGGCGTCTCTCCACATACTAAACGATTGGCTAAGTAATTTCCAACGACCGAACATTGATTCTTTGGTTCTTTTCCCAACCATTTTCTCAAGATAATTGGTATGAGTAACTTCAACCCAGCTAGTACACAACGCAACATCTTCAAGAAGCGACCAATTCGTACTTGCATCAGTAGTCATTTTGTTGAAAAAAATTGAAAGTAGTTGAAAGTAGTTGAGAAAATATGAAATTGTGGTGTAAGGTAGATGATAATGAGAAGGTATTTATAGAAAAGTAAAAACAATTTTTTTTTTAAAAAAATTCAGAATTTTTTTTCGGATTTTTTATAGTTTTTTTTTCTAAATTTTTATTCAGCTAATTAGTCTCTACGGTTGGATATAAAAAAAATTTGAATTCCAACACTCCAGATTGTGCCACGTGTCACAACGGTAACTTTCCTTAATTTTAAAACTACTTTTTCTTTTATTTATTTATTTATAAACAAGATTAATATCAACCGTCGATCTCAGATTGAACGGTTGATATTAAATCAATTTTTTTTTTAATTACCATTGCAAATCGAACGACCCATTTTAAAGAGCCATTGAGATCGAACAAACAGATTGTGCCACGTGTCACAACGATAACTAAGGCAAACTGCACTGCGGGCTCCTGGGGTCTTAAATCTGTTGGCTGATGCGTCCCTACGAGTGGGTGAGGAACACGCGCCTAACAGAAAAAAAATTTAAAAATGGGACTGACGCCAGGCTGATGTCAGCCCTGCGTCAGGTCCACCTCGGGCTCGCAGGCTGGTGATTCCTCATAGGCCTGTTGCTCGAGCCTGCCCAGTCCCTCGGGCTCCCAACGCTGGAGGGCTTTAACCAGGCTATCAAGCCTTGTTTGGTCCACTGTCCCCCGAGAAATCCACAACGGTGGACTTACTCTAACAAACCCGCCTACAGAAAGCAGTAAACAAATTGAAAGCACAAAATATAAAAACAAAATATCAACCCTAGAAACTACTAGCAAAGGATGCTTCAAGTCTGGGCAAATAGTACATTAGAAGAGAGAGAGAGAGAGAAAAAAAAAAAAAAAAACTAGGCATTCAACCCCTAAATTTCAACCCCTAAACCCTAATCTAGAATTCCAACTCTAAATTAAATTTCACAAACCCTAATCTAGAATTCCAACCCTAATGGAATTTCAAACCCTAAATTAATTCTAAAATTTACCTGATCTAGGGAGAAGAGAATTGGTGCACAGTTAGTCGACATCGAGAAAGAAAGGCTCCTCTATTGTCTTTGAGGGATGAGAAGTCGAGAGAGACTCATAGAGAGATCAGAGATCACAAAGGTGATTCGTGACTCAAGTGAGTCACTTGTGTGGCCAGATTCGAAAACGAAGAGAGAAATCGGCAAGGAAGGTGGTGACGGTGAGCGAGGTTTAAGTTGAGAGAGAGAGAGAGTCAGTGTGCTGTCATGACTGTGTGTGTGAGTGAGTAGTTCTGTAACTTCTGTTCTTCAGTAGGTTTGATAAGATTCAACGGAATCAGACAGCTATTAAAATTTTAAATATATATTTAAAAATTAAATAATATATATATATGTATATATATTTCGGTTCGGTTCAGGATTATCGAAATTCCGAAAACTTTAGACCGATTCTTGTACTAAAATTTCAGGATCAGTTCAGTATTGGATAACGAAATTTTCAAGAATTTCGGTTTGGGATTTTTTCAGTTTGATTTCAGGAATTTTTTGGTTTGGTTTTGGAATTTTGGTATTTTTTGTTCCAGCCCTAAGTAAATGCATCAAAAGTAGATGTCAAAGCATTGTTGTCAAACAAGTGGGATTGCAATGCACCTTCTTCACAAAGTCCAGAAAAATTGTCAGTGTCGAACATAGTGTCAGCCAATGAGGTTGAAAATCCAACGGTTGCATAGGGATCGAGGTGGTCAGTTTCAAGATGCTGAGTGCTGTTCTGGTTACCTGTGCATTGAAGTATATCAATGCTATCAGTATCATCATCAACAAGTTGAAATATTCGACATTGATCGTATTTCTGAGAAAAAAAAGAGTTTAAATATCATAATCTCACTCCATATAATACTAAGGCCTTTTATGATAAAACTCCACACTTGACGGATTGTGTAGTTGGTAATTACCAAGTTGCCGACAATATCGATGTTATTGGAGGTGGGTCCTCGACCCTTCTCTTTGATCATTCTACATGATATTAGAGCCAGAGAGTGGGCTTCTAAACCCACGTGATGGGTGAGTCCTATTGGTTCCACGTGGTTGTCGATATGTGGATCTCTCATGTGCGACCCACTAATTGGTCCCATGTGAGGAGGTGTGTTAAAATATATCACATATACCGTATCTTTGAGAAAAAAAGAGTTTAAATATTATAACCCTACTCCAACTAATACCGAGGTCTTTAGTGATAAAATCTCACACCTGACGAATTGTGCACTTGATAATTACCAAGTTGAGAATAATATCGATGTTTTTTGAAAGTGGGCCTTCGGCCCATTTCTTTGATAATTCTACCACTTTTGGGTTGATAAATGGTTTACAGTCATGGAGTTGATAAGCCTCCATGAATGGTTGGGCAGGAACCATAGCCTCCAGCTGAGCTCAGTTTTTATGACATTAATTTACGAATGCTTCCGAAAAATCAAACATACCAACAGATTCAGGTGTAGAACAAAATAAAATGCAACAAGAAAATATTTCTTTCTATATTATATATATATATATGTTATATTAATGATGGACTATCAAAAGTTTAGGTCATTAGCATAACAGACATGCATAATTGACATACAGAGAGAGAAAGGTAGAGAGAGAGTACCAGTGAGTGGGAGTGAAACTGGGAGTGAGGAGCTGAAGAGAGAAGGTGGGGAAAGCAAGTAGCGACCTGAACACAAATGACACGATGAGCTCTAATTCCAAAGAGCATCTCCAAAGGACATGTCAAAATGTCCAAATCAGCAATAACGGTAACAAAAGACAGTATTAATGTTTTCCAACTGAGAAGCCAAATCTAATGTGGCATGACATGGATTGACATCTCTCCCATTTACTGCCAAATTCGACAACACCTTCAGATTTTTTTAATTAATTATCAAATGCTTTTTATTAATTTTTCATTGGTTTAAACCATTATCTTTTTGTTTCTTTTCATTCCCAATGCAAAGAAAATACATATGAATTATTATTTTATGTTTAAAATTTGAGATATCGGTTGGAGATCAAAAGTTTAAAAGATGCCAAAGTGTCACGTAAGTCTTTAAATTTAAATTTTAGGTTTAAAATTTGAAAGGGAGATGGTCTAATAGTTCCTAATTTCCCACTTATTCCTAGACAGAGGTAAAGTCTTCCTGCTTTTGCTAACATGTGAGAGCGTGCCTTTTGCATTTGTTAGCTTATTTTCATGTTTGCGAGAGATCTTCCAAGTTAACCAAAACACAAGGTGACAGTATACCAGGTGTTATAATATAAATGTCATGATTAATATGTTGATTTTATACTCTTCTATTCTTGGTGTGTTTTGGTGATTATTTTGGTGAGATTTTGATACTTTTTTTTTAATGTATTATCAATTTAGGACATGCGAATCATTTTTTAGCATAAAGTAATCAAATGGTGTAATTTTTTAGTGATTCCAATTGGAGCGGGTTCGTGATTCTGTCAAGAAGGTTGTGTCAAAATTTTAGAATTTCGTTCCGAAACATCTGACTGTGACGAATTAATCTATATCTAGAACGCAGTGTTGGCAGATTGGGCTGTAGAGCTTATTTGCAACTTTTGGGCTAGAAGATGATGAATTTGGACTTAGGCTCTTCTTGGAACTTGAAGAGGAGGTCCTAATCTTAAATTCAAGACGTTTTGGGCCTGTTTTGAAGTCCTAAAGATCCAGAAACGTGACTATTTATCTGCTAGGTAGATTTCCCAATCAGATTTTGATTGTATTTTTAAGTTATTCTTTTATTATTTTGTTTCCTATGAGACACTGGGAGAACTTAGTGAAGTTTTGGTGAATTTCAAACTTTTTACCTAATAAGGTGTTTTCAATCCTTTTCTACTTAATGATATTTTCTTTGGTTTTTAATATGAATATGTGTATCTAATTCCTTTTGCTCGGGCGAGGCTATGAGCCTTGGCATGAATATGTGATTTTATTAATTTACTTATGAATGGATGCATCTTGCTTTGAATTATTAATTATTGAGTTTAAACTATCTAACTAGGTTAATGCTTAGCTGCCATTAGGGTAATTAGACAAGTAATTTGTTGCAATTTCTGTTGGAACAACACCCTAAAATTGAGGAAGGCTTCTTGTAATTAGTAATTTGTATGTTCACTTAAGGCGAACATCACACTCTTAAGGGTTGCATGATTTTTCAAAGGATTTTCAAAAAGCTTAATGGGTCTTGCATATTTATATTTAATCTAAACATAACATACGGGTTACATGTTAGATATATGTTTTCGTTTGAACATCACGAGGAAAATATGCATTTGGACAACCTAACCTTCAAAGCATTATGTGGAAATTCATAAGTAATTGGTAAAATTGCATAGGATTGTTAATGGTGACGGCTAAAACCTAGTCTTTCCAATAATTGTTTTCTTCTAAAAAAAAGTTTTTCTTGCTTAGTTACCGTTTTGTGCAAATCTTCAGATTTCTTTTAATTTTTATTTTAATCTTTTAACTTTCAAAATCTCAAATTTTTTATAAAATTTGTTTTAATTAATTAAGGGTTAGTTTAATTACAAATTAGTCATTCAATTCTTGTGGAGAACAACTTTGCATGAGCAATTATATTACAATTAACTCTATTTATGTTGGTAATTAGAATCATATCAGTAGGCCTAAAAGAGTTTTAAGTTCACTAAATGAATTAATGGAGACTAATCACCTACACAAATCTATATATGAAGAAAGCAATACATACACACTCATCCGTCAACAAAGTGGATGATGACCACTTTTGAACGGAGACAAGTGTTAAGTAACAAAGGTGCTCTCTTAGAAAAGAGAAGTTGCATGCATGCATGTTATGTTAGGTTAGGGTGTGAGAAAGCACTGCAAGTTGTTTTCTCTTGAGCGATGTGGCTTGTACCCTGAAGCTTAGGAGAACACAACACATACGATACAAGGAAGAGCAACAAGGAAAGCTAGCTAATACCAACGAAGCCATATATATATATGTAATTCGGATATAGCAGGTACTATATTTATTCATTTAGGATCTATGTTTTATCTAGTGTTTAAAATATCGGTATCGATGAAAACATCAATGAACAAATTTGTGGAAATATTGACGTGTAATGACCCGTCTCCAAATTTTAAGGTTTTAATAATTTTAATTTGTGAATTTATGAAAATGCCCTTCAAAACAAATACGTTGACTTTTGTTGACTGCCTTGTCGTGTCACGTAAGATTCGTTTTCTTGGCGTATCCTCATAGTACTCATCGCTATGAGCGCGTGAGCGCAAACGGAATGTAATTTGAAGTTATAACGAATGAGTTATTAACAAACGAAGTTAGGGACAAAATCTGGAAAGCCACATGTGTGGCCCAGATTGAATAAAAGAAGAAATAGACAGTTGGGAGAAGAGATAAATGAGAGAAATGAGGGGCGGGACACCCATTCAGAAGATGAGAGAGAAGAGAGTGACCAATGGGTAAGGAGAGAAATGAAAGAAGGCGAGAAGGAAAGGAACCCGCTGTGATAGCCCGTCCCGGATTATTTGTACCGCAAGTGTGAAATGACGGTTTTGCCCCTAGTGGTTATGTTTCGTTGTGTGGTTGTTTTGGGGTTTTGGTTGGCTGCATCTGGACCACACACATGCACCCACACTCTCATCCTCATCTTCTGCCCTGTCCCGTGACTCTCTCTCTCTCTCCTTCTTCTTTTTCCTCATCCAGACAAGACAAAAAACCTTCGAAAACGTTGCAGATCGAGGTGGAAGGTTATACCCTTGTGTTCATGAGGTTCATACGAGTTCAACAATACCTATTTCAGGTAGGAAATCCTTCAATTTCACGTCGAACCATGGAACCCCGATTTTGATCATTGTTCATACATAGGTGAAATGTTGTTTTTCAGGAAATTTGAAGTTTGTAGGAAGCTTAATAAGGTCCTTAGGAAGTTCGGGGTGGTTCGTTGGAAGGTTTTGGATGTCGGGATCGTGAGTTGTAGGTTTGGTCGGATTTTGTGAAGTTTCTCCGGCGAGATTCCATTGGTTTTAGGGTTCCAAAGTGGTAAGGTTTTGTTCTACTTGTTGTAAGCTTCATTTTGGTACCAATTTCGTGGAATTTGGTTGAGAAATGAAGAAGATATGAAGTTTTGAAATTTTTTCCCAGTTTCCGGCAATGTTGACGGCGGCGGCTCTGGCGAGACTCACCGGAGAAGACAGGGGAATATTCCGTTAAGTTAACGGAATATTCTTAACGACGTCAGGTTAGTTTTAACGGAATATGCTTACTGTTGGACGAAATATTCCCTAACATTGTTAGGGATTCCGTCAACCTGCTAAGCATATGCCTGCACGTGGGCGGCGCGTGTGGACGTGCCTTGGCCGGCACGTGAGACATCGAAAAATTATTTTTAAATTATGAAGATGTTCGTGAGATTGAGTAGATCACGTTGGTGTATTCATACACCCCATTTGAGCATTGTATGAGAAGTTATTAACTAGTTTTGGTTATGTGCTTTAAATTGACGTTTTTATAGTTGTTTCGCATATAGGTGAGACCTATCCAGAGGACGAGCGCAGTCACTTGAGGTAAGGGGGTCACGACCCTTCCACATACCAGTGAGTGGGCTTTTGGTTTTCCGTATATACCTATATACTTGTGGTTTTCCCAGAAAATGAAATGGAATGTTTATATGTTTTAAAATGCCATGCGTTGTGTTTGCCTATTTACTTATGCATTAGTAGTTGCATATATGTGTGTTTGGTGCTGCGAACGCACAGGTAAGTGGCAGGTAAGTTATGGTTTATGATGATGTTTAGTAGTTATGTGAGATGCATAGAGAGCTCATAACCTGCACCCCCAATGTTAGTGCTCCCGCCCCAGAGTAGGGCACAGTCCTTCACGTGATGTTCACCTCCCGCACCACACGCTTATTGGATCCAAGTTAGGCGCACAGTCCTATCATATAGACCACTATAGGTGGTTCCGACTCGTAGGTGACTCGCGATTATTCGCCCAGTCTTCACGTGATCGTAGCACTTGAGCATATTTATTTACACCAGTCCTGTCGTACAGACCACTTTAGGTGGTTTCGACTCGTGTGCAGGTATAGTTAGTGAGTTAGGGATTTGAGCTCTAGATTCAGCCGTACAAGTCACGTTAGGTGACTCCGGCTGACATGTTACTTGCATTGTTTGACATTACCTGGTTTATTTACATTTTATGTGGTGGCATTCGACATGGCATATTTCTAAGCATGTTTTCTATGTATGTGTATATTCTACTTTCTGGGAAACTATATAGGTTTTAAGACGAGGGGTTAGAACTTTTGATAATGAAATAATTTTGAAAAACTGTGTTTTTGCCCACTCACACTTTTTGTTTTGCGCCTCTCCAGGTTCTAGTTTGGATTGCTCTTTTGGTGGCTCACAAGGAATTCTCTGCATATCTGATAGATTATCACCAGTGTAGGACCACCTCTGGGTGTGTTTAGTTAGTGTTGGTTCCTCTGGACTGTACTAGGCTCTCGGTGCTCTGAGTATTATTTTTCACACTTACGCTTGCACATGTATGTTAACTACCCTATGTGCAGTTTGGGTTTTATTTGTTCGTACTTTTATTATTATTCTTAGCTTCTGCATTGTGCACATGGTTACGTCACTCTCACATGATGGCCAGCAAGCCCTGATTTCGGTCGAGGTGTGTCACCCGCTGGGTTCCCTTTGACCTGTAACCGACCCGGCGACATCCGAGCTTTCCGATGCCATTCATGCGATTTTTCCAGTGAATCACGTCCTACCACCACTACCAAACATCTACCTAACCTCCCCTCGTTCATTTCCACCCAAAATCCACCTAGATTGACCCCGTTTTGAGGAAGAATGAAACTTGTGGGTTCCGAAGGTGTCACGGTGGAGATCCGCCCATCGTGAAAGCATCGTCGACCATCACCACTATTAAACCACTCACCTTGAACCTAAGAACAAAGCCCAAACAATTTTGGGGGCGTCGGAGTTCGAATCGAGGTCAAATCAAAGCACACCTATTATGGGGTTTCTGGCGGTTTGAGGATGATTTGGGGCATTTCCCAACCAAATTAGACTTAGCCATAGGTATAAAACCTGCTCTACTCATTGAGATCTTCATTTTTTTGAAGTTTGAGAATTTTTAGAAATAGTTGATTTTTCCAGCGAGTCGGGGCCACCAACCGCCGTTTACGGCAGCGCGAGGCAGAGGCGAGTGGGCTGAGGCATCCCTTGACTTTCCTAGACTAAATTTGATTCTCCAATTCTATATGTGAAGTCCGATTAACGAATTTCCTTCGTTTGAACCTAGTTCCAATAAGGTCTGTCATTTGATTATTATAATAATCGACGATCCGACCGTTGGATTGTCACCAAACTTTATTATGTTATAGTACGTAATTTATGAGGATCATAGAAACTTACAGATCAGGAATCCAACGTATGGATCTTCCCGAATTGGATTTGTTAGTTCATAAAATAAAACATTGACCGCCACTTGAATTTGCAATTGGCGGAGATCCAATTGTTGGATCGTAATGAAACTTAGTATGATGTTTTAGAAGCATAATGTGGATCTTTGGAATTTATGGATCGGAAATTTGAGGTGTAGATCTTTCGGATCGAGTTACGTAGGGTTGTGGACCCTGCCGTCGACCTTTGATTGACGGTTGACTTTTGGTCAATGGGTTTCAAATCATTCTAGAACGTCCTTGGGAATGTGTTTTACGTAAGTTACGTGTTCTATCGACACAAATTCTGAGTTGTGAATTGATATTTGTTCTAGGCCCGATCGTTTGTGACACCTTGATATTCGTGCTAGGGAGTTGTAGCGCGGACCTCAGGTGAGTGGGTTTTTTTCCTTTTTATATTATATATATATAAAAACTTTACGGTTTCTAGAAATGTTTTTTATTTTTTATTTTTTTTATTTTTTTTATTTTTTTATTTTTTTTTATGGAACCATGCTTTGCTTGCCATGTCGTAAATAAGTTACATTTTAAATATTGCATTGTTACACTTGTGAATTGTATTGTGTGATGATGCGGAGACTCAAGGTAAGTTTCAGGTGAGTATTATGTGATTGAATGGGTTGTATTGCATTGGTATGCACACATTTATTTAGAGCTTATCATGGCTGCACTCCAGTATTAGTGCTCCAGCCCAAGGCTAGGGTCAGCCTTCATGTGATTGTTCATCTCCCACACCGTACGCTCACCTTGGATCCAAGTCTGGTGCCAGTCTGTCGTACAGGTCACACTAGGTGACTTCGACTTGTGTGGTAGCCTAGATTGATGAGCTACAGGTCTAGTCGTACAAGCCACGTTAGGTGACTCTGACTGACATACTATTTTATATTGGTTTCACACCTGGATTACATTTATTATTATTGAGATATTATGACATGGCATACTTCAATTTTGCTGCTCTTGGGCATTGGTTTTTATACCTGCGTAGTAGTATTATTTTCTAGAAGCTATACGGGTTTTACGGCGAGGGGTTATAACACTTTCAAAAGGTTTTTATTAAAACTTTATTTTTAGACCCATTCACCCTTACTTTTCGCCCCTCTAGCTGCTAGTAGTAAAGTTTTCGTACCATGAGGATTATTGGCAAATCTTGGTGTAGGCGATTATCATTGATGGTATAATTCTCACCTTATTTTACCATATTGTACTTATGCTCCGTCACCATGTGTGAATTGGGTTCATTCCCGCTCATAGCGCACTCTTGTATTTAGGCATTTTTAGATTTAAATTTAAGGAAAACTAATGAAAAATGCTTGAAAACTTTGAGTTTAAATGATAAGGAAAAAATAAAGGATAACGTGAATAGTACGAGGATTGACTTTTTAATGTAAAAATGTTGTTTTTTGTTAAAGTGAACAGTACCGCGGGTTTTTCGTTAAAACTCCCTTAAATTTATTCACATTTTCCACATCACTACGCTTTATGGCTTCGTCACCTTCCTGGTGTCGACCAACATAACTCGATTTGGAGTCCTAGTTGACATTCCGGTTCGGGGTGTGTCATGACGGATATATCGAATATCAATATCGATATATGTTGTCTTCGATTGAAGATGATGAAAATTTAAAATAAAACTTTAGGAATTGTCAAACATTGGTTTGGACGAAATATAAGAGTTTCTTCAATATTTAACAAACATGCTAGAAATATCGACGATATATGTTGATTTTAAAATAAACTTAGGAGTTTATCCGATATGAAGTGAAGTTTAGACTTCACTCCATTTCCATACCTTTTTTTAATTTTTGAATATTTTCATAAAAATGTCAACCGTGTCGAATAAATTTAAATATTGGTTTTACCAAACCAGCCCAAGAAAGCCTAAAACAAAAAATAAAAAACAACTCTGACAAAAACAACGCTTAGTATTAAAATTGTCTCAGCACTCCTTCTACGACAAAATCAACGCTTAGTAAAATTCAACAAGCAATATTGCCGCAATTGGCTAAACAAAGGTGTGTGTGGAATATGAAAATTGCTACTACAACATATCCATCCGATATGTCAAATACAGGTGGAGGGACAAATACGTCTCCAACATTTGCTCCATCCGAAATGTTATGTTTAACTTGTAATTGACAGCAACATAAGAGACGTCAAAATTGACACAAAAAACATTCAGGCGTCATTTCAGTTTTTTAAACTAAATTAATTAATGCGGGCATTACTCTTAGCCGTCTATAATGTCGTCGTGTATTTGCATTTTATATTTTATATTCTACATTAGTTTTAGAATATGACATTTTTGACGTTAAACATGATTACCCTGTCTGTACTGGTGAGAAGGTTTATGATACGAACATTCTGCTACGATGGCTTTTTATATAATAAAAAATATGTTAATTTCTCTTTGCTTATTTTTGTATTATTGACACAAAATCTTATCATCATGGTGAACTCTATATAGGTTTCATCAGTGTTTAAAATATCGATATCGATAAAATATTGATATGTAAATTTGTAGAAATATTCGTGAATACATCAAATATCGATATTAATATTAGTTGCTTTCATCAAATAATAGAAGTTTATAATGAAATTTTTGAGATTGTCAAGCATTAGTTTGAATTAAATATAAAAGTTTCTTTGTTTAATAGATGTGTTAGAAATATTAACTATATATATTTGTAGCTTAAACTTAAAGATTTCTCCGATATAAAATGAAGTTCAGACTAACATTTCATATCTTTGTATAACTTTTTAAACATTTTTATGAAAATATCGACTGCGTTCAACGAATTTTAATTTGACATGAAATTGGGGACATATTGCAGGCGTTATTTACAAACCTCAGCTGTCTTTACCAAAGCGCCCCCGGAAACCGTTACAATCTCACCACTAAGAAGGACGTAACGCACCGTTATTACTACATGTTCACAAGGGTATTTTGTCAAGGGAGCTCCGATGATCGATGGGATTGAGACATATAAAATTAAACGCATTCAATTCAACCCAACGGTCCAACTTTGACTTCTCTCTGTACCCTCTCTCTCTAGGAAAAACTCCCTCTCCCTTTTTTTTTTTTTGGTCTCAAATGCTGGCCGGTCGCCTGGTACAAATTCAAGTCATCGCCTCGCATGGCAGTTTTCCCAAGCCCTGAAAACCCTAATCACCTCTTACTCAAAACCCTGTAATTTCTGATTCATTCAAAACTCCAACGCCATGATGGAAACGGTGTCGTTGGATTTCCTAGTCCCGTCCTTGTGGGAGATCAAGGTCACTGTGGCTGCCTCCGTCTTCGTTATCTTCGCTTACTGGTTTTTCACATTCAGAGGCAGCGGAGGCGGCTCTGCTGATCGCACACTTTCCGATAATTCCGGTGCGTTTGGGGATGCCATTGATGACAAAGACAAGGTCGAATTCACTACTTTTTAGCGTTCATACATGTGATTGATTTGATTTGATTTGATGCTTTCTGCTATGAGGAATTCTGGGTTTTCATCGATAGTCCGGTTGGTTTAGTCCTTGGTTGTTTATAATTATGTCAATTGGGGTTTTAGGCAAGTTTTGATTCGTGTTTTAACGTTTTACGTGGGTAATTTCGAGTTTCCATCAAGTAATTCTTTTGACATAGCACTGGTGAAATTTGGTTAGCTTTGTTGTAATCAGTTTTATGCATACAATTCGAGGTTTGTAGTAACTATTGACACTCTAGTGATCGAACAAAGTCAACTCAAAGTCATTTCTAATCTATCCTTGTGCGTTTCCCAACTTCAAATTTACGAATCCAGCAACCACTCCTTTGATGGCGTTAACTGAAACCAAGGGAATCTAGCTTTCTTTTTACATTATCTGCAATAGTTGGGTATAAAAGTGTCTTTGTCAAGGTACAGTGGAGCTTGCAGTAGCGAGCCCCTTTCAGAGAGTCCTGTTTTGCAGCAGAATTTTATTTTTGGAAAACAAATAGAAGAAGCATATCATTATTTTGATTTTCGGATAAAAATTAACACCAGGAAAAGGTTTAGGTTTATGAAATAATCCTTTCCCTTGGGAATGAAAAACTTCATTTGTGGGTTTTGGATACCTATGGAAAAGGTCAAACACGAAGTAGTTTTCAGTTACAAAACATGCAGTGCATTAGGGAATGTGAAAACTCATTCTGAGCTTGATTTGATCAAACAAGTACAAACTTAATTTCACTTTTTTTCTCTCGGTTAAATTTTATTTTTTGCTGTTATTGTTATTTTACTATTATCATATATGCATTTTTCTTTTCCAGTGTCCTTGATGCAAATTCACTGTGATTATAGGAAGTAAGTTATTGCGTCAGCGGACAAATGTGTAAAGAATCTAGTATTACCCTTTTGGTATAACTACGTTAGAAGTTCTATTTGTTTATAATTGCTCTACTTATTTAAAAACAAAACGAAGAGAAGCTTACTAAAGTAATGTTAGCCCCATCTACCTTCCTACACTTGTTGCAGCTACCTTTAGATTCTGTATTGTATGTGAGGGCTAATTATTAAGTACAAGAAGTTTTTTAGGGTAATAAATGTAAATCTTGATGCGATGACTGAACAAAATGATATTTTGGTTTTCTTAATTGTATAGTCTTTGTCCACTGTTTTTGAACATCCATTATGTTTGTGACATGCAGTTTCAAAGATAACGGTTTCCTTGAGTAATTTTTAACTTGTTTGACATGCAGTTCTGCACTTATTTTGTAGATCCAGTTAAAAGGAGATCTTCAAAACAGTTCTGCATATCTAATCAAGGTATTTCATGATTGATTCTGGGGTTTGTACTTCAATTGATGAAGACTTGAATATAAAAAGCCGTGTGCCTTATTTGTATATCTATTTATCTATTCATTTATGATGAGATGGTGCACTGGTTTCCAGCTGGAATTGTTGGCGGCTAAGAATCTCATTGGTGCAAACTTAAATGGGACATCGGATCCTTATGCTATGATCACTTGTGGAACAGAAAAGCGATTCAGGTTGCCTGATATTGTGTTCTTGTACCGTGCCACTTTTTGTTTAATGATGGTTAAGAACAGACACACACAATCACATGCGCACACACACACATACACACAATCATATACATATCTTATGTTTCATGAGTATGTTTTATGTACTCTTCTTGCTAATGCAGTTCAATGGTCCCTGGTTCAAGAAATCCCATGTGGGGAGAGGAGTTTAATTTTTCTGTTGATGAGCTTCCTGTCCAGGTAGGCATCATGTTTTATTACCTTATATAAAATACTTATCTTTGTTTTTCCAATAAGCTATATACAGGAAAGCTGGTTCTAATATATGTTTTTAAGGGTGCTGCGATTTCTGTGTGCCCTGCATTTAAATTAAAAAGCTAACCAATGCCTCTTGTCCTTCGGAGGGCTTTATTGATATTTTCAGGCTTGCTTATATGAACACCGATTTGTGGAAAATAATGGTGTTTATTATTTTTTTTGTATGTATTGACAGCAGTATTATGTTCGTTGCATCTGAAATTGTATTTCCTTTTGTTTGGATTAAGCTGAGAATATTGATTTTGTAGTGATCTTTTTATGTAGGATTGGTATGTTAAACTAATTTATTTTCCTACTGGCCTAGCAGATTAATGTGACAATATATGACTGGGATATAATATGGAAAAGCACTGTTCTGGGTTCTGTTACTGTTCCAGTTGAAACCGAGGGTCAAACAGGTGCAGTATGGTATACATTGGATAGCCCATCAGGGCAGGTAGTTGTTTTCTCTGCATATCACCTTTGGGTTTGGTTTTATCCTTCGTATGGCTATTAGTATTCTCACTATCCCTTATAAATTAAAATCTTGTTTTTTGCTTGTCAGGTGTGTCTCCATATAAAAACAATAAAACTACCTGTTAACTCTCCAAGGTAGTCTTTTTGGACTATTTTCCAAACCTTTTCTTTCAGTTTATCTTGAGAGGAGTTGAAGTCATCACTAGAGATTCTTGTGTGGATTCTATGGTCAAATAATTTTTCTTTTTATATCATGCCTGGAAATAAATATATTTCTCTGGGTTTCATGTGATTTTCTGTTTTGAGATGATACTACATATTGGATTTCAATCATGTTCACAGTTTCACTTTTCCCTTAACTGCACATGATGTGACCACAATTTTCTTATGCTACGGCAGCTCTTTTTCTTTTTTCTTTCTATGCATGCCTTGATTCAGTAGACTAGAACCTGAGTTAAAATATATTGCTGATGTTATTGTTGCTATCTGTAATTTATATTTCTTTATGATGTACTAATAACCATGAAATTAGTGGCAGGGCAATGAATGGCTATGCTGGAGCGAATGCTCGAAGAAGGGTACCTTTAGATAGACAAGGGCCTACGGTGGTTCATCAAAAGCCAGGGCCTCTGCAAACTATATTTAATTTACTTCCAGATGAGGTGGGTTGAGTGCACTAGTGTTTATATGTGGCACTCTTGATGATGTATATCTATTAGTATACGTGTACATGATTGTTTAATTATTTGGGTAGTTCCAGTTGAAGGATTAATTTTGGTATCTGTTTCAGGTTGTGGAGAATAGTTATTCATGTGCACTTGAGAGGTCATTCTTGTATCATGGCCGTATGTATGTCTCTACGTGGCACATATGCTTCCACTCTAATGTGTTTTCTAAGCAAATGAAGGTTAGGTTATCATTCCCTTCTTTTAAGCTTATCATAAATCATTATTTTTATATATCATGGAGAAACTAACTTAAACATATTGATGGTATATCTGATTTCTAGTTTTCTCCTATTTCTCATAATCTTTAATTTTCGTTAGTGGCTGAGCATATTCCTATATAAACTAATTTGGATTCTATAACCATCTTAGATATATCCTTTAGATTCACAAGGTCTTATTAATCTTTTCAGTGTCGTGGTGGTCAAACTTTTAATCTATAATGTTCTTTTTACTCTTTTAAGTTATGCTCATTTTGTCAACTTTGGTGCATTTTAAGTTGTTACAAGAAGCACGATAAAAAATGTTTATGAAGTCATACAGAACTGCCTCTTTTGGTGCACACGGATAAGCTCAAAATAGGCTGCTGACACTTGATTGGTTCAGAAAACAGGATGCCTTTTTTTTTCTATCCTGCCCCTGAAATATCTGAGAAATTTTGACAATTTTGATGGTTTCAGTAAAATTTTTGTGTGTCGGGTAAAAATCTTTCACTCAGTCAATATGTAGAGAAATTTTGATGATTTTGTGTTATATTCCTTGCTGGAAGATCTGAAACCTGTTTTTTCAGTTGGGTTTCTTCCTATTAATGAAATGATGTGTTTCGTTTATGTCTTGCTGTTTGGTTTGTGGCTATTTGACATATTGCATGGTGGTTTGACACTCTGTACATTTTTACAAACATGTTTATGTGATGCATAATTTGTTGAGTATTCTGCAGATTTAGTCCCTGAATTATCACCCAACTGAAACTTAAGTCCTGAAATATTTTTTTTTTCGAAAAAATCAGTCCGTAAAATCATTAAAAACTGCCAATTTAATCCCTACTATAAGACTTGAAGTTATTATATTCATTTTTCCGTCAACTTAAGTCACGTGACCTACATGTGATACCTTTTGAAGGGTAGATTGACAAATTTATAGTTTAAGGACTTATATTTCTGAAACATTAGAGTATGGAATTAACTTTGAAGGGTAAGTTAGCTATTAGATTCACAACCTATATGCAGCGTTAAGGTCTGATGGTCGAGAGAATGACAGCATTACCCTCTTAAGTGTGTCATGTGCAAGTCACGTGACTTAAATTGACAAAAAATAGGATAGAATAGCTTCGAACCTGTAGTCGGGGCGATATAGGCAGATTCTTATGAGTTTAAGAACTTAATTTTCTGAAAAAATAATTTAGGGACTTAATTTTCACTTGGATGAATATAGGGTCCTTTAACCTTTTATTTTTTTAATCTAATATACAACATTTATGGACACAGAACATCTGGTTCAGAGGGTTTGCATTTGCAAGGGCACGGTGTAAAACTTTTGATGAAGTAAAGATAAGATTAAGTATTTGTGATACAAACAATTATATTGATTGGAGTAGTGAATTATATTGCTTTATTGGCCAGACGCTGCATCTATTGTAGATACATTTTTCTAATATGAAAATGTAAAGTAAATAATGACTTGTCAAAGATTGTGCATGGGTATTTTTTTTATCATAAATGGTCCCTGAAAGTGGGATCCCTCATCATTTTGGTCCCTGTAGTTGAAGATCGGTCAATGTCATCCTTGAAGTCACTAAAGTACATTAATGTTGTCCTTCTGTTTGAATTCCTTAAAAAGTTATGTTTGTGTGCTCACTTGGCGCACGTGTAAGCATATGATGCCACGTGGATCATCCCACCAACCCCCACACCGCAAATTCCATCTCCCTTTCCGTCCCTCCCTTTTGACCCACCTTGACTCGTGATTTAATATTTTGGAGTTGTTTAAAAAAATCAGTAGCATAGCTGTGTTTTTTTTTCCAGTTTTCTCTACTATGTAATGTGTTGGGTTTTTTTTTTTTTTTTTTTTTTCTTCGCAAAAATAACTTTCAGGGACATGACCTAAAAGTCCCAAATAACTATGTAATGCTTCTATTATAGACTACTTATTTATTTATTTATTTATTTTTATTTCTTGATTCTTAGTCTTGAAAAGATAAAGATGCATGTCATTTGATTGATTTGTTGTTTAGTTGGTGTTAGTTTTGTTTCTATATGTTATTGATTGTTACCATCTATGTCAAGTAGAATCGTTTCTTTAATATCGTCTGTTTTTATTTACTTTTTGACAGGTTATCATACCGTTTGGTGATATTGATGAGGTCTCTCTCTCTCTCTCTCTCTCTCTCTCTCTCTAAGGCCCCATTGTTGATGTATTTTCAATGCTTAATCACTGGATATTTTTGGGTTCATGAAGATTCGGAGGAGTCAGCATGCATTCATTAATCCTGCTATAACAATTATACTGCGCATGGGTGCTGGTGGGCATGGTGTACCTCCTTTGGGGAGTCCTGATGGTCAGTGATCGGTTCTAAATGCTCTGTTTTTACTTTAGACAGAACTTCTCTTTTTTTCTTTGTTTCTATCATTCGATAGACTGAGTGGTGCATTGTTTTTACCAAAATAAAATATGGAGTTCTTTGCAAAAAAACAGGGTGAGGAGCTTCAGTTTTGCATTTCATTTCCTTTCTCTCTTTTTTTCTTGTTTCCCACTAATTGGTCCTATTAAGTTGGGCTTAGAACTTTGGAAATGTACTTGTTCAGAATGCAGATGTGAGGACAGTGCTTTGATTTATAGGTCGTCGCTAAATTGTGAATTTTGTTCCTAATCTTTAATATTTCTCATTTCAGCTTTCTATAAATATTGAATCATATGCATAAGATGTAATCATTTGACCTGAGTTGCATGAAGCTTCTGTAAAAGTGCCTCTTCCAGTTTCTTGATTGCATGTAAGCTTTGCAGTGTCTTTTATTTTTGGTCTTCTTTTTTCCCCTATTTTCTCCCTTTGGTGTTTGTCCTGGATATATTTTTGTTTGTACTTGCATGTATGATCAGATTGATTCACAAGAATTTGGTTTGGTGTCCCTTCTACAAAGTAAATGTACTAATAGCTGTCTGTTGGAAATTGGAATTTATCAAAAAGTATGTTCCCTTTTGTTACTATTGATAGTTAGTGGAATTTATAATTTACTCTTTCAATCATTTTTTGTCCTTTTAATTCTGCTTTGCCTTTTGTTTTCTTTGTTAGATTAAATGTAACTCTCCCTTGGTCCGGGCAAACAATGAATTTTCACTCTGTATTAACAAAATTGCTTGAACTTTATGATTAGAACTTGAAATGAAAGAAAACACCCCTTCTGTGTCAAGTGTTTGAACTTTCCCATCAAACAGAGGCCAAGTGTACAGGCTACATTATAATCATCAATCTCCTGTTCTAAATCTGGAAGTACAAAATGTCGGATACTTGTTTTATTTTAACTTATCCTCTGCTACATTTTTGTCACACTATGCCCTCTTTCGGTCTATTCCATTCAATATGCCCTCTTTCGGTCTATTCCATTCAATATGCCCTCTTTCGGTCTATTCCATTCAATCCCTGTTAAGTTGGCGTATGAGGCAGCTTGGCCCTAACTCTGGAAGTACGAAATGTCAGATACATGTTTTAGTTTAACTTATCCTCTGCTACATTTTTGTCACACTATGCCCTCTTTCAGTCGATTCCATTCAATCTCTGTTAAGTTGGCGTATGAGGCAGCTTTGGCCGAGTATTTTGGTCATTGGACACTGTTGTTGATGTTGCTAATTGGTAGTTGCCACATGGCATGGTGGGCCCACATCTCTCCATTTCTTTTTGTTTACCTTACCTTCCTCATTCTCTTGGTAATTTTGACAACCGGGTCTGGCCTCTGAGTGGAAAACCGAAGGAGTTGGGTGGTTAGGCCATGGCTTGCAGGTTGCAGAATTTGTGGGTTGGCAGATCAGATTTGGGATTGATTGTCTGGGGGGTGCCGGGTGGGTGGGGTTTGGGGTCAGGGTGGAGAGTTGGTGCGTGGGCGGGTAAGATTTGAATTGATTGCAGTTCCAATGGTCGACAGGGGGGATTGGACAGGTGGTGGTGGTGGATGTCAAGGAGAGGGATTGGGGGTTTGGGTTAGCTTGGGTGATTGCATTTGACAGCGGGTGGGGGAGACGGGTGAAGAAAGAGAGAGAAATTGCGGCCAGAAGGTGGAGTGGGTGGTCGGGGTTATAGTCTTTAGGGACCTATTTTTTTTCTTCAGTTTTTTGCTTTTTTGGTCAATCAGTTTTTTGCTTTTCAATCTGACTTCGTTTAGCTTTTTATAGGGCAAAGTGGGACAAACTGTGAATGACGGTATATCAGTTTGAGGGGGCAAATTGACTAGTATCAGGGGCCAAATGAATAATTTAACTTTCACTCAATGACATGACAGTTGGTAAATGCCATCTGTTTTAACTAGTGGACATTCTTTTGTTGGTTAATGTCTTGCACACTAGCATTTTGTTGACATGTTATTTCATATGGATTATGGTCTTTATGTTCTTTATTCTTTAGATTCTTTTTTGCTATATGAGTATTTATACTGTTGAGAAGCACCATTACAATGAATTTATCTGTTAATGTGCCATTTTCAGGTAGAGTCAGATATAAATTTGCATCATTTTGGAACAGGAACCACGTGTTTAGAGGTCTACTGCGTGTAGAAAAGAATTACCATACAATGCTAGAAGCTGAGAAGAAGGTTGATAGCATGTTTTTCATAAGTTATGATATTTTATATTAGCGATGATTATGATTATGTTGGTGTTGTATAAGTTGGATGTGGATATTTAATCATGCTCTTTTTATATAGTGCAATAGAAGCACCATTGATGGGGCGACTGGAATTATGTGGCTTTAGTGTTAAGTTGTTAACAAGATCAATTTCAGTGGCTTTAGTGTTTATAAGACCATGTTTACACATGCATTCTTTCAACATATATCTGGATGATTTTTAGCAGTAATACAACTCTGATATTTTCATATGTTATTTTTGTAGTAAATGTGAATTTCTATCTCTTATTTATTTATTTATTTATTATGCGTTAATTTACTGGTCTTTTTCCCTGCTTTGCTTGAATGGTTGGATGAAGAAATTTGTTTTTTCTGTTGTATAGGAAAAGGCAGAGTCAGCACTGCGTGCGCATAGCAGTTCTGTAAAAGGAAGTCAGGCTAAGATTCCTGAAGATATCATCCCCAAAACTGGAAAGCTTCAAGCTTTTATCAAGGAGGAAGCTGTAACCAGCATATATACTGTATGCATCGTTCTCTTTTGTCTGCCAAGAGATTAGTTATTTTAATCAGTTATTATTTATTAACAAACATTTCTTCTTCCAGGATGTTTTCCCATGCACAGCTGAAAAGTTCTTCAATTTATTGTTGAGTGATGATTCAAATTATTTGCGTGAGTATCGTTCAGAACGAAAAGACACTAATCTTGTTGTAAGTACCTTCTAATTTTAAGCAGTGCAAGCTTTGTAATTCAGAATTTCATGCATGTATTTGTGGGGCCTTGGTTACAATCTTTACCAATCCCAATATTGATTCTGATGGTTTGCTCGGCCTGGGATTATGATTGGGTTTGTGGTTGGCAAAATGTTGTTCAAGGAGAGTTGCTATCTATCTACATCTTTTGTTGATCGTTAATGTGGGATATTTGATGGTAGTGTAGTTTTTTCAATCGATGAGACTAGTGGCTTTTGCCGTACGAATTTCAAGTCTCATTTGTTGAATGAACACCGTGATAAAATATTGATGTATTTTTATTTCCTAAGATGCACATATTACTCATCGTTCTTTGTACTTTTATTTTTCTCTCTTAATGAAAGGTTTCCTATTGAAAGTCAAAAGTCTGAAATTTCGTCTGTTTTGACATTTGCAGATTGGACAGTGGCATCCTGCAGAGGAGTATGATGGTCAAGTCAGAGAAATAACATTTAGGTGCATTTGTAACAGTCCTATGTGCCCTCCAGATACAGCCATGACAGAATGGCAGCATGCTGTTCTATCACCAGACAAGATAACACTGGTGCGACGAATTCTTTCTTCCTCTGCTTCGATTATGTTGTTTCCAGTGTTCCATGTTCATAATATAAAGATAGTAACATTCTTCGTATTTATATAGTAACATTATTGCTGTATCATCAGGCCTTTCTCATGCTTTCAGCTTTTTCATTCTGGTTTCTTTCAAATTTCCTTTTGTTGTTCTGAAGCTCTTTGCTCTCAGTTTAAATATTTTCATTTCTTAATTTTTCGGAGTTTGTTCCTTGTTTAAGGTGTTTGAGACGGTGCAACAGGCTCATGATGTTCCATTCGGGTCTTATTTTGAGGTATCCAATACCTTGATGATTTTATTTTGAGGTTCAGTATCTTTTATTTTTTTCTGGGATGATATGGTGCATGTGTAATACTTTTGGAAGACTCAGATTGTTATTCCTGTCATTCATTTAAAGTCAGCTTATTGCATTATTAACATGAGACTTAATACCGATTAGCAATTTTTTTTTTGTTGTTATCTTTATCTAAATGTTTGCCAACGTTGAATCACTGTATCAGGTCCATGTTAGGTGGAGCTTGGACAGTATAGATGAGAACTCATCTAATATAGACATAAAAGTAGGTAAGGTTTTAAATACGTCTCGTATCCTCTTTGCCCTCATTAGACAGCAGTGTTATTATGCGTTATTGCTAATTACTTGTATAGTGGGATAGTTATGTTGTTGCTCCTGACGTAGTGGAGCTGGCGCATGAAACACATGAACGCTAGGCTGATATGTGTTGTTTTATTTTGGAATGTTTTGAAGAAAGTGGTTATGGGTTTTGCAACTTGTTACAGGTGTACATTTCAAGAAATGGTGTGTGATGCAATCCAAAATAAGGGCAGGGGCGATTAACGAGGTTTGTACCATGTTTTCTTGTCGTTTTAGTTGCGCGCGTTGCCTCAAGAATTGAATGGTCAGTAATAATTGTAGTCATTCATTGCAGTACAAGAGAGAGATTGATCTGATGTTGGATATTGCCCGTTCATATATCATCGGGTCGAGTAGTTCAAATGGTGAGACTGACAAACCCACGTCTTCCCCCTCGGTAACTCGAGATGGTAGTTAATTTATATGTAATGTATGTCTGTCTGTATGTAGTTTACCTCAAAAGAGACAAAAATGTGTATGTTGAGTCGAGCCGAATGAGAGCTTTAGTTACATCTTGTTATACACAAATAAATAGGTTTGTCTTGTATGTTCCAGAGTTCCAGTGTGGCTACTGCTATGTGCTTCCTTTTGTTTTGTTCATTTTTATAATTTTGACATTTTATATCACACTTAAAGTACCAACTTTTCAGAAAATTACCAACCACATCCATTACCTTCGGATTAATCCACAATTTGTGGGCCTTTACATTAGAGCAATTCCATCCTTAAATACTTTGTGCCAGCACCCAGCGCAATTATCTACTCAATGAACAGTGATAGACCCCAATGAACAGTAATAGAGCAAGAGCATCTCCATCTCTAAAAAAAAATAGCCTAGTCAATTTTATTAAATTATTATTATTATTTATTATAAAATAATAATTTTATTAAAAAAAAAAAGAGATAAGTCAGGAACCTTTCCACTAGAATCCGCTGTACTCTCCCTCTACATCCCCAACCAGTTCTCTCCCTCTCTCTCTTTTCCAGCTCATTCCTGTGAGCTCTCCTTCTCCTTCCTCTTCAAAACCTTCAATAAATCAAACACTAAATATTATTTTTGTAATCTCTGGAGCTCAAGGAACCCAACCATGGCCTTGCATGTGGCATCAGTGCATGGTGCAAGGTCCTACCATTGAAGCCGAGAGCTTGAGCTCTCAATCTCTAACCCAGGTGATGTTTCTATCACTGTATTGTGTTCTTGAGCTTTAAATCCTGTTGTGTTGCAATTTTTGTGGTTAATTTGAGGGCTTAATTCCTTGCATGTGATTTCAACAAAGGAAAACGGACAACTCCGACGAGTTCAAGGTCCAATCTTGGTGAAATCTCTTGCATTTCACCTGGGTAAGTTCTCAATCCTATTCTTATGGTTTCTAACATATAAATCGTGTTGGAAACCTATATGTTGATCCAAACATGTTGTCGGTGCATTTTTTTTAGATTTTCCGTCGAACTCGAGCCATCACTTTCAGGCCATTTGCCTTCTCCCTCTGTGGCTCCTTCCATCCCTGACGTTAGCATGGCGTCATACGAGCCGGTCCCAAGGTATGTCAATTTTGGGCTGGCCTGGAGACCAGCTTGGGCTGGGTGCCAGGCAATCCCATGGGCTAGAAAGACTTCCCTAGGTGCCGGGCCATTTTTTTGGTTGTGTGCCAGCCTATCCCACCCCCGGTGGAAGTGCTCTTAGAATTGGATCCCATCCGGATCCACTTTAAGATCTTCACATCTTAGCTATTTATCGTGTATTGTTCGTTCATAAATTATTTGACTTTTTTTATTTAAAATTAAACACAAATAGTATCTAACGACTCCACATCCTAACCGTTCATCATACATCGTGCGACCAGTTGCACATAAATACATTTACATTTTTGCTCTCGTGCACAACCCACGTGGCATCGGTGCAAGTGTGCAAAATTGTCACCGGTCACAGCCATTGGTCTTGAAACACTTCTAGTCACTGTTCATCAATAACGAAAAAAAGAAAAGAAAAATAGTAAATATGTGCAACTTTTCCTCCAATTATATTTTGTGGTGTGAGTTTTAGGGATAGGTTTGGTTTCATTCGGTTTGGTTTTTGATCGAAATTGGAAACCAAACCGAAATTACTATTCGATTCGGTTTTCACAGTTAGGTTCGGTTTTATTTTTTATTTTTTAAATAATAAACATTTCAAATTTCAATATTAACAATTCCAACTTGCCACCATTATAGATTGTTTCTTTTAAATTTATAAGAATCGGTATTTTGAAGTACATATGCATTGTAATTAGAAGCCACCATCACAATTTACAAAGCTATTTTCATTTCTTTTGATACAAAACAATATTCATATATTAATATATTAAATATATTTGATACATTAGATGCCACCATCACAATTCTAATAAGATGCCACCAGCAAGTAATAATGCTGATGAGCATTGAGCAACCACACTGGATCGGCAAATTACCCGCGGGTATAGGTAACCATAGTTACCCGTCCATTTAAAATTAACGATTACGGTTATGGGTAACCGTTTACCCGTGAAATATAAATGGGTGATTATAGGTATTATCAGCGGTTAAAAACGGGTACCCATTTGTCACATCCCGGTCCGGGGAGGATCACTTCCGGGGCCCGCTCCACCACCGTAGCACGATATTGTCCGCTTTGGGCTTACCATTCCCTCACGATTTTGTTTTTGGGAACTCACGAGCAACTTCCCAGTGAGTCACCCATCATGGGATTGCTCTAGCCCCTTTCTCGCTTAACTTCGGAGTTTCTACGGAACCCGAAGCCAGTGAGCTCCCAAAAGGCCTCGTGCTAGGTAGGGATGAGAATATACATTTAAGGATCACTCCCCTGGGCGATGTGGGGATGTTACAATCCACCCCCCTTAGGGGCCCGATGTCCTTGTCGGCACACACGCGGCCAGGGTTAGGCTCAGATACCAATTGTCACATCCCGGCTCGAGGCGGATCACTTCCCGGGCCCGCTCTACCACCTACCACGATATTGTCCGCTTTGGGCTTACTATTCTCTCACGGTTTTGTTTTTGGGAACTCACGAGCAACTTCCCAGTGGGTCACCCATCATAGGATTGCTCTAACCCCCTTCTCGCTTAACTGCGGAGTTCCTACGAAACTCGAAGCCAGTGAGCTCCCAAAAGACCTCATGCTAGGTAGGGATGAGAATATACATTTAAGGATCACTCCCCTGGACGATGTGGGATGTTACACATTTAATCGTTTGTTTTAATATTTATAAAATTAAAAACCCTAAAAACTATTTGATCTCTCCCAGACTCCCATTACCGCTCATCGTTCTCATCTCCGCCTTTGTCTCATCTCCGTCAAAACAGTTTTGTCGGTTTGTTGACCACTCTTAATCGTCGATTATGTGCGACACATCTCATAACCAAAATCTTCCAAAATCAATTTGCTATGCATCAAGACTCATGAAAAATACAAATCAAATAGTAAAAATATTATAAATTAAATAGTCAATGCAAAGAGTTACCAAAATTTGAAAACTCATGTTCTGTTTTCCCGATTTTCAGAATGCAAAGAGTGACAAACTTTTGAGAAAAATCAGTCTGCAGATTTGCCGCGGTCACACATATCAATTTTTTTTTTTTTTTTTTTTTGTCGAAAGGAAAACTTTATTAAATTCTAATAGGAATGTTTACGTCTTCAGCAAGAACATTAAATAAAAATTCCGGACCGATAGTGTCCCAACAGAACATATGAGGCTACAGCATGAGCAGTGGCATTTCCATTCCGCTTGACAAACCCAAACCTCACCCCCCGAAATTGAAATACCAACTAACCCTAAATATTTTTTTCTACCGTATCTGCTGTTGCTGCGTTCAAGGATGTAGCCTTGAGTTTTTCTGCTGTGTTCTTTGCAGCACAAACCGAGAGCTGCAGGGGGTAAGCACCTGCCATGGTTAGCAGGGTATTGTGTGCGTGTTTCATGGCAAGCGGTCAGGAAGGAATGGGGCTCAAATTGGAGGGTGGGTTGCATGGCGTGGCCAACAACTCAATTTTGAGTCCAGTTGTAATTCAAAGTGATGCTTCAAATGTACCGAATACTGTAAAACTCAATGGATCAAATTATCCTCTTTGGTCCAAAGTATTGGAGATGCATATTGCTGGGCGTGGTAAGAAAGGGTTCGTGACAGGAAGCATCAAAGAACCCAAGGAGAACAGTGCCGAGTATGAAGCTTGGGAGACCGAGAATGCCATTGTGAAAGGGTGGTTGATTAATTCCATGGATCCTACCAACATGGGTTTTTTCATCCATTGCTAGAGAAGTTTAGGAAGAAGTTGCTCGAACGTATTACAACGGGTCTGATATTTCTAAGATTTATGAGTTAAAAGTGAAGTCATTCAGACTCCGACAAGAAGGGAGGCCTATCGGTGTATACTATGCCGATCTCAAAGCCGTTTGGCAAGAATTAGATCAGAGGAGACCAATCAAGATGGAATGTGCGGGTGACTTGAAGACACTTCAAGAGGAGATCCAACTAGATCGTGTGTATGCTTTCTTGGCAGGGCTTGATGATATATTTGATAAGGTGCGTAGTGATGTCTTGAGATCACAACCTTTACCATATGTGGAGGAAGTGTTCTCTATTGTGAGGCGGGAAGCACAACGCCATGCAACGATGATGTGTAGTAATGGCGTTGGGAATCAGGGAGGAGTCTCTTCCGGGGATATGGTGTCTCAGCCATCTTCGGGTAGCTGGACCTTTAATCCTTCATCATCAACAACTTCTCGGCCATTCATTCGGGAAAATAAGGATGACTTGAAGTGTACTTTTTGTGGGCAAACCCGTCATACAGAAGATACATGTTTTCAGAAACATGGAGTACCTGACTGGTTTCCGGAATTGAAGAAAAAGTTGCGTGCCAAGGGGCGAGGTGTTGGTGGCATAGGAGGAGGCCGTGCATCCGTGGCTACTGTTCCCAAGGATGCCAGACCACCCTCTGGTGATCCAAGTCACAGTTTGCTGACTAGGACCACTCCTAGTGACACCCCGTCCATTCTAGGTAGTATGGGGCATGCATTTTTAGCCTATGATATGGAACATCATACAAGTTGGATTCTAGACTCGGGTGCAACCGATCATATAACTTTTGATAAGAATTTATTTACTAGTATGACAACGAGTTCGCGGAAATGTACTGCAACTGCCAATGGACAAACAGCACCGGTTTTGGGGGCAGGCACGGTGCACCTCACACCAGCCCTTCCTCTTCATCATTGCTTGCTTGTTCCCTCATTGTCTCATAATTTGTTATCTATTCCTCAATTTATTGAGCAATTAGATTGTGTTGTGCTTATGTATCCACTTTTTTGTTTACTTCAGGATATTCAAACCAAGGCGATAATTGGGCGTGGCACTAAGAGAGAGGGGTTATACTATGTGGATGACGTCGTTCTTGGCAGAGCTAATGCAGTTCGAGCATCCTGTACCAATAATTTATCAGAAATTTGGTTATTGCATTGTCGGTTAGGACATGCTTCGTTTGGTTATTTAAGGCGTATGTTGCCTAGTCTATTTCATGCAATAAAAGAATCAGACTTACATTGTGAAGTATGTATTCTCGCAAAGAGTCATCATGCTTCATTTCCTTCTAGTATGAATAAAAGATTATTACTTTTTGATCTTGTGCACTCGGATGTTTGGGGTTAGTACTTTGTTTGGCATTAAGTGGTTTGTTACCTTTGTAGATGATTGCACACGTATGACGTGGATTTATGTGATGAAAAATAAAAGTGATGTGAGTATGGTGTTTCGGTCCTTCTCCAAAATGGTTGCAACGCAATATTCCTCTGTTATTAAGGTTCTCCGCTCTAATATTGGAGGTTAATATATTGGTTCCGAGTTGTCTAACTTTCTCCAGGATTAAGGAATCTTGCATGAAAGTACTTGTCCTCATACCCCACAACAAAATAGGGTTGCGGAGAGAAAGAACCGTCATATCTTGGAGATTGCGTGTGCCTTGCTTATTGGTGCATCTGTACCTAACCGATTCTGGCATGATGCAGTCACTTATGCTGTGTATGTCATTAACCGTATGCCATCCCAGGTGTTGGACTTTCGTACACCTTTCCAAGTGTTAACGGAGTTTGTTCCAGTCGTGTCCACCCATACTCTTACTCCCTGTGTCTTTGGGCGTGTAGCTTATGTTCATATTCATAAGATTCATCATAGTAAGTTGGATCCATGTGCCCACCGGTGTGTTTTCCTTGGTTTTGCTCCTCAACAGAAAGGGTATAAGTGCTACCATCCAGAAACTCGCCATATGTATGTGACCATGGATGTTACTTTTTCAGAGTCCGAGTATTTCTTTGTTTCAATTCCATCACCTTCTGATCACCAGGGGGAGAATAGTATCGGTGATCTTGGGTGGTTGGAAACATGTGGCTCAAGGGAAGAAGGAAGCTGTGAAAGCTTTCAGCATACTGCAGAAATGAGCCGTGAAGGCTCACGGCAAGAGCCTGTCGAGCACTAGAGTTTTATTCAGCCACTTGAGCCTTCTCGGCAACAGCTTGCCGAATGTGATGAAGAAAGTCGGCATGAAGCTGCCGAGCTAGTCATGCCATTGCCTATCGAATCCGCAATACCCTCTCTCTTGACTTCGATAGTGCCACCCAATATGTCTCCTCTGAATATCCCTGAGGTAAGTACTACTGATACTCATGTAACTAATCCAAATAACATTGTGAGTACATATAAGTTGCCACCAAGGCAAAATCGTGGTGTTCCTCCTGACAGGTTTTCTTCTGAAGGAAAAGTGAAGTATCCAATTGCTAATTATATGTCGTGCTAGAACCTTGCCCCGGAACGCCAAGCCTGGGTAAATAATATAGAAGCAATCCAAGCACTAACCAGAGTTGAGGAGGCCTTAAAGGATCCTAAATGGCCTGCTGCAATGGATGAAGAAACGATGGCATTACATAAGAATGATACATGGGAGGTAACGGAGCTACCTAAAGGAAAGAAACCAGTTGGGTGTAGATGGGTCTTTACAATTAAATATAAAGCAGACGGATCAGCAGACAGGTATAAAGCAAGGTTAGTGGCAAAGGGTTATACTCAGACTTATGGTGTTGATTATCAAGAGACTTTTTCTCCAGTGGCAAAGATGAATACAATACATGTTCTAATCTCTTTAGCTGCTAATCTAAATTGGCCACTGAAACAATTTGATGTAAAAAATGCTTTTCTTCATGGGCATTTGGAAGAAGAGGTATATATGGATTTTCCTCTAGGGTTCAATACCGGACTGGAGTATGTAGATTGTTAAAGTCACTTTACAGACTTAAACAGTCACCTCGTGCATGGTTTGGAAAATTCACTCAAGTGATGAGAAGAATTGGGTATTATCAGAGTCACTCGAATCATACATTATTCGTGAAACGGGGAAGTGGAAAAGTGATAGCCTTAATTATTTATGTAGATGACATGATAATAACGGGTGATGAAGCAGAAGAGATGATGAGGCTAGAGCGAAACCTGGTTGCCGAATTCGAGATGAAGAATCTAGGAGATTTGAAATATTTTCTTGGCATGGAGGTTGCTCGATCATCTAGAGGTATTTTCTTATCTCAATGTAAATATGTTCTAGATTTATTAAAAGAAACAGGAATGCTGGGATGTAAACCGGCGGACACTCCCATCGTGGAAAAACATTATTTGGGGATTTATCCAGATCAAGAACCGATTGACAAAGGTAGGTATCAAAGATTGGTGGGGAGGCTAATTTATTTGTCTCACACTTGTCCAAATATTGCCTATGCTGTAAGTGTGGTAAGTCAATAACTGTAGACAGCAAAGCCTTAAAATTGCCTTTAGCTATCGCACAAACCCTAGAAACCAGGTCTCTTATTTCCACTAGGAAGCTAACTAATAATAAAATATATTAAAACATAAAGTCCTAATTAAGTTAGGATAAACTGCACAGAAACTGTCTAGCCACGTTTTAGCCTCAAATCTCCTCCAAATCTAGCCCAAGATAGCTTGTTCTAAAGACCAGGACGTTTTGAACAAATCTTCAGACGGCGACGAAACCATCCGAGGTCATCTTGGGCTCCAAAAATGCAAGTCAAGCCCAAAACATCACTATTCCAGCAGCGTGCATTGCTTCTTTATTTTATCGCCAGAAAATAACCGCTTGATGGAAAAATCTGATATTTTGATACAATCAAACCAAGTGACTCATGAACGTCCTCCAACTAGAATTACTCCAAAATTCGTCTATTTGGCCACGTTTTGCTCCAGAGGAAGTCAAATGTCCTATATTAAAAATACAATTCAAAGTATCAAAATTCTTCCAAAATATCAACCAAAATATACTAAGAATTGTGCTAAATATATAATATAAAATTGACTCATCATGTATGTTTTATATAAACTAATGAGTTTGCATAAAATATTAAATGCCATCAACTGAATGATTGTGGTGTAACTGATGCTGCATACTAATTCTAGTATAACTGAGTGATTGTGGTGTAATCGATGTTGCATGGTATAACTAATACTGCCTTCCCCTAATTGATTCAATCAAATCAAGAATAGGCATGTGACGCTCTTCAAAAATCATTGCGTTAAATGATTCTACAGTTGCATTACTCATTTCGCCCTACCGATTTTCTTGAAAATGTAAAATAGAATAATGCTCTGTAGGAAGATCATCTAAAAATGAATCAGAAATATCTCTGCCAACACTTCTCATTTTCTCAATATTCCTATCAAAATCTTCAACACTACATGCATATGCACTGTCACATCCCGGCCCGGGTTCCACCACATCTCCGGCCTGACTCCACCATAGCACAATATTGTTCGCTTTGGGCCCCTACCACACCCTCACGGTTTTGTTTATGGGAACTCACACGAGAACTTCCCAGTAGGTCACCCATCCTGGGATTGCTCTCGCGTGAACTCGCTTAACTTTGGAGTTCCGATGGAACCCGAAGCCAGTGAGCTCCCAAAAGGCCTCGTGGTAGGTAAATATGGGAATATACATATAAGGCTTACAGGATCCACTCCCCAGGGCGATGTGGGATGTTACAATCCACCCCCCTTAGGAGCCCGACGTCCTTGTTGGCATACCACGGCCAAGGTTAGGCTCTGATACCAAACTGACATACCCCGATCAAAATTTGGAGCGTGCTGGCCGTCACGTGACGGTGATGTAGCCAAGTGTGCAATGCGGAAGTAAAAGAGTGAAAATACGAGGAAATAAAGTCAACAGGATAATTTACAATAAAAAGATCAGTGAGTACTAGTGACAAGCATAGAAGGAAAAATGCAAAGTAGAAGTTCAAGTATCCTAGGTGCAGTCCAGAATAAACAAACACTACACAAGTGATAACTAGAAAATCCTACACGGAGGGCGCTCTGTCAGAACTGCCTTGATGCCTCGTTCGTCACCCACGTCCTCGCTACCTAAAACCTGAAGGGGCGCAAAACAGAAAACGTGAGTGGGCTTTTGTTTTCAGTATATATATATATATATTATGAATGGTATCTTTCCAGAAATTACGTTTTAATGGTTTTATAATTGAAATGCCATGTCGAATATCGTCGATATTATTATTGTGATTGTGTTGGTTATGCTTTGGTGCCGCAGACGCTCTGGTAAGTCAGGTGAGTTTGTTGTTAGTGATAGATGTGGTGATGTTGAGATTGAGTTATAGCTTATATTCCTGCACCTCGGTGTTTGTGCTCCGCCAGAGTAGGGCCTAGCCTTCACGTGATCGTTTACCTCCTGCACCGTACGCTCACCTTGGATCCAAGGCAGGTGTCAGCCTGTCGTACAAACCATTATAGGTGGTTCCGACTCGTAGGTGACTTGCGATACATCGCACAGCCTTCACGTGATCGTAGTATTGAGCGTATTTATATACACCAGCCTATCGTACAGACCACTATAGGTGGTTCCGACTCGTGTGCAGGATAGTGGTTGAGGAGCTATAGATTCAGCCATACAGGTTACTTTAGGTGACTCCGGCTGACGTACTGATATTACCGGCATATTGTGATTTGTTTTATCTCACCTGCTTGATGCTTATACTGTTTGATCGGATATTCTGACACGGCATATTCTGGCATGGCATATTTGAGTTTTATCGTTTTTAGCATGATTTGATATACGAGTACGTATAATATTTTTTGGAAAGTATACAGGTTTTACAGAGAGGGGTTATTACTTGGTATTGAAATGGTTTGGAAAACTTCGTTTTTGCCCACTCACGTTTTCTGTTTTGCGCCCCTCCAGGTTTTAGGTAGCGAGGACATGGGTGACAAACGAGGCATTAAGGCAGTTTTGACAGAGCACCCTCCATGTAGGATTTTCTAGTTATCACTTGTGTAGTGTTTGTTTATTCTGGACTGCATCTAGGATACTTGAACTTCTACTTTGCATTTTTCCTTCTATGTTTGTCACTAGTACTCACTGATCTTTTTATTGTAAATTATCTTGTTGACTTTATTTCCTCGTGTTTTCACTCTTTTACTTCCGCATTACGCACTTGGCTACGTCACCCTCACGTGACGGCCAGCACGCTCCAAATTTTGATCGGGGTGTGTCATGCACAATTTTTAAAATACTCACACAACTGATCATTCAAAAACTTATTACCCGTACATCGCCTCTCTAAATTTTTCCTCAAATGTATAATGCAGAAACCATGAGAATCAGTAGGGAAGTACTTCCGAATAGCATAACAAACCACATCCAATTGTCTTCATTTTCTATGTCGACAATACCATAACACACAGGAAAAATCTCTATATAAAAAGAATTAATAATTATATCATAAAACAGGTTTTGCATGTAAACATAACTGGTGCTGCACTTTAATAACAAAATATACAGATAAAGAATAAACTGAGTCATTAATTGTTTTTCTAAAATTGATGCTGCACAAATGCTAATCAAAAAGTTGAAATTCTTAAACATATATGGCCCCCTACCCATAAATTGATTCATAATCCATTAATTGTTTCCTAATTCATTGCACATTAATAAACTGCTGCTGCACATTAATAAACTAATACTGCAATTTAATAAACAAAATCTACACAAAAAAAATAACCTGATTCTCTAAAATAAATAAATATTGAAATTCAAAGCAATATCACAAATCTGTAATTTATAATAATTAAAAAAACTTAGCATTATTTGCATTTTTAGCACAACAACCAAGAAGAGTACCGGTATATATTCGCTTAAAAAACATACCATTAAGGAACAACATTGGTCTACATCATCGAAATCCTTTAACACAAGGTTCAAAAGAAATGAATAACCTTTCAAACTGATTACTATCATTATCAAGTTCTAATGCATAAAAGGATCCATCACTGGCATGCACAAACTCATCAAGATACCCAAGCAAATATCCAAAAGAGAGAGCTTCATCACCATTAACCTCGTTATACGCAATTTCTTTACCACACAAAGCTGCATGATATTTACATCAAAACTGTAACTCTCCTTCATTTCTCTCACAACATCCTTCACCTTGATAGATGGATTCAAACGAACCATGGCAGCCAACAAAGAAGACAAAACAGAAAGACCAAACCTTTTATTCTCTTTTTGACGAATACATCCACTACAAGTGTGAATATTATTTAATTTTTTAATAATAAAACAACCACTAGGCTGTTTCACAACAGCATAAACACGTCATTGACACCCCTCTGACAATTTCTTTGAGCAAACAACAATAACACGCTTTCAATCAAACCTTGTCTACTTTAAAACAAAACCAACCTCAATAGAGTATTGTGTACATTTCTACAAAACTCAACTACACCGTCTTCATAACTTTGACCCTCATAAGAAATATAACTCTGCCACTCATTTGTTGCATAATGGTGAGGTCCATAAGAGCCATACTTACCCAAATATTGGTTCTCATATCCATTACTAGTAGTTTTACTTAGACAAGAAGACAACACACAACTAATAGCAATAATAGACATCTCATTCTTAACATGAATATAAACATCAACAATTGGATTTGAAATCAAATTATTCACCAATAGAAGTGTCTGAATATCTTCATTGCACTCTAATAAACAATTTGGTTTGCCTCCGTATAATGAGTATTTCAATAGAAAACCTCCTGATGATAAACTTGAAAACCTAGAAGTTAATTGCCCACACAAATCCTCATAACTAGAGTGTGGTTAAAGAGGCACAACTACTGCACAATTTTTCTATACACACTTCAACACCTTCACAACGGACATGATCTACACAAAATAATAATAATAATAATAATAATAATAATAATAATAATAATAATAATAATAAACATAAAATTAAATTGATGCTACACATAAATAATTAGATATATACATGCATTCTAAAATGTAAATCTAATAATCAATAAAAACTAATGCTACACAAAGGTTTCAAAATGATAAACTTAAGAAGATTCTGTAAAACTGATGCTGCACAAATATTTTGTAACACTAATGCTGCACAAAATGCGAAATGATTAATAATCCATTGTCCTTCTAATAACTAATGTAAAATGATTTTGTAAATGACACGCCCCGACCCCGAGGTCCTAGAGACATCGAGATGGTCACGTGCTGGCCGACACCCGAAGGGTGACGAAACCATTTAATTAAAACAAAAACTGAGAAAAAGTAAACTAAAGTACGCAATAAAGGCTAAAAACCCCAAATAAAAGTTCAACTTCTAAAAATTGAAATTAGGTAAACACACAGCACGTCCAGAGCATAATTCTAATACAGAGTACAAACAGAACTAAGAATAAAGAAGTGCTATTACAATAAGTGGCGAAGCGGAGCGAATATGACACAAATCACTGGTAGGGGAACGCCTCGTAGCTTAGGTCGTACTCCTCGTTCCAAGGTCCTGAAGGGGGCGCAAAACAAAGGTGAATGGACCAAGTTTATATATACAGTACTAGTAAAACAGTTATCAACATACTAACCCCCAGGTTTATGAAAACACAAGTATAATGGTAAAAATAGGTTTTCCGAAATCTAGCATGTCGTGCAATGTCTCAAATCATAAATCGCATAAATAATAAACACTAGTGAATGTCCGATATAACACTTCAGGCCCCATGCCGGCTCCCCGTCTCTGAGCAGACAGTCAGAGGAAAATACACTTCAGGCCCCTTGACGGCTCCCCGTCTCTGAGCAGACAGTCAGAGGAAAATACACTCCAGGCCCTATGCCAACACCAAACCGTCGCCCGGGACGGACCGGATCTATCCCTTCGTCCCGTAGCGGAAAGGACCACTAGGTAAGTACAAAACCAGTGAACATACATATATTGAAAATCAACTTCATAGTATAAAGTCATCCATCATCTATACTATAAAGAAGTGTTCTAAACATGTTCTAAATATCATATCGTCATCCATCAGATATTCTATAAGAACATGGGTTATAGGAAAAATAGTAATAATTCAAACTAGCCTTAGTAAGCATGTTATCTCGTAAAACGTTCATAAAACATAATCGTAAAGTCATGCTTTTCTGTGTATGCAATTCTACCATTAAAACATGCATTTTTAGAAGGGGTCCACTCACCGTACACCGAGGGTGCAAGCTGTACCAAATAGGAATAATGGACTCACCGCTAAGAATCGCACCTAAACACATAATTGAGTACTTTCAGTCAAACTCCACTCAAACGATTGAATTTGAGAACACGGACATCGGAAACGGGTTTAGAACGTCGAAATTAGCCTAGGAGGGTCCCCGCACGAAAACATAAAAAGTCAACGGTCAAAGTCAACGTTGACAGTTGACTAGTCAAAGTCAAAAGTCAACGTTGACCGTTGACCCGGTCAACGGTCAACGGGTCAAAGTCAACATGTCAGAGTCAACGGGTCAAACGAGTCAACGGGTCCACGGGTCCGGGTCAGGGTCATGGGTCACGGGTCATGGGTCACGGGTCACGGTCATGGGTCACGGGTCATGGGTTTTGGGTTTAGATTTTTGGGTTAGGGTTTTGGGCTAACAGGCCCTAAGGCCTCAAATATGAAAAAGGGAAATGGGTTTTGGGCCGCAACCAAGGCCCTAAGGCCTTTTGGGTTTTTAAAATGAAATAACTAAAAATAAAAACTGAAAGGGTTGGGCTTTTGGGCTAAAACCCGAAATGGCCTAAGGCCCGTGGGGAAACAGAGATGGCCCGAAGGCCTGGGTGCCCGGAGAAGACCACCGGAGCTTCCATAGCTCCGGCCGACGTCAAAACTACAACCTAGACCCCGATCTAGGTATCAAAATGAAGCACTAGAGGAGAGGAGTAAGTTTATACCTTGGGTTCGCCGTGAAACGACTTGTGGTGGCCGGAAAATCCCTCGGAAAACACATACTCGCCGGAAAATTGGGTGTACCTCCACCCTTGCCAAAAACACTCCAAAACCTTGAAAATTCATGAACCCAACTTAGTAACTACATTTAACCAACCTCTAACAAGACTAAGAAGGGAGAAACCATGCTTACCCAACCGGAAAACAAACTAAATTCGCCGGAGGTGCTCGTACCCTCTTGGCGCCGTGAGCAAGGGAGAGAGAGAGAGAGAGAGCTAAGGTTTGATGATGATGATGGTGGCTGTGTCCTCAAGCAGGTGCGATAATGGGTGTGTGTGTGTGGGTGTTGTCACGGGTAGAAGAGGAAGAAGAGGAAAGATAGAGTTTTTGAAAGAGAGAAAGAAAGATGCAGACAAACCAAAACAAAAGAAAAGAAAAGAAAAGAAAAAGAAGAAGGAGAAGAAGAAAAAGGTGTCACGGAAGGGGGGGGACAAAAGAGAAAAAGTAAGGGAGTTAGGGTGCTGCCACGTGGCAGCCTAGGGTAGAGAAATCATTTAAATTTTCAGATCTTGATTGTGTAACAAAATGAGGACCAAAGTGATAATTCTATAAATTTTTAGGGAGAATTACAGAATTATCCTTATAAGCAGGGGCGGGTGTAACAATCTACCCCCCTTATAGAAATTTCGTCCTCGAAATTTACAACCTTAAGTAAATAAAAACGGATACTGATTTCTCATCAAGTCTTCCGTTTCCCACGTCGCTTCTTCAACAGCGTGGTTCCTCCAAAGAACTTTCACCAACGGAACGACCTTGTTCCTCAACACCTTATCCTGCCGATCAAGGATAGCCACGGGTTCCTCCACGTAGCTAACGTCTTGATTTATCTCCAGTGGCTCCACTTGAATAATATGTGAGGGATCTGATACATATTTCCGAAGCATAGAAACATGGAAAACGTTGTGAATCATCGACAACTCCGGTGGTAGCTCCAAGCGGTAAGCAACTGCACCAATTCTCTCAGTAATCTCATAAGGACCGACATATCGAGGACTCAGCTTTCCTCGCTTACCAAAACGAACAACCCCTTTCCAGGGAGACAACTTCAAGAATACAAAGTCCCCGACCTTATACTCACGATCCTTGGAATGTTTGTCCGCAATGCTCTTCTGTCGATCCTGCGCTGTCTTTAGATTTCTTTTAATCAGCTGGATGTTAGCATTTGTGGTGTCCACAATCTCTGGTCCCACTAACACCCGTTCGCCGACCTCTGTCCAACATAACGGCGTCCGACACACTTTTCCATACAAAGCTTCAAAAAGTGCCATGCCGATGCTCGAATGATAGCTGTTATTGTATGCAAACTCAGCCAACGGTAGATAGCTATCCCAATTACCCTTCCACTGGAGGACAGACACTCTCAACATGTCCTCCAACGTCTGAATGGTCCGCTCAGACTGACCATCGGTCTGTGGATGATAAGCAGTGTTGAACAGCAACTGAGTACCCATGGCAGTATTAAAAGCTTTCCAAAATCTGGAAGTAAATCTGGGATCTCTGTCTGAAACAATGGATACGGGTACACCATGAAGTCTGACGATATTATCGATGAACAACTTCGATAACTTCTCCAGTGAGTAAGTCTGTCGAACCGGCAAGAAATGAGCGGTCTTAGTGAGTCGATCCACAATCACCCAAATGCCGTCCAGTCTCGCCTGTGTCCTCGGCAACCCATACACAAAATCCATGGTGATGTCTTCCCATTTCCAAGCTGGTATCGGAAGATTCTGCATTAGTCCTCCAGGCCTTTGCCTCTCGGCCTTTACCTGCTGGCAAATGATGCATCTACTCACATAATCCGCCACATCCCGCTTCATTCCAACCCAGTTATAGAACGGACGGATAGTGCGATATAATTTGGTACTTCCTGGATGCATGGCATATGCTGAAAGGTGTGCTTCATCCAGAATCTCCTTTTTCACTGCTTCGTTATCCTTAGGCACGTACAACCTGTTCTCCAACATCAAGGCTCCATCCTTCCGAATGCTAAATTCTTTCCTTTTTCCCTCTGAAATCAAACCCTTTATGACCGCACACTCCGGATCAAGTTTCTGGGCCTCTATAACCATGTCCACCAAAACAGGTCTAACTTGGAAGTGTGCCAACCAAGTTCCTTGATCACCCTCGTTCACCACAACACCCGTTTCTCGAAGAGAAAATAGTAGCGGAACATGGATAGCTCTAAGTGATGTAAGTTGTCCATGATATTTCCGACTGAGTGCATCCGCTACTACATTGGCATGTCCGGGATGATATTCGATCGTGCAGTTATAGTCACTGATGAGCTCCATCCACCTTCTCTGCCTCAAATTCAAGTCTTTCTGTGTAAAGATATACTTGAGACTCTTATGATCAGTGAAGATGCGACACTTCTCACCGTACAAATAGTGTCTCCAGATCTTCAGAGCGAACACAACTGCACCAAGTTCCAAATCATGAGTAGGGTAGTTTCTCTCGTGGGTCTTGAGCTGTCTGGAAGCATAAGCAATGACTCTTTCATGCTGCATCAGTACACAACCCAAACCTGAACTAGATGCATCCGTGTAGATTTCAAACTCGCCGCTATCGTCTGGAAGGATAAGAACGGGAGCTTGAGTGAGACGTCGTTTCAGCTCCTGAAAACTCCGCTCACAATCTTCATCCCACTTAAATTCAACCCCTTTCCGAGTCAACTTACTCAAAGGCAAGGCAATTGCTGAGAAACCCTGCACAAAACGTCGGTAATAGCCAGCCAGACCTAGAAAACTCCTCACCTCTGTAACAGTCCTCGGTTGCTCCCATGTAGTTATTGCCGACACCTTCTGAGGATCCACACTAATTCCTTCGGCAGATACCACATGTCCGAGAAAGCTGATCTGGTTAAGCCAAAACTGACATTTGGTGAACTTAGCATACAGCTGCCGACTTCTCAACCTTTCCAGCACCAACCTTAAATGTTTCCTGTGTTCGTCAACACTTTTGGAATAAATCAGAATGTCATCGATGAACACAATCACAAACCGGTCCAGATATGGTCTGAAGACTCTGTTCATCAAATCCATGAACGCTACAGGAGCATTCGTCAATCCGAAAGGCATGACACGAAATTCAAAGTGTCCATACCTAGTACGGAAGGCAGTCTTCGGTACATCTTCCTCTCGAATTAGCAGCTGATGATAACCTGAACGAAGATCAATCTTAGAAAACATCTGAGCGCCTTTTAGCTGGTTAAACAGATCATCGATCCGAGGCAGAGGATAACGATTCTTCACCGTCACCTGGTTCAGCTGCCGATAGTCGATGCAAAGTCTCATCGAACCATCCTTCTTTTTAACAAAAAGAACGGGAGCACCCCAAGGAGACATGCTGGGTTGGATATAACCTTTATCCACTAACTCCTGAAGTTGAAGCTTCAATTCCCTCAACTCTGCTGGTGCCATCCGATAAGGTGGTAACGAAATAGGGTCTGTACCTGGAAGTAAATCGATGGTGAATTCAATTTCCCTCGCAGGTGGCAACCCTGGTAGATCTTCCGGAAAAACATCGGTGAATTTCTTCACCACTGGTACATCTTTAGGACTCAACGAAGGTTTATCCCTCGTCACTACGTGGGCTAGAAACCCTACACATCCCTTAGACAACAACTTAGAAGCGCGGATAGCAGAAATAATACTATTAGGAAGGATTCGTCGCTCACCCTGAAATGTGATCGACGGTCGTCCAGGCCGATTGAACGTCACAGATTTCTCCCAACACGCGACATAAGCACGATGCCTGGAGAGCCAATCCATTCCCAAGATAACATCGAACTCCACCAAATTGAAGGGAACCAGGTTAGCTTCCAGTGTTTCCCCTTCCACCACTACCGGGCAACCTCTAAACTCCCACTGTGCACAAAACAACTCTCCATGCGGCATTTGTACAAGCATATCATACCCAAGCGGTGTAGGTTGCGAATTTAGATTCGGTGCAAATGAGGAAGACACAAATGAAAAAGTAGCACCTGGATCAATTAGGACTCTCGCCCAATTACCACAAATAAGTAACGTACCAGTAATAACTTGGGGGTCCTGATCAGCCTCCTGCTGAGTCATGGCGTTGATACGTCCATGAAACTGGGGTCCTGCACCACCGTCACGGCCACCTCGAGCCCTAAAACCTCGGTTGTTACGACCTGCTCGATTTCCTTGAGGGCGGCTACCTGATGCTGTACCAAACTGCTGTGGCTGCCTCTGAGTGGAAAATTGAGAATTTTGGCTTCCACTCCCACTGTCACTTCGAGTATAGTTACCGCCATAACTGGAGCTCGGGTTACTCCCTCCACTGTAACTCGGCGCAGAAGCATAACTCTCGGCGGGTCGCTCAGATGGGCAATATCTGGCAATATGTCCCGTGCCTCCACACCTGTGGCACGTAATGGGGGATCTGAAGTGACTGAAGGATCGTCTCCCAGATTCATTGCCTGAGCCTTCGCTAGAAGAACCTGAACCCTGGCCTTGACGTTTGAAGGAATGAGAATGTCGAGGGCCAGCATAATTAGATGGACCAGCAGCTTCTCTCATGCTCCGGGATCGAAATCCACGACCCCTCTGGTTCTGGTACCGAGGTCGGTCTTGATACCTTGGTGGTCCCTGAAACTGTAACTGCGCCTGCGCCTGTGCCTGCGCCTGATGCTGAGTCTCCCACCTAGACTGTTTAATCCTCAAGCAAGTCTTAATCATGTCCTCGTAACTCCTGTGCCTTATTGCTGCCACTGCTTCACGATAATCAGGATTCAAGCAAATCAGTAACTGGACCATCCTTTCACTTGGGTTTCCATAAGTCCCTGCATGATGTCTCGCCAGACGCCGAAAAGTACAGTCTACCTCCGTGATACTCAAATCGCCCTGGCGAAACTCCAAGAATTGTTGCCTCATCCTAAGCTGATAACTGGGACTCAAGAAATAATCGCTGAAAGCCTTCCTGAAGTCAACCCAATTCATTGGATCATTAGGTGGACGAGGCCTCACCGATTTCCACCAAAGTTTAGCGTCCCCCTTCATAAAATACGTTGCAGTGTCCACCCATTCATTTTGCGGGCATCTCATGCTCTCCAAGGTGTCCTCCACCTGTTCAAGCCACTCCTCGGCCTCCGGACAAGCCCCAACTACATTAAGATCTGGAATACCATGGCTCCGAGCAATCTCAATATACGTGCGACTCGGTCGATTAGTGAAAGCATTCCGTATAGCATTTGTTAACTGCTGAATTCCTCCCCCTAAACCAGAACGAGTACGACGAGGCACATTCCCACCAGTGGGATCCATAATTCTGAAAAGAGGCAAGAAAGATTTAGAATAACTAGAGATTAAGAATGTAATGAGGATTATGACTACCAAATGGTGGAATGAAATCCTAAATATGCTCTGAACTAACCATGCTCTGATACCAATCTGACACGCCCCGACCCCGAGGTCCTAGAGACATCGAGATGGTCACGTGCTGGCCGACACCCGAAGGGTGACGAAACCATTTAATTAAAACAAAAACTGAGAAAAAGTAAACTAAAGTACGCAATAAAGGCTAAAAACCCCAAATAAAAGTTCAACTTCTAAAAATTGAAATTAGGTAAACACACAACACGTCCAGAGCATAATTCTAATACAGAGTACAAACAGAACTAAGAATAAAGAAGTGCTATTACAATAAGTGGCGAAGCGGAGCGAATATGACACAAATCACTGGTAGGGGAACGCCTCGTAGCTTAGGTCGTACTCCTCGTTCCAAGGTCCTGAAGGGGGCGCAAAACAAAGGTGAATGGACCAAGTTTATATATACAGTACTAGTAAAACAGTTATCAACATACTAACCCCCAGGTTTATGAAAACACAAGTATAATGGTAAAAATAGGTTTTCCGAAATCTAGCATGTCGTGCAATGTCTCAAATCATAAATCGCATAAATAATAAACACTAGTGAATGTCCGATATAACACTTCAGGCCCCATGCCGGCTCCCCGTCTCTGAGCAGACAGTCAGAGGAAAATACACTTCAGGCCCCTTGACGGCTCCCCGTCTCTGAGCAGACAGTCAGAGGAAAATACACTCCAGGCCCTATGCCAACACCAAACCGTCGCCCGGGACGGACCGGATCTATCCCTTCGTCCCGTAGCGGAAAGGACCACTAGGTAAGTACAAAACCAGTGAACATACATATATTGAAAATCAACTTCATAGTATAAAGTCATCCATCATCTATACTATAAAGAAGTGTTCTAAACATGTTCTAAATATCATATCGTCATCCATCAGATATTCTATAAGAACATGGGTTATAGGAAAAATAGTAATAATTCAAACTAGCCTTAGTAAGCATGTTATCTCGTAAAACGTTCATAAAACATAATCGTAAAGTCATGCTTTTCTGTGTATGCAATTCTACCATTAAAACATGCATTTTTAGAAGGGGTCCACTCACCGTACACCGAGGGTGCAAGCTGTACCAAATAGGAATAATGGACTCACCGCTAAGAATCGCACCTAAACACATAATTGAGTACTTTCAGTCAAACTCCACTCAAACGATTGAATTTGAGAACACGGACATCGGAAACGGGTTTAGAACGTCGAAATTAGCCTAGGAGGGTCCCCGCACGAAAACATAAAAAGTCAACGGTCAAAGTCAACGTTGACAGTTGACTAGTCAAAGTCAAAAGTCAACGTTGACCGTTGACCCGGTCAACGGTCAACGGGTCAAAGTCAACATGTCAGAGTCAACGGGTCAAACGAGTCAACGGGTCCACGGGTCCGGGTCAGGGTCATGGGTCACGGGTCATGGGTCACGGGTCACGGTCATGGGTCACGGGCCATGGGTTTTGGGTTAGGGTTTTGGGTTTAGATTTTTGGGTTAGGGTTTTGGGCTAACAGGCCCTAAGGCCTCAAATATGAAAAAGGGAAATGGGTTTTGGGCCGCAACCAAGGCCCTAAGGCCTTTTGGGTTTTTAAAATGAAATAACTAAAAATAAAAACTGAAAGGGTTGGGCTTTTGGGCTAAAACCCGAAATGGCCTAAGGCCCGTGGGGAAACAGAGATGGCCCGAAGGCCTGGATGCCCGGAGAAGACCACCGGAGCTTCCATAGCTCCGACCGACGTCAAAACTACAACCTAGACCCCGATCTAGGTATCAAAATGAAGCACTAGAGGAGAGGAGTAAGTTTATACCTTGGGTTCGCCGTGAAACGGCTTGTGGTGGCCGGAAAATCCCTCGGAAAACACGTACTCGCCGGAAAATTGGGTGTACCTCCACCCTTGCCAAAAACACTCCAAAACCTTGAAAATTCATGAACCCAACTCAGTAACTACATTTAACCAACCTCTAACAAGACTAAGAAGGGAGAAACCATGCTTACCCAACCGGAAAACAAACTAAATTCGCCGGAGGTGCTCGTACCCTCTTGGCGCCGTGAGCAAGGGAGAGAGAGAGAGAGAGAGCTAAGGTTTGATGATGATGATGGTGGCTGTGTCCTCAAGCAGGTGCGATAATGGGTGTGTGTGTGTGGGTGTTGTCACGGGTAGAAGAGGAAGAAGAGGAAAGAGAGAGTTTTTGAAAGAGAGAAAGAAAGATGCAGACAAACCAAAACAAAAGAAAAGAAAAGAAAAGAAAAAGAAGAAGGAGAAGAAGAAAAAGGTGTCACGGAAGGGGGGGGACAAAAGAGAAAAAGTAAGGGAGTTAGGGTGCTGCCACGTGGCAGCCTAGGGTAGAGAAATCATTTAAATTTTCAGATCTTGATTGTGTAACAAAATGAGGACCAAAGTGATAATTCTATAAATTGTTAGGGAGAATTACAGAATTATCCTTATAAGCAGGGGCGGGTGTAACAGTAAAACTGATGATGCACATATTTTAATCGAAAATTGAAAATTATTAAATGTTTATGGGGTGGCCCCCCCCCTTAAAAAAAAAAAAGAAAGCTTATGCCAACTAATACCACATGATTCTAAAAACTGATGCTGAATAATTGTTTATGGGGTGGGCGCACCCCCCCCCCCCAAAAAAAAAACTTATGCCAACTAATACCACATGATTCTAAAAACTGATGCTGAACAAGTATTAAGTTGAAAATTATTAAATGTTTATTGGAGGAAGAGTGTGACATCCCACATCGCCCAGGGGAGTAATCCTTAAATGTATAGTCCCATCCCTACCTAGCACGAGGCCTTTTGGGAGCTCACTGGCTTCGGGTTCCATAGGAACTCCGAAATTAAGCGGGTAGCGCGCGAGAGCATTCCCAGGATGGGTGACCCATCGGGAAGTTCTCGTGTGAGTTTCCAGAAACAAAACCGTGAGGGTGTGGTCGGGGCCTAAAGCGGACAATATCGTGCTACGGTGGTGGAGCGGGCCCGGGAAGTGGTCCCCCCCGGGCCGGGATGTGACAATTTGGTATCAGAGCCTAACCCTGGTTGTGGTGTGCCGACGAGGACGTCGGACCCCTAAGGGGGCTGGATTATGACATCCCACATCGCCCAGGGGAGTGATCCTTAAATGTATATTCCCATCCCTACCTAGCACGAGGCCTTTTGGGAGCTCACTGGCTTCGGGTTCCATAGGAACTCCGAAGTTAAGCGAGTAACGCGCGAGAGCATTCCCAGGGTGGGTGACCCATCGGGAAGTTCTCGTGTGAGTTCCCAGAAACAAAACCGTGAGGGTGTGGTCGGGGCCCAAAGCGGACAATATCGTGCTACGGTGGTGGAGCGGGCCCGGGAAGTGGTCCCCCTGGGCCGGGATGTGACAAAGAGGGGGATTCCCCCCAACCCCACTCCCCCTCAAAATTTATGCCAACTGATTCTGCATGATTCTATAAGCTTATGCTGCATAAATATTAATTAAAAAAAGTTTAAATACTAAACTAATTCATAATCCATTCGTATTCTAGCTAATATACATGATAACTATACTGCAAAAAACAAAAGCAACTCAATGAAAACAAAAGTGGCAAAACAAAAAATCACCTTCACCAACACTCGATCAATAAAAACTAAATCAAAATCTTCAAAGACTAAAAATCGTGCCTGCAAAAACCAAAAACAATCAAAAGAAGCTTAATGCGAACAATAAAAAATTGAAAAATTAGAGACTCGTTTTCAAAATCTAAATCGAAATAAATTCAAAAACACACAACTCATTCAAAATTGGAGTAGATAAACTTGCGAAAAGAAAATTTAAACATAAAACTAGAAGAACAATTTACCTTCGAATAAACTTGAGAGATAAACTTCGGAGAGGAAGAAAAATAGCAGAGAAATGAAAAAAGAAATTGAATGATTCAAATAGAAGAGATTAAATCTAAAGCTATATTTCCGTTAATCTTCGCTGATCACGTTTAACATAAAAGGGAAGGGTAAATACATAACTCCGTTTCTAATGGAAAAATAGGACATGATGTCAACTTACATGGGTTTAAAAAATGTCTCTCCTTGAAATGTTTTAAAAGTTTAGTCTCAATATATAATTAAGTATTGAAAGTATACTCTAAGTGTAATTTTTCCTATAATATTTTGGTTTGAATAAAATTAGGATAAATTACATTTTACACCCTTAAGTCTGGGGGCAATTGCAATCACATACAATATCTTTAAAACATTTCAATTTCATACATAAACTAGTATTTAGTTGCAATTTCATATATCCGTTTGTCAAACCGTCAATTTGACCGTTAAGTGATGATGTGGCTACTATAGGTCCTCATATTTTTGCTGACGTGGCAATCATTGTGCCAAGTAAATACAAATAAATTATTAAAATAAAATTTTAATGATTCAATTGGGAGCTTTATATATAGAGACAAAAACTTTCACTATATTTCGAGGAACTCTGTTAGTTTTTAAATATGTCAAGGAGACAAAAACATAAAAACAATTAAAGCCCAACCCAATAACATGGAACAATGCTTTAAATACAAGTCATACCCCTAAGACTTTAGGGCTGTTAATAGAACATAACCCTCACAATTCCAACAAAATTAATACGTGACATAAACTCAACTCATCCTCGACTATTTCTGCAGAATCAGTTTTGAAACTATATATAAAATCAATTTTTATCCTTTATTACTAGAATCAGTTCAATCTGTCCTCGATCGTTTTTGTAGAATCAGTTCAACCTGTCCTCGGCCATTTTTGCAGAATTAGTTCAATCCGTTCTGTTTATATTTGCATAATCAATTCAATCCGTTCTCGACCATTTTTGCTCTATTTTTGCAGAATCAATTTAACCTGTCGTTGACCATTGTTGCAGAATCAGTTCAACTCGTCTCGGCCATTTTGCAAAACCAGTCTAACCCATCCTTGATTATTTTTGCAGAATCAGTTCAACTTGTCCTCAATCATTGTTGCAGAATCAGTTCAACCTATCCTCGACCATTTTTACAGAATCAGTTCAACCCGTCTTCGACCATTTTTACAAAATCGGTTCAACCCGTGTTCGATCACTACGCAGAATCAGTTCAACCCATCCTTGATCATTTTTGCAGAATCAGTTCAACCTATCCTCGATCATTTTTGCAGAATCAGTTCAACCCATCATCAACTATTTTTGCAGAATCAGTTCAACATTTCATTGATCATTTTTGCAGAGTTAGTTCAGCCTGTCCTCAACTATTATTGCAGAATCAGTTCAAGCTGCCCTTAACCATTTTTGTAGAATCAATTCAACTCGTTGTTAACCATTGTTGCAGAATCAGTTCAACCCGTCCTCAACCATTTTTGCAAAATCAGTTCAATCGCCCCGACATCTGTTGCTTCGAGGTCAAGGACTCGGTTGAGAGGTTCGTCGTGCTTCAGTTTGGTGTTTGCCCCTTTCGTTGGAACTCCTTTAAGGGCTTTTAGATTACTCATTTAAATGTGCCTTTTGCTTTTCCTTTCTGGTTTTTTTGTTTGTGCTCAGTTTTACTGCTGAGAAAGTGAGGAAGAAAGTAAAGTACAGAAATTTAGGAATTTGCACGTGCAACACGACCTCGACATCGAATCAATGAAAAACGAAGAAATCGGAACAAAATTGAACTGGATCTGAGGGGCTTCTCACCGATTGCCAGTCTTTCAAGCTTTACTCTAACTTCACCTTGGGCCTATTGTGAAAGAAAAATTTTATTCGAACATAATAATTATCTTTCCATAGCCAATTTAAAAATTTTATCTTACAAACTTCCTGTTTTACCCTAAAAAAATGTTTGGCGTAGAAAGAAAATTGTTATGAAAAAAATCACAACATAGAAAATGCAATCACCACCAACTGTAGATCCCATGGTTGTTTGAGAGAGAGAGAGACACACACAGAGACAGAGACAGAGAGATAATTGATTCCTATGATAATCCCAGCCAAGCGTCTAATGTAGCACTTGGTCATCTTGCATGGCGACTACTTCTTTTATCACTTATCAGTTCAACATTAGGGTTTTGAAGGTAGGCCACAAATTGATGAATTAGAGTGGCTGGGAATAAAATTTGACCTTTCTTTTTTCTTTCCTAGGGAGAGAAAGAATTGAGAGAGAAAAAGACACTGTGGGTGCTGAAGACTCGATGACCGCCAAGAGGGTGGAGATTGTTGTCGTGTGCAAGTTTCTTTGCTTTTGTGATTTTTATTTTATGTTTTCTTTGATTAAGGGTTCCGACCAAAACAAAGTTTGATTAAGGGCTTAAGGGGAATAATGTAAAAGATTTTTATAAGGTGGGATTGAAAAGATAATACTTGAGTTTAAATAAAGTCACCTTACCACTATAAAGGGTATATTTATAACTTACACTCTAGAGAAAAAAGACTAATGATGACATCTTTTACATGTATTAACTTTTGTCATTCCTTGAAATGTTTAAAAAGTGTTGTTTCAATATAAAATTAATTATTAAAAATTTACTCTATGTGTAATTTTCATCTTCCCCGACCCACTGCTCATATTCCCCTCTCTCTCTTTTTCAGCCAGCAACATAAAAATGGTCGAATCTACTCTGCTTCGCCACATTCTTTTCACCATCTCTATTGCTTTTCGTTTCTATCATCCCGTTCTACCTCTTCTTCTACCTCACCTTCACCTCTAAGAAACCATCTCCACCATCCGCTTTAGAACCTCACCGCACCCCCCTTTGCTCCGATGCCACACTAGATTACTTCCTTCCTCTTCCCAATCTCATTTTGCAACAATGGAGCGAGTTGCTATGGCTTGTAGCAATGTCGCCCATTGGACCCCTGTAAGATTCTGGAGTCGACAATGTGAATCTTGGTGAGATGGCGGCAGCATCGTCGTCAAATCCGACAAAGAAGAATAAGGGATTGGGATGGATAAAGTGGGTGAGATCATGAGAGGGTGGTTGTATGTGGTGTGTGAGATTCTACATGTTGGGTGCCGATGCAAATTTCCGTTGTCTTCAGTCTTGACAAAAATGCACCTGCAAAACAATCAACTCCTTTGATCAGAGACCTAAGCCTCACGTGCACACGAGGTGGGAGAGGTGGGGTTAGGTCAACGGATCTCTGATGCCTAAGTTAGTTTCTCTAAGAGAGTAAAGTGTTTAAGGCTTCTTTAGGGTTGCAAAAGCCCTGAAAATTTGGTAGAATATGGGGTATTTATAGAGATAGGGCCGGCTATAGTGTTTAATGGAGAGATTGTTGATGTATTATTCCTTCCTAATGCTAGAATATGTTTAGTATAATGGCACAAGCAAGGGTGTCGAATCCACAGGGACTAATTGGACTTATGTAACTACTTGTTTTGCAAGAACTCTATGAAATGAATCAAACTAAACAAAATAGGCAGATTTGTTGTTGTAACTTGAAAGCATAAGAAAATGAAGTAAACACAAATAAATGAATCAACAACTAATAAAATGGGATAGTTCCAATGGAAATGAAGCTAGGGATTCGGTTTCACCATTACTCAACTAAGTCCATGTTTGTTAAGTTAGTTTGTACTCATTCATCTACCTATTTCTTGAGTTTGTTTCACTTGGATATGATCAACCATATGATGTGTGGATTTGATCAAATGTCTCTAATCATGAACCTAATTGTGATGTGCAACTTTGGTTCCTAATCAAGAGTATGTAATGCACAAGAAACTTTCATAAAACCAAAGGGAATAACTCGGCAGGATGTTTGCTAAACATTCCCTTCATTCATTCACATATCTACCAAGATTATGCATGATGTGTGTTTTAATCTTGGCTACACAACTTAGTGATTAATTCAAATGATGATCAAACATTAAAATCAACACACTAAGTCACCATAAAATCAGAGAATGAAACAAGAAATAGATGGACAAACTGAGCATTCTAACTTAATTACATGGCAAACTTTGCAAGGTTACATCGAATCCCTAGAGGAAGATTAGTTACACTTCATGTTTACAAAGGTTTAACATAAAAATAGATAACATGAGTGAACATAGAATTAAGAAGAAGAAACCCTTGAAGCAAAACTGATGTTGAATTCCTTGAGGAGTTGCCTTCGGGGTTGGTTCTCCAAGTGTTGTTGATGAAGGTAGATTGGTTATGGTTGAATGGTTTCTGCCCTTGGGACAGAAATGGACAGAAGATGAAGTGAAATGGGAGGGGTTATGCGTGTGTAATGGACTGAATGAAGAAGAAAAATGCGGAACCCTTGTTGTGTGAAGTGAGACTTGTTTTATAGAAAGGAATATGGCTCCAACATTCAGATTGGATCTCCTCTGCACAAGTGAGCTGGAAGAGCATAAAATGAGCTAGAATTGATGGGTTTCTGAGGTGGTGGACGCACGGCACTAAGGATTATGCATGAATGTTGTTTGTTTAATTGAGCTACATGTGCACTTGCTGCAACAAGTGAGTGGTAAATCTGGAAGTGGTTGTACAGGCTGGAAAGGGGAAGAAAGCACACGGCATGGACAAGGAGGAGCTGGAATCACATGGAATGATGGGATGAATGGATTTCTGGAATGATGAAGTGGAGAAAGGTAATGGAATGGAAGGTCAGATTGTGAATCATGCATGTGAATGCATGTTTTGGTGTTAGAACATGGAATCTGCATGGTATGATTGTGTTTGTTGGTGTCAAGATGGCTGAGTGAATTAAGTAATGGAAGTGCATGTTCTTGGTGCAAAAGGGAGCTGGAATGGCATGGGAAGCACGGAATGGATGTGTGGAATCTGTTTTAGAGCTAGAAGTGCATAAATGAGCTGGAATGGCATGGGAGTACACGGCAAGGTTGCAAACATGCATGTGAATGCATGTTTTGGTGTTGGAATCCCCTAATCTGACTTCAATGCTTTTGCCTTGCTTAGAATCACCCAATATGGCCGAATTGCACCACTTAACACTTCCACATCTTTTCCTGAAATTCAAGCAGTCACATGTTTCCTAGATTCTTCATTTGGACTTCAATTTAACTCCCTAGAATCCTCTCCACGTTTAGAATAATGCTCAGCTACCAAAAGGAACGTTTTTAATTCATTTGCCTTCCCATTGATCCAAATTCACCCTTGGCTGCACACTAACACCAAATTAGGTAAAATGCAACTAGTTTAATCCAAAACAATCACAAAGACGCCAAATAATGAAGATATAAATGTATACAAAATGTGACTTATCAGAGATGTTCTCTAAATATTCCCAAGATATTAAATAGGAAATAATATCTTGAGATAATGGTGTAATTATCCCTAAGTGATTTAAATTAGGATTACTTACTTGATTAGAGTTAATCTTCAATTGGGAATGTATTAAAGATAGGATTTGGGTAATTAATCCTTCTCTTTAATTCCTTGCCAAGGACAGGTGAGCTGTGGGCAGCCGTATTCAACTGTTGTGACCTCCAAAGGTGTGAGCTACACGTGGGAACTGTTGGAAATGTGCCCTAAAACCAATCATATGATGATACTTTACGGACATTTCACAAAGTTAAACTAATGTAGTTTAACTGTAAAGGGCAAAGATTATTGTTTGAGCCGTCTCATATAAATGTTATATGCTTAAACGATAAGTCCAAGGAATATGTGATTGGAAGAATGCGATCTAAAGAAGTTAGATTCATGAGACCATTCTTTCGTTGACACATCCTAAACGTTCCTGATCATAGGATTGTCAATTGGGCATTGACAGTCCGTTAAGATCAGTACGTGCTATGTCTTCTCTCAGAGAGAGTGACTAGTCTCGAGTCATTGGTGTGTGTGACATCAAGACAAGTACGTAGGTGCTCAATAGAGAATGAGTTCACTGAACACGATCAACGAAGAGTTCTCATATTCATGTCACATGAGAACTCATGGTTGGGATAATGCAAATTAGTCTTTTGACCTGAGGCATCACAGTTGTCTTGTGGTTAGGTCCTTAATCTTTGATTATGTCAAAGTCACTCCATCAAGAGGGTGTCCACGACATCGTTGGGGTTAAGCCACTTAGCCATGGAGGCAAGTGAATGCGCAACAAGGGATCTCTAACCTTCAAACTGTTTGAGGGAGAATACTCTATGATATGATTGAGAATCTTTGGCCAAAGTATGAATGAGATTTAGGAATGTGTTCCAAATCACATTCAAGGTAATCATATAAGCACAAGACTCACATTGGATAGTAGACATGAATAAACTATCAAACCAAACAATGTGGTCAAGAGTATTGTATTAGAGAAAGACCGTATTGCATTTGTAATCCTAAGACTGAATAGGTTCTCCACCTCTTCTGATTAGCTTGGGTAACCATGACATGCTGCTAGGCGTCAACCATGGTTTGTGGAAGCCCTAAAAGTGTATTATCACTAACGGGAGAATTGAAAGTAAGTTTCAATTCACAATCGATTAGAAAGAGTTTTAATCGCCCACTGCCTCGCTAAAAGGAACCTAATGGATCGTTCACCGAGTAAGGTAGAGTTTGAAGAAACAACGGAGATGAGTAAGAATAATTAAATGGTTTAATTATTTATCTAAGGCTAGGATTAATTAATATGTTAATTAATCAAACGAATAAGTTCGTTAAAGACCTCGGGTTAGTTTTGGGCCGCAAGGCCCAATGGGATTTGAATGTCAAGCCCATTAACTCAAGTTGTATGACAACTTGAATAAACAAAGGGCTTGAAAGCCCAATAAACCCTATAGGCCGGCCATGTTAGAAGAATAGGGCTTTTGGTCCATTAGGTCACTTATTTGAAGGGACTATATAAGTGACTTTATAGCCTAAAATTCATTAAGGGTTGTTTTTGGGGAAAGGATGAGAATACAAGCTCTCCTTTCTCTCTAAAATTTCGGCCACCTTGGAGGGATCATCTAGCAATCAAACTCCTCCAAGGTCACTCATTTCTTCTTCATTATGCCTTGGTGATGAATCATTAGAGGTTCTCAATTTTGGGAACTTTGGAGAAACCTTTTTTTTATCCATCCAAATCCATAGATCTAAGATGCAAGGAATGAAGACCCTCTCTTTGGGTGATTAGCCGTTGTTTAAATACAAAGAGGAATCTACAAAGGTATATATTTCAACTCACTTTGTTTTGAGTTGATTATTGGTTCACCATTTTACTAGGCTTTGAACATTCATGGGTAATGTTTTGTTTTTAAGTGCATGCTAGCATGATTCCGCCTTTAATTTGTTAATTGCATGCTAATGATGTTGCTTAAATGAACATGTCATCTTCCAAAATAATCCTTCAGGAACATCTGAGAAGCCTGCCCATTTATTGAGGGTAATCTTGTTTTTCTTGAATAAAAGTCCATGTATCGCCTCTAGAATTTTTGGATTATTTTAGGCTCCACAAATGCCCCCACACCTACTGTGCTGCATACAGGAAAATGATAGTAAGTGTAGGAATCCCAAGCTGCTTAGGCTTGTAGAATTCTTTCCCAATTTGAACTTGATCTTTTTTCTTGATTTGGAGATAGACTTCTTCAAGGAAAATGAAAATAATTGCCCCTAACACCTATTTAATTCTACATTAAGAAGGGGATCATATAAATTTGGAGAACAATCATTATTCTAACAAGGAAGAGAAGCCAGAGGAAATTTTTATTCCCCCTCCTTTAGCATTCTTCTTTTCTTGCCTTTGCAAAGAGTCGTCTCTCGTTGTAGTTCTTCTTCTCAGTGCTATACCAAGGTAAGAAAAAAATTGAATTTTCTTCTTCTTGAATTTTTTTTAGGAGTCTTGGGACTTGAAAAATTGGCTTGGTAGGTGCCAAGAAGGTGTGAGTGGCGTGGCAAGAATGCCACGGGGCTGCAGGTGGTGCGGCAAGAGGGTCGGCTTAGCTTGGCTGAGGTGTTGGCGATGCTAGGGCGTTGAAAGGTTGGCTCGGGCGGAACCTTGAGAGCTGCAAGGCAAAGGCCAGTGCAGCAGAGATGCGAGAAAAAGGGAGAGTTCGGCTTGGGCTGGTTCTTGATCTTTGGTGGCCTGGGTCGCATGACCCGACCTTGTTTCTTGGGGCCCTTAGTGCACGAGCGGAAATGGGAAAGGAGGCATGGGCCTCCCCCCGCGTTGGGTCGGCTTGCATGCAAAAGAGAGAGGGCCGAGAGGTTTTAGGCCTGGTTGGGATGCTTGGTGTGCGAGGAAGAGAGAGGGGAAGGAGGCGCAGGCCTCCCCCTTATGCTGGGCTAAAATGGCTTGGGCCATGGACTGTTGGACATGAAAGAGAGCATGAGGGCCATGAAGCCTAGCGCAGAGGCGCTAGGCTTGCAGTCCTTTTTTTTTTTATTAATTTTTTTTTAAATTTTCTTGTTGCGAGCTGCCTTCTAAATATTTTTCCTTATATTTTTTTGTAGAGACTTTGAAATGTATTCTTCCGATCGCAAAAGTGACGAATATCCTCCACCTTTGTTTCGGCAAGGTGGTTCTTCCGGTAAGGTGGGTTACTTCAAGGCTGCACATGTCAAGATCAATTCTGAAAAGCTGTTTTGGTATTTTCTTGAGGCATACAAGCATGCGATTCCATTAGGGGTTCGCATCAAGCGGGTGAAAGACGAAAGCGGCCATAAACTAAGCGGAGATGGTGCCTCTGCTAGGAAGAGAGCTATCAAATTCCATCCATACTACTTCGTGTTGGGATTTACTTTTCCCATGTCACGTCTTTTCCAGGAGGTGATCCGCGCCTGCTTAGTGCTCCCCAAATACAGTTCGTGCGATGGTGGGCTTCTCAAACTTGAGCAGGTTCTTTGATCTTAGCTTGACCATAAATGAGTTTTGGTACTTCTTTGAGATTGGCCACAAGGAAGGTGTGGGGCAGCTGAGATCTGGCCATAGGCTGCTTAATGCTTCTAGTAAAGGTGATCATAAGTGGGTGAGAGATACCTTGGAGGTGAGCGGAGAGTGGGAGTCTGACTTTTCTCCTGAGCTGCTGTCCTGACTACTTTTATCAGTGGTAAGTGAATTACTTCATTCTTGTCCTGCTTGAATTTTTGTTGAGCTGCTCCATAACTTCAATTAATTGATCATTTTTCTTACTTTGCGTAGATTCGAAGTTTGGCTCAATTCCAAGGACTTCGGTAGATATGAAGAAAGTGCATGTCGCCTTGGGCATTCCTGCTGAGTACTGTGAGTGGCACTGGCTGCTCAGCCTTCTTCGTCAGAAGAAAGGTGGTATGCCTCTGAAGGAAAAAATAAAGCGGGTAAAGGATGAGGTGTTGGCTCGTCCGATCAGTATTGTAGAGCCTATTGCCAATGATGATGGAAAAAAGAGGTATTCCTTACCTGCTTATGAGCCTTCGGATGAGAAGAAGCGAATGACTTCTTCTGCTGCTCGTGGGAGCTCGTCTGCTGTCGAGAAGCTTGTCATTGATCTAACTTCCCCTAAGGGGGCGAAGAAGACGTTTAAGCCTGAGCCTATGAAACCTGCTACTTTGAAGGTGACTGCATCCATTGCTGAGAGACTTGCCCAGCAGAAGGGTTCGATGACACCTCCGGTGTTCGGGTTTGTATCGAAGCGTTCGTCGAGAGTTAAGTTTGGTTCTGATTCTAAAAGGCTAGCCACTATGGGGAGCAGGAAGGTGGATTCTACTGCTAAGGTGACACCTGGGCTTGTTCCTCCTTATACAGTGACTGGCTCGTCTGCTAAGAAGTGGAAATCCACTTGCACGGGTAGTTGTGAGAGATCCACCAAGTTTGAGGTTAGAGGGTTTCCTGAGGTTGTGTGCTGTTGAAGACTGACCTGCTTGAGGACATCGATGTATGCGCCAAGTTCGTTGGCAGTGTTCAGAAAGTTGTCATCCTTTCAGACTCCTTTGAGAAGTGTTTTACCTACTCAAGGAGGTCTTCCCTGATTGCTACAATGCATAAGACTTTAATCCTGGCAGCTGAGTCTATGCACGTTGATCAGGATGCTTTCAAGTGTGCTAAGGAGGCAGAAGTGGCATTGGTGACTCAACTTTGCTCGGCTGTTGAAAAGATCGAAAAGCTCGAATCTGAACTTGCTGTTTTGAAAAGATCTGATGTCTCTGTCCCCACTTCTTTACAACTAGAGATCGCTCATCAGGAGATCACCCATTTAAATGCTAGGCTTAGTGCGACTCAGGCGATGTTGGAAGTTGCAAAGAAGGAAATCAGTTGTGTTTCTCCGGTGGTGGATAACCTTAAACGTGTCAATTCAGAGCTATGATCTGCTTATTTTGCCAAGGACGAGAAGCTTACCTTCATGCATACTGAAGTGCCTCGTCTTAAGGAGGTTGCCAGTAAGCTTGAGTCTAAGGAAGCAGATCTGCAAGGTGCGTTGTCTACTAGCGAGAACTTGAACAAGGAACTGGATGAGCTGTATGGTGCTCACACTGGGCTTGTTAAGGAAAATGTGTAGCTGAAGAACGAGAAAGATGGTCACAAAGTGGCACTCACTTCTTGTCAGGCCGATTTCTACAAGCTTGGCTATGTAGACCATCTTCAGGGTAGGGCATCAAATTATGAGTTTTCTAAGAAGGACTTCAAGACTTTTTCCATTTCTCCAGTTGATGTGCTTGATTTCTCGTTTGAGGTTGCCTTTGGTAGAGCAGCTGAAGGTCAAGCAGTCTAGGCAAGGGCGGCTGAGGATGAGTTGATGGAAGCTTTGGCTACTAGGAGCGGTGTGGCTGCTAAAGGCATGGCAGTCGATGAACCAGTGGTTGCATAGGCTGCCAAGGAGTAGTCGTTTTGCTTAGACATAGGAATTTTCTTCTTTTCCTTTTTGTTCTGCTTTATTTGAACTTTGTTGGTCTTCGAGCCAGTTTATCAATTTGCTAGAAATTTAATAAACAACTTTCCTTGTTTTATTTCAATCCTTCTATTTTGCCATGTTTTTTGGAAAACTTTATCCTAGGACGTTCAATTGGGTGAGTTGCCTTAATGAAGCAGCCGATCCTACGTCATTACTTAGGTTTTAGCTTTGTCTTCGGGGCCTCTAAAGCTTTACCTGCAAGAGTAAAAATGAGAGATTTCTAACTTATAGAGTTGGCGGCCGAACTCGTTGCCTCCGTAGGAAGTAGGCGAGTTCGCGTAGCTACTATAGCGGTGAATCTTGGCTTTGGATAGCTTCGTGAACTTTAGCCCTCTCATGGTGCATTGTGAAATTTTTAACCTATAGGGCCAGTGGTCGAATACATACTTCATGTAGAAAGCAGAGGAGTTCGCGGGGCCACTATGGTTGTATTTTGGCTTTCAAGTGACTTCTTGAGCTTTGGCCTTCCTGGGGCATGTTGTGAGATTTTTAACTTATAGAGCTGTCGGCTGGACTCGTGCTTCTCGTAGGAAGCAAAGGAGGTCCGCGTAGCTGCTATAGTCGTGACACTCGACTTTAGTGGCTTCTTGAGATTTGGCCTTCCCGGGGCATGTTACGAGATTTTTAACGTATAAAACAGTCGACCGGACTCACGCTTCTTGTAGGAAGTAGATGAGGTCCACGTAGCTACTATAATTGTACCTCATCTTTGTCCCAGTAAAACTTAAACCATAAACAATTGGCTGGAAGCGCTGCTTTTAAGTAAGTATGTGAGTCCACGTAGTCATAACAGGCGTAATTCTCGGCTTACGGATTACCTTGGGCTGCCAGCCGTTGGGTCATCTGTTGGGCATCTTACTTACAGAAGCAGACAACCCGCGTAACCACTTCAGGCGTTGTTCCTGGCTCTTGAAGGCTTTTTAGGCATAAGGTGTAGGCGAAATTGCACCTCAGAGTCTATATCCTTCCGAGTCACAACTTTGATTCCGTATGTTGCTTAACTAGTATTGCAACACTTTAAAGCCAAGTCACTTCATGAAGATTTTCACGTCGAAGATGGACTATCTTGTCACACGAATTTTTTCATGGGTAGGGGTCCTGCACTTAGCGTATCTTCCGATTAGAGACCCGGGATCTCGCGAAATTGAATCCTTAAGTTGGCTAAGTCTACTCGAGGGGAAGGACTATCGTGGCCAATTCTAGGAGTCGTCTGACTTAGGTAGTCGCTGTATTCAGGGTAAACTGAGCAGTTGTACCACCCAGCCACGTCTAGATATTTCGGATTAATTTACCCACTCGTATTGGAGAGCACAGGCCATGTCTGAATGGGCAGATGGCGTCTTCTGCTTGTTACATGGGTGGTTGAGGAATTACTTTACCCTCTCGTGCTGGAGCGCTTACGCCATATCTGCAGGGCAGCGGGCGTTTTCTGCTTGTCACAGGGTCGGTTATGGAATCAGTTTACCTTTTCATGCTGGAGCGCTTATACCATGTCTGTAGAGCAGCGGGCATATTTTGCTTGTCATAGGGTTGGTCAATTTGTTTATGCATTTAGCCCAGGCTTGTGAATAATTCCTTCAATCTTCATTGAAAATAAAGGCTTTATTAACTTTGCTCGTAGGTAGTAATGGCATAACAACTGATAATTCTTGGCATGCGAGGTCTTGTTCGTCAAGCTGCTTGAGTATTCAAACTTTTTCCGTCTTAAATAAGGTCCAAGGAATGGTGGGAGGTCACACGTAGTACTTTCTCAGTTTCTAGGAATTCCACTGTTTGTCGATTTTTTTGTCGCTCATAGAGGTGAGGGTGTAGCTGTCCCTTCTGCCTATGATAGGAGCATATTTAGGCGACTTAGTTAGCTTGTTTTCTTGCATTTACATAGCTAGTTTCTATTTATTATAATGATTTAAGCTATTTTTGTGTGTTTGTAGGTTTAAAAGATAAAGAAGATAAAGAAAGTGCATTTTGGAGCTATTTGGAGCAGTTTTGGGCTTGGAATGGATAGCTTGCATATGGAGCAAGGTGGATGGATGAATTTGAAGTCAAAAGAGGCTAGGAACATGCTACAAATCTAGAGAAACAAGTTCAAGACAAAGAAGATAAGGAAAGAGCAAGAAACATGCAACATTATCCAAACAACCTTATCTTATCTAAACCTTATCCAACCTTATCTTATCTTATCCTAACCTAATCTTGTTCCACCTTAATTCCAGCTGCAAGGAGGACTTAATTTCATATTAATTCACCTAAATATCAGGTTCTAGAAGCTCTATCCTTCTCCTACATTGGTGCCGCACCCCTTAGCCCTTGTTCTTCTAGAAACCTGCCATAATACCCTTTCTAGAAGGCCTACATCCTTGCCGCAGGTTCCTAACCTTTACCCCTTAGGATTGTGCAATCCTTTTCCTTTCAAATTTTGGTGCACCCTAGTCATTTTCCCACCTTATTTCTGCCAAACCCTAGACCTAATTTTGAGGGTTTTCAGCCCTGCATCACATATATATATTTAAGTGTGTGCCACAAAAAGGGGGAGAACCACAGAGAGCTTTTACATGAGAAAAATTCAGAAAAATACAAAGATTGTGCTGCAGGTTTTTGAGAGTTTTTGAAGACTTGTGCCGTGCAAGGAAGGAAGGAGAGGAAGAGTGCCATGCAATCTGCCATCCAAAGGGAGTATCGCAGCCTACTTTGGAGTGTTTGAGCGTTTATGGGTTCTTTTTATCCTTAGTTTTACTTTGATGTTTATTTCAATTTGGTTTTCAATTATGATGAACATGAGGAACTAATTTCTTTTTAGTTGGAGGTGAATTCGAAGCCATGATTATATGTTTTATATGAATTGATTACGTCCAATTATTGTTTCTTGAGTCTTGAATGTGATTTGCTTATCTGAGTTGTCAAAACTTGTTTATGTATGTTGATTGAGGGTCAACACTTAATTTGCATGCATGAATTTGATGCTAGAGTATAAGGGAGTTTCACTTAATCGTTATGAACATATATTCACAAGTAGTGGAAGTCACTAGTCATGATTATGTTAAGTAAATTCTTGGCATGAGTATCATGCTTTTCATAGTTATGAATGCCTCCTCAATGCTTATGGTTTTCAAAGAACTTAATGATCTCTGATATGTCTTTCTATCATGTTTTTCATAGTTAGGGAACTTGATAAGGATAATTTGGTTGCGATGCGTATTCCATCCAATTCAATGAGTTAAGGAAAATCTGATGGTTAATTTGTGCTGTCAAGGTTAACTTGGGATGTTGTCATTCATAGTCTAAAGGAATAATAACTGGAAATTGGTTTGTATGCATATGTCATGTGTGGAGAAGGACCCTCTAACTAGCCTTTCACCCTTTTTAATTCACCAAATTCGTTTTTATAAAGTGTTTTATGCAAAGTTTCTGTTTTAAGTTTTAAATTCGGCAAAAACAATTCCCCTTCCATTGAGTCTTGATATTTGAGTCAAAATCTGTTTTGTTTTAGTCTCTTGAGTCAAGTTAAGTCTTATTTTCGTAAAATCACTTGTTAGGTCTAGAATTGAGTCTTTTTGATTGTTTGTTGCTGTTTTGAGTGTTTTGAGTCAGTTTTGAGTCTATAGAGTGTAATTTAGTGTTTTTAAGTCTTATTTATGTTGATTAGCATCCCTAGTTAATCCCTAGTCTAGAACGATCTCTACTTACATATATACTACAATTGTTAACATTAGGGTTTAATTTGTGTGTCAAGTTAATTTTCACATCAAATTTTGGCGCCGTTGCCGGGGATTAGCAAAATTGCTAATCTTCCCCTAGTTTATGCCGTGTGTTTTTCTTTTGTGTCTTCTGTTTTGTTTTGTTTTCTGATTTTATTTTGTTTTGTTTGCTTTGTTTTAGGTACTAGTTTATGACTCGTAGTTCTCAACATGTTCATGACCATATATTGGAGTTTGACGACAATTTTGAATGAACGTTGAGAAGAAAGAGGAGGCATCCAGAACCTAGTCCACCTAGTTCTGAAGCCGAATCTGAAGAAGAAGAAGTGGAAAAGGAAGAACAAGCCATGGCTGTGGATAATCGAACAATCAAGGAACTTTCGGCCTCGGGATTAGACAATGCCATGCCCTTATGCATTCAATATCCTAGGGCAGCTCAAGGCAAGACCAATGAGTTCGAATTGAAGTCTAGCTTATTGCATCACATTCCTAAATACCATGGGCTGTGCATGGAAGATCCAAACAAGCATCTTAAAGAGTTTGAAGTGGTATGTTCGAGCATGACACCCATCAATGTCGATGGGAACATTATGAAAATGAAGGCCTTTCATTTCTCTCTTTTGGAAAAGGCTGAAGATTGGCTATACGAATTGGCACCCGGAACCGTCACTTCTTGGGAAAGCATGAAGCGAGCATTCTTAGAGAAGTTTTTCCCAACTTTGAGAGTCATTCTTTTTAGGAAAAGGATTAGTGGCATTCAACAAAGCCAAGGAGAATCCTTTCCAGTGTATTATGAGCGGTTTAAGATGTTAGTTGCATCCTGCCCATAACATCAGATGAAGGAGGAGCTTTTAATTCAATATTTCTACGAGGCGCTCTTTCCAATTAAGAGACAAATGCTCGATGCCTCAGCAAGGGGTGCTTTGGTTGACAAAACACCAGTGGCTGCCAAGATCTTAATTGCAAACCGAGCCTTGAATACACAACAATACGAAGGTGTTGAACAAAGAGACATCCCATGGAAGCAAGTCCATGAGGTAAGTTCAATAGCTGAAATTCAATCTCAATTAGCTAACCTTACTATGCTTGTATCTCAGGTTGCCGAAGGATATAAAGTGCGAGGAATTACACCAAGTCTGTGTGGCGTGTGCTTTATGCAAGGGCACCTCAATGATCAATGTCCTCAATTGATAGAGAATGGAGGATGGGACAACGCCAATGCCATAGGTTATCAAGGCCAAAATCAACAAAGGATTGATCTATACTTAAATACATACAATCCAGGATGGAGAGATCACCCAAATTTCAAGTCGAGAGAGCCTCAACAACTTCAACAACAAGGAGGATTTCGACAGCCACACCCTGGGATATATCAAAGGCCATTCACACAATCTCAACCTTAATCACAAACTGCTCAACCAAACTCAGGTTCGCTATTTGATAATGATCAAGCTATTCAATTACTAACTTCTGTATCGCAGGGCTTACAAAATCAAAATAATAGAATAGCGAACCAAGACAAGGAGATGAGTGACATGAAGAAGCAAATAGGGCAGATTTCAGAGTTCCTCAGGCAGTTTCGAGAATAAGGCAAACTTCCTTGTTCAATCGTTGTGAATCCAAAGGAAGGCTTTGTAACTGCCAAGGCCATTACGTTGAGAAGTGGCAAGGAGCTTGGAAATCACCCAAAACCATCCAAACAAGGCTTTAACAAGGATGAAAAGCTGCTGCAAGAAGAAGAACAGGAAGCAAGGGCCACGGCAAGGGAAGACCAATCCTTGCAGAAGCCCTCTAAGGCCTCAAAACCGTCCTAAACCACTAAGGTAAGTCCAAATAAGAATTTTTCTAGTTCTATTCCACTAAATGTGCCCTTTCCTAGAAGGTTTAGGTAATCAAAGAAAGAAGAGAATGAGAAAGACATTCTGGAAACTTTTAGGAAAGTTCAAGTCAATATCCCGCTCCTTGATGCAATCAAGCAAGTTCCTAAGTATGCCAAATTCTTGAAAGAGCTTTGCACAACAAGGAAGAGGATTTCAAACAAGGAAGTGGTCCAGGTAAGTGAGAATGTTTCTGCGGAGTTACAAAGGAAACTACCACCTAAATGCAAAGATCCGAGTAGTTTTACAGTTCCTTGTGTTATTGGCAACACTAAGTTTGAACATGCTATGTTAAACTTAGGAGCTTTAATTAATGTCATGCCTTAGTCAATTTAAGCCTCTATGAACTTAGGAGGGCTTAAAAATGATGGTGTGATTATTCAATTGGCCAATCGTTCTAATGCATATCCGGAAGGAGTTTTGGAAGATGTTTTGGTGCAGGTTAACAATTTGATCTTTCCAGCTGACTTTTACATGCTTGACATGGAAGATTCAGCCCATTCTACCCCATTGCCGATCCTCTTTGGGAGACCTTTCATGAAAACAGCCCGCACCAAGATTGATGTGTTCAAAGGGACTTTAATGATGGAATTTGATGGCAAGATTATTGATTTTAATATTTCTGAAGCTATTAAATATCCTAAAGATGATCATTCTTGTTTTTCTATTGATGTGTTTGACTCGTTGGCGCAGGATTATCTAGATTCGTTGGGCAAAGATCCCCTTGAAACAACAATTGCCGAAGGATTGGGCCTAGAACCCAATCTGGCCGTGCCTAATGATGAAATTGGCGAGATGGTGGCTACCCTAGGGGCATTGCCATAACATCTTACTAAGTCTCCAATCCCAATTTCAATTCCCGTTTCTACTAATAAGTTGTTACCTTCAGTGATTCATGCCCCGATTTCTGAACTTAAACCATTGGCAAGTCATTTGAAGTACGTTTATTTGGGAGACAAAGAAACGTTGTTGATCATAGTCTCTTCAACACTCACAGCATTAGAGGAAGAAAAACTGATTCGGGTGTTGAAAGAGCACAAAACAGCCATAGGATGGACCTTGGCTGACATTAGGGGTATTAGCCCTACAACTTGCATGCATCGTATACTTCTAAAGGAGGGGGCTAAACCAACTCGAGAGGCTCAACGCCGACTCAACCCTTCAATGATGGAAGTTGTGAAGAAGGAAATTATCAAGCTTCTCGATTGTGGAGTGATTTATCCTATCTCGGATAGCCATTGGATTTCGTCGGTTCAAGTTGTTCCAAAGAAATTGAGAGTTACAGTGGTGAAGAATGCCGAGAATGAGCTTGTGCCAACCCGTATTAAAATAGGTTGGAGAGTTTGCATTGATTATAGGAAGCTCAACGCCACCACAAGGAAGGATCACTTCCCCTTGCCGTTCATTGATCAAATGCTTGAAAGGTTACCCGATCATTCTTTTTATTGTTTTCTTGATGGTTATTCAGGATATAATCAAATTGTCATAGCTCGAGATGACCAAGAAAAGACCATTTTCACGTGCCCCTTTGGTACCTTTGCCTATCGTCGCATGCCATTTGGTTTATGCAATGCACCTACCACATTTCAACGATGTATGGTAAGCATCTTTTCAGAGTTTGTTGAGAAGATTATTGAGGTATTCATGGATGAGTTTAGTGTATTTGATGATTCGTTTGATAATTGTTTGGATAATCTCACATTAATCTTGAAATGATGCGTTGAAACTAACCTTGTTTTAAATTGTTTGAAACTAACCTTGTTTTCTTGGACATGCAGGATTCTGTAGGTGATTCATCAAGGATTTTTCAAAGATTTCCAACCCCCTTTGCCGTCTTTTTCAGAAAGATGTACCTTTCAAGTTCGATGAGGAATGTGAGAAAGCCTTCAAACACCTCAAGGAGATGCTTACTTTAGCCCCCATCATTGTTCCACCAGATTGGAGCCTTCCTTTTGAGCTTATGTGCGATGCTTCCAATTATGCATTAGGTGCTGTTTTGGGACAAAGAATGGACAAACAGCCACACGTCATATACTATGCCTCTCGGATCTTGAATAACGCTCCATTGAACTATTCCACAATGGAAAAAGAACTTCTTGCTGTTGTTTTTACTTGGCACTAAAGTTATTGTTTATTATGATCATGCAACATTGAAGTACTTACTTACGAAGAAGGAGGCCAAACCAAGGCTTATTCATTGGATGCTTCATCTCCAAGAGTTCGATATCGAAATCCGGGACAAGAAAGGAAGTGAAAACGTGGTGGCTGACCATTTGAGCCGTATGGTGCATGAAAAAGATGCCGTGCCTATCCCAGAGACATTCCCTAATGAGCAGCTGTTGTCCCTCGAGGTAAGTGAGCCATGGTATGCCGATTTAGTTAACTACTTGGTCATTAAACAAGTTCCAAGCACTCTAAATAATCACCAACATGATAAACATAAGAAAGAGGCTCGTTTTTATGTGTGGGATGATCCTTATTTGTGGAAATACTGTGCTGATCAAATCATTCGTATGTGTGTGGATGATTCTGAATTTCATTCGATTTTAACTTCTTGTCACACTTATGCATGTGGAGGTCACTTTGGGACTCAAAGGACTGCACATAAAGCACTTGAATGTGGTTTTTATTGGCCTACTATCTTTAAGGATGCTAGAATTTTTTGCATAACATGTGATCGTTGTCAAAGAACCGGAAACATTGGTTCAAAACATCAAATGCCGTAGGCCCCTATCTTTTGTGTCGAAATTTTTTATGTTTGGGGCATTGATTTCGTGGGTCCTTTTCCTTCATCTCATGGTTTTGTTTATATTTTACTTGTGGTTGATTATGTTTCAAAATGGGTGGAAGCAAAAGCCACCCGTACTAATGATTCCAAAGTGGTTGCAGATGTTGTGAAAACTAATATATTTGCAAGATTTGGAATGCCAAGGGTTCTTATTAGTGATGGGGGTTCCCATTTTTGTAATCAAAACATTGTGGCGTTGCTTAAGAAGTATAACGCCACGCATAAGGTGGCAACACCTTATCATCCTCAAACAAGTGGGCAAGCCGAAGTTTCTAATCAGGAAATCAAACAGATTTTGGAGAAGACCGTTGGGCCAAACTGAAAAGATTAGAGCTTGCGTTTTGAATGATGCATTGTGGGTGTATTGTACGGCCTACAAAACACAAATTGGAATGTCCCCATTTCGGCTCATCTATGGGAAACCATGTCATCTTCCTGTTGAGTTAGAGCATTGTACACATTGGGCAGTCAAGACATTCAATATGGATATTGACGCCGCTGGAATTCATAGGAAGCTTCAATTGAATGAACTTGAAGAGATTCGGAAAGATGCGTACGAGAACGTTCTTATTTACAAAGAGAAGTCGAAGGCATTCCATGACAAGATGATTCGTACCAAGACGTTTGTCGTAGGGCAGAAAATGTTACTCTTCAATTCCCGCCCTCGATTGTTTCCAGGTAAGTTACGTTCTAAATGGATGGGCCCGTTTGTTGTTACTAATGTCTTTCCTTATAGTGCAGTCCAAATTCAAAGTTTAAAGACCGGAAACGATTTCAAAGTGAATGGACATCGTTTGAAGCCATACTGTGAGCACTTTGAGGAGCATGTCGTGGAGAATATACCCCTCCAGGCTGTGGGCTCCAATGAAGCTTAAAAGGAGGTATCGTCCGGCTGGAAGACGTTAAAGCAAGCACTTCTTGGGAGACAACACATGCGTTCAAATAAAGAAGACCTAGGAATCTCTGGCTCCACAACTAGATTTGCATTCCTAAACTCTACTCTTTATTGCTTTTACTTTACCATAATTGTCATGTTTGTTAGTTGTGTTATTTGGTTGTTTGTTTGTGAGTCTATGTTTGAAACATTGAGGACAATGTTTGGTTTAAATGTAGGGGGTAAACAAATGATTTTGCATTGAATTTCGTCAGATTTTATCACCTATCACTTCTAATGTTGTTTCTCACTGTTTTTAAGTGTTTGTAGTGTGTTTTGAAGTGTTTTAATGTGTCTTAAACAGAAAATACGAAAATTTTAAAAAAAATTCGAAAACAGTGTTGAAAAACCCAAAAATAGTTGTTTTAAGAGTCGTTTTTGTGTGTTTGTTTGTGTCTTAGGGTACCTTCCAACACAATGATGAGGATTTGGTTTTTAATTGCATGACTATTAAAGAAAGTTACAAACATGGATGGAAGTTTGATTTCCTCTTTGGTTTATGCTTAGTTGTAGTTGTTGTTTACGAATTCACATGTAATCACAAGGAAAAAAAATCAATTTTTGTAACATGCTTGAAGGAAGGAACTCAAACTAATGCTAGTTCCCTGAGAGACTTGAGCCGAGTTATTAATCTGTGATGTTTTTGTTTTCTAAAGTCGTTGCATGATGTCATTATTTCTTTGTTTGGTTACTACTTAGAATACGTTTCATCAGTATAGTTCCAAATACTAGAACTCATGCCCATTTCATTCAAAACATGAAAGTGAGTGCATAACGTACAATAAGATAAAGTTGTTTAGTTAAACCATTGCCAAAAAGCCTTACCCTTGCATTTGTATTGTAGGTTTAACCCTTTTGCGCCTTATTTAGCCTATTTTCTTTGTTAACCACATTATCCTTACCTAGCCCAGAATAGGACTATCCATACCCTTGTTCTTAAAGGATAGTGAAGCATGACTTAGAGGGAATTCCTTTGGATCTACAATATGCAGAAAAACAAGTGTGGGGGAAGGGTTTTCATTGAAAAAAGAAAAAAAAAAAAAGAAAAAAAAAAACGTGAAGAAGAAAAAAAAAATAAGAATAAAAAGTTGAGAAAAGAAGGAAAAAGAGTTGAAAATAAGTGAGAATGAACTCACAAGTATAGGCTGTTGAAGAAAGGGTCCAAAAGTTTGAATCTGGCCCTAAGTGTTGTGTGAATCTCCCATGCGTATTTAAAGTTGATTTCTGCATTCAAAAGTGAATTCTAAGTGCTTATTTCATTACTTTGCTTACTATTGCCTTAAGAACTTTTGTTTATCCTAAGCTTTCTTTGTTAGCCAATACCTTAGCCCCGTTACAACCCTTTGACTTCTATCTTGATTGTTATGTGTTTCAACATGTGGAGTTTAAAATTGGTACGAGTATATGGTATCCCTGGTTCTCGCGTCTAAGTAGTGGCATTCCATTCATGAGATCATATACATATGTATTAATAATTCCAGAAATTGCCTTCTTTGATTATACATATGTGAGTGCTTGTCTACATGTTTACATCAATCTTCTCACATATACCTAGTGTAGGGAGTGTAGCCAAAAAATCTGTGTGAAAATAAAGAGTATATCCGGTGAGGAATTGAGGGATTCTCTAAGGCATGTTACTATATTCAAAATGTTGTTTTAATTGATTACATGCAAGCTAGAGAGTGGTGACTACGGTTAAGTATATGCCTGAGAGTAGGGATAGCTAAAATCTATAGGAGTAGTAATTTTTAACATGTCATGTTTCATTGGAAATCCCTGAGGCAATTGTTGGAACATTTAGGTTGTGTTTTGTTTTCTTTGTTTTGCTCGGGGACTAGCAAAAGCTAAGTGCGGGCGACTTTGATAGGAGCATATTTATGCAACTTAGCTTGTTTTCTTGCATTTACACAGTTAGTTTCTATTTATTATAGTGATTTAAGCTATATTTTCGTGTGTTTGTAGGTTTAAATGGCAAAAGAGGCAAGAAAGTGCATTTTGAAGCAATTTGGAGCAGTTTTGGGCTTGGAATGGATAGCTTGCAGATGGAGCAAGTTGGATGGATGAATTTGAAGTCAAAAGAGGCTAGGAACATGCAACAAATCTGGAGAAACAAGTTCAAGACAAAGAAGATAAGGAAAGAGCAAGATACATGGAACATTATCCAAACATCCTTATCTTATCCAACCTTATCTTATCTTATCCTAACCTAATCTTGTTCCACCTTAATTCCAATTGCAAAGAGGACTTAATTTCAGATTAATTCACCCAAATATCAGGTTCTAGAAGCTCTATCCTTCTCCTACATTGGTGCCGCACCCCTTAGCCCTTGTTCTTCTAGAAATCGGCCATAATACCCTTTCTTGAAGGCCTAAATCCTTGCCGCAAGTTCCTAACCTTTACCCCTTAGGATTGTGCATTCCCTTCAGATTTTGGTGCACCCTAGTCCTTTTCCCACCTAGTTTTTGCCAAACCCTAGACCTAATTCTAAGGGATTTCAGCCGTGCATCATATATATATTTAAGTGTGTGCCACAGAAAAGGGGGAGAACCACAGAGAGCTTTTACATGACAAAAATTCAGAAAACACACAAAGATTGTGCCGTAGGTTTTTGAGAGTTTTTGAAGACTTGTGATGTGCAAGGAAGGAAGGAGAGGAAGAGTGTCGTGCAATCTGCCATCCAAAGGGAGTGCCGCAGCCTACTTTGGAGTGTTGGAGCGTTTTTGGGTTCTTTCTATCCTTAGTTTTACTTTGATGTTTATTTCAATTTGGTTTTCAATTATGATGAACATGCAGAACTAATTTCTTTTTAGTTGGAGGATAATTTGAAACCATGATTATATGTTTTATATGAATTGATTACATCCAGTTATTGTTTCCTAAGTCTTGAATGTGATTTGCTTATCTGAGTTATCAAAACTTGTTTATGTATGTTGGTTGAGGGTCGACACTTAATTTGCATGCATGAATTTGATGCTAGAGTATAAGGGAGTTTCACCTAATTGTTATGAACTTATATTCACAAGTAGTGGAAGTCACTAGTCATGATTGTGTTAAGTAAATTCTTGGCATGAGTATCATGCTTTTCATAGTTACGAATTGCCTCATCAATGCTTATGGTTTTCAAAGAACTTAATGATCTTTGATATGTCTTTCTATTATGCTTTTCATAGTTAGGGAACTTGATAACGATAATTTGGTTGCAATGCGTATTCCATCCAATTCAATGAGTTAAGGAAAATCTGATGGTTAATTTGTGCTATCACAGTTAACTTGGGGTGTTGTCATTCATAGTCTAAAGGAATAATAATTGGAAATTCGTTTGTATGCATATGTCATGTGTGGAGAAGGACCCTCTAACTAGCCTTTCACCCTTTTTAATTCACCAAATTCGTTTTTATAAAGTGTTTTATGCAAAGTTTCTATTTTAAGTTTTAAATTCGTCAAATACAATTCCCCTTCCATTGAGTATTGTTATTTGAGTCAAAATCTGTTTTCTTTTAGTCACTTGAGTCAAGTTAAGTCTTATTTTTGTAAAAATCACTTGTTAGGTCTAGAATTGAGTCTTTTTTATTGTTTGTTGCTGTTTTGAGTGTTTTGAGTCAGTTTTGAGTCTAATTTAGTGTTTTTAAGTCTTATTTGTGTTGATTAGCATCCCTAGTTAATCCCCGGTCTAGAACAATCCCTACTTACATATATGCTACAATTGTTAACATTAGGGTTTAATTTGTGTGTCAAGTTAATTTTCACATCAGCCTACTCGGTTGATTTTGTACGAACCTTCCCAGATGGGAGCCATCTTTTTGGAGCCTTCTCGTCGGGTGGTGATGAAGGCTTTTCTTAGGACTAAGTCTCTTGGCTGGAACCACTGGATTTTTGCCATCTTGTTGTAGCTGGAGATGAGCTGCTGCTAATAGGCTGCAATCTGGGTGATAACTTTCTCGCGCTCTTCCTCTACCAGGTCTATGTTGGTGGCTATCTACTTTCTGTTCTGCTCAAAATTCAGCAGTACAATGCTGATGCTTGGCACCATGACATTGGGAGGAATGATTGCCTCAGGACCATACGCCAGGGAGAATGAAGTTTCGCCTGTTACTCGTCTTTTGGTGGTGCGATATGCCCATAAAACACCGGGGAGTTCGTCTGGCCTCTTGCCCTTCTTATTTGAGAGGGTCTTCTTAAGGCCGTCGAGGATGGTCTTGTTGGACGCCTCGGCCTGCTGGTTACCTTGCGAATACCAGGGCGTGGACATGTGCTGCTTAATGCCATAGTTTTCGAAGAACTTTGCCAAGTCTTTGCCCATGAACTGTGGACCATTATCGGTGACAATGGAGTGTGGGATGCCGAAGCGGCAGATGATGTTCTTCCATATGAAGCGCTCTATGTCCTTCTGGGTGGTTATACTCATGGGTTCGGCTTTGACCCATTTTGTGAAGTAGTTGGTCGCTACGATCATCATGCCTCTACCCTCAGTAGCAAGCGGCATTGGTCCTACCAGGTTAATCGCCCACTCCATGAATGGCTAAGGGCTCGTCTGCAGGTGGAGTTTGCTAGTAGGTAGTGCGGCACGGGCTTGAAGCGTTGGTAGTTGTTGCACCTTTGTACATATTCCTTGGCATCTTGATGCATGGTTAGCCAATAATAGCCAGCGTTAAGAGCTTTTTGAGCTAGGGAACGGCCTCCAGAGTGGTTTCCACAGACGCCTTTGTGGATTAAGCTAAAAATCTTCAAGTCGTTGGGAGACGATAATCAGCGAAGATGTGGTCTTGAAAATGATCTTCGTACGAGCATGTCGTTCCAAATGTAGTAGCATGCTGCTTTCATCTGGAGCTTCCTGGACTCCAGTCTGCTTGCGGGGAATGTTCCATTGATTATGTAGTTGATGATGAGATCTTGCTAACTAGAGGTTGTGCTAAATTGTGCCACCTCCATTGCTAGTTCCCCATCTCTACTTAGCTTTTCCAAGTACTCGACCGAGATGGAGCGCCTGAGTTGACAGTCTAGCACAGAGCCTCGGCTTACTAGTGCGCTTGAGAGAGTAAAGTGTTTAGGGCTTCTTTAGGGTTGCAAAAGCCCTGAAAATTTGGTCAAATATGGGGTATTTATAGAGATAGGGCCAACCATAGTGTTTAATGGAGAGATATTCTCTAAATATTCCCAAGATATTAAATAGGAAATAATTTCTTGAGATAATGGTGTAATTATCCCTAATTGATTTAAATTAGGATTACTTACTTGATTGGAACCAATCATCAATTGGGAATGTATTAAAGATAGGATTTGGGTAATTAATCCTTATCTTTAATTCCTTGCCAATGGGTGTGAGACCTCCAAGGGTGTGAGTTGCGCGTGGGAACATCTAGGAAGCCTGCCCATTTATTGAGGGCAATCTTGCCTTTTTTGAATAAAATTCCACGTGTCACCTCTAGAATTTTTGGGATTATTTTAGGCTCCACATTGGGGTCCTTATGGGTCATTATAATTTTAAGAGAAATATGAGAGAGCAAAGGAGAGCTTGAGTGTTGGGCGTTGGGTTCCTCCGGGGTTTCTACAAATTTTGGGATGAAGGAAGTGAGGATTTTGAGAGTGGGATTTGGGAAGCAAATGGTATTTGTGATGTGATAGAAACTAACACACATATTAAACCCTTTTTAGACAATTGTAGTATACTTAAGTAGGGATCGTTCTAGGTCGGGGATAAGAAGGGATGCTAATCAACACAAATTAGACTTAGAAAAACACAAAACTAGACTCTAATGACTCAAAATTGACCTGACTGACTCAAAACAGTGCAAAACAAACAAACAGACTCAAAATACTAACGGGGGACAAGTTTGAATGAATTTTAAAACTAAACTAACACAACACAATGGCAGAGGGTTTGGTTTGGACAAAATTTAAAACTAAAACTAAGTAACTTGCAGAAAACAAACTGATTGATACAAAATTACGGTGAAAGAAGGGGGCAAAAGGCTAGCTAAAGGGTCCTTCTCCACACATGACACATATGCAACACAAATCGACTTCTAGTTACTATTTCTATAAACCATGAATGACAATGCCCCAATTTAACCGTGAACTGCACAAATTAACCATCAGATTTTCCTAAATTCATTGAATTGGACTTAGTGACGCAGTCAAATTATTCTTATCAAGTTCCCTATATGAACTGCATGATAGAGATACATATCAAAGATCATTAAGTTCTATGAAAATCATCAGCATTGACATGACATTTGTAACTATGAAAAGCATGATACTCCTGCCAGGAATTTACTTAACACAATCATGACTAGTGATTTCCACTACTTGTGAATATAAGTTCATAACTATTAGGTGAAATTCCCTTATATTTTAGCATCAAATTCATGCATGCAAACTAAGTAGGCCTCCTTAATCAACATACAAGAATAAGTTATCAATCAAACAGATAAGTAAATTGCATTCACGATTTATGAAACAATAACTGGATGTAATCAATTCATATCACACATATGTTCATGGCTTTGAATTCACCTCTAACTAAAATGAAATTAGTTCCACATGTCTATCATAACTAAAAACCAAATTAAAACAAACATTGAACTAAAACTAAAGACAGAATACACCTGGAAACGCTCCAGCAATCTGAAGGCCTTGGATGGCAGGAATGGCTCCAAGCTCTCATTCCTTACAAGCTGCGGCACTATGTGTTTATTCCTCCATATTTTTCTCTCTAAAACTCCCCTCTAAGTTATGTGGCAAGGGTGTGCATTTATAGGGCAGATACACAGCATTGCTTGTGGAGGAAAAGGATTAGTTCTTAGTGTCACATCCCGGCCCGGGGTGGATCACTTCCCGGGCCCGCTCCACCACCGTAGCACGATATTGTCCGCTTTGGGCCCCGACCACGCCCTCACGGTTTTGTTTCTGGGAACTCACACGAGAACTTCCCGATGGGTCACCCATCCTGGGAGTGTTCTCGCGCGCTACTTGCTTAACTTCGAAGTTCCCATGGAACCCGAAGCTAGTGAGCTCCCAAAAGGCCTCGTGCTAGGTAGGGATAGGAATATACATTTAAGGATCACCCCCTGGGCGATGTGGGATGTCACAATTCACCCCCCTTAGGGGCCCGACGTCCTCGTCGGCACACACGCGACCAGGGTTAGGCTCTGATACCAAATTGTCACATCCCGGCCCGGGGCGGATCACTTCCCGGGCCGCTCCACCACCGTAGCACGATATTGTCCGCTTTGGGCCCCGACCACGCCCTCACGGTTTTGTTTCTGGGAACTCACACGAGAACTTCCCGATGGGTCACCCATCCTGGGAGTGTTCTCGCGCGCTACTCGCTTAACTTCGAAGTTCCCATGGAACCCGAAGCCAGTGAGCTCCCAAAAGGCCTCGTGCTAGGTAGGGATGGGAATATACATTTAAGGATCACCCCCTGGGCGATGTGGGATGTCACACTTAGCATTGTTTTAGGACTCCTAGAAATCAGATATGAGGTGGTTTAATATGATAAGGACTCCTAAATTCGAATGGGAAGGATTTAGAATAGGATAAGGACTTCTTTTGCAGTTGGAGATGAGTTTAGATAATGTTGGATTAAATAGGATAATGTTTGGATAATATAGGATAAGATATGATAAGACTGGATAAGATAGGATAAGGTTAGATAAGAGCACCTTGTTTTCAGCCAATTCCTTGTCTTCCAAGCCTTAATTTAATTCTTCCAAATTTGTAGCACATTTGTAGCATCATTTGTCAGCAAAAACGTCCATCCATTATGCTCCATACACATGCTATCCAATCCAAGTCCAAAACTGCTCCAAATTTTTCCTTTTGGCCATTTATTGTCATCTTCACCAATTCAACCTACAATAATACGAAAATAAACTAAATCACTATAATAAATGGAAATTAACTAAGTAAATGCAAAGAAATAAGATAACAAAGTTGCATACTTATGCTCCTATCAACTTCCCCCACACTTAGCTTTTGCTAGTCCCCGAGCAAAACAAAGAAAACAAAATAAAACCTAAACCTTCCAACAATTGCCTCAAGGATTTCCAATGAAACATGACATGTTAAAAATCACTACCCACATAGATTTTAGCCATCCTTACTCTTGAGTATACACTTCACTGTAGTCACCACTCATGATAGAAGCATATTTATGCTACTTAGCTATGTTGTTTCCTTGCATTTAGTGAGCTAATTACTACTTATTATAGTGTTTTAAGCTATTTTCGTGTGTTTGTAGGTCCTAATGGTAAAGTTGGCAAGAAAGTGCATTTTGGAGCCATTTGGAGCAGTTTTGGGCATGGAATGGATAGCTTGCATATGGAGCAAGGTGGATGGACGAAATTGAAGTCAAGAGAGGCTATGAACATGCTACAAATCTGGAGAAGCAAGTTTAAAGACAAAGAAGATAAGGAAAGAGCAAGAAATAAGGAACATTGTCCAACCTTATCTTATCCAACCTTATCTTATCTTATCCTATCCTAATCTTTTGCTACCTTAATTCTAGGTGCAAAGAGGACTTAATTTCACATTAGAACACCTAGATATATGGTTCTAGAACACCCTATCTGTTCCTACAAAGGTGCCGCACATATTCCCTTCTAGAAACCCCAATCCCTGCCGTGTATTCCTTATTCGTTTCCCCCTTGGTTTCTGAAAGCATTAACCCTTTCCTCCCAGGATTGTGCAATCCTTTTCCCTTCAGAAATTATGTATTCCCTAGCCCTATAAATATAAATGTTTGCCGCACCATTCAAACCATCCATTCACTCATTCATTCAATCATACATTCAGCCATCAAACACCATAATTCACACCGCATCACCCTAGTACCGCAAGCGAGGAAGGAAGGAGAAGAAGAGTTGTGGAATCTGCCATCCAAGGGAGTGTCGTGCATGCCATTGGAGTGTGGAGCATTTCTAGGTTCTTTCTATCCTTAGTTTTAGTTCAATATTTATGTTAATTTGGTTTCAATTATGATGAACATGTGTAACTAATTTCTTTATAGTTGATTTGCTTATCTAAGTAATCAAAACTTGTTTATGTATGTTGGTTGAGGGTCGACACTTAATTTGCATGCATGAATTTGATGCTAGAGTATAAGGGAGTTTCACGTAATAGTTATTCACTTATATTCACAAGTAGTGGAGGTTGATAGTCACAATCGTGTTAAGTGAATCCTTGGCATGAGTCTCATGCGTTTCACAGTGATGAATGCCTTGTCAATGCTTATGATTTTCATAAAACTTAATGACTTTTGATATGTATCTTTATTATGCGTTTCATATAGGAACTTGAGAAGATAATTTGGTTGTAATGTGTATTCATTCAATTCAATGAAATAAGGAAAATCTGATGGTTGGTTGTGCGATGCAATTAACTTGGGGCATTGTCATTCATAGTCTAAAGGAATAATAACTAGAAATTGGTTTATATGCATATGTCATGTGTGGAGAAGGACCCTCTAACTAGCCTTTCACCCTTTTAATTCATCAAATTCGTTTTTATAAAGTGTTTTATGCAAAGTTTCTGTTTTAAGTTTTAAATTCGTCAAAAACAGTCCCCCTTTCATTTAGTCTTGTTATTTGAGTCAAAATCTGTTTTCTTTTAGTCTTTTGAGTCAAGTTAAGTTTTATTTTCGTCAAAATCACTTGTTAGGTCTAGAATTGAGTCTTTTTAATTGTTTGTTGCTGTTTTGAGTGTTTTAAGTTAGTTTTGAGTCTATAGAGTCTAGTTTAGTGTTTTTAAATCTTATTTGTGTTGATTAGCATCCCTAGTTTATCCCCAGTCTAGAATGATCCCTACTTACATATATACTACAATTGTCAACAATAGGGTTTAATTTGTGTGTCAAGTTAATTTTCACATCAAATTTCGGCGCCCTTGCCGGGGATTAGCAAAATTGCTAATCCCTCTTTATTTTTGGCCATGTGTCTTCCTTTATTTCTATCTGTATGTTTTTAATCGTTTTCTGATTTTATCGTGTTTGTTTGCTTTGTTATAGGTACTAGTTTATGACTCGTAGTTCTCAACCTGTTCGTGAGAATATATTGGAGTTTGACGACGATTTTGAACGAACTTTGAGAAGGAAGAGGAAGAATCCAGAACCTAATCCACCTAGTTCAAGTTCAGAATCCGAATCTGAATTTGAAGAGGAAGAGGAAGAACAAGCTATGGCTGCGAATAGTCGAACAATCAAGGAACTTTCAGCCTCGGGATTAGACAATGTCGTGCCCTTATGCATTCAATATCCTAGGACGGCTCAAGGCAAGACCGATGAGTTCGAATTGAAGTCAATCTTGCTGCATCATATTCCCAAATACCATGGGCTGTTCATGGAAGATCCAAACAAGCATTTGAAGGAATTTGAAGTAGTATGCTCAAGTATGACACCCATTAATGTGGATGGGAATATTTTGAAGATGAAAGTCTTTCCATTCTCTCTTTTAGAAAAGGCTAAGGATTGGCTCTATAAATTGGCACTTGGAACCGTCACTTTTTGGGAAAGCATGAAGCGAGCATTCTTAGAGAAGTTTTTCCCAACTTTAAGAGTCATTCTCTTGAGGAAGAGAATTAGTGGCATTCAACAAAACCAAGGGGAGTCTTTTCCAACGTACTATGAGCATTTCAAGACTCTAGTTGCATCATGCCCTCAACATCAAATGAAGGAAGAGCTTTTAATTCAATATTTCTACGAGGGACTCCTTCCAATTGAGAGACAAATGCTAGATGCCTCGGCAAGGGGTGCTTTGGTTGACAAAACACCGGTGGTTGCCAAGGTCTTAATTGCAAATCAAGCCTTGAATGCACAACAATATGAGCGAGTTGGACAAATTCCCCCACGGCAAAAACAAGTGAATGAGGTAAGTGCAATTTCTGAAATTCAATTTCAATTGGCTAATCTCACTTTTCTTGTGTCATAGGTTATCAATGGATCCAAAGTGCAAGGTGCGACAATATGTGGAGTGTGCTCTATGCAAGGGCATCTCAATGATCCAAAGTGCAAGGTGCGACAATATTTGGTGATTCGTTTGATGATTGTTTACATAATCTCACTTTAATCTTGAAACGATGCATTGAAACTAACCTTGTTTTAAATTGGGAAAAATGTCATTTCATGGTGAAACAAGGCATAGTTCTAGGACACATTGTTTCGGCCAATGGCATTGAAGTTGGTAAATCAAAAATGGATCTTATACGCTACTTACCCTCTTCTACTTCGATTAGAGAGGTTCGTTATTTTCTTGGACATGCGGGATTCTATAGGCGATTCATCAAGGACTTTTCAAAGATTTCCAATCCCTTTTACCATCTCCTTCAAAAAGATGTCCCATTCAAGTTCGATGATGAATGTGAGAAGGCTTTCAAACACCTGAAAGAGGTGCTCACTTCGGCCCCCATCATTGTTCCACCAGATTAGAGCCTTCTTTTTGAGCTTATGTGCGATGCCTCAGATTATGCATTAGGAGTTGTTTTAGGCCAAAGGACGAACAAGCAGCCACATGTCATCTATTATGCATCCTGGACCTTGAATGATGCCCAATTGAACTACTCCACAACGGAAAAAGAACTTCTTGCTGTTGTTTTTGCTTTAAATAAGTTTCGTTCTTATTTACTTGGTACTAAAGTTATAATTTACACTGATCATGCAGTGTTGAAGTACTTACTCACCAAGAAGGAGACCAAACCTAGGCTTATTCACTGGTTGCTTCTACTTCAAGAGTTCGATATTGAAATCCGGGATAAGAAAGGAAGTGAAAACGTGGTGCCTAACCACTTGAGTCGTATGGTGCATGAAGAGGATGCCGTGCTTATCCCAGAGACATTCCCAGATGAGTAACTGCTGTCCATTGAGGTAAGTGAGCCATGGTATGCCGGTTTAGTGAATTATTTGGTGTTTAAACAAGTTCCAAGCAACCTAAATAAGCACCAACGTGATAAACTTAAAAAGGAGGCTCGGTTTTATGTGTGGAATGATCCTTATTTGTGGAAATATTGCGTTGATCAAATCATTCATAGGTGTGTGCATGAATTAGAGTTTAATTCAATTTTAACTTTTTGTCACACTTATGCATGTAGAGTTCACTTTGGCACTCAAAGGACTGCACGTAAAGTACTTGAATGTGGTTTTTATTGGTCTACTATCTTTAATGATGCTAGAACTTTTTGCATAACATATGACCGTTGTCAAAAAACCAGAAATATAGGCTGAAAAGACCAAATGCCGTAGACACCTATCTATAGTGTCGAAATTTTTTATGTTTGGGGCATTGATTTTATGGGTCCTTTTCCTTCATCTCATGGTTTCCTATATATTTTACTTGCAGTTGATTATGTTTTAAAATGGGTGGAAGCAAAAGCCACCCGTACTAATGATTCCAAAGTGGTTGCAGATTTTGTCAAAACTAACATATTTGCTAGATTTGGAATGCCAAGAGTTCTAATAAGTGATGGCGGTTCCCATTTTTGCAATCGAACCATTGAAGCGCTACTTAAGAAGTATAATGTTACACATAAGGTGGCAACACCTTATCATCCTCAAACAAGTGGGCAAGCTGAGGTTTCTAATCGGGAAATCAAGCAGATTTTGGAGAAGACCGTTGGGGCAAACCGGAAAGATTGGAGCTTGTGCTTGAATGATGCATTGTGGGCATATCGTACGGCTTACAAAACACCAATTGGAATGTCCCCATTTCGGCTCATCTATGGGAAACCATGTCATCTTCCTGTTGAATTGGAGCATAAAGCACATTGGCCCGTCAAAACTTTCAATATGGACATTGATGCCGCTGGAATCCATAGGAAGCTTCAATTGAATGAGCTTGAGGAGATAAGGCATGAAGATTACAAGAACGCTTTTATTTACAAGGAGAAGTCAAAGGCATTCCATGACAAGATGATTCGTAGCAAGACGTTTGTTCTAGGGCAGAAAGTGCTAGTCTTCAATTTCTGCCTACGCTTGTTTCCAGGTAAGTTACGTTCTAAGTGGATTGGCCCGTTTGTTGTTACTGATAGGAGCATATTTATGACACTTAATTGGCTTGTTCTCGTGCATTTATGTTGGGTTTCCTTAGTTATTTTAGTGTTTAAAGTCACTTTTGTGTGTTTTCAGATTATAAGGCCAAAGTGTACAAGAAGATGCAAATTGGAGTCTTTTGGAGCAAAAGAGGAATGAAGGAGTTGAAGACTTGAAGAAATATGAATTCCTAATTGAAGATGGATTCCTACTCCAACAAGGATTCCTACTTGAAGTAGGAAAGTTAAGCCTAGGTTTCCCATTTTGGTAACCTTTCCTAATCTTAAAAGTCCTTATTTTCCAGCCACTTTGAAGGCCTTGTATGCACTTTAGGACACAAAACAAAGGCCCTAGACCACCACTAAACCTTTGCTGCACCTTTCCCCTTCTCCCCATCCCTTGCCGTGCAAGGGGGGGGCAATTATGTCCTATTCTATGCACTTAAACACATGTCCCTTTCTAAATAAAACCCTAGCCGCACATTGCAGCCAATTCCCTTTTTAATTTCTGATTTAATTTCCTAATTCTAGAAGCCTTTGACTTAATTTTAGTTAACCAAAAGAAGCTAGGGTTTTAATTTCTGAAACCCTATATATTCTAAGCCTAGCCGCACCCTAGCTTGATTCTATAAATCATTCAGCCACTTCCCACTCCCTTGCCGCAGCCACCATCACCCTAATACCTTCAATCCGCCACTTCTCCATCCATTCCAGCGGCCTCCCATCTCTGCCGCAACCATTCCTCTACTCCAGCCACCATTCTACACCTCCATACACCACCCACACCCCTTGCCGCACCACCATATCATCCTAACTCCCTTCCTAAACCAAAACCACATCCAAAAACCCCCAAAAACCTCTCTGCCGCAGCAAGGAGAAGAAGAAAGAGGAGCTTGACGTGCAAAAATTCAAAGTGGAATTGTTGGGCGTTTTAGGTGTAATCAATCTTTTGCTCTCTATGTTTAATTTCAATTTTGTTTCTCTTTCTGTGAACATGAGAGGCCAATTCCCTAGTTAGCTAGGGGGTGATTCAAAACCATGTTTATGCTTACAATATAAATTGATTACCTTCAGTTGGAATTTGATGAGTTGTGGATTCAATTTGTTTAACTACTTGATTGATAACTTATTTGTGTATGTTTATTGAGAGTGCACGCTTAGTTTTCATGCATGAATATGATGCTAGAATATAAGTGAGTTTCACCTAATAGTTACAAACTTATATTCACAAGTAGTGGAGGTCGCTTATAAACGATCGCGTTAAATGAATTCTTGGCACTAGTTTCATGCTCATCATAGTAACGAATGCCTCGTCAACACTTATAGTTTTCATGTTGCTTAATGATCGTTGATTGTATCTTTATTGTGCTTTTCACGTAAAGGACTTTTGGAGAATGTTTTGAATTGTTGTATGCGATGTCCCATCCAATTCATTAACTTAAGGGGAACTTGAAGGTTAATTTAAGCGAACCTAATTAACCCGGGGTGTTGAGTTTCATGATTCATCGAAAGACCAACTGAAAATCATCTTGTATGCAAGTGTGACATGTGTGGAGAAGAACCTTCTAGCTAGCATTCCATCCATATTTTCATCAAATTCGTATTTACAATCTGTTTTAATTACAATCTGTGCTCTTTGTTTTAATTTCGTCAAAACTAAATCCCCCTTTACTTTAGTGTTCAATTTAGTTAGAAAGTGTCTTAGTTTGTGTTTCTAAGTGTTTTGATTCAAGTTATAACCCAAATTCGTCCAAATTAGGTTAGGTGTTCAAAACTGCCCAGATTGTGTTTTTAAGGCAGTTTTGAGTGTTTTGTTGCTGTTTTGAGTCTTTTGGTTTGTTTTAGTGTTTTAGTGGTTAGTTTTGCATTCTTTGAGTCTAGTTTAGTGTTTTTAACCTTTGTTTTACGTTTTTGAGTCAGTTTTAAGTGATTTAGCAATCCCTCCTAATCCCCGGTTTAGAACGATCCCTACTTATACATATACTACAATTGTCAAAAGAGGGTTTTAATTTGTGTGCTTATATATTTCGCATCAGTTACTAATGTATTTCCTTATGTTGTAGTTCAAATTCAAAGTTTAAGGACCGGGCAAGAGTTCAAAGTGAACGGACATTGTCTAAAGTCATACTATGAGAACTTTGAGAAGCAAGTTATGGATGGTGCAACCTTCCATGCCGTGGGCTCCAATGAAGCTTAAGTGGAAGTATCGTCTGGCTGGAAGACGTTAAAGCAAGCGCTTCTTGGGAAGCAACCCACGCAAATAAAGAAGAACTAGGAAGCTCCAACACTCCATAACCAGATTTGCGTTCCTAAACCCTACTCTTTATTGCTTTTACTTTGCCATGATTGTCATGTTTGTTAGTTGTGTTTTTGTTTGTTTGTGAGTCTATGCTTAAAACATTGAGGATAATGTTTGGCTTAAGTGTGGGGGGGGGGGGGGTAAACAAGCTGTTTTTGCATGATTTTATCACCTATCACTTCTAAAGTTGTTATTCACTATTTTTAAGTGTTTTTAGTGTGTTTTGAAGTGTTTTTATGTGTCTTAAACAGAAAATCCGAAAATTTGGAAAAAAAAAAATCGAAAAAGAGTGTTTAAAAAACCCAAAAAGAGTCATTTTTGTTTTTGTGTTTGTTTGTGTATTAGGGTACCTTCCAACACAATGATGAGGATTTGGTTTTTAATTGCATGACTGCTAAAGAAAGTTACAAACATGGATGGAAGTTTGATATGCTCTTTGGTTTATGCTTAGTTGTAGTTGTCGTTTACGAATTCACATGTAATCACAAAAGGAAAAAAAAAATCAGTTTTTGTAACATGCTTGAAGGAAGAAACTCAAACTAACGTTAAACCCTGGGAGACTTAAGCCTAAACTTTATTTGGAGAGTTATTAATCTTGATGTTTTTGTTTTCTAAAGTTGTTGCATGATCTCACTACTCTTTGCTTGGTTGCTACTTCGAATGCGTTTCATCACTATAGTTCCAAATACTAGAACTCATGCCCATTTCATTCAAAGCATGATATTGATTGCATAACATACAATAAGATGAAGTGGTTTAGTTAAACCAGAGCCAAAAAGCCTTACCCTATGCATATATATTGTAGGTTTAACCCCTTTGAGCCTTATTTAGCCTATTTTCTTTGTTAGCCACATTATCTGTACCTAGCCTAGAATAGGACTATCCATACCCTTGTTCTTAAAGGATAGTGAAGCATGACTTAGAGGGAATTCCTTTTGATCTAAAAAAATTGCAGAAAAACAAGTGTGGGGGAACGTGTTTTTCGTGGAAATCTAGGAGGATGTATGAGTTATGTGCCAAAGAAAGAATTGGGCACGGAAAAAAAAATAAAAAAGAAAAAACGTGAAAAAGAAAGAGAAAAGAAGAAAAAAAGTTGGAGAAAAGAAAGAAAAAAAAGTTGAAAATAAGTGAGAATGAACTCACAAGTGTTGATTGTTGAAGAAAGGGTCCAAAAGTTTGAATCTGGCCCTTAGTGTTGTCTGGAGTTTCCCTTGATGTTCAAAGTTGAGTTCTGCATTCAAAAGTGAATTCTAAGTGTTTATTTCATTACTTTGCTTACTATTGCTTTAAGAACTTTTGTTTATCCTTACCTTTCTTTGTTAGCCAATACCTTAGCCCCGTAACAACCCTTAGACTTCTATCTTAATTTTTATGAGTTTCATGTGGAGTTTAAAATTGGTACGAGCATATGGTATCCCTGGTTCTCACGTCTAAGTAGTGGCATTCCATTCATGAGATCATATCATATACATGTTAATAATTCCAGAAAGTGCCTTCTTTGATTATGCATATGTGAGTGCTAGTCTACATGTTTACATTAATCTTCTCACATATACCTAGTGTAGGGAGTGTAGTAAAAAAATTTGTGTGAAAGTAGAGTGTATCTGGTGAGGAATTGAGGGAATTCTCTAAGGCATGTTACTACATTCAAAATGTTGTTTTGATTGCTTAAATGCGAGCTAGTGAGTGGTGACTATGGTTAAGTATATGCTTGAGGGTAGGGATAACTAAAATCTATGTGAGTGGTGATCTTTAATATGTCATGTTGCATTGGAAATCCCTAAGGCAATTGTTGGAAGGTTTAGGTTATATTTTGTTTGTTTTGTTTTGCTCGAGGACTAGCAAAAGCTAAGTGTGGGGGAATTTGATAGGAGCATATTTATGCTACTTAGCTATGTTGTTTCCCTGCATTTAGTGAGCTAATTACTACTTATTATAGTGTTTTAAGCTATTTTCATGTGTTTGTAGGTCCTAATGGTAAAGTTGGCAAGAAAGTGCATTTTGAAGCCATTTGGAGCAGTTTTGGGCATGGAATGGATAGCTTGCATATGGAGCAAGGTGGATGGACGAAATTGAAGTCAAGAGACGCTAGGAACATGCTACAAATCTGGAGAAGCAAGTTCAAAGACAAAGAAGATAAGGAAAGAGCAAGAAATAAGGAACATTATCCAACCTTATCTCATCTTATCCTATCCTAATCTTTTGCTACCTTAATTCCAGCTGCAAAGAGGACTTAATTTCACATTAGAACACCTAGATATATGGTTCTAGAACACCCTATTTGTTCCTACAAAGGTGCCGCACCTATTCCCTTCTAGAAACCCCAATCCCTACTGTGTATTCCTTATCCGTTTCCCCCTTAGTTTCTGAAAGCATTAACCCTTTCATCCTAGGATTGTGCAATCCTTTTCCCTTCAGAAATTATGTATTCCCTAGCCCTATAAATATAAATGTTTGCCGCGGCATTCGAACCATCCATTCACTCATTCATTCAATCATACATTCAGCCATCAAACACCATAATTCACACCACATCACCCTAGTGCCGCAAGGAAGGAAGGAAGAAGAAGAAGACTTGTGCAATCTGCCATCCAAGGGAGTGTGTTGCATGCCATTGGAGTGTGGAGCATTTCTGGGTTCTTTCTATCCTTAGTTTCAATTCAATGTTTATGTTAATTTGGTTTCAATTATGATGAACATGTGGAACTAATTTCTTTATAGTTGGAGGTGAATTTGAAGCCATGGTTATATGTTTTATATGAATTGATTACATCCAGTTATTGTTTCTTGAGTCTTGAATGTGATTTGCTTATCTAAGTAATCAAAACTTGTTTATGTATGTTGGTTGAGGGTCGTCACTTAATTTGCATGCATGAATTTGATGCTAGAGTATAAGGAAGTTTCACGTAATAGTTATTCACTTATATTCACAAGTAGTGGAGGTTGCAAGTCACAATCGTGTTAAGTGAATCCTTGGCATGAGTCTCATGCGTTTCATAGTGATGAATGCCTTGTCAATGCTTATGATTTTCATAGAACTTAAATGACTTTTGATATGTATCTTTATTATGCGTTTCATATAGAGAACTTGAGAAAGATAATTTGGTTGTAATGCGTATTCATTCAATTTAATGAAATAAGGAAAATCTGATGGTTGGTTGTGCGATGCAATTAACTTGGGGCGTTGTCATTCATAGTCTAAAGGAATAATAACTGGAAATTGGTTTATATGCATATGTCATGTGTGGAGAAGGACCCTCTAACTAGCCTTTCACCCTTTTAATTCACCAAATTTGTTTTTATAAAGTGTTTTATGCAAAGTTTTTGTTTTAAGTTCTAAATTCGTCAAAAACAATTCTCCTTTCATTTAGTCTTGTTATTTAAGTCAAAATCTATTTTCTTTTAGTCTTTTGAGTCAAGTTAAGTTTTATTTTCGTCAAAATCACTTGTTAGGTCTAGAATTGAGTCTTTTTGATTGTTCGTTGCTGTTTTGAGTGTTTAAAGTTAGTTTTGAGTCTATAGAATCTAGTTTAGTGTTTTTAAGTCTTATTTGTGTTGATTAGCATCCCTAGTTAATCCCTAGTCTAGAACGATCCCTACTTACATATTTACTACAATTGTCAACAATAGGGTTTAATTTGTGTGTCAAGTTAATTTTCACATCAACTCACTAGCTCGCATTTAATCAATTAAAACAATATTTGAATGTAGTAACATGCCTTAGAGAATTCACTCAATTCCTCACTAGATATACTCTCTATTTTCACACAAATTTTCTGACTACACTGCCTATACTAAGTATATGTGAGAAGATTGATGTAAACATGTAAACACTCACATATGTTATAACAAAGAAGGCACTTTCTGGAATTATTAATACAACATGTATATGATCTCATGAATGAAATGCCACTACTTAGAAGCGAGAACCAGGGATACCATATGCCCGTACCAATTTCAAACTCCACATATTGAAACACATAACAATCAAGATAGAAGTCTAAGGGTTGTAACGGGGCTAAGGTATTGGCTAACAAAGAAAGGTTAAGGATAAACAAAGGTTGTTAAAGTGATAGTAAGCAACATAATGAAATCAACACTTAGAATTCAACTTTTGAATGCAGCAACAAACTTTAAACATAAAGGGGAGATTCATACAACTTTTAGGGTCAGATTCACAATTTTGGACCCTTCTTCAACAACCAACACTTGTGAGCTCATTCTCACTTCTTTTCAACCTCTTTTTTCTTTTTCTGCACAGCTTTTTATTTTCTCTTTCTTTTTCCACGTTTTTTTTTCTTTTTTTTTTTTTTTCTTCTTTCTTTTGAAACAGAAAACATACTCCTTCACCAATCCACAAAGACAAATTCTTCCCCCACACTTGTTTTTTTGCATATTGTAGATCAAAAGGAATTCCCAACAAGTTATGCTCCACTATTCTTTAAGAACAAGGGTATGGATAGTCCTATACTAGGCTAGGTAGGATAATGCAGGCTAACAAAGAAAATAGGCTAAATAAGGCTCAAAGAGGTTAAACCTACAATACATATGCAAGTGATAAGGCTTTTTGGCTCTGGTGGTAACTAAACAACTTCATCTTGTTAATTGTTATGCAATCAATTTTATGCTTTGAATGAAATGGGCATGAGTTATAGTATTTGAAACTAAAATGATGAAAAAGCATTCTAAGTAGCAACAAAGCAAAGAAATAATGAGATCATGCAACGACTTTAGAAAACAAGAATATCAAGATTAATAACTCTCCAAACAAAGAATAGGCTCAAGTCTCACAGGGTTGTAGTGTTAGTTTGGGTTTCTTCTTTCAAGCATGTTACAAAAACTTATTTTTCCTTTTTGTGATTACATGTGAATTCATAAATGACAACTACAACTAAGTATTAACCAAATCAAACTTCCACCCAAGTTTGTAACTTTCTTTAACAGTCATGTAATTAAAAACCAAATCCTCATCATTGTGTTGGAAGGTACCCTAAGACACAAACAATCAACAAAAAACGACTCTTTTTGGTATTTTTTTTTTTCTCAAACTTTTTCTCGATTTTTTTCTTTTTGTTTTATGACCCAAAAACACTTTAAAAACAGTGAATAACAACATTAGTAGTGATAGGTGGTGAATTTCAAAAATACGTCATGAAAAGCATCTATTTACCCCCCCCCCCCCAACACACTTAAACCAAACATTGTCCTCAATGTTTCAAAAAAGCAATAACAGATAACTAGCAAACAAGACAATCATGGCAAAGTAAAAACAATAAAGAGAAGGGTAAAAGAAAGCAAATCTAGTTGTAGGAGCTCGAAATTCCAGTATCTCTTTGTTTGAATACATGGGTTACTTCCCAAGAAGCGCTTGCTTTAACGTCTTCCAACCGGACAATACCTCCAATTAATCCTCACTAGGACCATCGGCATGGAGTTGATCTTTGAATGGAAGATGATACTTGAAATGATCTAATAATGATTTAAATTCTAGAGTGGGTGCCTGAATCCTAGAAATCAAAAACATGTTAGTAGAAAATGAAATTGAAATTTGAGGAGGTGGTTTACCTATGTGTCGCAACTAGAACTCAATGACAAACTCTACTTCGAAAATTTCAAGAATGTTGCTCTCGGACAGATTTGGTGTAAGGGCAGTGATTTGTCCTGTGTTATAAAATCCAACTTCTTTGGCGATAGTAGTCTCAAGTACATCCTCTTTGATGTATTCTAGATATTCCCTAGCCACTTCTTTCTCTTGAATCTTTGGAAAGGTTTCGAAGATGTCTTTCTTTCCCTCTTCTTTCTTGGATGTCAAAAACCTGCCAAGGGAAGACACATTTGGTGGAATAAGGTTAGACGGAATTAGATTTGAACCAACCTTACCTGAGTTGGATGGCGTAGGATTCTTAGTAGCTGCGGCAAGGGTTGTTCTTCCCTTGCCGTGGCTCTGTCCAATTCTTCTTCTTGCAGCTACTTTTCATCCTCTCTTTGGCTTTGTTTGGATGTTTTTGGGCGGGTTCCAATCTCCTTGCCACTTCTCAATGTGATAGCCTTAGCGGTTTCAAAACCTCTCTTTGGATTGACAATGGTTGAACTAGGCAGTTTGCCTTGTTCTCTTAATTGTCCCATGAATTCTGCCATTTGCCCCATTTGATTCTTCATTTCCCCCATCTCTTTAGCTTGGTCTTGTAAACCCTAAGTCAAAGAAGTTAGTGTTTGAAGAATTTTATCATAATCCAATGACGAACCTGAATTTGGTTTGGATTGTTTTGGGGGAGGCTGTATAGGTCTTGAATAGAACTCCTCAGATGACTGCCAATATCCTTCTTGTTGAACTTGTTGAGGTTCCCTCCACATAAAATTTGAATGATCACTCCCACCTGGATTGTAAGTGTTGGAAAACAAGTTGTTCCTTGATTGATTATGGCCAAGATAACCCCAAGCATTGACATTATCCCAATCTCCATTCTCAATTAATTGAGGATGTTGATTAGTTTGATATCCTTGCCTATAGAACACACCAAATGTACCAACTCTTTGCATTCGGGACCTTTAAATATACTGTGACATAAGAGAAGTAAGATTCGCCATTTGAGCTTGAAGATTAGCAATTGACATGTCATGCTTCTCTAGTACCTGAAATCAAAGAAATAAAACTAAATCAAATATCAAAAGTTGAAAAAAAAAAAAAAAAAAAAAAAAGAGCGATTAGCAATTTTACTAATCCCCGGCAACGGCGCCAAAATTTGATGTGGTAGAAACTAACACACAAATTAAACCCTTTTTAGACAATTGTAGTATATGTAAGTAGAGATCGTTTTAGGCTAGGGATTAGAAGGGATGCTAATCAACATAAATTAGACTTAAAAAAACACAAAACTAGACTCTAATGACTCAAAACTGACCAGACTGACTCAAAAACTGCCCAAAACAAACAAACTGATTCAAAATACTACCGGGGGACAGGTTTGAATGAATTTTAAAACTAAACTAACACGACACAATGGTGGGGGGTTTGGTTTGGACGAAATTTAAACTAAAACTAAGTAATTTGCAGAAAACAAACTGATTGATACTAAATTGGGGTGAATTAAGGGGGTGAAAGGCTAGCTAGAGGGTCCTTCTCCACACATGACACATATGCAACACAAATCGATCTCCATTTACTATTCCTATAAACCATGAATGACAATGCCCCAAGTTAACCGTGAACTGCACAAATTAACCATCAAATTTTCCTACATTCATTGAATTGGACTTAGCGACGCAATCAAATTATATTATCAAGTTCCCTATATGAACTGCATGATAGAGATACATATCAAATATCATTAAGTTCTATGAAAATCATAAGCATTGACATGGCATTCATAACTATGAACAACATGATACTCCTGCCAGGAATTTACTTAACACAATCATGACTAGTGATTTCCACTACTTGTGAATATAAGTTCATGACTATTAGGTGAAATTCCCTTATATTTTAGTGTCAAATTCATGAATGCAAACTAAGTAGGCCTCCTTAATCAACATACAAGAATAAGTTATCAATCCAACAGATAAGTAAATTGCATTCACGATTTATGAAACAATAACTGGATGTAATCAATTCATATCACACATATGTTCATGGCTTTGAATTCACCTCTAACTGAAACGAAATTAGTTCCACATGTCTATCATAACTGAAAACCAAATTAAACAAGCATTGAACTAAAAACTAACGATAGAATACACCTAGAAATGCTCGAGCAATCCAAAGGCCTTGGATGGCAGGCACGGTTCCAAGCTCTCCTTCCTTGCAAGCTACGGCACTATGTGTTTATTCCTCCATATTTTTCTCTCTAAAACTCCCCTCTGAATTCTGCGACAAGGGTGTGCATTTATTGGGCAGATACACGGCATTGTTTGTGGAGGAAAAGGATTAGTTCTTAGCATTGTTTTAGGACTCCTAGAAATCAGATAAGAGGTGGTTTAATATGATAAGGATTCCTAAATTCAAATGGGAAGGATTTAGAATAGGATAAGGACTTCTTTTGCAGTTGGAGATGAGTTTAGATAATGTTGGATTAAATAGGATAATGTTTGGATAATATGAGATAAGATAAGATAAGATTGGATAAGATAGGATAAGATTAGATGAGATCTCCTTGTTTTAAGCTAATTCCTTGTTTACCAAGCCTTAATTTAATTCTTCCAGATTTGTAGCACATTTGTAGCATCATTTGTCACCAAAAAGGTCCATCCAGTATGCTCCACACACATGCTATCCAATCCAAGTCCAAAACTACTCCAAATTTCTCCTTTTGGCTATTTATTATCATCTTCACCAATTGAACCTACAATAATATGAAAATAAACTAAATCACTATAATAAATGGAAATTAACTAAGTAAATGCAAAGAAATAGGATAAGAAAGTCGCATAAATATGCTCCTATCAATTTGCATATGAGTTTTGTTGAAAGGGGGGGGTGGGGTGAGAGTGAGAAATTTGGTATGTTGAAAATAAAAAAATGGTTGAGAAATTGGGTGTGTGGGATTTGACTAGGAAAGTGGGATTTAGTTAAGAAATGGAAATTTCATGGTGCTAACTGCTAAAGGGATTGTAGGGTTTGGATCTGGGAGGGATTTGAAGGTGTTGCCATGGATGATGGAGATGCATAGTGGAAAGATGGATTTGAAGGTGTTTTAATTTTTTATTTATTTTTTAATATTTTAATATGTAGTTATTTTAATTTGTCACATCATCAAAACTTGTGAGTTTTATAATTTGTCACGTCATCACTTAACAGTCAAATTAACTATTTGACTAACGGATATATGAAACTGTGATAAAATGATAAGTAATAGCCAAAATGGTCCCTAAGATTTGCATAACTCATCACTTTGGTCCCTGAGATTGAAAATCAATAGAAATGGTCTCTGAGATTGATCACCATCCATCATTTTAGTCCTTCGGTTAAAAACTCTTTGGGCAATTTTCAAAGCTTTGTAACTCAATCGTTTCTTAACCAAATTTGACCCATAATATATCAAAATGAAGATAGGAAACTGTTGAACAAGATTATACCTATTTGGAAGCCCAATAGTTGCCAGAGATGGCCAGAAAATAGCCTCAAAGGTGACTGGTCCACGAGAAAACTTGAAAACTTGCCAAAAAACTGGGTAAAATTTAAACGTTCATAACTTCTTCAATACTCAAAGAAATCGAGTGATTCAAAACCAAAAATCATACTTCTCAGTGGGACAAAGATAATGGTACCTTTCTTGACTGCTAATTCATTGTGGTTTGGTTGTTAAACGGCTCGAAAGTGGCTAACCATTTTCGTGTTGGCCATTTTCCGGCGAACCCACGGTGAGCTACCCATCTAAAAAGATACCATTCTCTTTGTCTCATCAAGAAGTATGATTTTAGTTTTTGAATCACTTGATTTCGTTGAGTATTGAAGAAGTTATGAACGCTTAAAGTTTACCCAGTTTCTGGCGAGTTTTCTAGTTTTCTCGCGGACCAGTCACCTTTGAGGCTATTTTCGAGCCATCTCTGGCAGCCATTTGGCTTTCAAATAGGCATAATCTTGTTCTACACTTTCCTATCTTCATTTTGATATATTATGGGTCGAATTTGGTTAAGAAACGATTGAGTTACGAAGCTTTGAAAATTGCCCAAAGAGTTTTTAACCGAATGATCAAAATGACGGATGGTGAACAATTTCAGAGACCATTTCTATTCATTTTCAATCTAAGGGACCAAAGTGATGGGTTATGCAAATCTCAAGGACCATTTTGGCTATTTAGCCATTGAAATGTTTTTGTTGTATGAGGTTGCAATTACATCCGAATCTGAGAGTGTAAATGTAATTTACCCAAAAAATTAGTAAGAAAAGGGGTGATGTTGTCTGGCCAATAAAACTATATTAAGGCCTTTTGACTTTACAACAAAACTGGATTAAGGCTGATTGACTTCACAACATTACTGGATTAAGGCCCATTGACTTTGTCACCCGTGCATTTTAGTTCACCATATCTTGTTCATCTAAAATACGCCATACATTGTCCTTCACATTACTTACCTATCTTCCTTTCCTTCCTTCAAGTATATACATGACCATCACGCTCTCTCTCCCTGATGCGTTACAAATGTGACACACAAATTAAACCCTATTTGTGACAATTGTAGTAATGATGTAAGTAGGGATCGTTCTAACCGGGGATTAACTAGGGGTGCTAATCTAATATAAATTGACTCAAAAACACAAAAACTAAACTTAAAGACTCTAACTAGACTACTATGACTCAAAACAGATTTGAAAAACTCAAAACTGCCTAAAACAATCAAATTGACTCAAACAGAAACTAAAACTTGATTTGGACGAATTTGAAAGTGTTTGTGACTCCAAATACTTAAAAACACAAAATAAGACAGATTATAATGACTAAGACTTAACAAAATATGGGGGTATTGTGTTTGGACGAAATTAAACTTAATGGGCAGATTGTAAAGAAAACAGATTGTAAGACAAATTGTGATGAACCAATGGATGATGGAATAGCTAAGGGGTTCTTCTCCACACATGAAATATATGCAACGTAAATCAATTTCCAGTTATCAATTCAATAAGTTATGAACCTCGACACTCCAAGTTAATTAGGTCCGCTTAAATTAACCTTCAGATTTCCCTAGAATCATTGAATTGGATGAATATGCATCGCAACCAAATTATTCCTAACAAGTTCTCTATATGAACAACATGATAAAGACACAAATTAGAATCATTACGTTCTTTGGAAATCATAAGCATCGACAAGGCATTTGTAACTATGAAAAGCATGATACTCCTGCCATGAATCTACTTAACACGATCGTGACTAGCGACCTTCACTACTTGCGAGTATAAATTCATAACGATTAGGTGAAACAAACTTATACCCTAGCACCAGATTCAAGCATGCAAATTAAGCGTGCACTCTCAATCAACATACAAGAATAAGTTCTAAATTAAACGGTTAAGCAAATTGTATTCATGAGTTATGCAACGATAACTGGAAGTAATCAACTTATTTCACATATATAATCATGGTTTCGAATACAGCCTTAGCCAAAACGAATTTAGCCAATCATACTCAAAACAAAACAAAGATTACATGAATTAGACATTGAAATATAAGATAGAATACACCTAATATTGTTCAACAACTCAGAATGAAGAGCCAAACAATTGCATGAATCTGTCTCCTTTCCCTTGCTTGCGGCAGATTGGGTGGTGATGATTTCTGGGTTGTTTTGATGATGTAGAATGGATTTTGGGGTGAATAGAGGCATGGCAAGCGATGTAGGTTGATTGTGAATGAGTGTTGATGGTTGGAAGGTGGTGGAGGACTCGGCAAAGATGGTGGAAGAAGGTGGAGTGGCTGCTTGTATTTCTGGGCTACAGAATGGTGTTTTGGGATGAATGGATGTGTGTGTGAGTGAATGGACGAATTTCTGTGGTGAATCATACCCTAGGGTTCGGCCAAAGGCTGATTATATGTGTTTTGGGAAGTTAATAACATACCTAATTGAGTTATGATTCAGATTTCCTAGTCTAAATAGAAAAGGTAAGTGAATAAAGTCCAAATAAAATCAGAAAAGGGGGATGCACGAATTTAAACAAGTAAGGAATGTGCTTGCCTAGTAAGGAATCAGAAATCAAACCCCTTGCACAGCAAGGAAAGGAAATTTAAGGTAAGGTACGAAATTGGTGCAAAAGAAGGAAGGAAAAGTCAATTCCTTGCAAGAAATCAGAAATCAGGACTTTAGGGAAAGTTTTAGAACTAGGAAAGTGAATTAAACTAGGAAATAAGAAATTGAAATGTGGAAACACAAGGGGAGGTGCGGCATAAAGTTTAGGGAAAGGTAAGGCACAAAACAAGAGGTATTAGAATAAAGGAAAGGTCCTAACACATCTGGAAAATAGGGAAGTTTACACAAAGAAAGGGAAACAACCTTCTTTGCAGGGCAAAGAAGGTAAAGTTTGCAAAAAACCTTTGTTTGTTGTCCAAGGGTGCTCAGGAGCCATCTTAAGTGCTAAAACTTAGAGCGTTCTTGATTTAGGAAAGGTCAACCAAAATAGGAAACTTTGGCTTAACTTTCCTACTTCAAGTAGGAATCCTTGTGTGATTAGGAATCCTCATCCAACTAGGAATCCTCATGTGAGTGGGAAACCTCCTTTGATTTGGAAACCTTCTCATAATTGGAATCCTCGTCGTAGTAGGAATCCTTGTCGTAGTAGGAATCCTTGCGACATCAACTCTTCAATTTCGTCCATTCCTTTTGCTCCAAGCATAAGCTATCCAATTTGTGCCCAAAAGTGCTCCAAAAGGCTCCAAAATGCATCCTTTCGCCAAATACGTCTTATGAACCTGAAAACACACAAAAGAAGCTTAAAGAACTAAAATAACTATGAACTAATAGCATAAATGCACGAAACAAGCAAACTAAGTCGCATAAATATGCTCCTATCAAATTCCCCCACACTTAGCTTTTGCTAGTGCTCGAGCAAAACGGAAAAACAAAACAAAACCTAAACCTTCCAACAATGGTCTGAGGGATTCTTAATGCACATGACATGTTCAAGATCATTACTCGCATAGATTTTAGTCATCCTTACGCTTAAGCACATACGTAATCATAATCACTACTTACTAGTTCTCATTTAATCAATTTAAAACAACATTTGAATGTAGTAACATGCCTTAGAGAATTCACTTAATTCCTTACAAGATACTCTCTTATTTTCACACAGAATTTCTGATTACACACCCTACACTAAGTATATGTGAGAAGATTGATGTAAATATGAAACTAAACACTCACATATGTTTATAACAAGGAAAGCACTTTTCTGGAATGTATATGAATATGATCTCATGAAAGGAATGCTACTAATTAGATGCGAGAACCAGGGACACCATATGCTTACATTAATTCCAAACTCCACATTATTGAAAACATAATGATCAAGATTGAAGCATAAGGGTTGTAACGGGTTAAGGGTGATTGGCTAACAATGAAAGGTAAGGATAACAAACGTTCTTTAAGCAATAGCAAGCAAAGTAATGAAATTTGACACTTAGAATCACTTATGATTGCAGAAACTCACTTAGACACACAAAGGGAAAATTCACACAACTCTTAGGGCCATATTCAACGTTTTGGACCCTTTCTTCAACTACCACAAACATGTGAGCTTATTTTCACTTATTTCATACTCTTTTTTCTTTCTTTTCACAACTTTTTCTTTTCTTTTTCTTTTTCCACAAATTTTTTTATTTTATTTTATTTTCACTCATGCCTTATTTCTTTTCGTGGCATATCAACACACACACACAAATTCCCTCACACTTGTTGTTTTGCATAATCGAAAGGATTCCCTCTAAGTCATGCTTACTATGCTTCAAGAACAAGGGTATGGGTGGTCCTAATCTAGGCTAGGTAGGGATGATATGGGTAAACAAAGAACAAAGGCTAACAATAGCTCAATGGGGGTTATGACCTACAATATATAGTGCATGGGTTGGCTGTTTGGTTGATGGCTTCACTACACACTTCATCTTGATATATATTATGCAATCAATATCATGCTTTGAATGGAATGGATGCAAGTTCTAGCATTTGGAACTAAGTGATGAAACGCCTTCTAATTAGCAACCAAGCAAGAATAATGAGATCATGCGAGTTTGAAAACAAGAATCACAGATTAATACTCTCCAAAGAATGTTTAAAGCTCAAGTCTCTCAGGGTTGTAATGTTATTCTAAGTTCCTTCCTTCAAGCATATTACAAAAACTTTTTTTTTTTTCTTTGGGATTAAACATGAATTCATAAACAACAACTATAACCAAGTATAAACCAAGAATATATCAAACTTCCATCCATGTTTATAACTCTCTTTCACAGCCATGCACATAAAAATCAAATCCTCATCATTGTGTTGGAAGGTATCCTAAGACACAAACACACAAAAACAAAAACAAAACTGACTCAAACTGACTCTTTTTAGTTGTTTCAAACTGTTTTTTTTTTTCGGATTTTTTTAAAGTAACACATAAAAAGACTTCAAAACATGTTAAAAAACACTTAAAACAGTGAGAAACAAGTTTAGACATGTTAGCTGGTAATACCCTACGAATTTCATGCAAAAATAGCTCAAAACAGAATGTTACCCCCCCCCCCCACACTTAATTAAACATTGTCCTCAATGTTTTAGACTAAACAAACAGCAAAGGAACACACAATTAAACACATCACACATAACATAAAGTAAGCAACAAAGGAAAAGGTTTAGGGACGCAAATCTGAGTTTGGAGCGATTCCCAAGTTCTTCCTTTGTTGATTGCATGGGTTGCCTCCCAAGTAGCACTTTCTTTTACGTCTTGCAGCCGGACGATGCCACATTGATCAACCTATATGGGAACCCACGGCATAGTGGGTGGTCTCCTCCACATTATGTTCTACAAAGCTCTCGTAGTAAGGCTTCAATCGATGCCCATTCACCTTGAACTCTTAACCTGTTTTGAAACTAAGAACTTGGACTGCACCATGAGGAAAAACATTAGTAATAACAAAGGGTCCTGAACGTAACTTACCCGGAAATAGATGAAGACGAGAATTAAACAACAACACTTTCTGTCCAACAGAGAAGGACTTGGTGCGAATCATCTTGTCATGAAAGGCCTTTGTCTTTTCCTTGTAAATACGAGCATTCTCGTAAGCTTCATTCCGTATCTCCTCAAGTTCATTCAATTGAAGCTTAGGATGAATTCCCGCCTCATCTACATCCATGTTGAACTTCCTCACGGCCCAGTGACCCTTGTGCTCCAACTCCACAGGTAAGTGACATGGTTTGCCATAAACAAGCCGAAAGGGGGACATTCCTACGAGTGTTTTGTAGGCGGTCCTATAAGCCCACAATGCATCCTCTAACCTCAAGCTCCAATCTTTTCTTGTTGGCCCAACCGTCTTCTCAAGAATCTGTTTTATCTCCCGATTCGACACCTCGGCTTGCCCGTTTGTTTGAGGATGATAGGGTGTCGAAACCCTATGTGTAACGTTGTACTTCTTGAGCAGTGCCTTGAAACTCTTAAAAACACAATCTAAAACATAATTGAACCAATTAGACACTCTAAGACAATTGGGGATTTGGTTTTGGACGAAAATCAAACAAACAAAACAATAATGTAAAATAGGCAGATTTGGACGAATTTGAAGGTGTTTGTGACTCCAAATACTTAAAAACACAAAATAAGACAGATTCTAATGACTAAGACTTAACAAAATATGGGGGGATTGTGTTTGGACGAAATTAAATTAAATGGATAGATTGTAAAGAAAACAGATTGTAAAACAAATTGTGATGAATCAATGGATGATGGAATAGCTAAGGGGTTCTTCTCCACACAAGAAATGAATGCAACGTAAATCAATTTCCAGTTATCAATTCAATAAGTTATGAACCTCGACACTCCAAGTTAATTAGGTCCGCTTAAATTAACCTTCAGATTTCCCTAGAATCATTGAATTGGATGAATATGCATCGCAAAGAAATTATTCCTAACAAGTTCTCTATATCAACAGCATGATAAAGACACAAGTTAGAATCATTACATTCTTTGGAAATCATAAGCATCGACAAGGCATTTGTAACTATGAAAAGCATGATACTCTTGCCAGGAATCTACTTAACATGATCGTGACTAGCGACCTTCACTACTTGCGAATATATAATTCATAACGATTAGGTGAAAGAAACTTATATCCTAGCACCAAATTCAAGCATGCAAATTAAGCGTGCACTCTCAATCAACATACAAGAATAAGTTCTAAATCAAACGGTTAAGCAAATTGTATCCATGACTTATGCAACGATAACTGGAAGTAATCAACTTATTTCACATATATAATCATGGTTTCGAATACACCCTTAGCCAAAACGAATTTAGCCAATCATACTCAAAGCAAAACAAAGATTACATGAATTAGACATTGAAATATAAGATAGAATACACCTAAAATTGTTCAACAACTCATAATGAAGAGCCAAACAATTGCGTGAGACTGTCTCCTTTCCCTTGCTTGCGGCAGATTGGATGGGATGATTTCTGGGCTGTTTTGATGATGTAGAATGGATTTTGGGGGTGTAGAGGCACAGCAAGGGGTGTAGGTTGAGTGTGGATGAGTGTTTGATGGTTGGAAGGTGGTGGAAGACTCGGCAAAGGTGGTGGAAGAAGGTGGAATGGCTGGTTGTATTTCTGGGTTACAAAATGGTGTTTTGGGATGAATGGATTTGTATGGGAGTGAATGGACGAATTTTTGTGGTGAATCATGCTCTAGGGTTCGGCCAAGGGCTGATTATATGTGTTTTGGGAAGTTAATAACATACCTAATTGAGTTATGATTCAGATTTCCTAGTCTAAATAGAAAAGGTAAGTGAATAAAGTCCAAATAAAATCAGAAAAGGGGGATGCACGAATTTACACAAGTAAGGAATGTCCTTGCCTTGCAAGGAATCAGAAATTAAACCCCTTGCACAACAAGGAAAGGAAATTTAAGGTAAGTTACGAAATTGGTGCAAAAGAAGGAAGGAAAAGTCAATTCCTTGTAAGAAATCAGAAATTAGGACTTTAGGGAAAGTTTTAGAACTAGGAAAGTGAATTAAACTAGGAAATAAGAGATTAAAATCACGAAACACAAGGGAAGGGTGCGGCACATAGCTTAGGGAAAGGTAAGGCACAAAGCAAGAGGTATTAGAATAAGGGAAAGGTCCTAACACATATGGAAAATAGGGAAGTTTACACAAAGAAAGGGAAACAACCTCCCTTGCACGGCAAGGAAGGGAAAGTTGCAAAGAACCTTTGTTTGTTGTCCAAGGGTGCTCGGGAGCCATCTTAGTTGCTAAAACTTAGAGCGTTCTTGATTTAGGAAAGGTCAACCAAAATAGGAAACTTTGGTTTAACTTTCCTACTTCAAGTAGGAATCCTTGTGTGATTAGGAATCCTCGTCCAACTAGGAATCCTCATGTGAGTGGGAAACCTCCTTCAATTTGGAAACCTTCTCGTAATTGGAATCCTCATCGTAGTAGGAATCCTTGCGACATCAACTCTTCAATTTCATCCATTCCTTTTGCTCCAAGCATAAGCTATCCAATTTGTGCCCAAAAGTGCTCCAAAAGGCTCCAAAATGCATCCTTTCGCCAAATACGTCTTATGAACCTGAAAACACACAAAAGAAGCTTAAAGAACTAAAATAACTAAGAACTAATAACATAAATGCACGAAAACAAGCAAACTAAGTCGCATAAATATGCTTCTATCACTTATGCAACGATAACTTGAAGTAATCTACTTATTTCACATATATAATCATGGTTTCGAATACACCTTTAGCCAAAACGAATTTAGCCAATCATACTCAAAGTAAAACAAAGATTACATGAATTAGACATTGAAATATAAGATAGAATACACCTAAAATTGTTCAACAACTCAGAATGAAGAGCCAAACAATTGCATGAATCTGTCTTCTTTCCCTTGCTTGCGGCAGATTGGGTGGTGATGGTTTCTGGTTGTTTTGATGATGTAGAATGGATTTTGGGGGGAATAGAGGCACAGCAAGGGATGTAGGTTGAGTGTGGATGAGTGTTGATGGTTGGAAGGTGGTGGAGGACTCGGCAAAGATGGTGGAAGAAGGTGGAGCGGCTGCTTGTATTTCTGGGCTGCAAAATGGTGTTTTGGGATGAATGGATGTGTGTGTGAGTGAATGGACGAATTTCTGTGGTGAATCATACCCTAGGGTTCGGCCAAAGGTTGATTATATGTGTTTTGGGAAGTTAATAACATACCTAATTGTGTTATGTTTCAGATTTCCTAGTCTAAATAGAAAAGGTAAGTGAATAAAGTCCAAATAAAATCAGAAAAAGGGGATGCACGAATTTAAACAAGGAATGTCCTTGCCTTGCAAGGAATTAGAAATCAAACCCCTTGCACAGCAAGGAAAGGAAATTTAAGGTAAGTTACGAAATTGGTGAAAAAGGAGGAAGGAAAAGTCAATTCCTTGCAAGAAATCAGAAATTAGGACTTTAGGGAAAGTTTTAGAACTAGGAAAGTGAATTAAACTAGGAAATAAGAAATTGAAATCTGGAAACACAAGGGGAGGTGCGGCATAAAGTTTAGGGAAAGGTAAGGCACAAAACAAGAGGTATTAGAATAAAGGAAAGGTCCTAACACATCTGGAAAATAGGGAAGTTTACACAAAGAAAGGGAAACAACCTTCTTTGCACGGCAAGGAAGGGAAAGTTTGCAAAGAACCTTTGTTTGTTGTCCAAGGGTGCTCGGGAGCCATCTTAAGTGCTAAAACTTAGAGCGTTCTTGATTTAGGAAAGGTCAACCAAAATAGGAAACTTTGGCTTAACTTTCCTACTTCAAGTAGGAATCCTTGTGTGATGAGGAATCCTCGTCCAACTAGGAATCCTCATATGAGTGGGAAACCTCCTTCGATTTGGAAACCTTCTCATAATAGGAATCCTTGTCGTAGTAGGAATCCTTGCGACATCAACTCTTCAATTTCGTCCATTCCTTTTGTTCCAAGCATAAGCTATCCAATTTGTGCCCAAAAGTGCTCCAAAAGGCTCCAAAATGCATCCTTTCGCCAAATACGTCTTATGAACCTGAAAACACACAAAAGAAGCTTAAAGAACTAAAATAACTAAGAACTAATAACATAAATGCACGAAAACAAGCAAACTAAGTCGCATAAATATGCTTCTATCACTTATGCAACGATAACTTGAAGTAATCTACTTATTTCACATATATAATCATGGTTTCGAATACACCTTTAGCCAAAACGAATTTAGCCAATCATACTCAAAGTAAAACAAAGATTACATGAATTAGACATTGAAATATAAGATAGAATACACCTAAAATTGTTCAACAACTCAGAATGAAGAGCCAAACAATTGCATGAATCTGTCTTCTTTCCCTTGCTTGCGGCAGATTGGGTGGTGATGGTTTCTGGTTGTTTTGATGATGTAGAATGGATTTTGGGGGGAATAGAGGCACAGCAAGGGATGTAGGTTGAGTGTGGATGAGTGTTGATGGTTGGAAGGTGGTGGAGGACTCGGCAAAGATGGTGGAAGAAGGTGGAGCGGCTGCTTGTATTTCTGGGCTGCAAAATGGTGTTTTGGGATGAATGGATGTGTGTGTGAGTGAATGGACGAATTTCTGTGGTGAATCATACCCTAGGGTTCGGCCAAAGGTTGATTATATGTGTTTTGGGAAGTTAATAACATACCTAATTGTGTTATGTTTCAGATTTCCTAGTCTAAATAGAAAAGGTAAGTGAATAAAGTCCAAATAAAATCAGAAAAAGGGGATGCACGAATTTAAACAAGGAATGTCCTTGCCTTGCAAGGAATTAGAAATCAAACCCCTTGCACAGCAAGGAAAGGAAATTTAAGGTAAGTTACGAAATTGGTGAAAAAGGAGGAAGGAAAAGTCAATTCCTTGCAAGAAATCAGAAATTAGGACTTTAGGGAAAGTTTTAGAACTAGGAAAGTGAATTAAACTAGGAAATAAGAAATTGAAATCTGGAAACACAAGGGGAGGTGCGGCATAAAGTTTAGGGAAAGGTAAGGCACAAAACAAGAGGTATTAGAATAAAGGAAAGGTCCTAACACATCTGGAAAATAGGGAAGTTTACACAAAGAAAGGGAAACAACCTTCTTTGCACGGCAAGGAAGGGAAAGTTTGCAAAGAACCTTTGTTTGTTGTCCAAGGGTGCTCGGGAGCCATCTTAAGTGCTAAAACTTAGAGCGTTCTTGATTTAGGAAAGGTCAACCAAAATAGGAAACTTTGGCTTAACTTTCCTACTTCAAGTAGGAATCCTTGTGTGATGAGGAATCCTCGTCCAACTAGGAATCCTCATATGAGTGGGAAACCTCCTTCGATTTGGAAACCTTCTCATAATAGGAATCCTTGTCGTAGTAGGAATCCTTGCGACATCAACTCTTCAATTTCGTCCATTCCTTTTGTTCCAAGCATAAGCTATCCAATTTGTGCCCAAAAGTGCTCCAAAAGGCTCCAAAATGCATCCTTTCGCCAAATACGTCTTATGAACCTGAAAACACACAAAAGAAGCTTAAAGAACTAAAATAACTAAGAACTAATAGTATAAATGCACGAAAACAAGCAAACTAAGTCGCATAAATATGCTCCTATCACTCCCCCTTTCCAACAAACCATTTCCGCTCCACCTTCTTAGTCTGCATCACGCTCTCACAGTTTCTCTCTCTTGCTCACTGTAAGACTCAACTTGTTATGATCTTGCATTTGGCCTATCAGTGAATCCTTGGATCACTATGAAATAGTAGTTAAATAATGGGGTCAGATTGTAATAGAGTTAGGACTAGGTTTTAATAGTCTTGTTAATTATGGGTCTTAGTTTTAATTGAGTTGTCTGTTATGCCAGATGGCACTCATGCGAATGTAATGACTGGCTTGTGGTTTAAAATCCTCAGCTAGTGGATTTGAAAGCAAATATGAAAAACAATTAGAATTTTCCTTCTTCTTGTTGTGCAATTCCTTTCCTCAGTACCCATCATTACCACACAGTCAAGGTTGTAGCTAGGTATTGGCTTGGGTTATAGTATTGGTATCACCCTCTGATTCTGGTATCCCTTCTGTATATGTCCTGTCCCACCACCACGACTCGCATCTCTGCCATGGAATCTCGTGTCGCCGCAAACACCTTACTCAACCTTCCCACTCAGTTCGCTGAAGCCATTGATCATGCTTTTGAAACTCGATTGCCTATGTCTTTCGAGCAATTTCATCGTGAACAAACCGCTCGTAGCGACGGCGAGGGTTCTGCTCCTCCTTTCACTGATCTTCCTCCACCTCGTGACATGGATCGCATCCAAGCTCCGCGTAGTCTGCTCACCTGTGGCAGTGCTATGGTCAAGCCATCATGGTTTCCGCGATCGAATTTCCTTGATTTGGCGATGGTGACGATTTATTAGCCTGGATGTATAAGGCTAAACAATTTTTTGTTTATTATGGCATTCCCGATTCTCAGCGTGTGGTCACAGCTTCCTTCCACCTCGAGGGGGAGATTCTTCAATGGTATAGATAGATGGATTGTTCCACTACTACTCCCTGTTGGGTGGACTTCACTCAAGCCCTGTGTAAGGAGTTTGGTCTTTCCGAGTTTGAAGATAGTGCTGAGGCACTCTTCAAACTTCGCCGAACAGGTACCCTGCATGATTATATAGCTGACTTTTGCAAACTTACTAATCGTACTTATGATGTTGGTCTTCTCTTGTTAAAGAGTTGTTTCCTCGGTGGTCTTAAACGGGAATTAAAGTATGATGTGAAATTGTTGAAGCCTCATTCTGTTTATGATGTTATTGCCATAGCGGTTCAATTAGTTACTAAGTTTCAGGAGCTCAAAAGCGGCATCACTAAACCATCAGCCACAGTCCCTGAACACCAACCCAACACTACCACAGCCGTCTCTCCTTATGTTCCTCGAGTCCAAAATTACCCTGTTAAGAAGCTTTCTCCAGCTGAAATTCAATTAAAACGGGACAAGTGCGAATGTTGGTTTTGCACTACCAAATGGGTTCTGGGTCATAAATGTGGGTTGAAGTAATTACTTATGCTCGATGTTACTGACCAAGAGGAGCTTGATGAGTTCACCTCCGACTCACCTCCTGAAGTTCATCACATGGAACTCAGTAAGTGTGCATTCTATAGGACCACCGCCACTCCAAGGGCTCAAACTATGAAAGTGCAGGGCACTCTCCATGGTCATTCTGTGAGGATTCTGTTAGATTCCAGAAACACATATAACTTTATTGACACTCGCTTATTAAAACAATGGGACCAACCGGTTCATCCTATTAAGACATTTGAAGTCATGATTGCCGATGGTGGTAAGGTCTAAAGTTCAGGTTGTTGGAGGTCCAGTGCATTGTCCTTAGGGGGTTATGATTGCAGTGTTGGGTTGTGATTTAGTCCTAGGGGTTTAGTGGCTCTTTTCCATTAGCCTTGTATTATGGGATTTCCACCACTTGACTCTGGAATTCACGAAGAACAATCAGCAATACAAATTGCTTCATTTGGCGACTCCACCCTCTATTATCCAAGAAGTCTTCTTACAGCATCTTGAGAAAGCAGTTGCTAATTCCAACTTGGGCCTTTCATTGTATTCTATGGAGACACAACCGGTGCTTGTACATGACTTTGAGTTGTACCCAGCTCAATCTACACAATTGAACAAACTATTGGCTGACTTCGAATCCTTCTTTGTGCTGCCATCTCAACTTCCACCCTCCCGCTCACATGATCACCACATTCCATTGCTGCCCGATGCCAAACCACCTAATATACGACCCTATCACTATGGGCCTCTTGCGAAGAATGAGATTGAACGAGCTGTCAATGAATTATTGGATGCCAGCTTTATTCGCCACAGTCATAGTCCTTTTTCCTTTCCCGTACTTCTTGTCCGGAAGAAAGAGGGCACTTGGCGTATATGTATTGATTATAGGGAGCTTAATGCTCTCACTATCAAAGACAAATATCCAATTCCTCTGATTGATGATCTCTTGGATGAACTTTGTGGTGCCACCTATTTTTCAAAGTTAGATCTTCGCTCTAGTTATCACCAAATCTTGATGAAGCCTGAAGATGTTGAAAAAATAGCATTCAAAACTCATGCGGGCCATTACGAGTTCTTAGTAATGCCTTTTGGGCTTACTAATGCCCTGGCAACATTTCAACAACCCATGAACGACATTTTCTGACCTTTCTTAAGGAAGTGTGTACTCGTATTTTTTAATGATATCCTTATCTACATCCACTTTTGGGAGGATCACATGTCTTACTTATTGGCTGTTTTCTAAATCTTACCGCAACATAGCTTGTTCCTTAAGAAATCCAAGTGCTTTTTTGGTCAATAGTCTGTTGAGTACTTAGGCCATATCGTGTCTCGGGAAGGGGTAGCTGCAGATCCTTCCAAATTAGAAGTCATCCGTGATTGGCCAGTTCCTAAGACTCTTAAAGGATTGAGGGGTTTTTTGGGTCTCACGAGATATTATCACAAGTTCATTGTTGGATATGGTCAGATTTGCCAGCCCTTATATCAATTGACCAAAAAGGACAATTTCCACTGGACTCCAGAAGCTACAACAACTTTGAATCAGCTTAAAGACATTATGACATCCCCACCAGTTTTAGCCTTACCTGACTTCTCCAAACCCTTCGAACTGGAGTGTGATGCCTCAGGTAATGGCATTGGAGCCGTGTTACAACAAGGGGGAAGACCTCTTGCCCTTACCAATCAAGCACTTGGTCCAAAAAATCAATCTTTCTCAACCTATGAACAGGAGCTTATTGCCATAGTTTATGCTATGAAGAAATGGCATACCTACTTACAAGGCAGGCACTTCACCATTAAAACTGATCATTGCAGCCTCAAATACTTCTTGAGTCAGAAAACCAGTACTCATTTCCAACAAAAATGGGTTTCTAAGCTTCTTGGCTATGATTATGAAATCCAGTTTCGTAGTGGCAGTGACAACCATGTTGTTGATGCTCTCTCTTGTGTACACGGCTCTCCTTTCCTTCCTGAATGTGCAGCAATATCATATCCTCACTTTGGTTGGTTTGATGAACTTCGACAATATAATGAGCAGGGTTCTTGGATTCAGAGTAAAGTTAAGGAGTATTTCCACGCACAGAAGACTAATGCCACAACCCCTACATCTTTTAATTACTCTTTCCAAAATGGGTATTTACAGTATAAGGCACGGATATTGTTAAGCCCTTCCTCTCCTTGGCGCATTAAGCTTGTAGAATCTTATCATTCCATACCTGTTGCAGGTTATCAAGGTGTGATTAAAACTTACCACAAACTTAAGAAGAACTTTTATTGGCCAGGTATGAAAAATGATGTCAAACTCTTTGTCTCTGAGTGTCACATCTGCCAACAACATAAGTATGAAACAGTGGCACCTCCTAGAAAACTGAGGCCACTTCTAATTCCTGAGTGAATTTGGGCTGATATAAGCATGGACTTCATCGTCGGACTTCCTAATTGCGAGGGTAAGACTGTTATCATGGTGGTGGTTGATCGGCTGTCCAAATATAGCCATTTTGTTCCTATGGCACATCCATATACAACGGCTGGTGTAGCACAGCTCTTTCTTGAGCATATTTTCAAACTCCATGGCATGCCCAACTCTATAGTAAGTGACCGCGATCCCATCTTCTTAAGTACCTTTTGGAAGGAATTATTCAAACTGCAAAATGTTAAGTTGTGTATGAGTTCGGGCTACCATCCTCAGACTGACGGTCAAACTAAGGTTATGAACTGATGTTTGGAAACCTACCTGCGCTACTTTGTTGGGAGCCAACCTAAAAAATGGGTGCAATGGTTGTCATGGGCCGAATGGTGTTTCAATACCTCCTACCACACTTCTTCTAAGTTTACACCCTTCAAATAAGTGTATGGCTATTTCCCACCTCATATCACACCGTATGAACCTGGTTCTACAAAGTTAGCTTCTGTGGAACAATGTTTGGTTGAGAGAGAAAAGGTTTTTGAGATTTTGAAAAGGAACCTTGAATTAGCTCAGACAAGGATGAAGTCACAAGCTGATCAAAAGAGATTGGAATGGAGTTTTGAAGTTGGTGATATGGTTTATCTGAAACTTATTCTTTATCAACTCCAATCCTTGGCTGCACACAGTTATCACAAACTGTTACCCAAGTTCTATGGTCCCTATAAGGTTCTCAGCCGAGTAGGTGATGTGGCTTACAAACTTGAACTTCCAGCAACTTCTAAAGTCCACCCTGTTTTCCATGTCAGCAGTCTTAAGAAGCACTTAGGTCCGAATGTGGTAGCCAACAACCTGTTGCCCCAAGTTACAGAAGACGGTGTTCAGCAGTTGGTTCCTGCCTCTATTCTTGCCAGGCGCATGTATAAGAAGGGTAATTCTGCCAGAGTTCAATTGCTTGTTCAATGGCAAGATCAAGATGCCGGTTCTGCAACACAGGAGGACTTTGAAGACTTCTAAGATCAATTCCCTGCTTTCTATCCTTAACCTTGTGGACAAGGTTTTCTCGAAGGAGGGAGTGATGTTATGATCTTGCATTTGGCCTCGGGAAAATAGCCAAGTATCTAAAACCCTCGGGAAATAAGGTAAAGGTGCAGCAGAAATTAAATGAGAAAAGGAAATAAAGTTTTATTAATGTCAAAGGATTTTTATTCTAAAACCACTAGGAAAAAGACTAAGTCAAAGTCAGAAATTAAAAGGAAAGGGAATATAGGGTGCGGCAAAGGCAAAGGGAAAGAGGGAAGGTCTTAAATTAAAAAGGGAATGTGATTTGGTGCAGAAAATAGGAAAGGGAAGGTCTCCCTTGTGCGGCAAGGAAGGAGAATGGAATGGGAAAGGGAAAGGTGGTGCGGCAAGGGCTCGAATGGTGCAAGGAACCTTTGGTTTGTGTCCTAGAATGCATAGGAGACCTTCAATGTTGCTGGAACTTAGGGACATTTAGGATTAGGAAAGGTCAAACCAAAATAGGAAACCTTGGCTTAACTTTCCTACTTCGAGTAAGAATCCTCATTTGAGTAGGAGCATATGCTATCGATTCCAAGCCCAATTTTGCTCCAAAAGGCTCCAAAATGCACCTTATTGCTTCATAAGGCCTATGGACCTACAAACACATGAAAATAGCTTAAAATACTAAAATAACTAAGAACTAATTAAGTAAATGCAAGGAAACAGGCTAATTAAGTCACATAAATATGCTCCTATCAAAATTCATGGATGCAATTTAAGTGTCGGCCCTCAACCAACATACATAAATAAGTTTTGATTACTCAGATAAGCAAATCACATTCAAGACTTAAGAAACAATAACTGGATGAAATCAATTCATATAAAACATAATCATGGCTTCGAATTCACCTCCAACTATAAAGAAATTAGTTCCACATGATTGCAGAAATTAACAACGAGATCAACATAATTGCAAAACTAAAACAAGGATAGAAGACACCCCAGAGACGCTCCAACACTCCCAAAAGCTTGGGCATAGGCACGGCACAAAGGCTTCTCCCTTCCTTCCTTGCCTACAACACTAGGGTGGTTTTGGTGTATGTGGTGTTTGATGGCTGAATGTATTATTGAATGAATGAATGGCCGGTAGTAGGGGGGTTGCGGCACAAACATGAATTTATATATATATATATATATAATGCATGGCAAACCCTAGGGATATCAAATTAGGGTTAGGGTTTGGTAGAAATCAGGTGGGAGAAGGACTAGGGTGCACCAAAATCTGAAAGGAAAAGGATTGCACAATCCTAGGAGAAAAGGATTGCAGGTTTTAGGGCTTCTAGAAGAAAGAGAGGCGCCACTTTTCTAGGGATTCTAGAAACAATGCGTTTTGTGGTAGAAATTGGACTTCTAGAGGGAATAAAGGTGCGGCATTCTTTTAGGATCAGATACGGTCTTCTAGAACCATATATTTAAGTGTATAAATATGAAATTAAGCCCTTTTTGTAGCTAAAATTAAGGTGGAACAAGATTAGGTTAGGATAAGGTTTGGATAAGATAAGGTTCTTTGGATAATGTTCCATGTTTCTTGCTCTTTCCTTATCTTCTTTGTCTTGAACTTGTTTCTCCAGATTTGTAGCATGTTCCTAGCCTCTTTTGACTCCAAATTCGTCCATCCACCTTTCTCCATATGCAAGCTATCCATAATAAGCCCAAAACTTCTCTAAAAGGCTCAAAATTGCCTTTTCTTGCCAACTTTGTCATTAGGATCTACAAACACACGAAAATAACTTAAAACACTATAATAAGTAGTAATTAGCTAACTAAATGCAAGGAAACAACATAACTAAGTAGCATAAATATGCTCCTATCACATCCTTGTTAATTTTTAACAAATAAACCATCACTTCTAGTCAAACTTTTTTTTTTTTTTTTTTTTTCATAATTAAGCAAAATTTTTATAAATTTACATTGTTATGAAAAGAAATTGTAAAACTTGGAGAGTAAATAAGTACATATGGTGTTTTGAACTCATGACATCCTCATTAATTTCAAACAACAAAAACCACCAGTTTTAGTTAAATTACTTTGTCATTTAATCAAATTAAACTTAAAAACTGAAAACTAAACTAGACTAACACAAAATAAGAACTGAGAGGGATTTTTGACGAATTTTAAGAAACCAAAGTAAATAGCAGCAATTAAATTGAGTTGTAAAGGGAATATGGGTGAAAAGCTAGCTAGAGGATTCTTCTCCACACATGAAACATATGCACATAAATCGATTTCTAGTTATTATTCCTATAAACCATGAATGACAATGCCCCAAATTAACTGTGAACTGCACAAATTAACTCTCAGATTCTCATAGGCTCATTGAATTGGACTCAGCGACGCAACCAAATTATTCTTCTCAAGTTCCCTAACTATGAAAAGCATGATAGAGATACATCTCAAAGATCATTAAGTTCTGTGAAAATCATAAGCATTGACGATGCATTCTTAACTATGAAAAGCATGATACTCCTGCCAAGAATTTACTTAACTCAATCATGACTAGTGACTTTTACTACTTGCAAATATAAGTTCATAAATGATTAGGTGAAATTCTCTTATATTCTAGCATCAAACCCCTGCATGCAAACTAAGTATGCATCCTTAATAAACATACAAGAATAACTTTTCTATAAACCAAATAAGTAAATCGCATTCATGTTTTATGAAACAATAACTGGATGTAATCAATTTATACGAAACATATGATCATGGCTTCGAATTCACCCCTAGCTAAAAAGAAATTTAGTTACGCATGTTCAACATAACTGAAAAACAATCTAAAATAAACATTAAAACTAAACAAGGATAGAAAGAACTATGAAAACTCCAATGGTTGAATGGCAGGTTGCGACACAATCTCCCCCCTTGATATTTGCGGCACAACTTATTTATATAGGGCAAAGGGCATGGCTGAATCCAAGGAGAAAAAGGGTTAGGTTGTTTGAATTATCTTAGGACTCTTAGAATCAGATGGGAATTATTTAAAATGTGATAAGGATTCCTTTTGCAGCTGGAAATAAGATGAGATAATATAGGATGATAGGAGCATATTTATGTGATTTTATTAGCTTGTTTCTTTATATTTATTTAGTTAGTTTCTATTTATTATAGTAATTTAACCTATTTTTGTGTGTTTGTAGGTCTAATTGGCAAAGGTGACAAGAAATGACATTTTGGAGCAATTTGGAGCAGTTTTGGGTTGGAATGGATAGCTTGCTTATGGAGCACAAGGGATGGACATTTTTGGTGCTTACAAGGTGCTAGGAATGTGCAAGGAATCAGGAAGAATTTATTAAGGCTTGGAATCAGCTGAAAACAAGGAGACCTTATCCTGTCTTGTTTTATCTAAACCTTATCCAAACTAATCTTATCCTACAATAATTCCAGCTGCAAGGGGGAATCAATTTCACTTTAAAATCACCTAAATATCTGGTTCTAGAAGCCCTATCCTCTGCCCTAGATTTGTGCCGTAAAAGCTAACCCTTTTCCCCTAGGAATCTGCCGCATCACCCTAGTCTTTTTCTTTCTTGGTTTGTGCCATGTAATCTTTCTCCTTGACAGCCTTTGTCGTGCCCCCTAGCCTTATAAATACACCACACATCTGCTGCATAAAGGGGGAGCTTAAGAGACAAATTCAGAAAAATAAACACAGTGCCGCATCTTTGCAAGGAAGGAAGGAGAAGAAGAGCTCTATGCCATGACCTGCCATCCAAGGCCATTGGAGTGCTGGAGAGTTTCTGGGTTCTTTCTATCCTTATTTTTAGTTCAATGTTTAAATTAGATTGGTTTTGTTTAATTGCAAACATGTGAAAGTAATTTCGTTTTAGTTAGAGGTGAATTCAAAGCCATGAACATATGTGTTATATGAATTTGATTACATTTAGTTATTGTTTTGTAAAACATGAATGGGATTTACTTATCTGTTTTATAGAGAACTTATTCTTGTATGTTTATTAAGGAGGCCTACTTAGTTTGCATGCATGAATTTGATGCTAAATGTAAGGGAATTTCACCTAATAGTTATGAACTTATATTCACAAGTAGTACAAGTCACTAGTCATGATTGCGTTAAGTAAATCCATGGCAGGAGTATCATGCAGTTCATAGTTATGAATGCCTTGTCTATGCTTATGATTTTCATAAAACTTAATGATCTTTCATATGTATCTCTATCATACTGTTCATGTAGGGAATTTGATAAGAATAATTTGATTGCGTCACTGAGTCCAATTCAATGAAATTAGGAAAATTTGAGAGTTAATTAGTGTTGTTCTTGACTAATTTGGGGCATTGTCATTCATGGTTTCTTGGAATAATAACTGGAAATCGATTTGTATGCATATGGTTCATGTGTGGAGAAGAATCCTCTAGCTAGCCTTTCACCCCTTAAGTCACCTTAATTTCGTGCAACCTTTACTTAGTTCTGCAACTTATTAGTTTTAAGTCAATTTTCGTCAAAACACATTCCCCTTTAATGTTTTGAGTCAAGTTAGTCAATTTTCGTTCAAATCACCCTCTAGTTCCTGTTTTGAGTCAATATAACTTAGTTTTGTGTTATTTGAGTCAGTTTAGCTTGTTTTGAGTTGTTTGAGTCTAGTTTTCTGTTTTTGAGTTAAATAAGTGTAGATTAGCATCCCTTCTAATCCCTGGCCTAGAACGATCCCTACTTACGCATACTACAATTGTCTAAAAAGGGTTTAATTTGTGCGTTAGTTTATATCACATCAAATTTTGGCGCCGTTGCCAGGGATTAGCAAAATTGCTAATCTTCCTTTTGTTTCTGTTTTTGTTTTTCTTATGTTTCTGATTTTGTTTTGTTTTGGTTTCTTTGTTTTAGGTATTAGTTTATGACTCGACGTTCTCAACTTGTTCCTGCACATATATTGGAATTTGACGACGATTTTGAACAAACTTTTAGATGGAAAAGGAAACAACCAGAACCCAATGCAGCTAGTTCTAGCTCTAAATTCGAATTGGAAGAAGAAAAGAAGGAAGAACAGGACATGGTTGTGGACAATCGAACAATCAAGGAACTTTCAGCCTCGAGTTTGGACAATGTTGTGCCTATTTGCTTTCAATACCCTCGAGTTTGCTGCATCATATTCCCAAATACCATGGGATGTCCATGGAATATCCGAACAAGCATTTGAAGGAATTCAAAGTGGTATGTTCGAGCATGACACCAATCAACGTGGATGGCAATATTCTGAAGATGAAAGCCTTTCCATTCTCTCTTTTGGGAAAGGCTAAGGATTGGCTCTTTGAATTAACACCTGGAACCGTTAATTCTTGGGAAAGTATGAAGAAAGCATTCTTAGAGAAATTCTTCCCAACTTCAAGAGTCATTCTTTTGAGGAAGAGAATTAGTGGAATTCAACAAGGCCAAGGACAATCCTTTCCAGCATCTTATGAGCATTGCAAGACTTTAGTTGCATCTTGTCCACAACATCAAATGAAGGAAGAGATTCTAATTCAATATTTCTATGAAGGACTTCTTCCAATTGAAAGACAACGCTAGATGCTTCGGCACGTGGTGCTTTGGTTGACAAAACCCCAGTTGTTGCCAAGATGCTAATAGCCAATCGAGCCTTGAATCCACAACAATATGAGGGAGTTTGACAAAGGGACCCCCCACGGCAAACCCAAGTGATTGAGGTAAGTGCAATTTCCAAACTTCAATCTCAAATGTCTAATCTTTATGTTCTTCTATCATAGGTTGTTGATGGATCCAAAGTACAAGGAGCAAGTGCTTGTGGCATGTGCACTATGCAAGGACATTCAACTAATCAATGTCCTCAATTGATAAAGAATGGAGGATGGAAAAATGCTAATGCCAAAGGATATCAAGGCCAAAATCAACCAAGGCATGACCCATTCTCTAACACCTACAATCCGGGCTGGAGAGATCATCCAAATATGAAGTGGAGGGAACCTCAACAAACTCATCAACAAGGCGGATATAGACAGCCACCTTCGGGACTTTATCAAAGGCCATTCGCACCACCACAACTCCCATCACAATCTGCCCAACCAAATTCAGGTTCGTCATTGGATAATGATAAAATTCTTCAAGTACTAACTTTTTTAACGTAGGGCTTACAAAACCAAGCCAAGGAGATGGGCGAATTGAAGAATCAAATGGGGCAGATGGCGGAATCATGGGACAATTTAGGGAACAAGGAAAACTGCCGTTGTAAATCCGAAGGGAGGTTTTGAAACTGCTCAGGTTATCACGTTGAGAAGTGGCAAGGAGGTTGGAACCAACCCACAAACGTCCAAATCAAGTCAAAATGAGGATGAAAAGCTGCTGCTCAAGGAAGAGGAGGATGCCAAAGCCACGGCAAGGGTAGAACACCCCTTGCCGCAGCCCCTTAAGGACCCTAAGTCGTCCAACTCAAGTAAGGTAGGTTCAAATTCAATTCTTTCTAACCCTATTCCACCAAATGTGCCTTTTCCTAGCAGGTTCCAACAATCTAAGAAAGAAGAGAATGAAAAAGACATTCTAGAAACCTTCAAGAAAGTACAAGTCAATATCCCACTCCTTGATGCAATCAAGCAAGTTCCAAAGTATGCTAAATTTTTGAAAGAGCTTTGCACAACAAGGAAAATGATTTTGAACAAGGAAGTGATACGGGTAAGTGAGAATGTTTTAGCAATTTTACATAGGAAATTGCATCCTAAATGCAAAGATCCAGGTAGTTTCACAATCCCTTGTGTTATTGGCAATACTAAGTTTGAACATGCTATGCTAGATTTAGGTGCTTCCATTAATGTCATGCCTTACTCTATCTATCCATCCATGAACCTAGGAGAGCTTAAAAATGATGGTGTTATTATTCAATTAGCTGATCGTTCTAATGCATATTCGGAAGGAGTTTTGAAAGATGTTTTGGTGCAGGTTAACCACTTGATATTTCCAGCAGATTTTTATGTGCTTGACATGGAAGATTCGGCCCATTCTACATCATTGCTGATCCTACTTGGTGATGTCAAATTAACTAACACACAAATTAAACCCTATAGTTGTAGTATATGTAAGTAGGGATCGTTCTAGGCGGGGTTTTAAAAGGGATTGCTAATCTACTTAAAACTGACTCAAAAACACAAAACTAGTCTTAAAAACACTTAACTAGACTCAAAGAACTCAAAGCAAGCTAAATAGACTTAAACCACACAAACTAAGTTGAATTGACTCAAAACAGGTCCTAGAAAGTGATTTGGACGAAATTTGAACTAAAAAGACTCAAAATACTCAATATGGACTGATTCTGGCGAATTGAAACTAAACTAACACAAATAAGAACTAAGGGGTTATTTGGACAAATTTTAAGCTTTACTGGACTCAAAACACTAATAGAACTAAACTTAAATGGATTCTAACTAAGTTAAAACACAAAATATTAAAGGAGGACTGATTTGGACGAAATTAACTAAACTAAACAGATTGCATAAACTAAACAGGTTAGACACGAAATTGGGTGTTTTAAGGGTGGATGGCTAGCTAGAGGGTCCTTCTCCACACATGCACATATGAAACACAAATTGATTTCTAGTTATTATTCCTTTAAACTATGAATGACAATGCCCCAAATTAATCGTGAGAAGCACAAATTAACTTTCAGATTTTCCTAGTTTCATTGAATTGGATGGAATATGCATCGGTAACCAAATTATTCTTATCAAGTTCCCTACATGAACAACATAATAGAGATACAATCAAAGATCATTAAACTTTTTGAAAATCATAAACATTGACAAGGCATTCGTAACTATGAACTGCATGATACTCTTGCCCAGAATTTAGTTAACACAATCATGACTATTGACTTTTACTACTTGTGAATATAAGTTCATAACGATTAGGTGAAATTCCCTTATACTCTAGCATCAAATTCATGCATGAAAACTAAGTATGCATCCTTAATCAACATACAAGAACAAGTTCTCAATAAATTAGTTAAGTAAATTGCATTCACAATTCAAGAAACAATAACTGGAGGAAATCAATTCATATAAAACATGTGTTCATGGCTTTGAATTCGCCTCTAACCAGAAAGAATTTAGTTCCTCATGTTCATAACAATTGAAAAGCAAATTAAAATAAACATGGAAACGAAACGAGGGAAGAAAGAACTCTGAAAGTCTCCAGTGGATGCAGGTGGCTTGCAACATAAGGTCTTCCTTCTCCAATGGAAGCCACAACAAAGCTTCTTCTTCTCCAAAGGCTGCGGCAAAGGGGTATGAATTTCTGAGTATATGGTGTTGTCTTCCTTTATTTTCTGCGGCAAAATAAGTATATATATGTGTAGCACGGCAAACCCTAGACATTAGGGTTTGGACTTAGCAGAAACTATGTGGAAGAAGGCTTGGATGGTGCGGCACAAATTCAGGAAAGGGGTCATGGCCCAATTTATTTCTGATCCAAGAGGGAAAAAGGAAAAGGGCCAATTCAATTCAGAATCCAAGAGGGAAAAAGGAACACAAGGTGTGGCACTTGTTTAGGGATTCTAGAAACAATGTGTTTTGTGACAGAAATTGGGACTTCTAGAAGGGATAAAGGGGAAGGGTGCGGCACCCTTTTAGGAGCAGATAAAACTTCTAGAAATCAAGTATTTAGGTCCCCTTGCAGCTGGAAATAAGGTAGAATAAGATTAGGTTAGGATAAGGTTTGGATAAGATAAGGTTGTTTGGATAATGTTCCATGTTTCTTGCTCTTTCCTTATCTTCTTTGTCTTAAACTTGTTTCTCTAGATTTGTAGCATGTTCCTAGCCTCTTTTGACTTCAAATTCGTCCATCCACCTTGCTTCATAAGCAAGCTATCCATTCCAAGCCCAAAACTGCTCCAAATAGCTCCAAAATGCACTTTCTTGCCTCTTTTGCCATATAAGCCTACAAACACACGAAAATAGCTTAAATCATTATAATAAATAGAAACTAACTATGTAAATGCAAGAAAACAAGCTAACTAAGTCGCATAAATATGCTCCTATCAAATTCCCTCACACTTAGCTTTTGCTAGTCCCTGAGTAAAACAAAGAAAACAAAACACAACCTAAACCTTCCAACAATTGCCTCAGGGATTTCCAATGCAACATGACAAGTTAAAAATCACTACTCCCACAGATTTTAGTTATCCTTACTCTTGAGCATACACATAACCATAGTAACCACTCACTAGCTCGCATTTAATCAATTAAAACAACATTTTGAATGTAGTAACATGCCTTGGAGAATTCACTCAATTCCTCACCGGATATACTCTCTATTTTCACACAGATTTTCTGACTACACTCCCTACACTAGGTATATGTGAGAAGATTGATGTAAACATGTAGGGTAGCACTCACATATGTATAATCAAAGAAAGCACTTTCTCGAATTATTAACATGTATATGATCTCATGAATGGAATGCCACTACTTAGACGCGAGAACCAGGGATACCATATGCTCAAACCAATTTTAAACTCCACATATTGAAACACATAACAATCAAGATAGAAGTCTAAAGGTTGTAACGGGGCTAAGGTATTGGCTAACAAAGAAAGGTAAGGATAAACGAAAGTTCTTAAAGCACTAGTAAGCAAAGTAATGAAATAAACACTTAGAATTCACTTTTGAATGCAGAAATCAACTTTGAACACAAAGGGAAACTTCACACAACACTTAGGGTAAGATTCAAACTTTTGGACCCTTTCTTCAACAACCAATACTTGTGAGTTTATTCTCACTTATTTTCAACTCTTTTTCTTTCTTTTCTCAACTTTTCTTTTCTTTCCCTTTCTCTTTCTTTGGCACACAAACGTACAACTTCATGGAATTCCAACGAAAAACCTTCCCCCACACTTGTTTTTCTGCAAATTGTAGATCAAAAGGAATTCCCACTAAGTCATGCTTCACTATCCTTTAATAAGAAGGGTATGGATAGTCCTATCCTAGGCTAGGTAAGGATAATGTGGCTAACAAAGAAAATAGGCTAAATAAGGCTCAAAGGGGTTAAACCTACAATACATATGCAAAGGGTAAGGCTTTTTGGCTTTGGTTTAACTAAACAACTTCATCTTATTGTATGTTATGCAATCAATTTTATGCTTTGAATGAAACGAGTATGAATTCTAGTATTTAGAACTATAGTGATGAAACGCATTCTAAGTAGCAACCAAGCAAAGAAATAATGAGATCATGCAACGACTTTAGAAAACAAAAACATCTCAGATTATTAACTCTCCAAATAAAGTTTAGGCTTAAGTCTCTCAGGGTTGTAGCGTTAGTTTGAGTTCCTTCCTTCAAGCATGGTAAAAAACTGATTTTTTTTCTTTTTGTGATTACATGTGAATTCGTTAATGACAACTACAACTAAGAATAAACCAAAGAGCATATCAAACTTCCATCCATGTTTGTAACTTTCTTTAACAGTCATGTAGTTAAAAACAAAATCCTCATCATTGTTTTTCAAACACTCTTTTTCAAATTTTCGGATTTTCTGTTTAAGACACATTAAAACACCTCAAAACACACTAAAAACACTTTAAAACAGTGAGTAACAACTTTAGAAGTGATAGGTGATAAAATCTGACGAAATTCAATGCAAAATCATTTGTTTACCCCCTCCCCCCTCCCCAACACTTAAACCAAACATTGTCCTCAATGTTTCAAACATAGACTCACAAACAAACAAACAAATAACACAACTAATAAACATGACAATTATGGCAAAGTAAAAGCAATAAAGAGAAGGGTAAAAGAAAGCAAATTTGGTTGCTGGAGCTAGAATTCCATCATCTCCTCGTTTGAACACATGGGTTGCCTTCCAAGAAGCGTTTTCTTTAACGTCTTCCAGCCGGACGATACCTCCTTTTAAAGCAATAGGGCTTAGAGCATGGAGGGGTATGTCCTCCACGACATGCTTGATAGGAGCATATTTATGCTACTCAGTTATATTTATCCACATCTTATCCAACCCTATCTTATCTTATCCTATCCTAATCTTTTCCTACCTTAATTCCAACTTCAAAGAGGACTCCTTTTCACATTAAATCACCTAAATATCAAGTTCTAGAAGCCCTATTTTCGTGCATTAAGTTTATGCCACATGTAACCCTTCTAGAAGTTCTAGAATCTGCCACAAGGACCATTCCTTGTCCTCCTTGGAATCTGATTGAAAGTGTCCTTCTTCTTTGGTGATTTGGAGTCCTAATTCCTCTCCTTTTCAGCCCAAATTCGTGCCTCCCCTTCACCCTATAAATACTTGATGCCACAACACTCAAAAACCACCACCCTCTACCCCAAATTCACACCACACCATCCACCACACCTCAAGAGCCTAAATTCACACAAATCCCCATTGTTGGCAGCAAGGAAGGAAGGAGGAGCCACCTGGAGTGTTTCTAGGTGTATTCAATCTTTGTTTTCAATGTTTAATTTATATTCTCTTTGTTTTGTTGTAAACATGAGGAACTAATTTTGTTTTGGCTAGGGGAGACTTTGAAACCATGATTATATTTGCAATATGAATTGATTAATTCCAGTTGTGATTTCATAAATTGTAAATTCCTAGCATGAGTATCATGATGTCATAGTTACAAGTGTTTTGTCAATACTTATGATTTTCATAGAACATAATGATCTTTGATTGTATCTCTATTATGATGTCATGTAGGGGACTTTTGAAGAATGCTTTGGGTTGTCGTATGATGTCATCCAACCCAATAACTTAAGGAAAATCTGAGGGTTAATTAGTGATGTCACGGTTAATCTAGGGTGTTGAGGTTCATGGTTTATCGAAAAAGCAACTGGAAATCAATTTGTATGCAAGTGTGTCATGTGTGGGGAAGGACCCTCTAGCTAGCTAATCACCCATCCATATCCCCAAATTCGTCCAAACCTTATTTAAGTCTTTTAGTTACTTGTTTTTATCTTAAATTCGTCAAAAACCCAATCCCCTTTATTTAGTTGTGTCAAATCTGTCCTAATTAGTGTTTTTGAGTGATTTGAGTCAAAACCAATTCTATTTTCGTCCAAATTGAGTCCTAGAGTCTAGTTTGAGTCTTTTTGATTGTTTTGTGTTGTTTTGAGTCTTTTAAGTTTGTTTTGAGTCATAGAAGTTTAGTTAAGAGTCTTTTGAGTTTGTTTAAGTGTTTTGAAGCATATTTTTATATCTTTGAGTCAATTTTTATTAGATTAGCAATTCCTCCTAATCCCCGGCCTAGAACGATCCCTACTTATATCTATACTACAATTGTCAAAAAGAGGGTTTAATTTGTGTGCTATTATATATCACATCAAATTTTTGGCGCCATTGCCGGGGAGCATAAATATGCTCCTATCAAATTCCCCCACACTTAGCTTCGCTAGTCCTCGAGCAAAACGAAATAAATAAAACAAACAAAACACAATCTAAACCTTCCAACAATTGCCTCGGGGATTTCCAATGCAACATGACATATTAAAGAAAACCACTCACATAGATTTTAGTTATCCCTACCCTCGAGCATATACTTAACCATAGTTACCACACACTAGCTCCCATTTAATCAATTAAAACAACATTTTGAATGTAGTAACATGCCTTAGAGAATTCCTCAATTCCTCACCGGATATACTCTCTATTTTCACACAGATTTTCTGACTACATTCCCTAGACTAAGTATATGTGAGAAGATTGATGTAAAAATGTAGACTAATACTCACATATGTATAATCAAAGAAGGCACTTTCTGGAATTATTAACATGTATATGATCTCATGAATGGAATGCCACTACTTAGACGCGAGAACCAGGGATACCATATGCTCAAACCAATTTTAAACTCCACATATTGAAACACATAACAATCAAGATCGAAGTCAAAGGGTTGTAATGGGGCCAAGGTATTGGCTAACAAAGAAGGGTAAGGATAAACAAAAGTTCTTAAAGTAATAGTAAGCAAAGTAATGAAATAAACACTTAGAATTCACTTTTGAATGCAGAAACCAACTTTAAACACGAAAGGAACATTCACACATCACTTAGGGTCAAATTCAAACTTTTGGACCCTTTCTTCAACAATCAACACTTGTGAGTTCATTCTCACTTATTTTCAACTCTTTTTTCTTTCTTTTCTTCTTCTTTTTCAACTTCCTTTTTTCTTTTTCACGTTTTTTTCTTTTTTTTTTTTTTTTTCCGTGCCCTATTCTTTTCTTTGGCACATAAATCATCCATCCCCCTAGATTCCCACGAAAATCCTTCCCCCACACTTGTTTTTCTGCAAATTGTAGAACAAAAGGAATTCCCTCTAAGTCATGCTTTACTATACTTTAAGAACAAGGGTATGGATAGTCCTATTCTAGGCTAGGTAAGGATAACGTGGGCTAACAAAGGCTCAAAGGGGTTAACATACAATACATATGCAAAGGGTAAGGCTTTTTGGCTCTGGTTTTAACTAAACAACTTCATCTTGTTTTATGTTATGCACTCAATTTTATGCTTTGAATGAAATGGGCATGAGTTCTAGTATTTGAAACTATAGTGATAAAACGCATTCTAAGTAGCAACCAAGCAAAGAATAATGAGATCATGCAACGACTTAGAAAACAAGAACATCAAGATTAATAACTCTCCAAAGAATGTTTAGGCTCAAGTCTCTCAGGGTTGTAGCGTTAGTTTGAGTTCCTTCCTTCAAGCATGTTACAAAAACTGATTTTTTTTTCCTTTGTGACTACATGTGAATTTGTAAATGTCAACTACAACTAAGCATAAATCAAAGAGTATATCAAACTTCCATCCATGTTTGAAACTTTCTTTAATAGTCATGCAATTAAAAACCAAATCCTCATCATTGTGTTGGAAGGTACCCTAAGACACAAACAAACACAAAAACAAAAACAACTTTAAAAACAACTCTTTTTGGGTTTTTAAAACACTCTCTTTCGATTTTTTTTTTCAAATTTTCGGATTTTCTGTTTAAGACGCATAAAAACACTTCAAAACACACTAAAAACACTTAAAAACAGTGAAAAACAACTTTAGAAGTGATGGGTCATAAAATCCCACGAAAATCATGCAAAAACAGCTTGTTTACCCCCCCACACTTAAACCAAACATTGTCCTCAATGTTTTAAGCATAGACTCACAAACAAACAAAGAAATAACACAACTAACAAACATGACAATCATGGCAAAGTAAAAGCAATAAAGAGTAGGGTTTAGGAACGCAAATCTGGTTGTGGAGCCGGAGATTCCTAGGTCTTCTTTATTTGAATGCATGGGTTGCCTCCCAAGAAGCGCTTGCTTTAACGTCTTACAGCCGGACGATACCTCCTTTTAAGCTCCCTTAGTGCCCACAGCATGGAGGTGATCTTTGAATGGGAGGTGATACTTGAAATGATCCGGTAATGGTTTAAATTCAAGATTGGGTGCCTGAATCATCAACAACCTGTTAGTATAAAACGAAATTGAAATTCGGGGAGGTGGCTTACCTGTGTGCTCCGACATGAACTCAAGAATAAACACCCCTCCTTTGAATGTTTCAGGAACTTTGCACTTGGACAGATTTGGTGTGAGCATTGTTCCTTGTCCTGTGTCATAAAATTCAACTTCTTTGGGGTTGTTTGTCTCAAGAACATCCTCTTTGATGAATTCTTGATATTCCCTACTTTGCACCTTTGGAAGGGCTTCCAAAATGCCTTTTTCACTTTCTTCTTCCTTGGAATTCTTGAACTTGCAAGGAATAGGGACATTGGGTGGAATGGGGTTAGAAATAATTAAATTTGGAACAACCTTACCTAAATTGGATGGCGTAGGAGCAATAGGTGCCTGCGGCAAAGGTGTTTCCACCCTTGTCGTGGGTTGGGTGTGTTCCTCTTCCTCAAATTGTAATCTTTCATCTTCCGTGTAATTTGATTTTGATGGTTTAGGGTCTGTTCCAACCTCCTTGCCACTTCTCAAGATGATTTCCTTGGCAGTTTCAAATCCTCCCTTCGGATTTACAATGGTTGAACTAGGGAGTTTGCCTTGGTCTCAAAATTGTCCTACGAACTCCGCTATCTCCCAATTTGCTTTTCCAAGTGGTCCAACCTTTTGTCTTGATTTTGCATTGCTTTTTCTTGATTTTGCATCACTTTGTTTTGATTCTCTTGCCCCTGAGACAAATTGGTGAGTAACTTAATAAGCATATCATTATACAAAGACGTACCTGAATTTGTTTGGGCAGATTGTGTTGGCTGCATAGGTGTTGTATACAAAGACATGCTCCTTGAAATTCTTGTAGTAGGGCTTCAAACGGTGTCCGTTCACTTTAAATTCATGTCCCGTCTTCAAACTTTAAATTTGGACTGCACCATAAGAAAATACATTAGCAATAGCAAAAAGACCAATCCATTTAGAACGTAACATACCTGGAAACAATCGAAGGCGAGAATTGAAAAGTAACACTTTCTGCCCTATAGAGAACATCTTGCTACGAATCATCTAGTCATGGAAAGCCTTTGTTTTCCCTTTGTATTTGCAAGCGTTCTCATAAGCCTCATTCCTTATCTCCTCAAGCTCATTCAATTGAAGCTTCCTATGAATTCCAGCGGCATCTATGTCCATATTGAATGTTTTGACTGCCCAATGTGCTTTGTGCTCCAATTCAACGGGAAGATGGCATGGTTTCCCATAGATGAGCCGAAATGGGGACATCCCAATTGGTGTTTTGTAGGCTGTACGATATGCCCACAATGAATCATTCAAACGCAAGCTCTAATCTTTCTGAGTTGACCCAACGGTCTTCTCCAAAATCTGCTTGATTTCTCGATTAGAAACCTCGGCTTGCCCACTTGTTTGAGGATGATAAGGTGTTGAGACCTTATGCGTGACATTATACTTCTTGAGTAACGCCTCTATGGTCCGATTACAAAAGTGAGAACCTCCATCACTTATTAGTACTTTTGGCATCCCAAATCTGGAAAAAATGTTAGTTTTGACAAAATATGCAACCACTTTGGAATCATTAGTACATGTGGCTTTTGCTTCCACCCATTTCAATACATAATCAATCGCAAGTAAAATATAATTAAAACCATGAGATGAAGGAAAAGGACCCATAAAATCAATACCCCAAACATAAAAAATTTGGACAAAAAAGATGGGATTTTGTTGCATTTGGTCCTTTGCACCTATATTGCCCATTCTTTGACAACAATCACAAGTCACACAAAAAGTTCTAGCATCCTTAAATATAATAGGCCAATAAAATCCACATTCTAAAACTTTATGTGCTGTTCTTTGAGTGCCAAAATGGCCCCCACATGCATAAGTGTGACGGAAAGTTAAAATTGAATTAAACTCCGATTCATGCACACACTGATAGGAGCATATTCATGCGACTTAATTAGCTTGTTCTCGTGCATTTATGTTGTGTTTACTTAGCTATTTTAGTGTTTAAGGCTACTTTTGTGTATTTTCAGATTATAAGGCCAAAGTGTGCAAGAAGATGCAAATTGGAGTCTTTTGGAGCGAAAGAGGAATGAATGAGTTGAAGACTTGAAGAATCGATGAATTCCTACCAAAACGAGGAATCCTACTCAAACAAGGATTCCTACTTGAAGTAGGAAAGTTAACCCTAAGCTTCCCGTTTTGGTAACCTTTCCTAATCTAAACGTCCGTATTTTCTAGCCACTTTGTAGGCCTTGTATGCACTTTAGTACACAAGACCAAGGCCCTAGCCCAATTTCCAACCCATGCCGTGCCTTTAGCCTAATTCCCTTCCTTTGCCGTGCAAGGGGGGGGCATTTTAGGCCCATTCTATGCACCTAAACCCTAATCCTTTTCCTTGCAGCCACCTTGCCCTTTTATTTCTGAATTTTAACCTATTTATCTCCAAAACTAAACCTAGCCGCACCCTAGGGGTTCCAATCATTCATTCTATTCAGCCACAAAAGCATCTCAGCCACAAAAATCCTTGCTAGCCGCACCTATTTTCTAACCCTAGGGGATTATTCATTCACTCCCATCCATTTATTTGATCAAACCATCTCAGCCATTCACCCTAATAACCCTAATCCCTCTAATTCTAATCTCAGCCGCACCTATTCTTTTTTCACCCTAAATTCTGATTCATTCACCTCTCATTCCATATACATTCAGCCACCATTCTCATCCTAATTCACTTCCATTCACTCTTCATTATTCATCCTAAAATCCCATAAGCCGTCACCCCCCTCTCATTCATTCTTCCATCCGCAGCCACCATCACACATTCTCTCCCATTCTCTCCAAAAGCCGTGCATCCCATCACCCAAAACCTAACAGCCGCAGCCACCATCACCCTTTCTCCATACAACCCGTGCATTCCCCCTCCATTCCAGCCATCTTCCACACCTTTCCCACCATTGCCGCAGCTATCTCCATCCTTCCAGCCGCCTTCCACACCTCCCTACACCTTCTACCACCATTGCCGCACCACTTTAACACCCTAAACCCATCTATAACCCAGAAAACCATCCAAAAGCACCATAAAACCTCTCTGCCGCAGCAAGGAAAGGAGAAAGAAGGGACTTAGATGCGCAGAATTCAAGTGGATTCGTTGGGCGTTCTAGGTGTAATCAATCCTTTGTGCTTTATGTTTAAATTCAATTGTATTTCTCTTTCTGTGAACATGAGAGGCTAAATCCCTAGTTAGCTAGGGGGTGATTTGAAACCATGTTTATGCTTGCAATATGAATTGATTACTTTTGGTTGGAATTTCATGAATGGTGGATTCAATTCGTTTAACTGTTTGATTGATAACTTATTTGTGTATGTTTATTGAGAGTGCACGCTTAATTTTCATGCATGAATATGACGCTAGAATATAAGTGAGTTTCACCTAATAGTTATGAACTTATATTCACAAGTAGTGGAGGTTGCTTATAAACAATCGCGTTAAATGAATTCCTGGCAAGAGTATCATGCTTTTCATAGTTACAAATGCCTTGTCGATGCTTATGATTTCCAAAGAACGTAATGATTCTAACTTGTATCTTTATCATGCTGTTCATATAGAGAACTTGTTAGGAATAATTTGTTTGCGATGCATATTCATCCAATTCAATGATTCTAGGGAAATCTGAAGGTTAATTTAAGCGAACCTAATTAACTTGGAGTGTCAAGTTTCATAATTCATCGAAAGACCAACTGAAAATCAAAGTGTATGCAAGTGTAACATGTGTGGAGAAGAACCTTCTAGCTAGCATTCATCCATATTTTCATCACATTCATATTTACATTCTGCCTTAGTTGCAATCTGTGCATTTTACTTAATTTCGTCAAAAACTCAATCCCCCTTTACTTTAGTGTTCAATTTAGTTAGAAAGTGTCTTAGTTTGTGTTTATAAGTGTTTTGATTCAATTTGTTACACAAATTCGTCCAAATTCACCAAAGTGCTCAAAACTGCCCAGATTGTGTTTTTAAGGCAGTTTTGAGTGTTTTGGTGCTGTTTTGAGTCTTTTGGTTTGTTTTAGTGTTTTAAGTGTTAGTTTTGCATTCTTTGAGTCTAAGTTAGTGTTTCAAACTTTATTTTACGTTTTTGAGTCAATTTCCAAGTGATTTTGCAATCCCTCCTAATCCTCGTTAAGAACGATCCCTACTTATACATATACTACAATTGTCACAAGAGGGTTTTAATTTGTGTGCTTACTTAGTTCGCATCAAATTTTTGGCGCCGTTGCCGGGGATTAGCAACTTTGCTAATGCCTTGGATTGTTATTTTCTGTTTAGTTTTATTTTGTTAAAGTTTCTGACCTTGTTTTGTTTTTCTTGTTTTAGGTACTAGTGTATGACTCGGAGTTCTCAACCGATTCGTGAGGATATCTTGGACTTTGACAGCGATTTTGAGAGGACTTTGAGACGAAGGAAGAAGCACCACGAGTCAAATCCACCAAGCCCGGAACCTGAGCTTGAAGAACAAGTCTTAGAAGAGGAGGAGGAACCCACGGCAAGAGTCTTTGAAGAACCACAAGTCATGGCCGTGGATACCCGGACACTTAAGGAGCTTTCAGCTTCGGGATTGGATAATGCCGCACCTTTGTGTATCCAATATCCCCCACCGGCCGAAGGCAAGACCGAGGAGTTCGAGTTAAAGTCAAGCTTGCTCCACCACATTCCGAAGTACCATGGGTTGTCCATGGAGGATCCGAACAAGCATCTAAAGGAATTCGAGGTGGTGTGTTCAAGCATGACTCCCGTCAACGTCGACGGAAGTATTCTGAAGATGAAGGCTTTTCCATTCTCTTTAATGGACAAAGCTAAGGATTGGTTGTATGACTTAGCTCCCGGAACCGTCACATCGTGGGAGACCATGAAGAGGGCATTTCTGGAGAAGTTTTTCCCAACTTCTCGAATCATCCTTTTACGAAAAAGGATTAGTGGAATTCAGCAAGATGAAGGTGAGTCTTTTCCTACGTATTATGAACGTTTTAAATCTCTTGTTGCTTCTTGTCCACAGCATCAGATGAAGGAGGAGTTGCTTCTGCAATACTTCTACGAGGGGCTCTTACCAATTGAACGACAAATGCTCAACGCATCGGCGGGTGGAGCATTGGTGGACAAGACGCCCATGGCTGCCAAGGTCTTGATCGCTAACCGAGCGTTGAACGCTCAACAATACGAAGGAGTAGGCCAAAGAGGACCCCCACGGCAGCAAGTGCATGAGGTAAGTTCCACCCCCGATATTCATTCACAATTAGCTAATCTTACTTCCATTGTGTCTCAGATGGCCGAAGGCATGAGGATGCAAGGACCAGTTGTATGCGGGGTGTGTTCTATCCAAGGACATGCTTCTGAGAAGTGCCCACAACTCATAGAAAATGGTGGATGGGAAAGCGCCAACGCATAAAATCGTGCATCCTTTTTAAGTTGATCACGTTGGTGCTTATTTAGGTTGCTTGGAACTTGTTTAGACACTAAATAATTCACTAAATCGGCATACCATGGCTCACTTACCTCTATAGACAGCAGCTGCCCATCTGGGAACATCTCTGGGATGGGTAATGGCTCCTTATCATGCACAAAAGGGCTCAAGTGGTTAGCCACCACGTTTTCACTTCCTTCCTTGTCCCGAATTTTGATATTGAACTCTTGGAGGAGAATCATCCAGTGAATAAGCCTTGGTTTGGCCTTCTTCATCGTGAGTAAGTACTTCAACGCTGCATGATGAGAATAAACAATAACTTTGGTGCCAAGTAAATAAGAACGAAACTTATCTAAAGCAAACACAACAGCAAGGAGTTTTTGTTCAGTGATGGAGTAGTTCAATTGAGCATCATTCAAGGTCCGGGATGCATAATAGATGACATGTGGCTGCTTGTTCTTCCTTTGGCCTAAAACAGCTCCTATTGCATAATCTGAGGCATCGCCCATGAGTTCAAAAGGAAGACTCCAACCTAGTGGAACTATGGCGGAGGCCAAAGTTAGCATCTCCTTGAGGTGTTTGAAGGCCTTCTCACATTCCTCATCGAACACAAAGGGGACATCCTTTTGGAGAAGTCGACATTGGGGTTGGGAAATCTTAGAAAAATCTTTGATGAATCACCTATAGAATCTTGCATGTCCAAGAAAAGAACGAACCTCTCTCACCGAAATGGGAAAGGGTAAGTAGCGTACAAGATCTATTTTCGATTTATGAACCTCAATTCCCTTGGCCGAATCTATGTGGCCTAAAACTATGCCTTGTTTTACCATGAAGTGACATTTTTCCCAATTTAAAACAAGGTTAGTTTCAATGCATCGTTTCAAGATTAATGTGAGATTATCTAAACAATCATCAAACGAATCACCAAATACGCTAAAACCTGATGTGATAAATAATAGCACTCAAATTAAACCCTCTTTTTGACAATTGTAGTATAGATATAAGTAGGGGTCGTTCTAGGCCGGGGATTTGGAGGGATTGCTAATCTAATGAAAATTGACTCAAAGATATAAAAATATGCTTCAAAACACTTAAATAAACTCAAAAGACTCTTAACTAAACTTATATGACTCAAAACAAACTCAAAAGACTCAAAACAACACAAAACAATCAAAAAGACTCAAACTAGACTCTAGGGCTTAATTTGGACGAAAATAGAATTGGTTTTGACACAAAACACTCAAAAACACAAAATAACTCAGATTCTAACCCAATAGACACTTAAAACAAAGGGGGGTTTTGGTTTTGACGAATTTTAATTAAAACAAAACAGAAACTGAACTAGACAAAGTTATGAACGAATTTGGGTATATGGATGGGTGATTAGCTAGCTAAAGGGTCCTTCTCCACACATGACACACTTGCATACAAATTGATTTCCAGTTGATTTTCGATAAACCATGAACCTCAACACCCCAGATTAACCGTGACATCACTAATTAACCCTCAGATTTTCCTTAAGTTATTGGATTGGATGACATCATACGACAACCCAAAGCATTCTTCAAAAGTTCCCTACATGACACCATAATAGAGATACAATCAAAGATCATTACATTCTATGAAAATCATAAGTATTGACAAAGCACTTGTAACTATGACATCATGATACTCATGCTAGGAATTTACTTAACATGATTGTGAAAACAACCTTAACTACTTGTGAATATAAGTTTGTAACGATTATGTGAAACTCCCTTATATTCTAGCACCAAATTCAAGCATGCAAATTAAGTGTGCACCCTTAATCAACAAACAAGAATAAGTTATCCATCAAACGGTTAAGTAAATTGCATTCACAATTTATGAAATCACAACTGGAGTTAATCAATTCATATTGCAAATATAATCATGGTTTCAAAGTCTCCTCTAGCCAAAACAAAATTAGTTCCTCATGTTTACAACAAAACAAAGAGAATATAAATTAAACATTGAAAACAAAGATTGAATACACCTAGAAACGCTCCAAGAATCCAAGTTTGAATGGCCAAAACGTCCAAGGCTTCTCCTCTCTTCTTTCTCCTTCTTTGTTGCGGCACAAGGGTGTTTGGGTATGAATTATGGTGATGGATGGATAGGTTGGATGGTGGTAGAGGGTGGATGATGGCTGAATGAATGGGGAGAATGAGGAATAATTCGTATGGATGTGTATGGCTGTCTAGGATCTCCAATATGTGCAGCAGATTATGTATATATAGAGGGAGAAAGGTTAAGGCAATAAGTAATTAATTTGGGAATGTATTAAGACTCCAAATCCTCCAAGAAAAGGGTAACAAATCAGAATTCTTAGAGGGAAAAGGGAAGTAAAATAAGCAGCAAGGAATTGGGAAAAGGGAAAGGGAAAGCTGCAGCAATGATGTTTTAGAGAATGGGAATGTGATTTGCTGCAATAAAAAGGGAAATCTAGAAAAGATAGGTTCGGCATGGATTAGGAAGTAGGACTAAGTTTTCTAGACATATATTTAAGTGTCCTAAATTAATTAGGAACCCTTTTTGGCAGCTGAAACTTAGGCAGGAAAAGATTAGGAAAGTTAAGTCAAAATAAGGAAGTTTGACTCATGTTTCCTTCTTTGTAGTTGATTCCTTTTCTTCCAAGTCTTGAATTAATTTCTTCCATCTTCTTAGCAGATTTTTAGACTCCTTTGGACTTCAATTTCATCCATCCATATTGCTCCAAGCATGTGCAATCCATTTAATGCCCAAAACTGCTCCAAAATGCACCAAAATGCACTTTCTTGCCACTTTAACCATTTGGACCTACAACCATACGAAAATAGCTTAAAATACTAAAATAACTACGAACTAACAACATAAATGTGAGGAATTAAACTAACAAAGTCGCATAAATATGCTCCTATCAAAACCAAACATGAAAACTTCAATAATCTTCTCTACAAAATCTGAAAAGATACTTACCATGCATCTTTGAAAGGTGGCTAGTGCATTACATAAACCAAATGGCATTCGATGATAAGGAAAAGTACCAAATGGACAAGTAAAAGTAGTCTTTTCTTGATCATCTCGAGCTATAACAATTTGATTATATCCCGAATAACCATCAAGAAAACAATAAAAAGAATGACCGGTTAACCTTTCAAGCATTTAATCAATGAACGGCAAGGGGAAGTGATCTTTCCTTGCGGTGGCGTTGAGCTTCCTATAGTCAATGCACACTCTCTAACCTGTTTGCATACAAGTGGGCACAAGTTCATTCTCTGCATTCTTCACCATGGTGACTCCAGATTTCTTTGGAACAACTTGAACCAGTGAGACCCAACGACTATCCGAAATTGGATAAATCACTCCACAATCAAGAAGCTTGATAATCTCCTTTTTCACAGCTTCCATCATTCGAGGGTTGAGCCGGTGTTAAGCCTCTCGAGTTGGTTTAGCCCCCTCCTCTAGAAGTATGTGATGCATGCATGTTGCAGGGCTAATTCCCTTAATGTCGGCCAAAGTCCATCCAATGGCTGTTTTGTACTCTTTTAACACCTGCGCCAATTTCTCCTCCTCCATTGCTGTGAGGGATGAAGAAACAATGACGGGCAACGTCTATTTTTCTCCCAAATAGGCATACTTCAAATGATCTGGCAATGGTTTAAGCTCAAGAATGGGCACCTGAATCATCGAAGGTAATAACTTGTTAGTAGAAACGAGAATTGGAATTGGGATTGGAGGCTTACCAAGGTGTTGTGGCAATGACTCAAGTGCAGCAACCATCTCAGCCTCATCTTCACATGTAGGCACGGCAAGGACTTCCTCATGCATGCCGTGAGTGTTGTACTTTCCTGCCCCTTTGTTTTTGAGTCCCATTATGGTCGTTCCAAGGAGTCAAGATAGTCCTGCGCCAATGAATCAAATACATCAATAGAAAAACAAGAATGAACATCTTTAAGATTTCTTATAGCTTCAGAAATATTAAAATCAACAATCTCGCCATCAAATTCCATTATTAGCGTCCCCTTGAACACATCTATCTTGATGCGGGCTGTTTTCATGAAAGGTCTCCCAAGTAGGATCGATAATGGTGTAGAATGGGCTGAATCTTCCATGTCAAGCACATAAAAGTCCGCTGGAAATATTAAATGGTCAACCCGCACCAAAACATCTTCCAAAACTCCTTCCGGATATGCATTAGAACGATCAGCTAATTGAATTATAACACCATCATTTTTAAGCTCTCCTAGGTTCATAGTTGCATAAATAAAGTAAGGCATGACATTTATGGAAGCACCTAAATCTAACATGGCATGTTCAAACTTAGTATTACCAATAACACAAGGAATTGTAAAACTACCTGGATCTTTGCATTTAGGTGGTAGTTTTTGTTGCAAAATAGTTGAAACATTCTCACTTACCCTTACCACTTCTTTGTTCGAAATTCTTCTCCTTGTTGTACAAAGCTCTTTCAAGAATTTAGCATACCTTGAACTGCTTTATTGCATCAAGGAGTGGGATATTGACTTGTACCTTTCTGAAAGTCTCTAAGATGTCTTTTTCATTCTCTTCTTTCTTAGATTGCATAAACCTGTGAGGGAAAGTCACATTTGGTGGAATAGGGTTAGAATGAATTGAATTTGAACCACCCTTACCTGAATTGGACGGCTTAGGTGCACTAGGGGGCTACGGCAAGGGTTGTTCTACCCTTGTCGTGGCCTTGTCCACTTCTTGTTCTTCGAGCAGCAACTTTTCATCCTCTTTTTGACTTGCTTTGGATGGTTTGGGTTTGGCTCCAACTTCCTTGCCACTTCAATCTCAAATGCCTAATCTTTCTGTTCTTCTATCATAGGCTGTTGATGGATCCAGAGTACAAGGAGCAAGTGCTTGTGGCGTGTGCACTATGCAAGGACATTCAACTAATCAATGTCCTCAATTGATAGAGAATGGAGGATAGGAAAGTGCTAATACTATAGGATATCAAGGCCAAAATCAACCAAGGCATGACCCATTCTCTAACACCTACAATCTGGGCTGGAGAGATCATCCAAATATGAAGTGGAGAGAACCACAACAAACTCATCAACAAGGCGAATATGGACAACCACCTCCGGGACTCTATCAAAGGCCATTCGCACCACGACAAATCCCACCACAATTTGTTCAACCAAATTCAGGTTCGTCATTGGATAATGATAAAATTCTTCAAGTACTAACTTCTTTGACGCAGGGCTTACAAAACCAAGCCAAGGAGATGGGCGAATTGAAGAATCAAATGTGGCAGATGGCGGAATTCATAGGACAATTTAGGGAATAAGGCAAACTGCCTAGTTCAACCGTTGTAAATCCGAAGGGAAGTTTTGAAACCGCTAAGGCCATCATGTTGAGAAGTGGCAAGGAGGTTGGAACCAACCCACAAACGTCCAAATCAAGTCAAAAGGAGGACGAAAAGCTGCTGCTCGAGGAAGAGGAGGATGCCAAAGCCACGGCAAGGGTAGAACACCCCTTGCCGCAACCCCCTAAGGACCCTAAGCTGTCCAACTCAAGTAAGGTAGGTTGAAATTCAATTCTTTCTAACCCTATTCCACCAATTGTGCCTTTTCCTAGCAAGTGCAAACAATCTAAGAAATAAGAGAATGAAAAGGACATTTTAGAAACCTTCAGGAAAGTACAAGTCAATATCCCACTCCTTGATGCAATCAAGCAAGTTCCAAAGTATGCTAAATTTTTGAAAGAGCTTTGCACAACAAGGAAAAGGATTTCGAACAAGGAAGTGGTACAGGTAAGTGGGAATGTTTCAGCAGTTTTACAAAGGAAACAACCTCTTAAATGCAAAGATCCAGGTAGTTTCACAATCCCTTGTGTTATTGATGTGATATATAATAGCACTCAAATTAAACCCTCTTATTGACAATTGTAGTAAAGATGTAAATAGGGATCGTTCTAGGCCGGAGATTAGGAGGGATTGCTAATCTACTAAAAACTGACTCAAAGATACAAAACTAGGGTTAAAAATACTTAAATAAACTCAAAGACTCTTAACTAGACTTATATGACTCAAAACAAACTAAAAAGACTCAAAACAACACAAAACAATCCAATAGACTCAAAACAGACTCTAGGACTTACTTTGGACGAAAATTGAATTGGTTTTGACTCAGAACACTTAAAAACACACAATAGGACATATTCTAGCTAATTTGACACAACAAAGTAAATGGGATTGGCTTTTTGACGAATTTAAAATAAAAACAAGTAATTTAAAGACTTAAACAAAGTTTGGCACGAAATTGAGTGAATGGATGGGTGATAAGCTAGCTAGAGGGTCCTTTTCCACACATGAACACTTGCATACAAATTGATTTCCAGTTGCTTTTTCAATAAACCATGAACCTCAACAACCCAGATTAACTGTGACATCACTAATTAACACTGAGATTTTCCTTAAGTCATTGAATTGGATGGACAACGCATCAGCAACCAAATTATTCTTCCCAAGTTCCCTACATGAACTGCATAATAGAGACACAAGCAAAGATCATTAAGTTTCATAAAAATCATAAGCATTGACAAGGCATTCGTAACTATAACATCATGATACTCATGCCGGGAATTTAACTTAACATGATTGTGACCAGCAACCTTTACTACTTGTGAATATAAGTTTGTAACGATTATGTGAAACTCCTTTATATTCTAGCATCAAATTCAAGCATGCAAACTAAGTAGGCCTCCTTAATCAACATACAAGAATAAGTTCTTAATCAAACAGTTAAGTAAATTGCATTCACAATTTATGAAATCACAACTGGAATTAATCAATTTATATCACAAATATAATCATCGTTTCAAAGTCTCCTCTAGCTAAAACAAGTTTAGCCTCTCATGTTCACAGCAAAACAAAGAAAACTTAAATTAAACATTGAAAACAAAAGATAGATTACACCTAAAAACGTTCCAATAATCCAACTTGAGTGCAAAAACATCCAAGGCTGCTTCTCCTCTCCTTCTTCCTTGCTAGGCTGCGGCACAAGGGTCTAAGGGTGTGAAAGTGGGTTGTGGTGTGTTAGGGTGAAGGATAGATGAATGGCAGGGAGGTATGGTGGAGGAAAAAGGGTGCGGAATTGTGTATGGAAGGTGATGAAGGTTGCGGATAAAGGTGTAGAAGGATGAATGAAGGCCCGTTGTGTATATGTGCGGCACAAGGTTTTTATTTTAGGGAAAGGAACTTAACTTTAATTAAATGGTTTAGGAAAGAATTGGACCCCAAATCCCCAAGGAAAAGGAGAATTAAAGTCAGAATCCTAAGGGAAAAAGGGAAGGGATTTGCGGCAAGGAAGAATAGGAAAGGGAATGTTGTTTCCCTTGCACGGCAAGGAAGGAAAAAGGGTAAGGTGGGTGCAGCATCCCCCTTTGCCTAGGATTAAAGCTTCTAGAACTTATATTTAAGTGTCCTAAATTAATTACGGACCCTCTTTGGCAGCTGGAACTTATGTAGGAAAGATTTAGGATTGACTAAGTCAAAATAAGGAAGTTTGACTCATGTTTCCTTCTTTGTGGTTGATAACTTCCAAATCTTGAATTAATTTCTTCCATCTCCTTAGCAGATTCCTAACCTCCTTTGATCTTCAATTTCATCCATCCACCTTGCTAATAGGAGCATATTTAGGCGACTTACTTAGCTTGTTTTCGTGCATCTATGTTGTTAATTCATAGTTGTTTTAGTAGTTTAAGCCATTTTCGTGTGTTTTTAGGTTCATATGGCTAAGGAAGCAAAAAGATGCATTTTGGAGCATTTTGGAGCAAAATTGGGCTTGGAATGGATAGCATATGCTTGGAGCAAAAAGAATGGACGAAATTGAAGACCTAAAGACCTTTTGTTTGAGCAATATCAAGGAATCCTACCTATTCTAGGTCACAAAACAATGTCCCTTCCAAACATTGTTACCCTTGCCATGTGTCCCTTGGTGTTTCCCTTCCTTGCCATGCAAGGAAGGGCCTTGTTTCCTGTTTTAAATCATACACTCATTCACTTATCAAACCATTCACTTATCACTTATCACTTATCACTTATCACTTCCATTCACTTATCACTTATCACTTATCACTTATCATACTCACATTTCAACCATTTAAACACATGCATTTCAACTCACATGCACACCCACCTCTTTCCACCTAATCCACATGCTTTCACAACCTAAAACACATGCGTTTCCAACATAAAAATCTGCCTTGTGCCGTGCCTTTCCAGATTTCCAGCATCCCATAATCATTCACACCCCTTTCTCCACATTCCAAACCTTGTGCCGTGTATCCCCTCCACATTCCAGCATTCCACCTAATTCACATGCCTTCATTCATTCTTTATTCCACTTACACTCATCATCACACACCTTAGCAATCAACACATGCAATCACATGCATCACAACCACAAAGAACCATCCTGAAAACACATTGCCGTGGCCTACTCACAATTCCAGCATCTTCACATGTCTTTCTAGCTTTCCCTTTCATTTCCACCACTCATTCTTCATCATTTCAGCCACCTACATGCATTAATTATTAAACTCTTCATCATTGCATCCAGAAAATGAGCAAGAAAGCTTCCCAAACACATGCATACACACACCATTTCCAGCACACACATGCAAATCCAACATCAAAAACTGTCATTGCCGTGGGTTCCCTTTGCTCCCCTTGTGCTTTCCAGCTTTCCTAGCTATTTTCCACCACATTTCAGCACATGCATGCTTAAACAAACAGCCATATGTTCCCTCCACTCCTCCTATAAATACCCTTGCATTCATTCATTCAAAGATCATCTCATTCACAACACAACACTCCTCAAAATCATCCATTCTTCTTCCTAGCCGTGAGTATCCCTTAGAATTCAAAAACCATTCTTCCAATTCCACCACTCCTCATCCATTTCCATAATCCCCCAATCCATTCAACACACCAACAACATCCCTTAGTCCTTGTGCCACAATAAAGAGGAAGATAAGAGGGCCTAAACGTTCATACAATTCAAGATTGAGTTGTTGGAATGTTTAGGCGTTTCTTTGATTTCAATGTTTAATTTCAATTCTCTTTGTTTTGTAATATGAGGAACTAAACCCTTTTTGGCTAGGGGTGATTTCAATACCATGATTATTTATGTGATATGAATTGATGAATTCCGGTTATGAACTCTTGATTCGTGAATGCAATTGGCTTAACTATTTGATGATTAACTTATTTGTGTTTGTTGATTGAGGGTCGACACTTAATTAGCATGCATGAGTATGTGGCTAAAGTTTAAGAAGGTTTCACATAATCGTTACTAACTTATACTTGAAAGTAGTGAAGGTCGCTTGTCACGATCGCGTTAAGTTTAATTCTTAGCATGAGTAACATGATGTCATAGTTGCAAATGCTTTGTCAATGCTTATGGTTTTCATTATTCCTAATGATATTCGATTGTATCTCTATTATGATGACATGTAGGGAACTTTTGAGAATGTTTTGGGTTGTCGAATGATGCCATCCAATCCAATAATATAAGGAAAATATGAGGGTTAACTAGTGATGTCACGGTTAATTTGGGGCATTGTCGTTCATAATTCAATGAAGGAATAACTGGAAATTGATTCATATGCATAAATATCATGTGTGGAGAAAGAACCTCTAGCTAATTCACCAACCATCTTGTTTCACAACACTTGTTTACAATCTGTCCATTTTTGCATATTGTTTGTTTATTTCAACTTCGTCAAAACTAAAACCCCCTTTTTTTTTTCCTTGTTCCCAAGTGTCTTAAATCTGTTTTAATTTAGTTTTTATGTTTTTAAGTCAATTTAGAAGGTTTTAGCAAGCCCTCCTAATCCCCGGTCTAGAACGATCCCTCACTTATCCATTCTACTACAATTGTCAAACGAGGGTTTAATTTGAGTGTCAAGTAATTCTCACATCAAATTTTGGCGCCGTTGCCGGGGATTAGCAACTTTGTTAATCCCTTGTCTTTATTTTTATTTTTTATTTTTTTTTGTTTTTCGTACATTCTTATTTCAGATTCTTAGTTTGTTTGTTTTCTTGTTTTTCAGGTACTGTGTATGACTCGTAGCTCTCGGCCTATTATAGAGAACATCTCCGACTTTGACGGTGATTTTGAACGCACTTTGAGGAGAACGAGGAGTCAACAAGAGCCACCACAACCTCCACCACAACCTGGGCTTGAAGAAGACAAAGTAGGTGTAGAAGAAGAGCCCACGGATCAGATTTTTGAAGAAGAACAAGCCATGGCAGCAGATAATAGAACCATCAAGGAGCTTTCGGCCTCGGGTTTGGATAATGCATTGCCTCTTTGTATCCAATACCCCACGGCTGCAGAGGGGAAGACTGAGGTGTTTGAACTCAAATCCAGTTTGTTACACCATATTCCGAAGTTCCATGGCTTGTCTATGGAAGACCCCAACAAACACTTGAAGGAGTTCGAGGTGGTTTGTTCGAGCATGACCCCCGTCACTGTGGATGAGAGTATATTGAAGATGAAGGCCTTTCCATTTTCACTTATGGACAAGGCCAAAGATTGGCTCTACGAACTAGCCCCGGAAACTGTGACTTCGTGGGAGAGTATGAAGCGTGCTTTCTTGGAGAAATTCTTCCCTACTTCGAGAGTGATTCTCCTACGGAAGAAAATTAGTGGTATTCAACAGAATCATGGTGAGACATTCCCGGCTTATTATGAGCGCTTCAAGGGCCTTGTAGCTTCATGTCCTCAACATCAAATGAAGGAGGAACTTCTCCTTCAATATTTCTATGAGGGCCTCCTTCCTATCGAACGTCAAATGCTTGATGCATCAGCGGGAGGAGCATTGGTGGACAAAACACCAAGGGATGCCAAGATTCTCATAGCCAACCGAGCGCTCAACGCTCAACAATATGAAGGAGTGGGCCAAAGGGAAGCCCCACGGCAACAAAGTGTAAATGAGGTGAGTGCTATTTCTGAAATTCAATCACAACTTGCTAATCTTACTTCTCTTGTTTCTCAGGTTGTGATTGGTCCAAAAGCACAAGAACACCAAGTTTGTGGCGTGTGCTCAATTCAAGGGCATCCATCCGACAAGTGCCCTCAACTAATAGAGAATGGTGGGTGGGAATCTGCCAATGCAATTGGTTTCCAAAGACAAAATCAAAACAACCCATACTCGAACACTTACAATGCCGGATGGAGGGACCATCCAAACTTCAAATGGAGGGAGCCACAACAAGCTGCCCAACAAGGAGGATTTAGGCCAAACCCCCCTGGTTTTTATTCCAAGCCGTATGCACCCCAACAACCCCAACAACCTTCGGCATCATCTCATTCAGGTACGTCCTTGGAAAGTGATCAAGCTATGCAATTACTAACCTCTATTTCGCAGGGGTTGCAAAATCAAAACAACCGGATAGCAAATAATGAGAAGGAGATGATGGATATGAAGAAACAAATAGGGCAGATTTCTGAGTTCCTTGGACAGATTAGAGAGCAAGGAAAGCTTCCTAGCTCAACCACAGTCAATCCAAAGGGAGGATTCGAATCCGCCAAGGCCATCACCCTAAGGGGTGGAAAAGAAGTTGGGACCGAGCCAAACAATCCCAAATCTGCCCAGAAAGTAGATGAAGAGACGACACAACCTGAGGAAGTGTCTAGCTCACCCACGGCAAGGGTGAAAAACCCAATACCGCAGGCCCCCAATCACCCTAACTCGGCCAAATCAGGTAATTTAAGTTCAAATTCATGTACTTCACGTCCTAATCTGCCCAATGTACCTTTTCCTCGCAGGTTCATGCAAGAAAAAAAAGAAGAAAGCGAGAAGGACATTCTTGAAACGTTCCGGAAGGTGCAAGTGAACATACCGCTTCTCGATGCAATCAAACAGGTTCCAAAGTATGCTAAATTCCTCAAGGACCTATGCAATACAAAGAGAAGAAGGGCAAACAAAGAGGTAGTGAAGGTAAGCGAGAATGTGTCCGCTGTTTTGCAACGTAAACTGCCTACCAAGTGCAAAGACCCCGGTAGTTTCACGATTCCTTGTGTGATTGGACATAATCGTTTTGAACATGCCATGCTTGATTTAGGTGCATCCATAAATGTCATGCCTTATTCTATTTATGCATCTATGAATTTGGGTGAATTAAAACAAGATGGTGTAATTATACAATTGGCCGATCGTTCTAACGCGTATCCAAAAGGAGTTTTGGAAGATGTGCTTGTGCAGGTGAACCATTTAATTTTTCCGGCTGATTTCTACGTCCTAGACATGGAGGATTCAGCCCATTCTACATCTTTGCCGATTCTCCTTGGTAGGCCATTCATGAAGACGGCCCGAACGAAGATTGATGTATACAAAGGCACATTGACAATGGAATTCGATGGGGAAGTGATTGATTTTAATATTTCTGAAACTATGAGATATCCCGTTGATGACCATTCTTGTTTTTCCATTGATGTTATCGATTCTTTGGCGCAGGTATACCTTGAAGAATTGAACGAGGACGCCCTGGAAACAACCATCACTAAGGCCATAGAGTGCAAAAATGAAGGATTTGGGCCAATGCAAGGCCACGGCAAGGAGGAGGAATTCTTTGCCATGGGTTCTAGTGAAGAAATAATTGAGGTTGTGGCAGCCCTTGAGTCATTGCCACAACAATATGGTACGGTTCCACTCTCACTTTCAAATTCAGTTTCCACTAAGATGCTACCTTCTGTTGTTCAGGCACCATCGCTTGAACTTAAGCCGTTGCCGGACCATTTGAAGTATGTGTTTTTGGGAGAAGGCGAAACATTGCCCGTCATCATTTCATCAAGTCTCACGGCAATGGAGGAGGAGAAGCTTGTGAGGGTGCTGCGAGAACACAAAACGGCCATAGGGTGGACTTTGGCCGACATTAAAGGAATAAGCCCTACCACATGCATGCACCGTACACTTCTTGAGGAGGGGACTAAGCCATCCCGAGAGGCTCAACGCCGTCTCAACCCTCCGATGATGGAAATGGTGAAGAAGGAAATAATCAAGCTTTTGGATTGCGGAGTGATCTACCCTATCTCCGATAGCCGTTGGGTCTCTCCAGTTCAAGTCGTTCCCAAGAAGTCCGGAGTAACTGTTATCAAGAATGATGAGAATGAGCTCGTGCCTACACGCATTCAGACTGGATGGCGAGTATGTATCGATTACCGGAAGCTAAATGCCATGACTAGGAAAGATCACTTTCCTTTGCCATTCATCGACCAGATGCTCGAAAGGTTAGCTGGTCATGCTTTTTACTGTTTTCTTGATGGATACTCTGGATATAACCAAATTGTGATAGCCCCGGATGATCAAGAGAAGACCACATTCACATGTCCCTTTGGAACATTTGCTTATCGTCGCATGCCATTTGGCTTATGCAACGCACCGGCCACTTTCCAAAGGTGTATGGTAAGTATATTTTCCGATTTTGTTGAAAAGATCATTGAGGTTTTCATGGATGATTTCAGTGTGTTTGGGAGTTCATTTAATAATTGCTTGGATAATCTGACCTTAATTTTGAAACGATGTGTTGAAACTAACCTTGTCTTGAATTGGGAGAAATGTCACTTTATGGTGAAACAAGGTATAGTTTTAGGACATATTGTTTCAGAAAAAGGAATTGAAGTAGATAAATCGAAAATAGACCTTGTACGTCACTTACCCTCTCCTACTTCGGTTAGAGAGGTACGTTCGTTTCTTGGCCATGCAGGGTTCTATAGGCGTTTTATCAAGGACTTCTCCAAGATGTCCAACCCTCTTTGCCGATTGCTTCAAAAAGATGTGCCATTCAAGTTTGATGAAGAGTGTAATTCGGCATTTAACCAACTCAAGGAGAAGCTAGTCTCGGCCCCCATTATTGTACCTCCAGATTGGAGCCTTCCGTTCGAGCTCATGTGCGATGCATCCGACTATGCATTAGGAGCTGTTCTAGGACAAAGAAGAGACAAGCGGCCGCATGTCATATACTATGCCTCTCGGACTCTCAATGATGCCCAATTGAACTACTCCACGACGGAAAAAGAACTTCTAGCTGTGGTTTTTGCTTTAGATAAATTCCGTTCATATTTAATTGGTACTAAAGTAATCGTTTATTCTGATCATGCAGCTTTGAGGTACTTGCTCACGAAAAAGGAAGCAAAGCCGAGGCTTATCCGTTGGATTCTTCTTCTTCAAGAATTTGATATTGAAATCCGGGATAAGAAAGGAAGCGAGAATGTAGTGGCGGACCATCTAAGCCGAATGATCCACGAGGAGCATGAACATGCCGTACCTATCCCTGAAACTTTTCCCGATGAGCAGCTGCTATCCATTGAGGTAAGTGAACCATGGTATGCAGATTTAGTGAATTACTTGGTGGCTAAACAATTTCCAAATAAACTAAACAAGCAGTGATAAGCTTAAAAATGATGCACGTTTCTATGTTTGGGATGACCCTTATTTGTGGAAGTATTGCTCAGATCAAATTGTACGTAGATGTGTGCATGATTCTGAATTTCACTCAATTCTAAGCTTTTGTCACACATATGCATGTGGTGGTCATTTTGGCACACAACGCACTGCCCTCAAGGTTCTAGAGTGTGGTTTTTATTGGCCGACTATATTTAGGGATGCTAGAACCTTTTGTATGTCTTGTGATCGTTGCCAACGAATGGGTAACATAGGTACCAAGGACCAAATGCCGCAAACCCCTGTCTTTAATGTTGAAATTTTTGATGTTTGGGGCATTGATTTCATGGGCCCTTTCCCTCCATCTTATGGTTTCACTTATATCTTGCTAGCCGTTGATTATGTTTCTAAATGGGTGGAAGCAAAAGCCACCCGTACTAACGATTCTAAGGTGGTTGCAGATTTCGTGAAAACTAACATTTTTGCTAGGTTTGGAATGCCGAGAGTAATCATAAGTGATGGAGGGTCTCACTTTTGCAATCGGACCATTGAGGCGTTGCTAAGAAAGTACCATGTCAACCATAAGGTCTCCACACCTTACCATCCTCAAACAAATGGCCAAGCCGAGGTGTCTAACCGAGAAATCAAACAAATTTTGGAGAAGACCGTTGGACCAACAAGGAGGGATTGGAGCTTACGTTTAGATGATGCACTGTGGGCATATCGTACGGCGTACAAAACACCCATTGGGATGTCACCTTTTCGGCTCGTCTATGGTAAGCCATGTCATTTGCCCGTAGAGTTAGAGCACAAGGCACATTGGGCCGTGAAGACTTTCAACATGGACATAGATGCAGCGGGAGTTCATAGGAAGCTCCAATTGAATGAACTTGAGGAGATTCGGAATGAAGCCTATGAGAATGCCCGGATGTACAAAGCCAAGACCAAAGCATTCCATGATAAAATGATTCGAACCAAGACCTTCACAGTTGGGCAGAAAGTGTTACTTTTCAACTCTCGCCTACGTTTGTTTCCTGGTAAGTTGCGTTCTAAATGGATTGGCCCGTTTGTTGTTACTAACGTTTTACCTTATGGTGCAGTCCACATAAAAAGCTTAAGGAATGGCGTAGAATTCAAGGTGAACGGGCATCGGTTGAAGCCATATTACGAGCATGGTGTGGGGCAAGTGGTGGAAGACATTCCTTTCCATTCCGTGGGCTCAAATGAAGATTGAAGAGAGTACTCGTCCGGCTGCAAGACGTAAAAGAAAGCGCTACTTGGGAGGCAACCCAATACAGTGAATAAAACAAAGCTTGTTTATTAATTTTCGAGAAATTACAAATGTATCTAACAAAACATGGCAGAAAGATGGAGTCTTCACAAAAGTTGTTTTTGTTTGCGTGAAGACCCACCACGAGGCAAAACTCTAGAAGCGGAAGGCATCGAAGCGGAAGGCATCGGAGCAGAAGGCATCGGAGCGGAAGGCATCGGAGCAGAAGGTCTCGGAGCAGAAGGCATTGGAGCAAGAGGCATCGGAGCGGAAGGCATCGGAGATAGATCATTCAAGGCCCCAAACCTTGGTGGAACGCTGGATGACCCAGGAAAGAGGTGCCTCTGGAAGAAAGCCGCAAGCCTTTGACGGTCATCAAGCTCATCAAGTTTCCTCTTCATGCCTGTCGAATAATTGTTGGCAAGCACGTGCAAACTTCGATTCTCGTGCTTAAGCTGTCTGATCTCCTGCTTAAGACTCTCCACCTCCGCCATCAAGGATTCAACCTGACGGGAGCGAGCAAGAAGGCGTTGGCCCATGTTGGACACAGAGCCTGCGCACTGAACACTAAGAGCCAGGGACTCTTGAACGGCCAACTCATCGGACCGTCCTGAAAGCAGCTGACTATCTCTGGGAGTGAGGAGGTTCCGAGCTACTATCGTAGCTGTTGTGGCGTCCTGCATCACGGAGTCTTCACCTGTAAGAGGACCGTTAGAAGATAAGAAAGAAGGGCGCCATACGTTACCTTGACGCGGCACGCCCATATCACTACGGAGACTCAATTCTAAGCTAAGGTTCGATGGGTTTGCCATTTTTCAAAAGTGTTCAAAGAGAAGGGGTGGACGGAGTAGATTTTCAAAGGGCCGGAGACGAGTTTCAAGAATGGGAAATCTTCAGAGTGTGTAAGTTGGCGGTGATCGATAGCTCTATAAAAAGCCAAGGCAACGCGTCCACCGATTCAAAAAGCTGGAAGTTCAAGCGCAAAGTTCGGCGACACGTTATCTGCTTTTCAGAAAACGCGTTCAACACGTGGAGGCCATCATCGCAACTACACGTCTTTAGCCGACAAGCGCAAAGTTCGGCGACGCTTTATCTGCTTTTCAGAAAACGCGTACAGCTTTATCGAAGAGGCGTCTTCAAAGATCGAAGAGTCGTCACTATTTCAAAAAGCCGGATTTGCGGGATCAAAACGTTTGTCGACAAGGGTAAAAGAACAGTACCACCACTTGCTATTGGGAAATCCCTATATATGTCAACTTTCATCTTTTATGGCAAGGCAAACCTGAAGAAAATGCCCAACTCTTCCTCACCTCTGAGGGCGCACTCCCAGCAAAGCCTTTCGAAACACTCAATTCTTTCTTCTTCCCCAAAAATGATACCAGATGCCTGGAGTACAGATGAGCCAGGAGGAAGCAGCACAACAAATACATGTGCTGATTCATTCACCGCTTCTTCAAAAGCAAAGGTATCTCATATCATCAAGGTCAAAAGCAAAAGTATCTCATATCATGCTCTTTCCCTGTCTTTTCCTTTGTCTTTGTTATTAATCGCATAGCAAAGTGAAAGAAGCAATCAGCCGGCACTTGGAGTCTACCTGGACTCTATTCCCTGGTTGCTTACCTAGCGTTGCTCTCGAGTAGTCATCTTCAACGGTTGATACACTTCCAGAGAAGGGACCACTTCTGCAAAGGGGAGCAAGTAAGGCAAAGGAAAATGATACATTGAAGCATGAGGAGACAAGCATTTGCTGAGCTATCCTCTAACCCTCTTCAATACGAATTGGAGAGATTGAACAAAGAAACAGATAAAAGGAGTAAGCTCAGACCTTCGGGGGAGACCAAAAGAATCCTGCTACCCAGTTCAAAAGTAGCACAAAGGAAAATCAACGATCGGAGGAAACCAAAAGAATCTCCAGCTCAGTTCAAGAGTAAGCCTGTGTTCAACAAAGGAAGGCCGAGAAAGCGCTCCAATTCCAGATTTGCATCTCTAAACTCTTCTCTTTGTTAGATACATTCTGCCATATTTAGTTGCTGTTTATATGTTTGCTTGTGTTTAGTGTGGTTTTAAGCTTAAAACATTGAGGACAATGTTTGATTTAAGTGTGGGGGGGTAACTAAGTATATTTGATGCAATTCGTTGGATTTTATCACCTATCACTTCACATGTTGTTTCTCACTATTTTAAACTGTTTTAGTGTGTTTTGTTTTTATAACTCCGAAAATCACATAAAAATTTGAAAAACATGTTTTGAAAAGCCTAAAAAGAGTGTTTTGAGTCGTTTTTGTGTGTTTGTGTCTTAGGGTACCTTCCAACACAATGATAAGGATTTGATTTGTAATTGCATGACTGTTAAAAAGAGTTATGAACATAGAGAAAAGTTTGATTTACTCTTGGTATATGCTTGGTTATGGTTATAATGTATGACTTCACATGCAATCATAAAAAAAAAAAAATAAAAAAAAAATAAAATAAAAAAAATTGTTTTTGTAACATGCTTGAAGGAAGGAACTCAAACAAACGCTACAACCTTGTGAGACTTGAGCCTAAATGTTCTTTGGAGAGTTATTTTCTGTGATTCTTTGTTTTCTAAAGTTGTTGCATGATCTCATTATTCCTTGCTTGGTTGCTACTTAGAATGCAATTGTATCATGATAGAACTAAATGCTAGAACTTATATCCGTTTCATTCAAAGCATGACATTGAATTGCATAACATATATCAAGATGAAGTTGTGTAGTTGCCACCATAGCCAAATAGCCTCACTTCCCATATTTCGTATATGTTGTAAGTTTTACCCCCGTTGAGCTTTGTTTAGCCTTTATTCTTTGTTAACCCACATCACCCCTTACCTAGCCTAGAGTAGGACTTTTCTATACCCTTGTTCTTAAAGTATAGTGAGCATGACTTAAGTGAATTCCTTTTGAGTACATTATGCAAGAAAATGAGTGTGGGGGAGTAAAAGTTTGTTCTTACGTTTATATGTATGTTTTGTGATAAAAAAAAAAAAAAAAAAAAAAAAGGAGTGAAAATAAGTAAGAATGAACTCACGAGCGTTGATGGTTGAAGAAAGGGTCCAAAAAGTGAATATGGCCCTAAGTTTTGTGTGACTTTCCCTTGGGTGTTCAAAGTTGACTTCTGCGTTCTTAAGGGAATTCTAAGTGCCTGATTCAATACTTTGCTCACTATTGCTTTAAGAATGTTTGTTTTCCATATCCCTTCTTTGTTATCCACACGCCCCAAGCCCCATTACAACCCTTGACTTCTATCTTGAGTGTTGTGCATTTCAATTGTGGAGTTTGAACTTGGTATGAGCATATGGTGTCACTGGTTCTCGCGTCTAAGTAGTAGCATTCCATTCATGAGATCATATCTAAACATGCTTATTAACTCCAGAAATTGCGTTCTTTGTGATACATATATGTGAGTGTTCGGTTTCATGTTTACATCAATCTTCTCACATATACTTAGTGTAGGGTGTGTAGTCAGAAAATCTGAGTAAAAATTGAGTGCATATCTTGTGAGGAATTGAGCAAATTCTCTAAGGCATGTTACTACATTCAAAACATGGTTTTAAATGCTTAATTGTGAAATAATATGTGGTGACTATGATTAAGAATGTACTTAAGTGTGAAGATGACTAAAATCTGTGGGAATGATGATTTTTTTTTAACATGTCATGTGCATTGGAAATCCCTAAGACGGTTGTTGGAAGGTTTAGGTTGTGTTTTACTTGTTTTGTTTCGTTTCGTTTTGTTTTTCTTTCTGTTTTGCTCGAGGACTAGCAAAAGCTAAGTGTGGGGGTATTTGATAGGAGCATATTTAGGCGACTTACTTAGCTTGTTTTCGTGCATCTATGTTGTTAATTCATAGTTGTTTTAGTAGTTTAAGCCATTTTCGTGTGTTTTTAGGTTCATATGGCTAAGGAAGCAAAAAGATGCATTTTGGAGCATTTTGGAGCAAAATTGGGCTTGGAATGGATAGCATATGCTTGGAGCAAAAAGAATGGACGAAATTGAAGACCTAAAGACCTTTTGTTTGAGCAATATCAAGGAATCCTACCTATTCTAGGTCACAAAACAATGTCCCTTCCAAACATTGTTACCCTTGCCGTGTGTCCCTTGGTGTTTCCCTTCCTTGCCATGCAAGGAAGGGCCTTGTTTCCTGTTTTAAATCATACACTCATTCACTTATCAAACCATTCACTTATCACTTATCACTTATCACTTATCACTTATCACTTCCATTCACTTATCACTTATCACTTATCACTTATCATACTCACATTTCAACCATTTAAACACATGCATTTCAACTCACATGCACACCCACCTCTTTCCACCTAATCCACATGCTTTCACAACCTAAAACACATGCATTTCCAACATAAAAATCTGCCTTGTGCCGTGCCTTTCCAGATTTCCAGCATCCCATAATCATTCACACCCCTTTCTCCACATTCCAAACCTTGTGCCGTGTATCCCTTCCACATTCCAACATTCCACCTAATTCACATGCCTTCATTCATTCTTTATTCCACTTACACTCATCATCACACACCTTAGCAATCAACACATGCAATCACATGCATCACAACCACAAAGAACCATCCTGAAAACACATTGCCGTGGCCTACTCACAATTCCAGCATCTTCACATGTCTTTCTAGCTTTCCCTTTCATTTCCACCACTCATTCTTCATCATTTCAGCCACCTACATGCATTAATTATTAAACTCTTCATCATTGCATCCAGAAAATGAGCAAGAAAGCTTCCCAAACACATGCATACACACACCATTTCCAGCACACACATGCAAATCCAACATCAAAAACTATCATTGCCGTGGGTTCCCTTTGCTCCCCTTGTGCTTTCCAGCTTTCCTAGCTATTTTCCACCACATTTCAGCACATGCATGCTTAAACAAACAGCCATATGTTCCCTCCACTCCTCCTATAAATACCCTTGCATTCATTCATTCAAAGATCATCTCATTCACAACACAACACTCCTCAAAATCATCCATTCTTCTTCCTAGCCGTGAGTCTCCCTTAGAATTCAAAAACCATTCTTCCAATTCCACCACTCCTCATCCATTTCCATAATCCCCCAATCCATTCAACACACCAACAACATCCCTTAGTCCTTGTGCCACAATAAAGAGGAAGATAAGAGGGCCTAAACGTTCATACAATTCAAGATTGAGTTGTTGGAATGTTTAGGCGTTTCTTTGATTTCAATGTTTAATTTCAATTCTCTTTGTTTTGTAATATGAGGAACTAAACCCTTTTTGGCTAGGGGTGATTTCAATACCATGATTATTTATGTGATATGAATTGATGAATTCCGGTTATGAACTCTTGATTCGTGAATGCAATTGGCTTAACTATTTGATGATTAACTTATTTGTGTTTGTTGATTGAGGGTCGACACTTAATTAGCATGCATGAGTATGTGGCTAAAGTTTAAGAAGGTTTCACATAATCGTTACTAACTTATACTTGAAAGTAGTGAAGGTCGCTTGTCACGATCGCGTTAAGTTTAATTCTTAGCATGAGTAACATGATGTCATAGTTGCAAATGCTTTGTCAATGCTTATGGTTTTCATTATTCTTAATGATATTCGATTGTATCTCTATTATGATGACATGTAGGGAACTTTTGAGAATGTTTTGGGTTGTCGAATGATGCCATCCAATCCAATAATATAAGGAAAATCTGAGGGTTAACTAGTGATGTCACGGTTAATTTGGGGCATTGTCGTTCATAATTCAATGAAGGAATAACTGGAAATTGATTCATATGCATAAATATCATGTGTGGAGAAAGAACCTCTAGCTAATTCACCAACCATCTTGTTTCACAACACTTGTTTACAATCTGTCCATTTTTGCATATTGTTTGTTTATTTCAACTTCGTCAAAACTAAAACCCCCTTTTTTTTTTCCTTGTTCCCAAGTGTCTTAAATCTGTTTTAATTTAGTTTTTATGTTTTTATGTCAATTTAGAAGGTTTTAGCAAGCCCTCCTAATCCCCGGTCTAGAACGATCCCTCACTTATCCATTCTACTACAATTGTCAAACGAGGGTTTAATTTGAGTGTCAAGTAATTCTCACATCACTTGCTCCAAGCATGTGCTAACCATTCCAAGCCCAAAACTGCTCCAAAATGCACCAAAATGCACTTTCTTGCCACTTTAACCATTTGGACCTACAAACACACGAAAATAGTTTAAAAATACTAAAATAACTATGAACTAACAACATAAATGTAAGAAAACAAGGTAACTAAGTCGCATAAATATGCTCCTATCAGTTATTGGCAATACTAAGTTTGAACATGCTATGCTAGATTTATATGCTTCCATTAATGTCATGCCTTACTCTATCTATGCATCTATGAACCTAGGAGAGCTTAAAAATAATGGTGCTATTATTCAATTAGCTAATCGTTCTAATGCATATCTGAAAGGAGTTTTGGAAGATGTTTTGGTGCAGGTTAACCACTTGATATTTCCAACTGATTTTTATGTGCTTGACATGGAAGATTCGGCCCATTCTACACCATTGCCGATCCTACTTAGGAGACCCTTCATGAAAACAGCCCGCACCAAGATAGATGTGTTCAAGAAGACATTAACACTGGAATTTGATGGCGAGATTATTGATTTTAACATTTCTGAAGCTATAAGGCATCCTAAAGATGATCATTATTGTTTTTCTATTGATGTATTCCAATTCCCGTTTCTACTAATAAGTTGTTACCCTCAGTGATTCAGGCACCCTCTCTCGAGCTTAAACTGTTACCAAATCATTTGAAGTACGTTTTCTTGGGAGCCCAAGACACCTTGCTGGTCATAGTCTCTTCCACACTCATGGCAGGAGAGGAGGAGAAATTGGTTAGGGAGTTGAAGGAGTACAAAACAACCATTGGATGGACCTTGGCCGATATTAAGGGGATAAGTCCTACAACATGCATGCATCGCATACTTTTAAAGGAGGGGGCTAAACCAACTCGAGAGGCTCAAAGTCGACTCAACCCTCCAATGATGGAAGTTGTGAAAAAAGAGATTATCAACTTCTAGATTGTGGAGTGATTTATCCAATTTCGGATAGTCGTTGGGTTTCACCGGTTCAAGTTGTTCCAAAGAAATCTGGAGTCACTGTGGTGAAGAATGCAGAGAATGAACTTGTGCCCACTTTTATCCAAATAGGTTGGAGAGTTTGCATTGACTATGGGAAGCTCAACGCCACCATAAGGAAAGATCACTTCCCTTTGCCATTTATTGATCAAATGCTTGAAAGGTTAGCTGGTCATTCTTTTTATTGCTTTCTTGATGGTTATTCAGGATATAATCAGATTGTTATAGCTCTAGACGATCAGGAAAATACTACTTTTACTTGTCCATTTGGTACTTTTGCTTATCGTCGAATGCCATTCGGTTTATGTAATGCACCAACCACGTTTCAAAGATGCATGGTAAGTATCTTTTCAGATTTTGTTGAGAATATTATTAAAGTTTTCATGGATGATTTTAGTGTTTTTGGTGATTTGTTTGATGATTGTCTAGCTAATCTCACTTTGATATTGAAACGATGCATTGAAACTAACCTTCTTTTAAATTGGGAAAAATGTCAGTTCATGGAAAAACAAGGCATAGTTTTAGGCCACATAGTTTCAGAAAGGTGAATTGAAGTTGATAAATCAAAAATAGATCTTGTACGCTACTTACCCTCTCACTTGGACTTGCAGGATTCTATAGACGTTTTATCAAAGATTTTTCGAAGATCTCTACACCCCTATGCCGAGTCCTACAGAAGGATGTGCCATTTGTGTTCAATGAAGAATGTGAAAGGGCTTTCAATCATCTCAAGGAGATGCTCACTTTTGCACCCATCATAGTTCCACCAGATTGGAGTCTTCCTTTTGAGCTTATGTGCGATGCCTCAGATTATGCGTTAGGGGATGTTTTGGGACAAAGGAAGGACAAGCAACCGCATGTCATCTACTATGCTTCCCGGAGCTTGAATGATGCTCAATTAAACTATTCTACCACTGAAAAATAACTCCTTGCTGTTGTGTTTACTTTAGATAAGTTTCATTCTTATTTACTTGGAACTAAAGTCACAATCTATTTTGACATGCACTTTGTAGGGGCAGAAAGTGTTGCTTTTCAACTTCCGCCTTCGATTGTTTCCAGGTAAGTTACGTTCTAAATGGATTGGTGATAGGAGCATATTCATGCGACTTAATTAACTTGTTCTCGTGCATTTATGTTGTGTTTCCTTAAGTTATTTTAGTGTTTAAAGTCACTTTTGTGTATTTTCAGATTATAAAGCCAAAGTGTGCAAGAAGATGCAAATTGGAGTCTTTTGGAGCAAAAGAGGAATGAATGAGTTGAAGACTTGAAGAAAGATGGATTCCTACTTCAACGAGGATTCCTACTTCAACGAGGATTCCTACTTCAAGTAGGAAAGTTAAGTCTAGGTTTCCCATTTTGGTAACCTTTCCTAATCTTAAACATCCGTATTTTCCAGCCACTTTGAAGGCTTTGTATGCACTTTAGGACACAAAACAAAGGCCCTAGACCACTTACACACCCTTGCCGCACCTCTCCCTTTCTCTCCTTCCCTTGCCGTGCAAGGGGGGGGTATTTAGGTCCTATTTTATGCACTTAAACACATGTCCCTTTCTAAATTAAACCCTAGCCGCACCTTGCAGCCAATTCCCTTTTAATTTCTGATTTAATTTCCTAATTCTAGAAGCCTTTGACTTAATTTTAATTAACCAAAATAAGCTAGGGTTTTATTTTCTGAAACCATATATATTCTAAGCCTAGCCGCACCCTAGGGATTCTCTTTCATTTCATTCATTCATCATTCCCCTTTTCAGCCGCAGCCACCATCAACCCTAAAACCTCTTTGCCGCAACTCCCATCCATTCCAGCCACTTTTCCCTTCTCTGCCGCAACCTTCCCACCATTGCAGCCACTTCAAATCATCCATCCACACCTCCATACATCATCCCACCTCTCTGCCGCACCACCATATCCCCATAAACCATCTAAAAACCAAAAATCCCCAAAAACCTCTCTGCCGCAGCAAGGAGAAGAAGAAAGAGGAGCTTGACGTGCAGAAATTCAAAGTGGAATTGTTGGGCGTTCTAGGTGTAATCAATCTTTTGTTCCCTATGTTTAATTTCAATTTTATTTCTCTTTCTGTGAACATGAGAGGCTAAATCCCTAGTTAGCTAGGGGGTGATTCAAAACCATGTTTATGCTTGCAATATAAATTGATTACCTTCAGTTGGAATTTCATGAGTTGTGGATTCAATTTGTTTAACTGCTGGATTGATAACTTATTCGTGTATGTTTATTGAGAGTGCACGCTTAGTTTTCATGCATGAATATGATGCTAGAATATAAGTGAGTTTCACCTAATAGTTACAAACTTATATTCACAAGTAGTGGAGGTCGCTTATAAACGATCGCGTTAAATGAATTCTTGGCACTAGTTTCATGCTCATCATAGTAACGAATGCCTCGTCAACACTTATAGTTTTCATGTTGCTTAATGATCTTTGATTGTATCTTTATTGTGGTTTTCACGTAAAGGACTTTTGGAGAATGTTTTGAATTGTTGTATGCATTGTTCCATCCAATTCATTAACTTAAGGAGAACTTGAAGGTTAATTTAAGCGAACCTAATTAACCCGGGGTGTTGAGTTTCATGATTCATCAAAAGACCAACTGAAAATCATCTTGTATGCAAGTGTGACATGTGTGGAGAAGAACCTTCTAGCTAGCATTCCATCCATATTTTCATCAATTTCATATTTACAATCTGTTTTAATTACAATCTGTGCTCTTTGTTTTAATTTCGTCAAAACTAAATCCCCCTTTACTTTAGTGTTCAATTTAGTTAGAAAGTGTCTTAGTTTGTGTTTCTAAGTGTTTTGATTCAAGTTATAACCCAAATTCGTCCAAATTAGGTTAGGTGTTCAAAACTGCCCAGATTGTGTTTTTAAGGCAGTTTTGAGTGTTTTGTTGCTGTTTTGAGTCTTTTGGTTTGTTTTAGTGTTTTAGTGGTTAGTTTTGCATTCTTTGAGTCTAGTTTAGTGTTTTTAACCTTTGTTTTACGTTTTTGAGTCAGTTTTCAAGTGATTTAGCAATCCCTCCTAATCCCCGGTTTAGAACGATCCCTACTTATACATATACTACAATTGTCAAACGAGGGTTTTAATTTGTGTGCTTATATATTTCGCATCAAATTTTTGGCGCCGTTGCCGGGGATTAGCAACTTTACTAATCCCTTGGATTGTTTAACTTTCTGTTTATTTTATTTTGTTAAAGTTTCTGACCTTGTTTTGTTTTTCTTGTTTTAGGTACTAGTGTATGACTCGGAGTTCTCAACCGATTCGTGAGCATATCTTGGACTTTGACAGCGATTTCGAGAGGACTTTGAGATGAAAGAGGAAGCAACACGAATCAAATCCACCAAGCCCGGAACCTGACCTTGAAGAACAAGTCCTAGAAGAGGAAGATGAGGCCACGACAAGGATTTTTGAAGAGACACAAGGCATAGCCGTGGACAACCGGACACTCAAGGAGCTTTCTGCTTCGGGATTGGATAATGCCGCACCTTTGTGTATCCAATATCCCCCACCTGCCGAAGGTAAGACTGAAGAGTTCGAGTTGAAGTCAAGTTTGCTCCACCACATTCCAAAATACCATGGGTTGTCCATGGAGGATCCGAACAAGCATTTGAAAGAATTCGAAGTGATGTGTTCAAGCATGACGCCTGTCAACGTCGATGGAAGTATTTTGAAGATGAAGGCTTTTCCATTCTCTTTAATGGACAAAGCCAAAGATTGGTTGTATGAATTAGCTCCCGGAACCGTCACATCATGGGAGAGTATGAAAAGGGCATTTCTGGAGAAGTTTTTCCCAACTTCTCGAATCATCCTTCTACGTAAAAGGATAAGTGGAATTCAGCAAGATGAAGGTGAGTCTTTTCCTACATATTATGAACGTTTTAAATCACTTGTTGCTTCTTGTCCACAGCATCAGATGAAGGAGGAGTTACTTCTACAATACTTTTACGAGGGGCTCCTACCAATTGAACGTCAAATGCTCGATGCCTCGGCGGGTGGAGCATTGGTGGACAAGACACCCATGGCTGCCAAGGTCTTAATTGCTAATCGAGAGTTGAACGCTCAACAATACGAAGCAATAGGCCAAAGAGGACCCCCACGGCAGCAAGTTCATGAGGTAAGTTCCACACCCGACATTCATTCACAATTAGCTAATCTTACTTCCATTGTGTCTCAGATGGCCGAAGGAATGAGGATGCAAGGACCAATTGTATGCGAAGTGTGTTCTATCCAAGGACATGCTTCTGAGAAGTGCCCACAACTAATCGAAAATGGTGGATGGGAAAGCGCAAATGCAATTGGATTTCAAGGCCAAAACCAACCAAGGAACGATCCATATTCTAACACATATAATCCAGGTTGGAGAGACCACCCAAACTTCAAGTGGAGGGAGCCCCAACAATCACCACAACAAGGAGGCTTTAGACAACAACCCCCGGGTTTCTTCACTAAGCCATACGCACCCACACATGCTCCACAACAATCTGCCCCAAATGCATCAGGTACATCCCTAGACAATGATACACTTCTTAAGTTACTAACTAATTTGTCTCAGGGGCAAGAGAATCAAGCCAAAGCCATGCAAAATCAAGACAAGAGGGTGGATTAATTGGAGAAACAAATTGGGCAGATTGCAGATTTTGTAGGGAAATTTCGTGACCAAGGCCAACTTCCTAGTTCTACCATTCCAAACCCAAAGGGAGGCTTCGAAAGTGCAAAGGCCATACTCTTGAGAAGTGGAAAAGAAGTTGGGGCAGGTCCTACACCATCACCATCAAGCCCCGAAGAGGATGAAAAACTGAGAATTGAAGAGGAGGAATCAAGCCAACCCACGGCAAAGGTGGAAACACCTTTGCCGCAAGCTTCTAGTGACCCCAAACTGTCCAATTTGTCCAAAAAGGGTAAGAATGTGTCAAATTCGGTTCCTACTAATGTTTTTCCTTCGAATGTGCCTTTTCCTAGTAGGTTCATGCAAACAAAGAAAGAAGAAGCCGAGAAGGACATCCTTGAGACATTTCGGAAAGTTCAAGTTAACATACCCCTCTTGGATGCAATCAAGCAAGTCCCGAGGTATGCCAAGTTTTTAAAGGAGCTTTGCACCACTAGGAAGAGGATGTCGACCAAAGAGGTGGTAAAGGTAGGTGAAAATGTCTCCGCCATCTTGCAACGCAAACTACCCCCCAAATGCAAAGATCCGGGTAGTTTTACCATTCCTTGTGTCATAGGTAACACTCGTTTTGAATCTACCATGCTAGACCTAGGTGCCTCTATAAATGTCATGCCATATTCAATTTATGCATCTATGAACCTAGGAGTATTGAAAAATGATGGTGTGATCATACAATTGGCCGATAGATCTAATGCCTATCCAAAGGGAGTTTTGGAAGATGTGTTAGTGCATGTCAATCATTTAATCTTTCCGGCGGACTTCTATGTGCTCGAGATGGTTGAATCTGACCATGCCCCTTCGTTGCCAATCCTACTTGGTCGACCATTCATGAAGACGGCTCGGACGAAGATTGATGTGTTTAATGGAACTTTGTCCATGGAATTTGATGGGGAAGTTGTTAATTTTAGTCTCTCTGATTCTATTAAGTATCCTAGTGAGGATCATTCATGTTTCTCCATTGATATAGTTGACTCTTTGGCGCAGGGATACCTTGAAGAATTGAACACCGATGCACTTGAAAATGTCATTACAAGGAGCATGGAACTCAAAACCAAGGGAGGGGGACTGTTGCTAACCCACGGCACACATGCTCTAGTGCATGTTGTGCCTCCTAGTGAGGAATACATTGAGTTGGTTGCTGCCCTTGAGTCATTGCCTAAGCACTATGGTAAGTCTTCTAACTTTAAGTCAATTCCCATTTCGACTAACAAGTTGCTTCCATCCATAGTTCAGGCACCTACCCTTGATCTCAAACCATTACCTAGCCATTTGAAGTACATATTCTTGGGGGAAAAGGAGACTTTACCTGCCATTATTTCCTCATCACTCACGGCACAAGAAGAAGAGAAACTAGTGCGTGTTTTGAAGGAGTTCAAATCTGCCCTAGGTTGGACCTTGGCCGATATCAAAGGTATTAGTCCCACAACATGTATGCATCACATATTTCTTGAGGAGGGGGCCAAACCAACTAGAGAGGCTCAACGCCGTCTCAACCCTCCGATGATGGAAGTGGTGAAAAAGGAGATAATCAAACTCCTTGATTGTGAAGTGATTTACCCCATCTCCGATAGTCGTTGGGTTTCACCTATCCAATGTGTTCCCAAGAAATCTGGAGTGACGGTTGTGGAGAATGTGGAGAATGAGCTTGTGCCCACCCGAATCCAAACCGGTTGGCGTGTATGCATTGATTATAGGAAGATAAACGCCACCACAAGGAAGGACCACTTCCCATTGCCATTCCTAGATCAAATGCTTGAGAGGTTAACGGGTCATTCATTTTATTGTTTTCTTGATGGATATTCTGGTTATAATCAAATTGTTATTGCCCTGGATGATCAAGAAAAGACCACTTTTACTTGTCCCTTTGGAACGTTTGCATATCGACGCATGCCATTCGGTTTGTGCAATGCTCCTGCCACGTTTCAAAGGTGTATGGTTAGCATATTTTCCGTTTATGTTGAGAGGATTATTGAGATATTCATGGATGACTTTAGTGTGTTTGGTGATTCCTTTGATCATTGTTTGGCTAATCTCACTTTAATCTTGAAACGTTGTGTTGAAACAAACCTTGTGTTAAATTGGGAGAAATGCCACTTTATGGTTAAACAAGGTATTGTTTTAGGTCATATAATCTCTGAAAAAGGAATTGAAGTTGATAAGTCTAAAATAGATCTTGTACGCTACTTACCTTCTCCTACTTCGGTGAGAGAGGTTCGTTCTTTTCTTGGTCATGCAGGATTCTATCGATGATTTATCAAGGACTTTTCCAAGATTGCACAATCCCTGTGCCGCCTCCTACAAAAAGAAGTATCTTTCGAGTTCAACGAGGCGTGTGAGAAAGCATTCAACCATCTCAAGGATCTCCTCACCACGGCACCAATCATCACTCCACCAGATTGGTCCATTCCCTTTGAATTGATGTGTGATGCATCGGATTATGCCCTTGGAGCTATTTTGGGCCAAAGGAAAAACAAACAGCCACATGTTATTTATTATGCTTCACGCACTTTAAATGATGCTCAATTGAATTATTCTACAACTGAAAAAGAACTTTTGGCGGTTGTATTTGCGTTAGATAAGTTTAGATCATATCTAATTGGTACTAAAGTAATTGTTTTCACTGACCATGCAGCCTTGAAGTATCTTCTCACCAAAAAGGAGGTCAAACTAAGGCTCATTCGTTGGATGCTCCTACTTCAAGAATTCGACATTGAAATTAGGGACAAGAAGGGATGTGAAAACGTGGTGGCTGACCACCTAAGTCGAATGGTGCGTGAAGAAGAGGCCCTTCCCATTTCAGAAACGTTTTCGGATGAACAACTTCTGTCCGTTGAGGTAAGTACCCCTTGGTATGCCGATTTGGTCAATTTTTTGGTGTCTAAGCAAGTTCCTAACACCTTAAGCAAGGCCCAACGTGATAAATTAGAAAAGGATGCACGTTTTTATGTTTGGGACAACCCTTATTTGTGGAAAATTTGCCCGGATCAGATTGTGCGCCGTTGTGTTCATGAATCTGAGTTTAATTCCATTTTGAGTTTTTACCATACATATGCATGTGGTGGACACTTTGGCACACAACGCACAGCGTTTAAGGTTCTTGAAAGTGGTTTTTATTGGCCTACATTGTTTAGAGATGCTAGGGCTTTTTGCTTAACATGTGATCGATGTCAAAAGACAGGAAGTTTAGGCCAAAGAGACCAAATGCCACAAACCCCAATCCTTGTTGTTGAAATCTTTGATGTTTGGGGTATTGATTTTATGGGTCCTTTCCCTATCTCTTTTGGTTTTACTTACATTTTACTTGCGGTCGATTATGTGTCAAAGTGGGTGGAAGCTAAAGCCACCCGAACTAATGATTCTAGAGTTGTTGCAGAGTTTGTCAAATCTAACATTTTCTCTAGATTTGGGATGCCTAGAGTGCTCATAAGCGATGGTGGGTCTCATTTTTGCAACCGCACCATTGCGGCGTTGCTCAAGAAGTATAACGTGATGCATAAGGTTTCCACACCTTATCACCCCCAAACAAGTGGCCAAGCCGAAGTTTCAAATCGAGAAATAAAGAAAATCTTGGAAAAGACCGTTGGGCCAAATAGAAAAGATTGGAGCTTGCGTTTGGAGGATGCATTGTGGGCGTATCGAACGGCTTACAAAACGCCCATTGGTATGTCCCCATTTCGGCTAGTCTATGGCAAGCCATGCCATCTACCCGTGGAGCTTGAGCACAAGGCACATTGGGCGGTCAAGACCTTCAATATGGATGTGGACATGGCTGGAAACCATAGGAAGCTACAATTGAGCGAGCTTGAAGAGATTAGGCATGAGGCGTATGAGAATGCCCGGATTTACAAAGAGAAGACCAAGGTCGTCCATGACAAGATGATTAGAGGCAAAACCTTCTCAATCGGGCAGAAAGTGTTGTTATTTAATTCCCGTCTTCGGTTATTCCCCGGTAAGTTACGTTCTAAGTGGGTTGGTCCATTTGTTATCACTAATGTTTTTGTGCATGGTGCAGTCCAAATACAAAGTTTGAAAACTGGACAAGAATTCAAGGTGAATGGCCATAGGTTGAAACCCTACTATGAGAACTTTGTTGAGCATGTTGTGGAGGAGATCCCATTGCATGCCGTAGGCTCCAATGGGGAATGAGCATACTGTCGTCCGGCTGGAAGACGTTAAAGCAAGCGCTTCGTGGGAGGCAACCCATGCAATCACCAAGGAGAGGATGGCATTTACACTCCATAACCAGATTTGCGTCCCTAGCCTCTTCTCTTTGTTATTTACATTCTGCCATGCTTAGTGTGTTTAGTTGCTGTTTGTGTGTTTACTTTTGTTTGGTGTGATTTTAGGCTTGAAACATTGAGGACAATGTTTGATTTAAGTGTGGGGGGGTAACTAAGTGTGTTGATGCAAATTCGTGGGATTTTATCACCCATAACTTCCAATGTTCTTCCTTGCTCTTTTTAAGTGTTTTTAAGCTATTTTAGAGTGTTTTAGTGTGTGTTGACTTAAAAATCCGAAAATCCCATAAAAATTTGAAAAATTGTTTTGAAAAACCCAAAAAGAGTTGTTTTTGTGTGTTTGTTTGTGTCGTAGGTTACCTTCCAACACAATGATGAGGATTTGGTTTTTAATTGCATGATGGTTAAAGAAAGTTACAAACATGGATGGACGTTTGATATACTCTTTGGTTTATGCTTGGTTGTAGTTATAGTTTACGAATTCACATGTAATCACAAGGGAAAATTAGTTTTTTTAACATGCTTGAAGGAATGAACTCAAACTAACGCTACATCCCTGTGAGACTTGAGCCTAAACGTTTATTTGGAGAGTAATAATCTGTGCATCATTGTTTTCTAAAGTCGTTGCATGATCTCATTATTCATTGCTTGGTTACTACTTAGAAGGCGTTTCATCACTTAGTTCCAAATGCTAGAACTCATGCCCATTTCATTCAAAGCATGTTATTGATTTGCATAACACGTATTCAAGATGAAGTTGTGTAGTGACCACCGTCAAAGCCAAATAGCCGTGTGCCCTTCACCCATTTTGTGTTTAAGTTTAACCCCATTGAGCCGTGTTAGCCCATGTTCTTTGTTAACCCAAATTATCCTCACCTAGCCTAGATTAGGACCACCCATACCCTTGTTCTTGAAGCATAGTAAGCATGACTAAAAAATGAATTCCTTTTGATTAAGGTGTTGTAGAAACTAAGTGTGGGGGAAGGATTATTGATGTGAGTTGATGTGCCATAGACATGGCTAGAAAAAAAAAGTTGTGAAAAAAAAAAAAAAAAAAGTGAGAATGAACTCACAAGTGTTGGTTGTTGAAGAAAGGGTCCAAAAAGTTGAATATGGCCCTAAGTTTTGTGTGACTTCCCCTTGGATGTTTAAAGTTGATTTTTGCGTTCTAAAGGGAATTCTAAGTGCCTATTTCATTACTTTGCTTGCTATTGCTCAAAGAACTTTTGTTTATCCCTATCTTTCCTTGTTAGCCAATACTCCAAGCCCCGTTACAACCCTTGACTTCTATCTTGAGTGTTGTGCATTTCAATTTGTGGAGTTTGAATTTGGTATGAGCATATGGTGTCACTGGTTCTCGCATCTAAGTAGTAGCATTCCATTCATGAGATCATATCTAAACATGTTTAATTACTCCAGAAATTGCTTTCTTTGTTATAACGTATGTGAGTACTAGTCTTTCATGTTTACATCAATCTTCTCACATATAACTATTGTAGGGTGTGTAGTCAGAAAATCTGAGTGAAAATTGAGTGCATAACTAGTGAGGAATTGAGGGAATTCTCTAAGGCATGTTACTACATTCAAAATGCGTTTTAATTGATTAAATGCGAGCTAGTGAATGGTGACTATGATTAAGTATGTGCTCGAGGGGAAAGAAGACTAAAAGCTATGTGAGTAATGATCTTTGACATGTCATGTTAACTGGAAATCCCTGAGGCAAACGTTCGAAGGTTTAGTTTATGTTTTGTTTGTTTTGTTTCGTCTTCTTTTCTTTAGTTGTTTTGTTTTGCTCGAGGACTAGCAAAAGCTAAGTGTGGGGGAATTTGATAGGAGCATATTCATGCGACTTAATTAGCTTGTTCTTGTGCATTTATGTTGTGTTTCCTTAAGTTATTTTAGTGTTTAAAGTCACTTTTGTGTATTTTCAGATTATAAAGCCAAAGTGTGCAAGAAGATGCAAATTGGAGTCTTTTGGAGCAAAAGAGGAATGAATGAGTTGAAGACTTGAAGAAAGATGGATTCCTACTTCAACGAGGATTCCTACTTCAACAAGGATTCCTACTTCAAGTAGGAAAGTTAAGCCTAGGTTTCCCATTTTGGTAACCTTTCCTAATCTTAAACGTCCGTATTTTCCAACCACTTTGAAGGCTTTGTATGCACTTTAGGACACAAAACAAAGGCCCTAGACCACTTACACACCCTTGCCGCACCTCTCCCTTTCTCTCCTTCCCTTGCCGTGCAAGGGGGGGTATTTAGGTCCTATTTTATGCACTTAAACACATGTCCCTTTCTAAATTAAACCCTAGCAGCACCTTGCAGCCAATTCCCTTTGAATTTCTGATTTAATTTCCTAATTCTAGAAGCCTTTGACTTAATTTTAATTAACCAAAATAAGCTAGGGTTTTATTTTCTGAAACCATATATATTCTAAGCCTAGCTGCACCCTAGGGATTCTCTTTCATTTCATTCATTCATCATTCCCCTTTTCAGCCGCAGCCATCATCAACCCTAAAACCTCTTTGCCGCAACTCCCATCCATTCCAGCCACTTTTCCCTTCTCTGCCGCAGCCTTCCCACCATTGCAACCACTTCAAATCATCCATCCACACCTCCATACATCATCCCACCTCTCTGCCGCACCACCATATCCCCATAAACCATCTAAAAACCAAAAATCCCCAAAAACCTCTCTGCCGCAGCAAGGAGAAGAAGAAAGAGGAGCTTGACGTGCAGAAATTCAAAGTGGAATTGTTGGGTGTTCTAGGTGTAATCAATCTTTTGTTCTCTATGTTTAATTTCAATTTTATTTCTCTTTCTGTGAACATGAGAGGCTAAATCCCTAGTTAGCTAGGGGGTGATTCAAAACCATGTTTATGCTTGCAATATAAATTGATTACCTTCAGTTGGAATTTCATGAGTTGTGGATTCAATTTGTTTAACTGCTTGATTGATGATAGGAGAATATTTAGGCGACTTAGCTAGCTTATTCTTGTGCATTTGTACTATTATTTCTTAGTTAATGTCGTATTACAACTCATTTTCGTGTGTTTGTAGGTCCAAAGGGTTAAAGTATCAAGAAAGTGCATTTTGGTGCAATTTGGAGCAGTTTTGGGCACTATGTGGATAGCTTGTATATGGGCTAACATGGATGGACGAATTTGGAGTTCAAGAGGCTAGAAATATGATAAGAAGATGAAGAAATTAAACTCAAGACAAAGTGGATAAGGAATCAGCTCAAAAGAGGAAACATTATCCAAAACCTTATCTAACCTTATCCAACCTTATCCTATCTTATCCAAACCTTATCATGTCTTAATCCTAATTGCATGGGGACCTAAATGGATAATTCTAGAACCTATTTCTAGAAGCATCCTATTCTAGAAGGCCCAAATCTGCCACAAAACCTATTCTTTCTAGAAGCCCTAGAGAAGTGGCGCCCCAAACCTTTCTAGAAGGCTTTGCCTTGCCTTGCAAGCCAAGCAACCCTCTCCCCTAAATCTGCCGCACCTCCCTAGGCCCAATGCCTTTAGGATTCTGATTTCCAAGGCGTAATCCTTGTGGATTTGGGTATACAAATCCTTTTATAAAACTATGTGGGCCAAAACCTTCTCCTAAGTGGATTTGATTCACCTATAGCCGAATTCTAGGGCCCTAATCCACCAAATCTGTTAAGCCCAACCCTAATCTACTTAATCCTAGGACTATATAAGCATAATTTCAGCCAAAAATTCGTACCACACCCTATGCTAGACAGAAAACCCTTGTGCCGCACCTCCATTCTCCATTCTTGACATCCATACACCTCCCTACACATCCATACACACCTGCCGCACCTTCCCCACCATAATCAACCATAATCAACCATCCTCCATCCCTCTAAACAAGGAAACACCATCCAAAACCACCAATTCCAGCACCTACACTTTGTGCCGCAGCAAGGAGGAGGAAGAGGAGCCAATCTGTGCATCGAATCCATCTTGGAATTGCTGAGCATTTAGGTGTAATCTTTCTTATGATTTCAATGTTTAAATTCAATACTTTTTGTTGTGCAAGCATGAGGAACTAATCCCCCTTTGGCTAGGGGGGAATTTCGAAACCATGGTTATATTTGCATGATGATTTGATTACTTTCATTTGTGATTTCATGAATGGTGAATTCAATTTGCTTATCTGTTTTAATTAAAACTTGCTTATGTATATGAATTGAGAGTGCACGCTTAATTTGCATGCATAAACATGATGCTAGGGTATGAGGGAACTTCACCTAATCATTGGGAACTTATATTCATGAGTAGTTAAGACTGTTGGTCACAATTATGATAAGTGAATTCTTGGCATAAGTATCATGCGCTTTCATAGTTACGAATGCCTCGTCAACACCTATGATTTCCATAGAATCTAATGATCTTTGATTGTCTTTCTTTTATGCGCTTTCATATAGAAAACTTTTAAGGAATAATTTGATTGCAATGCGCTAATTCCATTCAATTCAATGGCCTAAGGGAAATCTGAGAGTTAATTTAAGCGTACCTAATTAACTTGGGGTGTTGAGGTTCATAAATTCATTAATTAAGCAACTGGAAATTGTATTATGTGCAAGTATGCCATGTGTGGAGAAAAACCTCCTAGCCATCTCACCATCCACCTAATTCTATCAATTTCGTCCAAATCTGTCTAGTTTACATATTTGTTTTGTTTGTTTGATTTTCGTCAAAAACCAAATCCCCAATTGTCTTAGAGTGTCTAATTGGTCCAAATATGTTTTAGATTGTGTTTTTAAGAGTTTTGAGTCAAGTTAGAACCAATTTTCGTCCAAGTTTGTGTTTAGGCTCAAAACTGCCCAGATTGTGTTTTTAAGGCAGTTTTGAGTGTTTTTAGCCTATTTTGAGTCTTGTGAACGTGTTTGAGTCTTTTTACGTGAGTTTAAGTGTTTGAAAGGTTAATTTTATTTATTTGAGTCAGTTTAGAGTGCTTAGCAATCCCTCCTAATCCCCGGTGTAAGAACGATCCCTACTTATTTATATGCTACAATTGTCAAAAGAGGGTTAATTTGTGTGTTAAGTTAATTTTCGCATCAATTGATAACTTATTCGTGTATGTTTATTGAGAGTGCACGCTTAGTTTTCATGCATGAATATGATGCTAGAATATAAGTGAGTTTCACCTAATAGTTACAAACTTATATTCACAAGTAGTGGAGGTCGCTTATAAACGATCGCGTTAAATGAATTCTTGGCACTAGTTTCATGCTCATCATAGTAACGAATGCCTCGTCAACACTTATAGTTTTCATGTTGCTTAATGATCTTTGATTGTATCTTTATTGTGGTTTTCACGTAAAGGACTTTTGGAGAATGTTTTGAATTGTTGTATGCGCTGTCCCATCCAATTCATTAACTTAAGGAGAACTTGAAGGTTAATTTAAGCGAACCTAATTAACCTGGGGTGTTGAGTTTCATGATTCATCAAAAGACCAACTGAAAATCATCTTGTATGCAAGTGTGACATGTGTGGAGAAGAACCTTCTAGCTAGCATTCCATCCATATTTTCATCAATTTCATATTTACAATCTGTTTTAATTACAATCTGTGCTCTTTGTTTTAATTTCGTCAAAACTAAATCCCCCTTTACTTTAGTGTTCAATTTAGTTAGAAAGTGTCTTAGTTTGTGTTTCTAAGTGTTTTGATTCAAGTTATAACCCAAATTCGTCCAAATTAGGTTAGGTGTTCAAAACTGCCCAGATTGTGTTTTTAAGGCAGTTTTGAGTGTTTTGTTGCTGTTTTGAGTCTTTTGGTTTGTTTTAGTGTTTTAGTGGTTAGTTTTGCATTCTTTGAGTCTAGTTTAGTGTTTTTAACCTTTGTTTTACGTTTTTGAGTCAGTTTTCAAGTGATTTAGCAATCCCTCCTAATCCCCGGTTTAGAACGATCCCTACTTATACATATACTACAATTGTCAAACGAGGGTTTGAATTTGTGTGCTTATATATTTCGCATTAATTGGCCCTTTTGTTGTTACTAATGTCTTTCCTTATGGTGCAGTCCAAATTCAAAGTTGAACCCTTACTATGAGTATTTTGAGGAGCATGTCGTGGAGGATGTACCTTTCCATGTCGTTGGCCCTAGTGACGCTTGAATTGAGGTATCGTCCAACTGGAAGACGTGAAAGCAAGTGTTTCTTGGGAGGTAACCCATGTGTTCGAATAAAGAGACGATGAAATCTCCAGCTCCTGCAACCAGATTTGCTCTCTCTTACCCTTCTCTTTATTGTTTTTTTTTCTTTGCCATGATTGTCGTGTTTGCAAGTTATCTTTTATTGCTTTCTTGTTTAAGTTTATTTTTAAAACATTGAGGACAATGTTTGGTTTAAGTGTTGGGGGGGGGGGTTAAACAAAATGTTTTTCATGACTTATTTTCGAATTTTATCGCCTATCACTTCTAAAGTTGTTACTCACTGTTTTTAAGTGTTTTCATTGTGTTTTGAAGTGTTTTAATGTGTCCTATAACAGAAAATCTGAAAATTTTGATAAAAAAAAATCGAAAAAGCTTGAGAAAAATACCAAAAAAGAGTCATTTTGTTTGTTTGTCTGTGTCTTAGGGTGCCTTCCAACACAATGATGAGGATTTGGTTTTTAATTGCATGACTGTTAAAGAAAGTTACAAACATGGGTGGAAGTTTGATATGCTCTTTGGTTAATACTTAGTTGTAGTTGTTGTTTACGAATTCACATGTAATCACAAAAGAAGAAAATCAGTTTTTGTAACATGCTTGAAGGAAGGAACTTAAACTAACGCTACAACCATGACAAATTTGAGCCTATACCTTTTTTGAAGAGTTATTAATTTGTGATATTCCTGTTTTCTAAAATCCTTGCATGATCTCATTATTTCTTTGCTTGGTTGCTACTTAGAATGCTTTTTCATCATTTTAGTTCCAAATACTAGAACTCATGCCCGTTTCATTCAAAGCATAAAATTTAGTGCATAACAAATAACAAGATGAAGTTGTTTAGACCAGAGCCAAAAAGCCTTCTCCCTTGCATATGTATTGTAGCTTTAACCCCGTTGAGCCTTATTTAGCCTATTTTTTTTGTTAGCCTGCATTATCCCTACCTAGCTTAGAATAGGACTGTCCATACCCTTGTTCTTAAAGAATAGTGGAGCATGACTTAGAGGGAATTGCTTTTGATCTACAATTTGCAGAAAAACAAGTGTGGGGGAAGGTTTTTCATTGGAAATCTATGAGGATGTGCATTTTGTGTGCCAAAGAGAAAGGGCACCAAAGAGGAAAAAAAAAAAAAGAAAAGTGTGCAAAAAAGAAAGAAAGAAAAAAAGTTGAGAAATAAGTGAGATTGAACTCACAAGTATTGGTTGTTGAAGAAAGGGTCCAAAACTTTGAATCTGGCCCTAAGTGATGGGTGAATCCCCCATTGGTTAAAGTTCGTTGCTGGAATCAAAAGTTGAATTCTAAGTGTTGATTTCATTACTTTGCTTACTATCGCTTTAAGAACCTTTTGTTTATCCTTAACCTTTTGATGTCATATATAATAGCACTCAAATTAAACCCTCTTATTGACAACTGTACTAAAGATGTAAGTAGGGATCGTTCTAGGCCGGGGATTAGGAGGGATTGCTAATCTATTCTAAAATGACTTAAAAACACAAAACTAGGCTTAAAAACACTTAACTAGACTCAAAGAACTCAAAACAAACTAAAAAGACTCAAAACAGCACAAAACAATCAAATAGACTCAAAACAGACTCTAGGACTTACTTTGGACGAAAATTGAATTGGTTTTGACTCAAAACACTTAAAAACACAAATTAGGATAGATTCTAACTAGTTTGACATAACAACGTAAAGGGGATTGGGTTTTTAACGAATTTGAAGTAAAAACAAGTAAATTGCAGAAACTAAGTAAAGGAATATGAATTTGGGTGAATTGATGGGTGATTAGCTAGCTAGAGGGTCCTTCTCCACACATGAAACACTTGCATACAAATTGATTTCCAGTTGCTTTTTCAATAACCATGAACCTCAACACCCTAGATTAACCGTGACATCACTAATTAACCCTTAGATTTTCCTTAAGTCATTGAATTGGATGGAATACACATCGGCAACCAAATTATTCTTCAATAGTTCCCTACATGAACAGCACAATAGAGATACAATCAAAGATCATTAAGCTTTGTGAAAATCATAAGTATTGACAAGGTATTCATAACTATGACATCGTGATGCTCTTGCCAAGAATTCAACTTAACACGAACGTGACCAGCGACCTTCACTACTTATGAATATAAGTTCATAATGATTATGTGAAACTCCCTTATATTCTAGCATCAAATTCATGCATGCAAACTAAGTGTGCACCCTTAATCAACATACAAGAATAAGTTCTTAATCCAACAGTTAAGCAAATTGCATTCACAATTTATGAAATCACAACTGGAGTTAATCAATTCATATTGCAAATATAATCATGGTTTCAAAGTCTCCTCTAGCTAAAAGAAGTTTAGCCTCTCATGTTCACAGCAAAACAAAGAAAAATTAAATTAAACATTGAAAACAAAGATTGAATACACCTAGAAACACTCCAACAATCAAACAATCTTGAATGGCAAGCACGGCTCCAAGGGGTCTTCTCTCCTTCTTCTTTGCTGCAGCACAAGGGTGAAGGGGTGTGAAATTGGGTTTGATGAATGGACGGTATGATGCGGCTGTGTGATGTGGAGAGAATGGCTGAATTGTGTATGTAATTTTATATATGTGTGTATGGGTGCGGCAAAGTGTATATATTTTAGGGAAAAGATCTTGAGTTTAATTATATGTTTTTGGGAAAGAATTGGACCCCAAATCCACAGGGAAAAGGAGAATTGAAGTCAGAATTAAAGGGGAAAAGGGAATGTGTTCTACAGGAAGGAACATAGGAAAGGGAATGTGTTCCCTTGCACGGCAAGGAAAGGAGAAAGGGCAAAGAGGTGCGGCATCCCTCTTTGGCTAGGATTAAGGCTTCTAGAACTTATATTTAGGTGTCCTAAATTGATTAGGAACCCCTTTGATAGCTGGAACATAAGTAGGAAAAGATTAGGATTGACTAAGTCAAAATAAGGAAGTTTGACTCATGTTCCCTTCTTTGTGGCTGATTCCTTTTCTTCCAAATCTTGAATTAATTTCTTCCATCTCTTTAGCAGATTCCTAGCCTCCTTTGGTCTTCAATTTCATCCATCCACCTTGCTCCAAGCATGTGCTAACCATTCCAAACCCAAAATTGCTCCAAAATGCTCCAACTTGCACTTTCTTGCCACTTTAGCCAATTGGGCCTACAAACACACGAAAATAGCTTAAAATACTAAAATAACTAGGAACTAACAATATAAATGTAAGAAAACAAGCTAACTAAGTCGCGTAAATATGCTCCTATCACCTTTCTTTGTTAGCCAATACCATAGCCCCGTTACCACCCTTAGACTTCTATCTTGATTGTTATGTGTTTCAATATGTCGAGTTTGAAATTGGTACGAGCATATGGAATCCTTGGTTCTTGCTTCTAAGTAGTGGCATTCCATTCATGAGATCATATACATGTTTATATTAATAATTCCAGAAAGTGCTTTCTTTGTTATAACTTATGTGAGTGCTAGTCTACATGTTTACATCAATCTTCTCACATATACCATGTGTAGGGAGTGTAGTCAGAAAATCTGTGTGAAAATAGAGAGTATATCCGGTGAGGAATTGAGTGAATTCTCTAAGGCATGTTACGACATTTAAAATTTTGTTTTAATTGATTAAGGGTGAGCTAGTGAGTGGTTACTGGGATTAAAATAAGCTCAAGGGTAAGGATGGCTAAAATCTATGTGAGTAGTGATTTTTAACATGTCATGTTTCATTGGAAATCCTTGAGGCAATTGTTGGAAGGTTTAGGTTGTGTTTTGTTTTCTTTATTTTGCTCGAGGACTAGCAAAAGCTAAGTGTGGGGGACTTTGACAGGAGTTTATTTATGCGATTTTATTAGCTTGTTTCTTTGCATTTATTTAGTTAGTTTCTATTTATTATAGTAATTTAAGCTATTTTCGTGTGTTTGTAGATCCAATTGGCAAAGGTGACAAGAAATGGCATTTTGAAGCAATTTGGAGCAGTTTTGGGCTAGAATGGATAGCTTGTGTATGGAGCACAAGGAATGGACGTTTTTGGTGCTTACAAGGTGCTAGGAATGTGCAAGGAATCATAAATCTTGGAATCAGCTGAAAATAAGGAGACCTTATCCAGTCCTGTTTTATCTAAACCTTATCCAAACTAACCTTATCTTATCTTATCTTATCCTATCCTAATCTTATCCTACCTTAATTCCAGCTACAAAGGGGAATCAATTTCACATTAAATCACCTAAATATCTGGTTTTAGAAGCCCTATCCTCTGCCCTAGATTTGTGCCGCACAAGCTAATCCTTTTCCCTTAGCAATCTGCCGCAGCACCCTAGTCCTTTTCCTTCTTGGTTTGTGCCATGTAATCCTTCTCCTTAACAGCCTTTGTCGTGCCCCCTAGCCCTATAAATACACCACACATCTGCCGCATAGAGGGGGAGCTTAAGAGAGAAATTCAAAAAAATAAACACATAGTGTCGTAGCTTTGCAAGGAAGGAATGAGAAGAAGAGCTCTATGCCGTGACCTACCATCCAAGGCCATTGGAGTGTTGGAGAGTTTCTGGGCTCTTTCTAACCTTAGTTTTAGTTCAATGTTTAAATTAGATTGGTTTTGTTTAATGCCAAACATGTGGAATTAATTTCGTTTTAGCTAGAGGTGAATTCAAAGCCATAAACATATGTGTTATATGAATTGATTACATCCAGTCATTGTTTCGTAAAACATGAATACGATTTACTTATCTGTTTTATAGAGAACTTATTCTTGTATGTTTATTAAGCAGGCCTACTTAGTTTGCATGCATAAATTTGATGCTAAAATATAAGGGAATTTCACCTAATAGTTATGAACTTATATTCACAAGTAGTAAAAGTCATTAGTCATGATTGCGTTAAGTAAATCCATGGCAGGAGTATCATGCAGTTCATAGTTACGAATACCTTGTCAATGCTTATGATTTTCATAGAACTTAATGATTTTTTATATGTATCTCTATCATGTTGTTCATATAGGGAACTTAATAAGAATAATTTGATTGCGTCGCTGAGTCCAATTCAATGAAATTAGGAAAATCTAAGAGTTAATTAGTGCAGTTCACGATTAATTTGGGGCTTTGTCATTCATGGTTTATAGGAATAATAACTGGAAATTGATTTGTATGCATATGGTTCATGTGTGGAGAAGAATCCTCTAGCTAGCCTTTCATCACTTAACTCACCTTAATTTCATGCAACCTTTACTTAGTTCTGCAACTTATTAGTTTTTAGTCAATTTTCATCAAAACACATTCCCCTTTAATGTTTTGAGTCAAGTTAGTCAATTTTTGTTCAAATCATCCTCTAGTTCCTGTTTCGAGTCAATTTAACTTAGTTTTGTGTTATTTGAGTCAGTTTAGCTTGTTTTGAGTAGTTTGAGTCTAGTTTTCTGTTTTTGAGTTAAATAAGTGTAGATTAGCATCCATTCTAATCCCCAGCCTAGAACCATCCCTACTTACGCATACTACAATTGTCTAAAAAAGGTTTAATTTGTGTGTTAGTTTATATCACATCATTGGATAAAATGGGATAATGTTGGATAAGGTTATATAAGATAAGATAAGACTGGATAAGTTGAGATAAGTTTGGATAAGGTTGGATAAGATAATGTTCCTCTCCAACTAGGATTCCTCTTTCTTGTGTAATTCTTTGTCTTCCAAGCCTCAACTTTAATTTCTCCAAATTTTAGCACATGTCTAGCACCATTTAAAACAAAACACGTCCAGCTCATATGCTCTCCACGCATGTTATCCAATCCAAGTCCAAAACTGCTACAAATTGCTCCATTTTGCCATTTATTGTCATCTTTACCAATTGGACCTACAATAATATGAAAATAACACAAATTACCAAAATAAATGGAAATTAACGAAGTAAATGCAACGACATAAGATAACAAAGTCGCATAAATATGCTTCTATCAAAAGGCTCAAACTTCTATATTCTCTCAACCGTCACAAATCAAGACGATTGAGTTTAATGGAATGCCGAGGGAGGGTTTGCCTGTGTTTGTAGGATATTTGTGTGGATAGGGAAGTAAGCGCTCGAATACTAAAACTTCACGATGACAACGCTACCATGAAACCTTGCAGCAACTGTGGAATCCCACAGGGTCCGGTCACACTCCAAACGCATTGTGATTCATTTGACCATGAAAAATCCACTACCTGTAATGAGTGTAGATGACATCAGAAAGTGAATATGTTTTGTGATATATTATGTGGTAGAGATAGGTAGACTAAGTTTGTTTTTTTCGTTCATTTAATTTTTTTGTAATCGTAGTGTTTAAATTCTAACCCAGTCTTTTGTTTTCCTTTATGTCTTTCATGTACTACTGAATTCCTAATTATATGGACTTTGTGCTTTTAAATTTTTCATCATAAAGATACATAAACAAGAAGCTTTAAAAATTAGGCATAATTACAAAAAACTAGCCCAAGGTGTCATCATTACCATGCCATCATTATTATATCTACCTTGCTGCCACTTTTTTCCACTAATCAATGCTTACCTATCTTTTTATTATATTGTTTGGATATTGTGCATGAATGATTTTAGGGACAAGCACAAGGCATGAACATGACATGACAGGGCATGCACATGACATGCACTGTATATGCACACGACATCTCCATGTCATGTGAACGAATATGGTGTGCATGGTGTTAATATGATTACTCATTTCCCTAGCAAGCTAACCAACTTAGTTAGGGATAAACCAAGCCCTGACCCTTAGAGTCACGTGAAAGCCCAGCCAGACATGCATTTAATGAAGAGAGAAACAAACTTTCCCTTCCTAGCCCACACAGAAAACCAATGCATGAAAGCCAAGATACATGCTACCAAAAGCAACGGTTATGGAACACTGACCTGGGAAAGCAGTGCCTTGGGAAGGAGGCGCAGCGCAGTCTTCATGTGAGTTGCTGCATTTAGCTGTCTTACACTAAAAAAGAGTGTTGCAATTAGGTCAGGAGAAAAGGGAGAGAAAACCAAGCCACAACTAGAGATTCCTTAGGAACCCTCAAAATGAGTCATTCACCTACAAAAAGGGAGTCAGATGCGATTAAAGGGGATCGAAGGACATCATAACAGAGAAGAAGGTTCAAACATTAGAGAAGAACACAGAACCATCTTTCTGCAACCTTAGAGTTTTCCCCTAGACTTCCTTCAACCCTTTCAGGTAAGGAAAGCCTCTTTAGAACCTAGAAAGCTCATATTATCCAACCTAGAACACCATTCAACCATGTCAACTCTCTCTCTCTCTCTCTCTCTCTCTCTCTCTCTCTCTCTCTCTCTCTCTCTCTCTCTCTCTCTCTCTCTCTCCCCCTATGCTAAACTGATGAACTTCTAGTTTTCACGCCATGCCTGACTTAAGTAAGCCATTATTTGCTTAATGATGCTATCTTTAAGTCATTGATCAAACCAGAATATTTCCTAAGACGTTCTCAAAGCCCAAGTCCACCTTGACCCAAAAAGTCCCTTAACATAAATGAGTGACTTCAATGGGGACCAAGTCGCATATTGATTCAATGGTTTCAAGATCTAAAGGAAAAGCTACCAGGAGCGGTAACGCCTTAGAGGCAAGCGATGTTGCTTTTCTGCTAAACGAATGTCAACTGATGCGAGAATTATACGCGCACAAATTAAACCCTCTTTTTGACAATTGTAGTATAAGTATAAGTAGGGATCGTTCTGGACCGGGGATTAGGAGGGATTGTTAATCACTTGGATTTGACTCAAAAACGTAAAAACAATATAAAACACTAAACTAGACTCAAAGAATGTGAAACTAAACGTTACAACACTAAGACAAACCAAAAGAATCAAAATGCTTTAAAAACACAAACTAAATTGATTTCTAACTATATTGAACATTAAAGCAAAAGGGGGATTGAGGTTTGACGAAAATTGAAATAACGAAACAAGTTAATAACTAGACAGAATGTAAATATGAAATTGATGAAATAAGATGGTTGGTGAATTAGCTAGAGGTTCTTTCTCCACACATGATATTTATGCATATGAATCAATTTCCAGTTATTCCTTCGTTGAATTATGAACGACAATGCCCCAAATTAACCGTGACATCACTAGTTAATCCTCAGATTTTCCTTATATTATTGGATTGGATGGCATCATTCGACAACCCAAAACATTCTCAAAAGTTCCCTACATGTCATCATAATAGAGATACAATCGAAGATCATTAAGAAAAATGAAAACCATAAGCATTGACAAAGCATTTGCAACTATGACATCATGTTACTCATGCTAAGAATTAAACTTAACGCGATCGTGACAAGCGACCTTCACTACTTTCAAGTATAAGTTAGTAACGATTATGTGAAACCTTCTTAAACTTTAGCTACTTATTCATGCATGCTAATTAAGTGTCGACCCTCAATCAACAAACACAAATAAGTTAATCATCAAATAGTTAAGCCAATTGCATTCACGAATCAAGAGTTCATAACCGGAATTCATCAATTCATATTACATAAATAATCATGGTATTGAAATCACCCCTAGCCAAAAAGGGTTTAGTTCCTCATAACTTTGAAATCAAAGAAACACCTAAACATTCCAACAACTCAATCTTGAATTGTATGAACGTTTAGGCACTCTTCTCTTCCATTCCTCACATTACAAAACAAAGAGAATTGAATTTAAACATTGAAATCAAAGAAACGCGTAAACATTCCAACAACTCAAACGTGAATTGTATGAACGTTTAGGCCCTCTTATCTTCCTCTTTATTGTGGCACAAGGACTAAGGGATGTTGTTGGTGTGTTGAATGGATTGGGGGATTATGGAAATGGATGAGGAGTGGTGGAGAAAATGGTGCAGAAAATGGAGAGACACTCACGGCTAAGGAAGAAAATGGAAGTGTTTGTGGTGTGTTGTGTTGTGAATGAGATGATCCATGAATGAATGAATGCAAGGGTATTTATAGGAGTAATGGAGGGAACATGACAGCTAGGAGGTGGGTGGAAATGTGGCTGCATGTTTGGTGAATGATTATGAATGAATGCATGTGACTTGGCTAGGTTGGAAAGCTGGACATCTGAAAATGCAAATGGGAATGCTGAAATGCAAAGGTGGCCACGGTTTTGAGTGTGTTTTGTGTTGGAAATGCATGTGAATGCATGTGAATGTTGTTTGTGTGAAGTGTGTGTGGGTTAAAGAGTGAATGGTGGTGTAATGATGAAGTGTGATGGCTGAAAATGTCAAGGGAAATGCATGTGATTGCGGCAAAGAATTTCAGGATGCATGTGTGTTGGTGTGTTGTGTGATTGTTTTGTGGTTGAATGATTAAGTGGCTGAATTAAAGAATGGGAGTGCATGTGGCTTAGGTGGTGTAATGATGAAGTGGGAATTGAAAGAATGTGGTTGGAAAGTGGAAGGGAAGGCATGGCACAAAGGGGGAAGTGTTCAATGGATGAATGATTAAGAGTGCATGTGGGTGATTTGTGGTGCAATGATGAAGAGAATAAGTGCATGTGGCTGAATTGAATGAATGCAAAGTGAATGAATAATGAAATAGGAAAGCATGAACAAGGTGGAAATGCATGTGAAATGTTGGAAAGTTGAAGTGCAAATGTTTAAATGGTTGAAATGTGTAGATGATTATGAGTATGATAAGTGACAAGTGAATGATGTATTAAGTGATAAATGAATGATATGTTAAGTGATAAATGAATGATATGTGATGAGTGATAAGTGAATGGAAGTGATAAGTGAATGGTTTGATAAGTGAATGATATGATATGTGAATGATTATAATAAGTGAATGATATGTTAAGTGAATGATATGATAAGTGAATGCTTTAAGTGTTTAAATAGGGAACAAAGCCCTTCCTTGCATGGCAAGGAAGGGAGACACAAGGAAACACACGGCAATGTCCTAAGGTTGCAAGGAATGTTGTTTTTGTGTTCTAAAATGCGTAGGAGTCTTCAATGATGCTTAAACATGAGGTCTTTTAGGATTTAACTTTCCTACTTCAAGTCTTTAATTTCGTCCATCCTCTTGGCTCCAAGCATATGATATCCATTCCAATCTCTAATTTGCTCCAAAAGGCTCCAAAAGGCATCCTTTTGCATACCTTGCCCTTAGAACCTGAAAACACACAAAAGAAGCATAAAGGACTAAAATAACTAGAGAAACATAACGTAAATGCACGAGAACAAGCCATTTAAGTCGCATGAATATGCTCCTATCAAATACCCCCACACTTATCTTTTGCTAGTCCTCGAGCAAAACAGAGAGAAAAACAAAACAAAACGAAACGAAACAAAACAAGTAAAACACAACCTAAACCTTCCAACAACTGTCTTAGGGATTTCCAATGCACATGACACGTTAAAAATCATCATTCCCACAGATTTTAGTCATCTTCACACTTAAGTACATTCTTAATCATAGTCACCATATACTAGTTCACAATTAAGCATTTAAAACCATGTTTTGAATGTAGTAACATGCCTTAGAGAATTTGCTCAATTCCTTACAAGATATGCACTCGATTTTCACTCAGATTTTCTAACTACACACCCTAATCTAGTCATATGTGAGAAGATTGATGTAAACATGAAAACGAACACTCACATATATGTATCACAAAGAACGCAATTTTTGGAGTTAATAAGCATGTTTAGATTATGATCTCATGAATGGAATGCTACTACTTAGACGCGAGAACCAGTGACACCATATGCTCATACCAAGTTCAAACTCCACAAATTGAAACACATAACACTCAAGATTGAAGTCACGGGTTGTAATGGGGCTTGGGGCGTGTGGATAACAAAGAAGGGATATGGAAAACAAAGGTTCTCAAAGAAATAGTGAGCAAGGCAATTGAATCAACTTAGAATTCACTTTTGAATGAAAACTCAATTTTGGAACAAAAGGGAGAATTTAGACAATTTTGGGCCAGAATTGGTGTTTTGAGCCCTTTCTTCAATCACTCATTCTTTCATTTTTTTCAAGCTCTTTTTTCTTTCTTTCTTTTCCCTTTTTTTTTTTTTTTTTTTTTTTTTTTTTTTTTTTTTCTTTTCTTTTGAAACTCAAAACATACTTAAGAACAAGCATTCCTTCCCCCACACTCATTTTCTTGCATAATGTAACTCAAAAGGAATTCATTTAAGTCATGCTCACTATCTTTTAAGAACAAGGGTAAGGACGGTCATATTCTAGGTTAGGTGAAGATAAAGTGGGTTAACAAAGAACATGGGCTAACATGGCTCAACGGGGGTAAAACTTACAACATATACGAAATATGGGAAGTGAGGCTATTTGGCTATGGTGGCAACTACACAACTTCATCTTGATATATGTTATGTAAATCAATAACATGCTTTGAATGAAATGGGCATGAGTTCTAGCATTTGGAACTATATGATGAAACGCCTTCTAAGTAGTAACCAAGCAAAGAATAATGAGATCATGCAACGACTTTAGAAAACAAGAAATCACAGATTATACTCTCCAAAGAACGTTATAGGCTCAAGTCTCTCAGGGTTGTAGCGTTTGTTTGAGTTCCTTCCTTCAAGCATGTTACATAACTAATTTTTTCTTTTATGATTGTATGTGAAGTCATACATTATAACCATAACCAAGCATATACCAAGAGTAAATCAAACTTTTCTTCCATGTTTATAACTCTTTTTAACAGTCATGCAATTAGAAACCAAATCCTTATCATTGTGTTGGAAGGTGACCTACGACACAAAAACGACTCAAAACACTCTTTTTAGGCTTTTCAAAACAAGTTTTTCAAATTTTTATGTGATTTTCGAATTTTTAAGTCAAAACACACTAAACACACTTAAAAACAGCAAGAAACAACATTTGAAGTTATGGTGGATAAAACCCTACGAATTTGCATCAAAACACTTTAGTAACTCCCCCACACTCAAATCAAACATTGTCCTCAATGTTAAAAACCACACTAAACACAAACAAACATATAAACAGCAATTAAACATACTAAACATGGCAGAATGTATCTAACAAAGAGAAGAGTTTAGAGATGCAAATCTGGTTATGGAGTGTTCGTTCCATCTTCTCCTTGGTGATTGCAGTGAGGCTTGGATCTTTGTGATTCCACAGGCTTACTCTTGAACTGCGCTGCTCCCATCGTTGATTTTCCTTTGTGCTACTCTTGAACTGGGCAGCAGGCTTCCTTTGGTCTCCCCCGAAGGTCTGAGCTTCCTCCTCTTATCTGTTTCTTTATTCAATCTCTCCAATTCGTACTGAAGAGGGTTAGAGGATAGCTCAGCAAAGCTAGGTAAGCAACCAGGGAATAGAGTCCAGATAGACTCCAAGTGCCGGCTGATTGCTTCTTTCACTTTGCCATGCAAGTAATATCAAGGACAAAGGAAAAGACAGGGAAAGAGCATGATATGAGATACCTTTGCTTTCGCCCTTGATGATATGAGATACCTTTGCTTTTGAAGAGGCAGCAAATGAATCCACATGCTTCGATCCACCGTTTCCTCTTCCTCATTCGTACTGCAGGCATTTGGTATCTTCTTTGGGGGATACATCCATGTTTGAAAGTGTGTTCTCAAGAGAAGGAGAAATCTGAGCATGTTTGAGAGGGTTGGTTGCAGCTTACATTTTCGGCCGAGAAGGAAAGTTATGCGCTTCTGGTGTATGCCTTGCCATGAATGTTGATGTATATAGGAATTGTGATGGCAAATGGCAGTGCGGATGCGGCAATGTCTTCCACGCGTCTTCTGAAAAGCCGGGAGCTTTTTGACAAAGTGGCACGCGTCTTCTGAAAAGCCGGGAGCTTTTGACAAAGTTGCACTCGCTTTCTGGAAAGCCGGGAGCTTTCGGCTTTGTCACCCACGTTTGTCGGCTAAAGTGTGCAGCTGATTTCTCGCCTTCCACGCGTCTTCTGAAAAGCTGGGAGCTTTTGACAAATTTGCACACGCTTTCTGAAAAGCTTGGATTGCGTCTGAAGAGCTGGCGATCTTTACGCCAGAAAATCCGGTTTTGAAGAGCGGTGTCTCTTCAATGCTGAATTGGTGAACGCCTCTCCTTTAATAGAGGTGATCGATCACCTCTATCTGCACACTTTGAAGACTTCCCAAAAATCATCTTCGGCCCGTCGAGATTTTCCTCCATCCAACCCTTCTCTTTTAACTTCTTGAACAATGGCTAGCTCATCCAACCCATCGAACCTTTGCTTAGATTTGAGTCTAAGCAGTGATCCGGTCGCTCCTCGTCAGGGTAAGGTATGGTGCCCGTCTTTCTTATCTTCCCATGGCCCTCTTACAGAGGAGGACTCTGTGATGACGGATCCCACAACGGCTACGATAGTGGCTCGGAACCTCCTCACTCCCAAAGACAGTCAGCTGCTTTCAGGACGGTCCGATGAGTTGGTCGTTCAAGAATCCCTGGCTCTGAGTGTTCAGTGCGCTGGCTCTGTGTCCAACATGGGCCAACGCCTTCTTGCTCGCTCCCGTCAGGTTGAATCCTTGATGGCGGAGGTGGAGAGTCTTAAGCAGGAGATCAAACAGCTTAAGTACGAGAACCGAAGTTTGCACGTGCTTGCCAACAATTATTCAACAGGCATGAAGAGGAAACTTGATGAGCTTGATGACTGTCAAAGGCTTGCAGCTTTCTTCCAGAGGCACCTCTTTCCTGGGTCATCCAGCGTTCCACCAAGGTTTGGGGCCTTGAATGATCTATCTTCGGTGCCTCCCGCTCCGATGCCTTCCGCTCCGATGCCTCTTGCTCCAATGCCTTCTGCTCCGAGACCTCCTGTTCCGATGCCTTCTGCTCCGAGAGTGTTGCCACGTAGTGGGGCCTCACGTACACAACCTTTGTGAAGACTCCATCTTTCTGCCATGTTTAGATACAATTGTAATTTATCGAAAAATCAATGAACAAGCTTTGTTCTATTTACTGTATTGGGTTGCCTCCCAAGTAGCGCTTGCTTTAACGTCGTACAGCCGGACGATGCTCCCTTGAAGGTTTATGGAACCCCACGGCATGGAGGGGTGCAACTACAATCTGTCTGACGAACCACTTCATGCTTTGGGTCCTTGAATGGAGTGGGATAATGATCCTTTCTTATTGTCGTGTTTTGCTTTTCTACATCAACACGAATTCTCCCACGACGTTGAATTCGATTAGGTACCTGCACCACACGAGGTAACAACCTATTAGTTGAAATGGGAATCGAATTTGGAATAGGTGGCTTACCTTTGTACGGCAAAGAAGTGGTAGCACAATGGACGGATGCACAAGGGTTGTTCATGGCCAATTGTGGTGCTTTCAAGGTTGGAGCCGTGCATTCCTTGTGCTCTACTCCAAGTTCCTTCTCGGTGGTAGTTTGAGAAACATCCTTCTTGATCTTTGTTGAATACTCCGTCCCTATGTGTTCAATTACATTAATGGCACAACAAGAACGAACATCATTAGTATTCTCAATCGATTCAGGAATCTTAAAGTTAATCATATCACCACCAAAGGTCATAGTGACTGCTCCCTTGGCCACATCAATCTTGGTTTGAGCTGTTTTCATGAAAGGTCGTCCAAGTAAGAGTGGTGCTGATGGAGAGTGTGCCGAATCTTCCATGTCTAGGACGTAGAAATCAGCCGGAAAAATTAAATGGTTCACCTGCACAAGCACATCTTCCAAAACTCCTTTTGGATACGCGTTAGAACGATCGGCCAATTGTATAATTACACCATCTTGTTTTAATTCACCCAAATTCATAGATGCATAAATAGAATAAGGCATGACATTTATGGATGCACCTAAATCAAGCATGGCATGTTCAAAACGATTATGTCCAATCACACAAGGAATCGTGAAACTACCGGGGTCTTTGCACTTGGTAGGCAGCTTACGTTGCAAAACAGCGGACACATTCTCGCTTACCTTCACTACCTCTTTGTTTGCCCTTCTTCTCTTTGTATTGCATAGGTCCTTGAGGAATTTAGCATACTTTGGAACCTATTTGATTGCATCGAGAAGCGGTATGTTCACTTGCACCTTCCGGAACGTTTCAAGAATGTCCTTCTCGCTTTCTTCCTTTTTTTCTTGCATGAACCTGCGAGGAAAAGGTACATTGGGCAGATTAGGACGTGAAGTACATGAATTTGAATTTAAATTACCTGATTTGGCCGAGTTAGGGTGATTGGGGGCCTGCGGCATTGGGTTTTTCACCCTTTCCGTGGGTGAGCTAGACACTTCCTCAGGTTGTGTCGTCTCTTCATCTACTTTCTGGGCAGATTTGGGATTGTTTGGCTTGGTCCCAACTTCTTTTCCACCCCTTAGGGTGATGGCCTTGGCGGATTCGAATCCTCCCTTTGGATTGACTGTGGTTGAGCTAGGAAGCTTTCCTTGCTCTCTAATCTGTCCAAGGAACTCAGAAATCTGCCCTATTTGTTTCTTCATATCCATCATCTCCTTCTCGTTATTTGCTATCCGGTTGTTTTGATTTTGCAACCCCTGCGAAATAGAGGTTAGTAATTGCATAGCTTGATCACTTTCCAAGGACGTACCTGAATGAGATGATGCCGAAGGTTGTTGGGGTTGTTGGGGTGCATATGGCTTGGAATAAAAACCAGGGGGGTTTGGCCTAAATCCTCCTTGTTGGGCAGCTTGTTGTGGCTCCCTCCATTTGAAGTTTGGATGGTCCCTCCATCCGGCATTGTAAGTGTTCGAGTATGGGTTGTTTTGATTTTGTCCTTGGAAACCAATTGCATTGGCAGATTCCCACCCACCATTCTCGATTAGTTGAGGGCACTTGTCGGATGGATGTCCTTGAATTGAGCACACGCCACAAACTTGGTGTTCTTGTGCTTTTGGACCAATCACAACCTGAGAAACAAGAGAAGTAAGATTAGCAAGTTGTGATTGAATTTCAGAAATAGCACTCACCTCATTTACACTTTGTTGCCGTGGGGCTTCCCTTTGGCCCACTCCTTCATATTGTTGAGCGTTGAGCGCTCGGTTGGCTATGAGCATCTTGGCATCCCTTGGTGTTTTGTCCACCAATGCTCCTCCCGCTGATGCATCAAGCATTTGACGTTCGATAGGAAGGAGGCCCTCATAGAAATATTGAAGGAGAAGTTCGTCCTTCATTTGATGTTGAGGACATGAAGCTACAAGGCCCTTGAAGCGCTCATAATAAGCCGGGAATGTCTCACCATGATTCTGTTGAATACCACTAATTTTCTTCCGTAGGAGAATCACTCTCGAAGTAGGGAAGAATTTCTCCAAGAAAGCACGCTTCATACTCTCCCACGAAGTCACAGTTCCCGGGGCTAGTTCGTAGAGCCAATCTTTGGCCTTGTCCATAAGTGAAAATGGAAAGGCCTTCATCTTCAATATACTCCCATCCACAGTGACGGGGGTCATGCTCGAACAAACCACCTCGAACTCCTTCAAGTGTTTGTTGGGGTCTTCCATAGACAAGCCATGGAACTTCGGAATATGGTGTAACAAACTGGATTTGAGTTCAAACACCTCAGTCTTCCCCTCTGCAGCCGTGGGGTATTGGATACAAAGAGGCAATGCATTATCCAAGCCCGAGGCCGAAAGCTCCTTGATGGTTCTATTATCTGCTGCCATGGCTTGTTCTTCTTCAAAAATCTGATCCGTGGGCTTTTCTTCTACACCTACTTCGTCTTCTTCAAGCCCAGGTTGTGGTGGAGGTTGTGGTGGCTCTTGTTGACTCCTCGTTCTCCTCAAAGTGCGTTCAAAATCACCGTCAAAGTCGGAGATGTTCTCTATAATAGGCCGAGAGCTACGAGTCATACACAGTACCTGAAAAACAAGAAAACAAACAAACTAAGAATCTGAAATAAGAATGCACGGAAAAAAAATAAAATAAAATAAAATAAAAATAAAAATAAAGACAAGGGATTAGCAAAGTTGCTAATCCCCAGCAACGGCGCCAAAATTTGATGCGAGAATTATACGCGCACAAATTAAACCCTCTTTTTGACAATTGTAGTATAAGTATAAGTAGGGATCGTTCTGGACCGGGGATTAGGAGGGATTGTTAATCACTTGGATTTGACTCAAAAACGTAAAAACAATATAAAACACTAAACTAGACTCAAAGAATGTGAAACTAAACGTTACAACACTTAGACAAACCAAAAGAATCAAAATGCTTTAAAAACACAAACTAAATTGATTTCTAACTATATTGAACATTAAAGCAAAAGGGGGATTGAGGTTTGACGAAAATTGAAATAACGAAACAAGTTAATAACTAGACAGAATGTAAATATGAAATTGATGAAATAAGATGGTTGGTGAATTAGCTAGAGGTTCTTTCTCCACACATGATATTTATGCATATGAATCAATTTCCAGTTATTCCTTCGTTGAATTATGAACGACAATGCCCCAAATTAACCGTGACATCACTAGTTAATCCTCAGATTTTCCTTATATTATTGGATTGGATGGCATCATTCGACAACCCAAAACATTCTCAAAAGTTCCCTACATGTCATCATAATAGAGATACAATCGAAGATCATTAAGAAAAATGAAAACCATAAGCATTGACAAAGCATTTGCAACTATGACATCATGTTACTCATGCTAAGAATTAAACTTAACGCGATCGTGACAAGCGACCTTCACTACTTTCAAGTATAAGTTAGTAACGATTATGTGAAACCTTCTTAAACTTTAGCCACATATTCATGCATGCTAATTAAGTGTCGACCCTCAATCAACAAACACAAATAAGTTAATCATCAAATAGTTAAGCCAATTGCATTCACGAATCAAGAGTTCATAACCGGAATTCATCAATTCATATTACATAAATAATCATGGTATTGAAATCACCCCTAGCCAAAAAGGGTTTAGTTCCTCATAACTTTGAAATCAAAGAAACACCTAAACATTCCAACAACTCAATCTTGAATTGTATGAACGTTTAGGCACTCTTCTCTTCCATTCCTCACATTACAAAACAAAGAGAATTGAATTTAAACATTGAAATCAAAGAAACGCGTAAGAAAAGTTTGATTTACTCTTGGTATATGCTTGGTTATGGTTATAATGTATGACTTCACATACAATCATAAAAGAAAAAATTAGTTATGTAACATGCTTGAAGGAAGGAACTCAAACAAACGCTACAACCCTGAGAGACTTGAGCCTATAACGTTCTTTGGAGAGTATAATCTGTGATTTCTTGTTTTCTAAAGTCGTTGCATGATCTCATTATTCTTTGCTTGGTTACTACTTAGAAGGCGTTTCATCATATAGTTCCAAATGCTAGAACTCATGCCCATTTTATTCAAAGCATGTTATTGATTTGCATAACATATATCAAGATGAAGTTGTGTAGTTGCCACCATAGCCAAATAGCCTCACTTCCCATATTTCGTATATGTTGTAAGTTTTACCCCCGTTGAGCCATGTTAGCCCATGTTCTTTGTTAACCCACTTTATCTTCACCTAACCTAGAATATGACCGTCCTTACCCTTGTTCTTAAAAGATAGTGAGCATGACTTAAATGAATTCCTTTTGAGTTACATTATGCAAGAAAATGAGTGTGGGGGAAGTGCATGTGATTGCGGCAAAGAATTTCAGGATGCATGTGTGTTGGTGTGTTGTGTGATTGTTTTGTGGTTGAATGATTAAGTGGCTGAATTAAAGAATGGGAGTGCATGTGGCTTAGGTGGTGTAATGATGAAGTGGGAATTGAAAGAATGTGGTTGGAAAGTGGAAGGGAAGGCATGGCACAAAGGGGGAAGTGTTAAATGGATGAATGATTAAGAGTGCATGTGGGTGATTTGTGGTGCAATGATGAAGAGAATAAGTGCATGTGGCTGAATTGAATGAATGCAAAGTGAATGAATAATGAAATAGGAAAGCATGAACAAGGTGGAAATGCATGTGAAATGTTGGAAAGTTGAAGTGCAAATGTTTAAATGGTTGAAATGTGTAGATGATTATGAGTATGATAAGTGACAAGTGAATGATGTATTAAGTGATAAATGAATGATATGTTAAGTGATAAATGAATGATATGTGATGAGTGATAAGTGAATGGAAGTGATAAGTGAATGGTTTGATAAGTGAATGATATGATATGTGAATGATTATAATAAGTGAATGATATGTTAAGTGAATGATATGATAAGTGAATGCTTTAAGTGTTTAAAATAGGGAACAAAGCCCTTCCTTGCATGGCAAGGAAGGGAGACACAAGGAAACACACGGCAATGTCCTAAGGTTGCAAGGAATGTTGTTTTTGTGTTCTAAAATGCGTAGGAGTCTTCAATGATGCTTAAACATGAGGTCTTTTAGGATTTAACTTTCCTACTTCAAGTCTTTAATTTCGTCCATCCTCTTGGCTCCAAGCATATGATATCCATTCCAATCTCTAATTTGCTCCAAAAGGCTCCAAAAGGCATCCTTTTGCATACCTTGCCCTTAGAACCTGAAAACACACAAAAGAAGCATAAAGGACTAAAATAACTAGAGAAACATAACGTAAATGCACGAGAACAAGCCATTTAAGTCGCATGAATATGCTCCTATCATCAACGCGAAGTGCAACACCAGGAGAGCTAGAAAAACCTAGACGAATATGCCATGCTTGACATCATCACAACTATTCATGCTTTGGTTGAAGCCCAAAAAGAAATTATTGCATATGTGAAGGAGCTGAACAATCCCCAAGCCAAGCAAGAAAGCCAGCGACAAAGATTGCACGCCCAGGGAAGAAGGAGTCGAATGCTACTGCCGGCAAAAGTTCTGAGGATATGCCATCCTTTGTCACTCAGGAAGATGTCATTGCCATGCCAAAAAAGAAGTTGCACAGGAGTTTGGAGGACTGGAAGTATGTTCCTGAGCCACTATGCCCAGTCAGCCTTCTTCACATGCGATATCTTAACGGATACTGATAGGAGCATATTTATGCTACTTAGTTATGTTATTTCCTTACATTTAGTGAGCTAATTACTATTTATTATAGTGTTTTAAGCTATTTTCGTTTGTTTGTAGGTCCTAATGACAAAGTTGGCAAGAAAAGGCAATTTTGAGCCTTTTAGAGCAGTTTTGGGCTTATTATGGATAGCTTGTATATGGAGCAAGGTGGATGGACGAATTTGGAGTCAAAAGAGGCTAGGAATATGCTACAAATCAGAAAAGGAAAGTTCAAGACAAAGATGATAAGGAAAGAGCAAGAAATATGGAAACTTATCCTAACAACCTTATCTTATCCAAACCTTATCTTATCTTATCCTAACCTAATCTTATTCCACCTTAATCCTAGCTGCAAGTGGACCTAAAAACCTAATTTTAAGAAGCCTTATCTGACCCTAAATGGGTGCCGCACCTTCCCCCTTTTTATGCCTTCTAGAACAACCAAAATCAGCCACAAAACACTTAGTTTCTAGAAGGCCCAATTTTGGACGAATTTCCTAAACCTTTTTCAGATTGGATTCTGATTTAATTTGGCCCTTTTCCTCTTGGATTTGGATTCTATAAGTCCATATCTGAAACCAATTGGGCTAGGACTTAAGTTCCCAACCTTTGCCGCAAACCCTAGGGGCCCTAATCACTTATTTCTGCTAGGTTTAACCCTAAATTCTGATTGCTAGGGTTTTGGCCGAGTACTATATAAAGGGACCTTAAGTTGCCGCACCCCCTGACACACCCTAGGTAGCCATTCATCATTCAATTCGTTCATTCATTCACACACACCATCCATTCAGAAAATAGAACCTTGTGTCGCAAATCCTAGGGAGAAGAAGGAGTGTCGTGGCTTCCATAGGATAAGGAGACCCTTGTGCCGCAAGGAATCTGCAACCCTTGGAGACTTTCAGAGTTTTTTCTTCCCTCGTTTCATTTCCATGTTTATTTTAATTTGCTTTTCAATTGTTATGAACATGTGCAACTAGTTAGAGGTGAATTCGAAGCCATGGACTTATGTTTCAAATGAATTGATTTCCTCCAGATTTTGTTTCTTGAATTGTGAATGTGATTTACTTAATTGATTTATTGAGAACTTGTTCTTGTGTGTTGATTAAAATGAATTGATTTCCTCCAGATTTTGTTTCTTGAATCGTGAATGTGATTTACTTAATTGATTTATTGAGAACTTGTTCTTGTGTGTTGATTAAGGATGCATACTTAGTTTTCATGCATGAATTTGATGCTAGGATATAAGGGAATTTCACCTAATCGTTATGAACTTATATTCACAAGTAGTGAAAATCACTAGTCATGATTGTATTAAGTAAATTCTAGGCAAGAGTATCATCCAATTCATAGTTACGAATGCCTAGTCAATGCTTAGGGTTTTCAAAAAGCTTAATAATCTTTGATTTTATCTCTATTATGCAATTCATGTAGGGAATTTGATAAGAATAATTTGATTGTCGATGCGTATTCCATCCAATTCAATGAACTAGGAAAATCTGAAAGTTAATTTGTGCTTTTCACAATTAATTTGGGGCATTGTTATTCATGGTTTCAAGGGATAAAATCTGGAAATCAATTTGTGTTACATATGTGCATGTGTGGAGAAGGACCCTCTAACTAGCCTTTTTCCCATTCAATTCACCTAATTTAGTGCCTAATCTGTTTAGTTTACAATCTGTCCAATTTAATTAATTTCGTCCAAATCAATTCCCCCTTTTATTAAGTGTGTTAGATTAGTTAGAAAAGTGTTTAAATCTGTCCAAATTAGTGTTTTGAGTCTAAGTTAGTTAAATTTCGTCCAAATCACCCTTTAGAGTCTAGTTTGAGTCTAGTTGATTGTTTTGTGTTGTTTTGAGTCTTTTTAATTTGTTTTGAATCATATAGGTCTAGTTAAGTGTTTTTAAGTTTATTTTATGTTTTTAAGTCAGTTTAAAGTAGATTAGCATCCCTAGTTAATCCCCGGTTAGAACGATCCCTACTTGCATATATACTACAATTGTCACAAATAGGGTTTAATTTGTGTGTCAAGTTAATTTTCACATCAGATATGAGACTCCCAACCTTGTCATCTTTGACAGGAGGAAGGGTAGCGTTAAGGAACGTATTAGTTATTTCATTGATGCCATGGTCAAGAGATGCCATGCATGCCAAGTTCATGGAAACTTAATCTGCAAGCCTCCAACATAGCTGCAAGACATGCACACTCCATGCCTGTTCCATACTTGGGGGCTCGACTTGATCGAAACAATCAATCCAGCTTTTGAATGATGCAGATGGATCTTGGTGGCCACTGATTATTTCATAAAGTGGGTGGAAGAAATCCCTCTCTGAAAAGCAATAGGAGTTATAGTACCCAACTTCATCTGGGAAAACAAGCATGTAAGTATCACATTCAATGGTTACGGGATCAAGCACCGTTGCTCTACGTTGTACTACCCCTTGGGAAACGGCCAAGTCGAAACGAAAAATAAGACACTACTAAAGATCCTAAGCGAAATGGTGCAAAATTACGCTGGGGGTTGCAGCACGCATTTTCCAAACGTTCAGTAGGACTATCGCACATCTCTAAGGAATACCACAGTCTGTGATAGTGGAGGTGGAAAGTTCTCAAGTCACTTGAGGAAAGAAGAAAAAAAAACCAACTAAGAAAGCAACTCTACACCACCAGCAGGTTACTAGAGCCTTCAATCACATAGTCAAATCACGCAACTTCAAAGAAATAGGTTGTCTTTAGAGCACACATATGCAAGCACACCTCCAGACCTTCAAACTTTACTCCACACTAGGAAAGACCTTTTGCAGTCAAGGAAGCCTATGAAAGCGAATGCTACTACTTGACTTCGGTCAAAGATGTCATGCTAACAAAACTTATCAATGGGAATTGGTTAAAGCCTTATTAATGCTAAGACACCCATGTTATTTCATCCTTATTAATGCTAAGACACCCATGTTATTTCCTCATGCTCATTAGGAAGAACAAGCTATAGCAGTTATCAAGCCAAAGGCTATTACAAAAGCCCAAGCCTTCCTAGGATCAAATCATGCTAAGGTTGAAGCAATAACAAGCTTATAGCAGTAATCAAGCCAAGGCTATAATCTATACATCATGCCAAGCCAAAAACAAAATTACAAGGTCTCATGCAAGATTCTCAATGGTTCAAGCAAGAAAAATGCAAAGTGCCAAAATCAGTCCTTACCCAGGAAATAAGTAGAAAGCTCAAGCCTGTATCTTAAAGCCTTACAGGATTCTACTCAACAAATCCCCACAAATACAAAGTAAATATCAATGTCATTGCACGATCAAATATCCCAAACATCATGCCAAGTTCAACATGAGAGTTCAAAGCCGAAGCAAATAGAGAAACAAAAGTAAGACAAAACACAGAAAGCCTTATGCCTATTGTTTGAGGGAATAACTAGCCATTTAGAAAGAAAAATGCAACGAAGGTAAAATAAGGCGTGGAGAAAAGGTTCTTCATCAATCACACTTCTATTTCGCTACTACAACATCATTAAGATCATACTCTGCTAAGAAAAAGAAAGTGAAGGTCAAGCAAAGCAAACAGTCAAGTGACATGCATTGCTTGGGAAAAGCAAACGACTAACCGCAGTGGGCTACCATTCGAAAGGAACACTCAATCTGCATTTAATCCGCTGTAAGCTGAAGATAGTTCACTCTCTCCTTTGAACTCTTATTGCACATCTTCTTCAACATGGACCTCTCATTCTCTAACTCCTTACGCTTGAGGTCACAGACACGCTCTATCTTTCTTAGTTTGGAAAATTGCTCCATAATTCCTTTATCATTCACAAGGGTTGCAGAGCTTCTCCAATCTCTTGGCCAATGAGTTTATAGAAATGCCCAGGGTTGTCTAATCACTAATTATGTCACGATAGGATAATAGCTTATGTTTTGTAAGCTTTGAGCAGGGCATGTGATGCGAGAATTATACGCGCACAAATTAAACCCTCTTTTTGACAATTGTAGTATAAGTATAAGTAGGGATCGTTCTGGACCGAGGATTAGGAGGGATTGTTAATCACTTGGATTTTGACTCAAAAACGTAAAAACAATATAAAACACTAAACTAGACTCAAAGAATGTGAAACTAAACGTTAAAACATTAAGACAAACCAAAAGACTCAAAATGCTTTAAAAACACAAACTAAATTGATTTCTAACTAATTTGACAATAAAGTAAAGGGGGGGATTGTGTTTGGACGAGATTAAATTAAATGGACAAATTGTAATTAAAGGCAAAACGTAAATATGAATGAGATGAAAATATGGATGATGGAATAGCCAAGGGGTTCTTCTCCACACATGTTACACTTGCATACAAGATTGATTCTCAGTTGGTCTTTCGATAAATTATGATTTCTCAACACCCCGGGTTAATTAGGTCTGCTTAAATTAACCGTCAAGTTTTCCTTAAGTTAATGAATTGGATGACATCATACGACAACCCAAAGCATTCTTCAAAAGTTCCTTACATGACATCATAATAAAGATACAATCAAAGATCATTACGTTCAATGAAAACTATAAGTGTTGACGAGGCATTCGTTACTATGATTGCATGAAACTTATGCCAAGAATTTATTTAACGCGATTGTTTATAAGCAACCTCCACTACTTGTGAATATAAGTTCATAACGATTAGGTGAAACTCACTTATATTCTAGCGTCATATTCATGCATGAAAATTAAGCGCGCATTCTCAATAAACATACATAAATAAGTTATCAATCAAACGGTTAAACAAATTGAATCCACAACTTATGAAATTCCAACGAAAGTTAATCAATTCATATTGCAAACATAAACATAGTTTCGAATCACCCCCTAGCTAAAGGGGGTTTAGTTCCTCATAACTTTGAAATCAAAGAAACACCTAAACATTCCAACAACTCAAACTTGAATTGTATGAACGTTTAGGCACTCTTCTCTTCCGTACAAAACAAAGAGAATTGAATTTAAACATTGAAATCAAAGAAACACCTAAACATTCCAACAACTCAAACTTGAATTGTATGAACGTTTAGGCCCTCTTATCTTCCTCTTTATTGTAGCATAAGGTCTAGGGATAGTTGGTTGGGGGGATGGAAGTGTGGAATGGAGTGGGGAGTGATGGAAATGGAAGATGGTTTTTGGATTCTAAGGGAGAGAAACTCATGGCTAGAGAGAAAGAATGGATGTGTTTGTGTATGAAATGAGATGATTCTTGAATGAATGAATGCAAGGGTATTTATAGGAGGAGTGGAGATGTATATGGCTATTTGTTTAAGGTGTTTGTGGTTGCAATGATGAAGAATTGCATGTGGAAATAAAAGGGAAAATGTGATGAAATGATGAAGTAGGAAGGTGGAAATGCATGTGAGATGTTGGAAAGGAAATGGGAATATGAGTAGGCCATGGCATGGGAGTTGTTTTGTTGGTGTAAATGTGCCATGGTTGCAATGATGAAGAATAAAGGGTGCATGTGGGGTGGAATTGAATGAATGCAAAGTGAATGAATAATGAAATGAGTTAAAGAGGGAGAATGTGGTGAAATGATGAAGTAGGAAGGTGGAAATGCATGTGACTTGTTTGTGGAATAAAGAATGAATGGTGGAATGATGAAGAGTTGCAAAAAGAATGCATGTAGGGTTAGCTAGGTTGGCTTTGTTTGGGTGCATGTGTGTTAATGGTGGTTTTGCATGTGAATTGATGGATTGTTTTTGATGGAATGGATGGTTCTTTGCATGGCTTTTGAAGTGATTGTGGGCTTTGGAATTGGAAGGAAATGCATGGCCTTGGGGTTGGTTTAAGAGAGAATGGGCTAGGCCCTTTGTTTTATGTCCAAAATGAATACAAGGCCTTCAAATTCGTCCAACACTTTGGCTCCAATCATGTGCTATCCATTCCAAGCCCAATTTTGCTCCAAAATGCTCCAAAATGCATCTTTTTGCTTCCTTAGCCATATGAACCTAAAAACACACGAAAATGGCTTAAACTACTAAAACAACTATGAATTAACAACATAGATGCACGAAAACAAGCTAAGTAAGTCGCCTAAATATGCTCCTATCAAACTCCCCCACACTTATCTTTTGCTAGTCCTCGAGCAAAACAGAATAAAAACAAATAAACAAAACGACACTAAACACGTAAAACACAACCTACACCTTCCAACAATCGTTTCAGGGATTTCCTATGCACATGACAAGTTAAAAATTATTATTCCCACAGAATTTAGCCATCTTTACCCTTAAGTACATTCTTAATCATAGTCACCACATACTAGTTCACAATTAAGCATTTAAAACCATGTTTTGAATGTAGTAACATGCCTTAGAGAATTTGCTCAATTCCTTACAAGATATGCACTCAATTTTCACTCAGATTTTCTAACTACACACCCTAATCTAGTCATATGTGAGAAGATTGATATAAACATGAAAACGAACACTCACATATATGTATCACAAAGAACGCAATTTTTGGAGTTAATAAGCATGTTTAGATTATGATCTCATGAATGGAATGCTACTACTTAGACGCGAGAACCAGTGACACCATATGCTCATACCAAATTCAAACTCCACAATTGAAATACATAACACTCAAGATTGAAGTCACGGGTTGTAATGGGGCTTGGGGCGTGTGGATAACAAAGAAAGAATATGGAAAACAAAGGTTCTTAAAGAAATAGTGAGCAAGGCAATTGAATCAACTTAGAATTTTCTTTTGAATGAAAACTCAACTTTGGAACAAAAAGGGAGACAATTTAGGGCCAGAATTGGTGTTTTGAGCCCTTACTTCAATCACTCATTCTTTCATTTTTTTCAAGCTCTTTTTTCTTTCTTTCTTTTCTTTTCTGTTTTTCTTTTCTTTTGAAACTCAAAACATACTTAAGAACAAGCATTCCTTCTCCCACACTCATTTTCTTGCATAATGTAACTCAAAATGAATTCATTTAAGTCATGCTCACTATCTTCTAAGAACAAAGGTGTGGATTGTCCTAAACTAGGCTAGGTGAGGATAATGTGGGTTGACAAAGAATAAAGGCTAAACAAAGCTCAACGGGGGTAAAACTTACAACATATACGAAATATGGGAAGTGAGGCTATTTGGCTATGGTGGCAACTACACAACTTCATCTTGGTATATGTTATGCAAATTAATAACATGCTTTGAATGAAATGGGCATGAGTTCTAGCATTTGGAACTATATGATGAAACGCCTTCTAAGTAGTAACCAAGCAAAGAATAATGAGATCATGCAACGACTTTAGAAAACAAGAAATCACAGATTATACTCTCCAAAGAACGTTATAGGCTCAAGTCTCTCAGGGTTGTAGCGTTTGTTTGAGTTCCTTCCTTCAAGCATGTTACATAACTAATTTTTTTCTTTTATAATTGCATGTGAAGTCATACATTATAACCATAACCAAGCATATACCAAGAGTACATCAAACTTTTCTCCATGTTTATAACTCTTTTCAACAGTCATGCAATTAGAAACCAAATCCTTATCATTGTGTTGGAAGGTGACCTACGACACAAAAACGACTCAAAACACTCTTTTTACGCTTTTCAAAACATGTTTTTCAAATTTTTATGTGATTTTTGAATTTTTAAGTCAAAACACACTAAACAGTTTAAACACACTTAAAACAGCAAGAAACAACATTTGAAGTTATGGTGGATAAAACCCTACGAATTTGCATCAAAATACTTTAGTTACCCCCCCACACTTAAATCAAACATTGTCCTCAATGTTTCAAGCTTAAAACACACCAAACAAAAGTAAGCACATAAACAGCAACTAAACATACTAAACATAGCAGAATGTATCTAACAAAGAGAAGAGTTTAGAGATGCAAATCTGGAATTGGAGTGCTTTCTCGGGCTTCCTTTGTTGACCACAGGCTTACTCTTGAACTGAGCTGGAGATTCTTTTGGTTTCCTCCGATCGTTGATTTTCCTTTGTGCTACTTTTGAACTGGGTAGCAGGATTCTTTTGGTCTCCCCCGAAGGTCTGAGCTTACTCCTTTTATCTGTTTCTTTGTTCAATCTCTCCAATTCGTATTGAAGAGGGTTAGAGGATAGCTCAGCAAAGCTAGGTAAGCAACCAGGGAATAGAGTCCAGATAGACTCCAAGTGCCGGCTGATTGCTTCTTTCACTTTGCTATGCGATTAATAACAAAGACAAAGGAAAAGACAGGGAAAGAGCATGATATGAGATACTTTTGCTTTTGACCTTGATGATATGAGATACCTTTGCTTTTGAAGAAGCGGTGAATGAATCAGCACATGTATTTGTTGTGCTGCTTCCTCCTGGGTCATCTGTATTCCAGGCCTCTGGTATCATCTTTGGGGAAGAAGAAAGAATTGAGTGTTTCGAAAGGCTTTGCTGGGAGTGCGCCCTCAGAGGTGAGAAAGAGTTGGGCATTTTCTTCAGGTTTGCCTTACCATAAAAGATGAAAGTCGACAAATATAGGGATTTCCCAATAGCAAGTGGTGGTACTGTTCTCTTACCCTTGTCGACAAACGTTTTGATCCCGCAAATCCGGCCTTTTGAAATAGTGACGACTCTTCGATCTTTGAAGACGCCTCTTCGATAAAGCTGCACGCGCTTTCTGAAAAGCAGAGAAAGCGTCGCCGAACTTTGCGCTTGTCGGCTAAAGACGTGTAGCTGCGATGATGGCCTCCACGTGTTGAACGCGTTTTCTGAAAAGCTGAGGGAGCGTCGCCGAACTTTGCGCCTCAAATTCCGGCTTTTTGAATCGGTGGACGCGTTGCCTTGGCTTTTTATAGAGCTATCGATCACCGCCAACTTACACACTCTGAAGATTTCCCATTCTGAAAAAATTGTCTCCGGCCTTTTGAAAATTTACTCCGTCCACCCTTTCTCTTTGAACACTTTTGAAAAATGGCAAACCCATCGAACCTTAGCTTAGAATTGAGTCTCCGCAGTGATACGGGCGTGCCGCGTCAAGGTAACGTATGGCGCCCTTCTTTCTTATCTTCTAACGGTCCTCTTACAGGTGAAGACTCCGTGATGCAGGACGCCACAACAGCTACGATAGTAGCTCGGAACCTCCTCACTCCCAGAGATAGTCAGCTGCTTTCAGGACTGTCCGATGAGTTGGCCGTTCAAGAGTCCCTGGCTCTCAGCGTTCAGTGCGCAGGCTCTGTGTCCAACATGGGCCAACGGCTCCTTGCTCGCTCCCGTCAGGTTGAATCTTTGATGGCGGAGGTGGAGAACCTGAAACAAGAGATCAAACAACTTAAGTACGAGAATAGAACTTTGCATGTGCTTGCCAATAACTATTCGTCGGGCATGAAGAGGAAGCTTGATGAGATGCAAGAATCTCAAGGTCGGATGCAAAGTGACCGTCAACGGCTTGCGTCTTTCTTCCAGGGGCACCTCTTTCCTGGGTCATCCAGCGTTCCGCCAAGTATTGGGGCCTGGAATGCTCTATATCCTATGCCTCCCGCTCCTATGCCTCTTGCTCCGATGCCTCCTGCTTCGATGCCTCCTGCTTCGATGCCTTCCGCTTCTAGAGTTTTGCCTCGTGGTGGGTCTTCACGCAAACAAAAACAAAAACAACCTTTGTGAAGCTCCTTTTGTTAGATACATTTGTAATTTCTCGAAAATTAATGAAAAAGCTTTGTTTTATTCACTGTATTGGGTTGCCTCCCAAGTAGCGCTTTCTTTTACGTCTTGTAGCCGGACGAAGAACACAATCATGCCTTAATGGAACCCACGGCATGGAGTTGATCATTGAATGGATGATGATACTTGAAATGTTCCGGCAATGGTTGAATTTCAAGAGTGGGTGCCCTAATCATTGACATCAACAACATATTAGTCAAAAACGACTTTGGATTTTGAGTTGGTGGCTTACCTACATGCTCCAATAAGAACTTAAGTACATCCTCCACGAAATGCTTCTCAAAACATTCAAGAATTGGATCTTTGTATGGAGTGGAATAGAGATCTGTCCTAAGATCCATGTAAACTCTTTCACCAAATTGGATTTGAGTAGGTGCCTGCAATGAAGAATGTAACACACGATTAATTGAAGTGGGAATTGGAATTTGAGTTGGTGGCTTACCTATGGGCTGCAATATTGGCTCTAAAGTCGCAGCACATTCAACAAATGCACAAGGGATGTTTTCATTCAGATTGAGCAGTAGCAATTCATCCATGGGCTCATCTTCAACCATTTGTTCTTGAATTTGTTCCATGCATTCTGCATTCTGCCTAAATTGACTGTTCCACTCAGCCAACTTTTTTGCTTGATAGAAATCCTCAATTGGTCGCCAAAATGCGTCTTGTTGAAATGGTTGAGCTTCCCTGCCCTGCTCCACAGAATTCAGTTGTTGAATAACTTCCTTATAATAATTTGATATACCTGAATTTGGATGTGAAGATTGAGGGGAAGGCTGTGGTGGTGCATATGAATCCTCATATGGTTGCCAATATGTTTCTTGGTGAGTCTCCTTAGCTTGATTTTGTGAACCCTGCACCAAAGAGTTTAATTCATTAAGAATTTGATTATAATCTATTGACGAACCTGAGTTTGGTTGGGCATATTGAATATGAGGTTGTGGTGGATGCATAGACGTTGAATAGAACTCCTCATAAGGCTGCCAATATCCTTCTTGTTGAATATGTTGAGGTTCCCACCATATAGAGCTTGAATGATCACTCCAATCGGAATTGTAAGTATTGGAAAACACGTCGTTCCTTGATTGATTATGATCAAATGTACCAACTCTTTGCGTTTGGTACTCTTCCATAAGCTGTGACAAAAGAGAAGCACTATCAAGTGCCATGTCTTGCTTCTAAAATCAATAAAACTAAAAATATATACACACAAACAAAAAATAAAACAATCCAAGAGATTAGCAAAGTTGCTAATCCCCGGCAACGGCGCCAAAATTTGATGCGAGAATTATACGCGCACAAATTAAACCCTCTTTTTGACAATTGTAGTATAAGTATAAGTAGGGATCGTTCTGGACCGGGGATTAGGAGGGATTGTTAATCACTTGGACTTTGACTCAAAAACGTAAAAACAATATAAAACACTAAACTAGACTCAAAGAATGTGAAACTAAACGTTAAAACATTAAGACAAACCAAAAGACTCAAAATGCTTTAAAAACACAAACTAAATTGATTTATAACTAATTTGTCAATAAAGTAAAGGGGGGATTGTGTTTGGACGAGATTAAATTAAATGGACAAATTGTAATTAAAGGCAAAACGTAAATATGAATGAGATGAAAATATGGATGATGGAATAGCCAAGGGGTTCTTCTCCACACATGTTACACTTGCATACAAGATTGATTCTCAGTTGGTCTTTCGATAAATTATGATTTCTCAACACCCCGGGTTAATTAGGTCCGCTTAAATTAACCGTCAAGTTTTCCTTAAGTTAATGAATTGGATGACATCATACGACAACCCAAAGCATTCTTCAAAAGTTCCTTACATGACATCATAATAAAGATACAATCAAAGATCATTACGTTCAATGAAAACTATAAGTGTTGACGAGGCATTCGTTACTATGATTGCATGAAACTTATGCCAAGAATTTATTTAACGCGATTGTTTATAAGCAACCTCCACTACTTGTGAATATAAGTTCATAACGATTAGGTGAAACTCACTTATATTCTAGCGTCATATTCATGCATGAAAATTAAGCGCGCATTCTCAATAAACATACATAAATAAGTTATCAATCAAACGGTTAAACAAATTGAATCCACAACTTATGAAATTCCAACGAAAGTTAATCAATTCATATTGCAAACATAAACATAGTTTCGAATCACCCCCTAGCTAAAGGGGGTTTAGTTCCTCATAACTTTGAAATCAAAGAAACACCTAAACATTCCAACAACTCAAACTTGAATTGTATGAACGTTTAGGCACTCTTCTCTTCCGTACAAAACAAAGAGAATTGAATTTAAACATTGAAATCAAAGAAACACCTAAACATTCCAACAACTCAAACTTGAATTGTATGAACGTTTAGGCCCTCTTATCTTCCTCTTTATTGTAGCATAAGGTCTAGGGATAGTTGGTTGGGGGGATGGAAGTGTGGAATGGAGTGGGGAGTGATGGAAATGGAAGATGGTTTTTGGATTCTAAGGGAGAGAAACTCACGGCTAGAGAGAAAGAATGGATGTGTTTGTGTATGAAATGAGATGATTCTTGAATGAATGAATGCAAGGGTATTTATAGGAGGAGTGGAGATGTATATGGCTATTTGTTTAAGGTGTTTGTGGTTGCAATGATGAAGAATTGCATGTGGAAATAAAAGGGAAAATGTGATGAAATGATGAAGTAGGAAGGTGGAAATGCATGTGAGATGTTGGAAAGGAAATGGGAATATGAGTAGGCCATGGCATGGGAGTTGTTTTGTTGGTGTAAATGTGCCATGGTTGCAATGATGAAGAATAAAGGGTGCATGTGGGGTGGAATTGAATGAATGCAAAGTGAATGAATAATGAAATGAGTTAAAGAGGGAGAATGTGGTGAAATGATGAAGTAGGAAGGTGGAAATGCATGTGACTTGTTTGTGGAATAAAGAATGAATGGTGGAATGATGAAGAGTTGCATAAAGAATGCATGTAGGGTTAGCTAGGTTGGCTTTGTTTGGGTGCATGTGTGTTAATGGTGGTTTTGCATGTGAATTGATGGATTGTTTTTGATGGAATGGATGGTTCTTTGCATGGCTTTTGAAGTGATTGTGGGCTTTGGAATTGGAAGGAAATGCATGGCCTTGGGGTTGGTTTAAGAGAGAATGGGCTAGGCCCTTTGTTTTATGTCCAAAATGAATACAAGGCCTTCAAATTCGTCCAACACTTTGGCTCCAATCATGTGCTATCCATTCCAAGCCCAATTTTGCTCCAAAATGCTCCAAAATGCATCTTTTTGCTTCCTTAGCCATATGAACCTAAAAACACACGAAAATGGCTTAAACTACTAAAACAACTATGAATTAACAACATAGATGCACGAAAACAAGCTAAGTAAGTCACCTAAATATGCTCCTATCAGCATGCGCTCCATGTCCAACAACAAGACCCCTAGCTCCTCAAGCACCATGTTGCGCAAATAGGGTGACAAGTTCCTCAAGTTTCCATCGGCATCCTTCACTTTCTCAAAGAATATGCCTAGGATGTTGGGCAACCCACTGAAACTTCACACCCCTGAAGTTAGTGCGAGAGATAAAGGCCTCGCCCTGAGGAGGCAATTCTTTAATCGAGTTTAGCACCCTCGCATTATTCTTGAACTCATCCCTGAGAGCACCAAAAGCCTCATGCCATGGTGCTCACTCCTCGACCAAAGCCTCCTCTTCTGAGGAAAGAGTTATAGGAGGATGTACAATAGTCAAAGCATAGGCATCACTAAGGAAAACTCCACCACCTGTTGCCATTTCCTTAGGGAAAGCCACATGCTTAGAAGGAACACCACTGGAGGCTTGAAGACCTAAGGAAGCCATTGTAATGCCATCATCGGTAGGAGAGAAATCCACCCCAACATTCGTTGCATGCATGGATAAAGGAATCACCATATTCATACCATCGACATTCATCTGTGAGGAAAGCACAAAGTGTGCATCATGAAAGGATAAATCGGCAAGCGGAATCACAAAATATTACAATCCATTAAGCTTATCTGAGGTAAAGCCTCAACAAGCTAACATGCTTATACATGCACGCATGCAACACGAAGAAAGACATGCCGATGCTCAATGAGGATTACTCACCTTATACATGCACACATGAACCCATGCAAACAAGCAACTATGAGAGCAACCAGGAATGGACAAGCAATTGTAAAAATTCACATAACGATATCCATGAGGAAAAGAGAAATACCTTAATGGCTGCTGCAGCTACGACATTCGCGGAGACAGAGGAGCCAGCCATTCTCTATGTAGCATCTCGAAACGCACTTAAAATCTATAAGAAAAACCAAGTATGGGGAAGGCTTTACCTCCTTAAAGGCATTGATCTGGAAACCGAAATGAGGCAACGATCTACCACACTGAAGTTTGTCCTCAGTCGAAAAGGATCCATCCACCACAGCCAAATACTTTGGAGGGTCCAAAGCCATTATGCATTTACAATAAAATGAACAACAAGACATAAGCATTACGGTCCGTCGCGTCACGCGATGTGAAATATGCAGACATACGAAAAGGAGAATGATAACATAGGAAGTAAAAGTTTACCCTAGTAAAACAAGCAAATGCGCCCAGGGAAAGTAAATTCTTTAAGAGTTCAAGCACCTCATGCAAAAGCCTACGACTTTAACATGGGACTAGCTTCCTTACATGCCATCAAACAACAGCCTACGACTTTAACATGAGACTAACTCCTCTACATGACATCACGCAAAAGCCTATGGTTTTAACATGAGAATAACTTCCCTACATGGCCATGCCATCACGTAAAAGTCTATGACTTTAACATAGGACTAGTTTCCTTACATGCCATCTTTCCCTTCACATGCCATGTTAACAAGCTATAAAAACATAAGAATTCTAGCTAGGGAAAGTATGTTATATGATTATTCATGTGAAAAGCAAGCTACATGCAGTGAAGCAATCATGCCAAGCCAAACAATCCATCAAAACTAATCCTACTTGAAAATGCACCAACAAGCAATCACGCCGAGCTATGAGGCAATCACATGATGCACATGAAAGGCAAGAAGAAAATCACAAGGGAGCACATCATACTATGTCACCAACAACTAGGTGGGAAACGGAAAAGTCCTATCATCAAGAAGGCCACTTCCAAAAATCCCTTGGGCCTAGGTTTAATTATCTAGCCTGCTTAAGGTTCTTTGTAGCCCAAATAATCAAAGGGCTAATGTTCAAGCCCAAAAATGTCACATTCAAGCTCGATCAAGTCTTGAAGCCTAATTGTCATACAAGCCTCAAATCAAGCCCAAACACATGCAAAAGGTGCGGAATCGAGAAGGAGTTATGTTCGTAATCATGTCACGCTACGTTAATTAAGCCATATAGTTATGTAAATCACGCCAAGCTCGTGCAAACTCATCGTATTCATCACACCAAGCTTTGTCACGGTAATCATTATTCAGGCTAAGATAAGCCCAAGTCACATGCCCGTGGTTTGTCAAGTGAATTGTGGTGTGGATGGTTATAGAAGTTCATTGGGCCTGCATGGAGTCAAGATCATGGAAGAGTATGGGTTGCTTGTGATGTGAAAATTAACTTGACACACAAATTAAACCCTATTTGTGACAATTGTATTATATATGCAAGTAGGGATCATTCTAGACCAGGGATTAACTAGGGATGCTAATCAACACAAATAAGACTAAAAAACACTCAACTAGACTATATAGACTCAAAACTAACTTAAAACACTCAAAACAGCAACCAATAATAAAAAAGACTCAATTCTAAACCTAACAAGTGATTTTGACGAACATAAAACTTAACTCAAAAGACTAAAAGAAAACAGATTTTGACTCAAATAACAAGACTAAATGAAAGGGGGATGATTTTTGACGAAATTAAAACTTAAAACGGAAACTTTGTAAAAACGAATTTGGGTGAATTAAATGGGTGAAAGGCTAGTTAGAGGGTCCTTCTCCACACATGACATATGCATATAAACCAATTTCCAGTTATTATTCCTTTAGACTATGAATGACAAAACCCCAAGTTAGTTGCATTGCACAATCAACCATCAGATTTTCCTTATTTCATTGAATTAGATGGAATACGCATCGCAACCAAATTATCTTTCTCAAGTTCTTTATATGAAATGCATAATAAAGATACATATCAAAAGTCATTAAGTTTTGTGAAAATCATAAGCATTGACAAGGCATTCATCACTACGAAACACATGAAACTCATACCAAGGATTTACTTAACACGATTGTGACTAGCAACCTCCACTACTTGTGAATATAAGTGAATAACTATTATGTGAAACTCCCTTATACTCTAGCATCAAATTCATGCATGCAAATTAAGTGTCGACCTTCAATCAACATACATAAACAAGTTTTGATAACTTAGATAAGCAAATCACATTCAAGACTTAAGAAACAATAACTGGATATAATCAATTTATATAAAACATATAATCATGGCTTTGAATTCACCTCTAACTATAAAAAAATTAGTTCCACATGTTCATCATAATTGAAAACCTAATTAATATAAACATTGAACTAAAACTAAGGATAGAATACACCTAGAAACACTCCACACTCCAATGGCAGATTTTGAACCCTCCTTTGGATGGCAGATTGCACAAGTCTTCTTCTCCTTCCTTCCTTACTTGCAGCACTAGGGTGATGTGGTGTGAATTATGGTGTTTGATGGCTGAATGTATGAATGAATGAATGAGTGAATGGATGGTTTGAATGGTGCAGCATAAGCTTGAATTTATAGGCTAGGTTTTGCACAATTTCTGAAGGAAAAGGATTGCACAATCCTAATGGAAAAAGGTTAAGGTTTGGCAGAAACCAAAGGGGGGCAGAAACCAAAGGGGAAAGGGATAGGGAATTTCGCCAGAAATTAGGGCTTCTAGAAACTAGGCATTTTGTGGCAGAAATTAGACTTCTAGAAGGGATAAAGGGCAGATTTCTAGAAGAAGTTAGACTAAGGGGTGCGGCACCTTTGTAGGAGAGGGATTACAACTCCTAAACCTTCAAGGAATGGCATATATGCGGCACATAAAGGATTAGGCTTCTAGAATCTGAGTTATGTGTTTAAATGTATATCTAATCCCTTCTAAAGAGCTAGAATTAAGGCACAAACTGATTTGGATAAGATAAGATAGAATAGGATGAGGTTGGTTAGGATAGGATAAGATAAGGTTGGATAATGTTCCTTATTTCTTGCTCTTTCCTTATCTTCTTTGTATTTGAACTTCTTTCTCCAGATTTGTCGCATTTCCTAGCCTCTCTTGACTTCAATTTCGTCCATCCACTTTGCTCCATAGTTAAGCTATCAAATCCATGCCCAAAACTGCTCCAAATGGCTCCAAAATGCACTTTCTTGCTCCTTTTGCCATTAGGACCTACAAACATACGAAAATAGCTTAAAAGACTATAATAAGTAGTAATTAACTAACTAAATGCAAGGAAGCAACATAGCTAAGTAGCATAAATATGCTCCTATTAGCTTGGGAGCCCAAAAGTTCAAGCCTATAACCGTTGTATTCCACGTCGGTAAGTTTGAGTGAGAACCAGCCTAGTTTCCTCATTTCCCTAGCAAGCTAACCAACTTAGTTGGGGGGAACCAAGCCCTAACCCTTAGACTCGCATGAAAGCCCAGCCAGACATGCATTTAATGAAGAGAGAAGCAAAATTTTCCTTCCTATCTCACGCAGAAAACCACCGCATGAAAGCCAGGAGACACTTTACCAAAAGTAACGCCTGTGAAAAACTAAACCGCTATCTTACACCAAAAAGGAGTGTTGTGGTTAGGTAAGGATAAAGGGGAGGGAAGACCAAGCCAAAATTAGAGATTCCTTAGAAACCCATGAAATGAGTCATTCACTTAGAAAAAACGAGCCAGAAGCCATTAAAGGGGATCCAAGGACATTATAACGGAGAAAGTGATGTGAAAATTAACTTGACACACAAATTAAACCCTATTTGTGACAATTGTAGTATATATGCAAGTAGGGATCGTTCTAACCGGGGATTAACTAGGGATGCTAATCTACTCTAAACTGACTTAGAAACACAAAACTAAACTTAAAAACACTTAACTAGACCTATATGACTCAAAACAAATTAAAAAGACTCAAAACAGCACAAAACAATTAAATAGACTCAAATTAGACTCTAAAGGGTGATTTGGACGAAATTTAACTAACTTAGACTCAAAACACTAATTTGGACAGATTCAAACACTTTTCTAACTAATCTAACACACTTAATAAAAGGGGGAATTGATTTGTACGAAATTAATTAAATCGGGCAGATTGTAAACTAAACAGATTAGGCACTAAATTAGGTGAATTGAATGGGAAAAAGACTAGTTAGAGGGTCCTTCTCCACACATGCACATATGTAACACAAATTGATTTCCAGATTTTATCCCTTTAAACCATGAATGACAATGCCCCAAATTAATTGTGACAAGCACAAATTAACTTTCAGATTTTCCTAGTTTCATTGAATTGGATGGAATACGGATCGACAATCAAATTATTCTTATCAAATTCCCTACATGAATTGCATAATAGAGATAAAATCAAAGATCATTAAGCTTTTTGAAAACCCTAAGCATTGACTAGGCATTCGTAACTATGAATTGCATGATACTCTTGCCTAGAATTTACTTAATACAATCATGACTAGTGATTTTCACTACTTGTGAATATAAGTTCATAACAATTAGGTGAAATTCCCTTATATCCTAGCATCAAATTCATGCATGAAAACTAAGTATGCATCCTTAATCAACACACAAGAACAAGTTCTCAATAAATCAATTAAGTAAATCACATTCACAATTCAAGAAACAAAATCTGGAGGAAATCATTTCATATAAAACATATGCCCATGGCTTTGAATTCACCTCTAACTAAGAAAAACTTAGTTACACATGTTCATAACAATTGAAAAGCAAATTAAAATAAAAATGGAAACGAAACGAGGGAAGAAAGATCTCCCAAAGTCTCCAATGGATGCAGATTCTTGCGGCACAAGGGTCTCCTTCTCCTATGGAAGCCACGACACTCCTTCTTCTCCCTAGGATTTGCGGCACAAAGTTGTATTTTCTGAATGGATGGTGTGTGTGTGAATGAATGAACGAATTGAATGATGAATGGCTGCCTAGGGTGTGTAAGGGGGTGCAACAACTTAAGGTTCATATATATATAGCATGGTAAAAACCCTAGGAATCAGAATTAGGGTTAAACCTAGCAGATACAAGTGATTTGGGCCCCCTAAGTTGCGGCAAAGGTTTTAAAATCAAGTCATAACCCAATTAATTTCAGATATGGACTTATACAATCCAAATCCAAGAAGAAAAGGGCCAAATTAAATCAGAATCCAATCAGAAAAAGGTTTAAGAATTTCGTCCAAAATTGGGCCTTCTAGAAACTAAGTGTTTTGTGGCTGATTTTGGGTGTTCTAGAAGGCATAAAAAGGGGGAAGGTGTGGCACCCTTTTAGGGTCAGATAAGGCTTCTAGAAATTAGGTTTTTAGGTCCACTTGCAGCTAGGATTAAGGTGGAACAAGATTAGGTTAGGATAAGATAGGATAAGGTTTGGATAAGATAAGGTTGTTAGGATAAGTTTCCATATTTCTTGCTCTTTCCTTATCTTCTTTGTCTTGAACTTTCCTTTTCTGATTTGCAGCATGTTTCTAACCTATTTTGACTCCAAATTCGTCCATCCACCTTGCTCCATATACAAGCTATCCATAATAAGCCCAAAACTGCTCTAAAAGGCTCAAAATTGCCTTTTCTTGCCAACTTTGTCATTAGGACCTACAAACAAACGAAAATAGCTTAAAACACTATAATAAGTAATAATTAGCTCACTAAATGTAAGGAAATAACATAACTAAGTAGCATAAATATGCTCCTATCAGAAAGAGGTTCAAACGTTACATAGAACAAGAAAACCATCTTTTTACAACCTTAGAGTTTTCTCCCAGACTTCCTTTAACCCTTTTAGTTAGGGAAAGCCTCTTTAGAACCCAAAAAGCTCAGATTATCCAACCAAGAACACCATGCAGCCATGCCAACTCTCTCTCTCTCTCTCTCTCTCTCTCTCTCTCTCTCTTTCTCTCTCAAAACATGGTAAACTGATGAACTTCTAGCTTCCACACCATACCTCACTTGATCGAGTCATTATGTGCTTAATCATGGTTAATCATGTTATCTTCGAGTCATTGATCCAGCCGAAAAATTTCTTAAGATGTGTTAATTCTTTCCAGATATTTTGGGACTTGGTATGAAATCAAACCATAGGATACAAGTGGACATTCTCAAAACCCAAGTCTATCTTGACCAAATATCCCCCAACAAATTCCATGAGGAGATTTAAGCTTGGTTGGTAGAAACCAAACAAAAATGGTCGGTTCGAAAATTGAACTTACTATTTCAATTTCCTAAAATTCGATAATACCGAGTTAAAAAAAAAAAAAACAAAAAAAATCGATAACACCGAAATAGTTTTGGTTTTCTCGGTACTATATCGTTAATGGGCCTTCAGGCCATTTTATTGGGCTCTTGCATCTATTCAGTTTTATTAAGCCGAAATTCTATAACCTTAGTTTTGGCAATTTTTATGGACTTTGCAAGTTTGCTTCAAATTATTGGCACATTTTTAAGTTCATTAGCAATTGGAATTTAGGATACTAAATTACTATACTACCTGCAAACTAGTCAAACTACATGCAACCAAAACCCAAAAAATAAATTCTAATTTAGGTAGAGGCTTGAAACCTTACCAGTCATGACAACCAAAAACCAACAAATTAAAATTAGTTCCAAGTTCAAGTTGTTGATGAAGATTGGCCCTTTCAGCTCCTTCGGCCCTTTCCCCTTATAGAGGGTAGATCCCTTGCAGAAGATTGACCATTTCCCCTCGATGTAGTAGTTGTAGATGATTGGCCCCTACCACTTGTTCATTTGATTGGAATTGGGTGTTTGAGGGAGCTTCTAGTTGAGGGAGTGTAAGTGGGATTTGGCTTGTTTGGTTTCGATTACCAAAGACCGTAAGTGTACTATATTAGCAATTAGACCCGTCCATCCTAACAATGCAGAATAATATATCAAAACGATCAATGCAGCATATATCAGTATCAAATGTTTCAACTTTCATATATTAACCAACATGGCAAATTCAATAAAAATCCTAAACTATATAATTCAAACTATAATCACAACAGCCCCAATATAATTCACAACCCCAGAATAAATAGGACGTCTAGTAATTCACACAATGTAATTTATACTACATAATTCGGACTATAATCACAATAGGCCGAACATGATTCACATCCCCAATATGACCATATCCCATCATAGCCCCAATATAACTAATTAATCACAATCACAATCACAACGTCAATATCCCATTATAAAATAATTCACAGCCCCAATAATTCACACTCACAAAGTCTGAAATTACGAAAACCATAATTCATCTCATAACTATACAATATCGAAAGTCGGAAATAATACTTGTGTTGTGTGAGAAAGCCTAAAATTGCAGAATCCATATCAAATTAAATTGGTCTCCCTGCTCCAGACACGCTTCTCATGTCCAAATAATTAGAGAACCCAAAGAATTGATTGAAACCCTGACATAGTAATAGTATGATCCAAATCAAAATCAATTTCCACATCATACCCAAATTGAAAACCCTAAGAGAGGGACAGAGAAGACGAAACACATGGAAACCCATATTTTAGTTAAAAATCCAAAATCGAAGCTGTAATTACAATTAAAAATCCCCATATCGAAACCATAATTCTATTTCAACATCCCCAAATCAAAAACCCTAAGAGAGGGACATAGAACATGAGGCAATGGATGCTTCACTGTGTAATGATAGGTCTTTTTTATTTAAATCTCTAGTTTTGTTTGTGATTCATGAATGATTTATGATGACTAGAATATACATACGAAATGTTATGTGGATGTTATTGTATGTGAGTTTATAAAACGGTCATGTAAAACACGCATATTGCACAAGTCGTTGACAGCGACATGCATTAAAGTGTTCAAATGTAAAGTTACAAGATGAATATTTATAATTGTTTTATAATTTTGGGAACATCTTGGAAGGTAGGACATGTATAAGGACCAATGGACCTGTATATTTTCCCCCAGAACTCATGTCGCTGGACACTATTAAGCAGAAGTTCTCATGCTCATAGTTAGGATAGTGCAAAGTAATCTTTTAACTTAAGACACCACAGTTATCTTGTGGATGCGTTTTTTATCATTTGATAGTGCAATAAGACTATGCACCACCTAAGACATGTTCCTAGTATTGTTGGGATAATTGACACACCTCAACCCCAATAACACAAGTTACGAGGCCATGGTATGATGCCCGCCACTAAATTGAACATATGACCCCATCAGTTTGATGATGTCACAAGCCAACTTAATAATGAAAGCCATAGTAAGATAAATGCGAAGTGAGTGAATTTGAACCAAAATGTTCATTGTTAATAGATAAAAGCCACTAGAAAGTTCTCCTCATACACATGTTAGGGAATTCAATCCTGGTATTATCACATCACATTAGAGTAGCTAGAAGTTTCACCCAACAGTAAACACATAAAAGTGCAATGCCATGCGTAATCAAAAGTATGATCATGCAATTATTACAAACTAGCATAAACTGTAGTAAAAGAATCATCACCCATAATCCAAAGGATGGATGCCTCACTGCCATGCCCATTCATCACTTCTGAGGTTCTCCTTATTCTAGTTATGTCTTGAGGGGTTGAAAATCAACGCGTGGGTGGATCAAGTTTATCTAGTTAAAATCATTCGAACCCGTTTTGAAATCACTTATATAGTAAAAAATACATACATATAGTACTACAATAATTGTAGTCAATGATAGGAGCATATTTAGGCGACTTAGTTAGTTTATTCTTGTGCATTTGTGTTATTATTTCTTAGTTAATGTTGTATTTCAACTCATTTTCGTGTGTTTGTAGGTCCAAAGGGTTGAAGTACCAAGAAAGTGCATTTTGATGCATTTTGGAGCAGTTTTGGGCACTAAATGGATAGCACATGTATGGGCCAACATGGATGGACGAATTTGGAGTTCAAGAGGCTAGAAATATGATAAGAAGATGAAGAAATTAAACTCAAGAGAAAGTGGATGAGGAATTAGCTCAAAAGAGGAAACATTATCCAAAACCTTATCTAACCTTATCCAACCTTATCCTATCTTATCCTAACCTAATCTTGTTCCACCTTAATCCTAGTTGCAAGTGGACCTAAAAACCTAATTTATAGAAGCCTTATCTAACCCTAAAAGGGTGCCACACCCTTCCCCCTTTTATTTCTTCTAGAAAACCCAAAATCAGCCACAAAACACCTAGTTTCTAGAAGGCCCAATTTTGGACGAATTTCCTAAACCTTTTTCCTTTTGGATTCTGATTTATTAGGCCTTATTCATTGTGGATTTGGGTTATATAAATCCATTTATGAAACGAATTGGGCCAAACCCTCTCCTAAGTGGATTTAACTTGCTTGTGCCGAACCCTAGGGCCCTAATCCATAAAATCTGCTAAGTTGTAACCTTAATCTAATTAACCCTAGGACTATATATACATACTTTCAGCCACAAATTCGTACCACCCCTTATGCTATACAGAAAATACCTTGCCGCAACCCCTAGCCTCCATTCTTCATCCTTCATCCACTCCATACACCTCCATACACATCTGCCGTACCCCTACCACCATAATCAACCATCCTCCATCCCTCTAAACAAGAAAACACCATCCCAAAACCCCCAATTCCACCACACACACCTTGTGCCGCAGCAAGGAGGAGGAAGAAGAGCCAAGCCGTGCATCAAATCCATCTTGGAATTGCTGAAACGTTTAGGTGTAATCTTTCTTATGATTTCAATGTTTAAATTCAATAATCTTTGTTTTGCAAGCATGAGGAACTAATCCCTTTTTGGCTAGGGGGAATTTCGAAACCATGGCTATATTTGCATGATGATTTGATTACGTTCAGTTGTGATTTCATGAATGATGAATTCAATTTACTTATCTGTTTTAATTAAAACTTGTTTATGTATATGAATTGAGAGTGCACACTTAATTTGCATGCATAAATCTGATGCTAGGGTATAAGGAAACTTCACCTAATCGTTGGGAACTTATATTCATGAGTAGTTAAGATTGTTGGTCACAATCATGTTAAGTAAATTCTTGGCATAAGTATCATGCGCTTTCATAGTTACGAATGTCTCGTCAACACCTATGATCTCCATAGAACCTAATGATCTTTGATTGTTTTTCTATTATGCGCTTTCATATAGAGAACTTTTAAGGAATAATTTGATTGCAATGCGCTAATTCCATTCAATTCGATAACCTAAGGGAAATCTGAGAGTTAATTTAAGCGTACCTAATTAACTTGGGGTGTTGAGGTTCATAATTCATTGAATAAGCAACTGAAGATTGTGTTGTATGCAAGTATGCCATGTGTGGAGAAAAACCTCCTAGCCATCTCACCATCCACTTAATTCTATCAATTTCGCCTAAATCTGCCTAGTTTACATATTTGTTTTGTTTGTTTGATTTTCGTCCAAAACCAAATCCCCACTTGTCATAGAGTGTCTAATTAGTTCAAATATGTTTTAGATTGTGTTTTTAAGAGTTTTGAGTCAAGTTAGAATGGATTTTTGTCCAAGTTTGTGTTTAGGCTCAAAACTGCCCAGTTTGTGTTTTTAGGCTATTTTGAGTCTTGTGAACTTATTTTGAGTCTTTTTAAGTGAGTTCAAGTGTTTTAAAGGTTAGTTTTATTTAGTTGAGTCAGTTTAGAGTGTTTAGCAATCCCTCCTAATCCCCGGTGTAAGAACGATCCCTACTTATTCATATGCTACAATTGTCAAAAGAGGGTTAATTTGTGTGTTAAGTTAATTTTCACATCAGTCAAGTTCATATCACATCGCTCGTCATAAAAATTAATGTAGCATCATTCACAAATCAAAATAATTCAAATGTATAGCAACCAGGTGAAGTGGCCCCTACCTAATCGATGTCTAGCGTCTACTAGAAAATAAGTACTTGCAAGTTACCTATAGCCGTAACTAGCTATACAATATGTATGATGACCAAGTAGTGAAAATAAATCCCAAACGTTCTCAAGATATCATTTAACTTTAACAAGATATAAGTCTCCTCAAAGACTATTGATAACCGTAATATGCGTCAACATATAATAATAATTCAAAAAAACATTTATTTTTTGAAACCATCAACTCACAGATAAGCAGAGTGCCTTTCCTTGTTAGGCTCCTTGCATGAATCCTTTCTATTCTCAACTAAGCCTGTGAATTAATTATAAAGCTAAAAATAAGCTTTAAAGACATTTTATGAAAATTTGTTAAATCAACTACTATTTAGACATAAAATTTTCATGTGTAGGTCTCGGGTCACGTGATTCAAAAAATTGAAAAACCTATAGATAGTTTTCAGGTCCTGCACGTGTAGGCGCCACGCCCCACTGTGCTCTGGCCATCCGCTGCCACTGTGGTGCCACGCGCCGGTCGCTGGTGAGAGTAGTATAAGTTAATGGAATATACCTACTAGAGGGGAATATGCGGTCAGATCTAACAGCACCATTGGCGTCGCTGTTAACCATCTCCGGTGTCGTTGCCAGAATCTGCAAACGATCAGGGCTCCCTTGAAATTCCAAATAGATGGTTTCTCGATCCAAAATCAATGAAATTGTAACCTAAAGGCTCAAGAACTCAACCAAACATGTTTTAGGAGAAGTGGAGGTTGAATCCACCTCGGGTTCGACGAGTTTAGCTTGGAGTAGCTCACCGGAAACTGGAAAAATGGATTGAGAGCATGCATTTATAAAAAAAAATATCTCCAACTCTAATTTTTTTTATTTTTTATTTTTGTATTATTTTTATCTCAAAAACCATACAAGTAGGGTCAAGAGCTTACCCAGATGTGCTGCAGTAGGTTTTGGGAAGGAATGGACCTCGAACTCGCTGGAGTTCATTCGTCTCCTCTTGCCGGAAACTGGAAGAAAAAAATGAATTGCATGCATGGATTAGAGCTCAAAGTTCAAGCTCAAAACTCACCATTTCTACCCTAGATTAGAATAGAGATTGCTCAGAAGCACCACAACCCCAACCGACTTCGAACTCAACAGTATTTGCCGGAATTCGTCACCTGAGTTGGTTTTGGACGCACAGAAAATGGCAGGGGTTGAAACCCTCGAATTTCAACATTAAACCATCACAAATTGAAACATGAATCAAGAGCACAAATCCCAAAAATTCAAAGAAGAGGCAAGAGCCTCACCTCAGTTCGAATTTCAAAGGTATAAAGCTCTTGGCTTCAATTACAGAGTGCACCGTGGTACACCAATGTCGCATGCAAGTACATATTTAGTTTCCTTGAGTCTCAAGGATTCCTGATGTGATAAATAATAGCACTCAAATTAAACCCTCTTATTGACAATTGTAGTAAAGATGTAAGTAGGGATCGTTCTAGGCCGGGGATTAGGAGGGATTGCTAATCTAATAAAAACTGCCTCAAAGATACAAAACTAGGCTTAAAAACACTTAAATAAACTCAAAGACTCTTAACTAAACTTATATGACTCAAAACAAATTCAAAAGACTCAAAACAGCACAAAACAATCAAATAGACTCAAACTAGACTCTAGAACTTACTTGGGACGAAAGTTGAATTGATTTGACTCAAAACACTTAAAAACACACAATAAGACAGATTCTAACTAATTTCACAACAAAGTAAAGAGGATTGGGTTTTTGACGAATTTAAAGTTAAAACAAGTAACATAAAGACTTAAAGAAAGTTTGGATGAATTTGGGTAAATGGATGGATGATTAGCTAGCTAGAGAATTCTTTTCCACACATGACACATTTGAACACAAATTGATTTCCAATTACTTTTTCAATAAACCATGAACCTTAACACCCCAGATTAACCATGACATCACTAATTAACCCTCAGATTTTCCTTAAATCATTGAATTGGATGGACAGCGCATCGGCAACCAAATTATTCTTCCCAAGTTCCCTAAATGAACTGCATAATAGAGACACAAGCAAAGATCATTAAGTTTCGTGAAAATCATAAGCATTGACAAGGCATTCGTAACTATGACATCTTGATACTTATGCTGGAATTTAACTTAACATGATTGTGACAAGCAACCTTTACTACTTATGAATATAAGTTTGTAACAATTATGTGAAACTCCATTATATTCTAGCATCAAATTCAAGCATGCAAACTAAGTAGGCCTCCTTAATCAACATACAAGAATAAGTTCTTAATCAAATGGTTAAGTAAATTGCATTCAGAATTTATGAAATCACAACTGGAATTAATCAATTCATATCACAAATATAATCATGGTTTCAAAGTTTCCCCTAGCTAAAACAAGTTTAGCCTCTCATGTTCACAGCAAAACAAAGAAAACTTAAATTAAACATTGAAAACAAAAGATAGATTACACCTAAAACCGTTCCAACAATCCAACTTGAATACAAAAACTTCGAAGGCTGCTTCTCCTCTCCTTCTTCCTTGCTATGTTGCGGCACAAAGGTTTAGGGTGTGCAAAGTGGGTTGTAGTGTGTTAGCGTGAAGGATAGATGCGTGGCAAAGAGATATGGTAAAAGAAGAAGTGCGGAATGATGTATAGAAGGTTATGAAAAATGCGGAATGATGTCTTGAAGGATGAATGATGGCTGATTGTGTATGTGAGTGAATAGATGTGTGTATGGGTGCGGCAAAGGGTATATATTTGAGAGAAAGGATCTTAACTTTAATTAGATGGTTTAGGAAAGAATTAGACGCCAAATTGATAGGAGCATATTTATGCAACTTAGCTTGTTCTTGTGCATTTGTGTTGTTTTTTCTTAGTTAATGTAGTATTTCAAGTTATTTTCATGTGTTTGTAGGTCCAAAGGGTTAAAGTAGCAAGAAAGTGCATTTTGGTGCACTTTGGAGCAGTTTTGGGCACTAAATGGATAACACATGTATGAGCCAAGATGGATGGACGAATTTGGAGTTTAAAAGGCTAGGAATCTGATAAGAAGATGAAGAAATTAAATTCAAGACAAAGAGGATAAGAAATCAGCTCAAAAGAGGAAACATTATCCAAAATCTTATCCAACCTTATCTTATCCTGTCCTATCTTAATCTTATCATGCCTTAATCTTAGCTGCAAGGGGACCTAAATATATATTTCTAGAACCTATTTCTAGAAGCATTCTCTTCTAAAAGTCCCAAATCAGCCATAAAACACATTGTTTCTAGAAACCCTACAAAGGTGGTGCCTATTCCCTTCTAGAAAGCCTTGCCTTGCCTTGCAATCCATTCTCCTTTCCCTCCAATATTTGCCGCACCTATCTATCCCTTTTCCCTTGTGGATTCTGATTTATTATGCCTTATTCCTTGTGGATTTGGGTTATACAAATCCTTTTCTGAAATTAATTGGGCCAAACCCTCTCCTAAGTGGATTTAATTAATCGTGCCGAACCCTAGGGCCCTAATCCTTAAAATCTGCTAAGTTGTAACCCTAATCTGATTAACCCTAGGGTTGGCTGAACCTATATATACATATTTTCAGCCACAATTTCGGGGAGAACCCTCATGCCGTTCAGAAAACCCTTTGCCACAACCCTAGACACCATTCTACATCATTCATTCAATCCATTCACTTCTATATACAATCTGCCGCAACTTTGCACCCTCATCAGCCATCATTCATCATCCTAAGCAAGAATACACCATTCATCACTGATAGGAGCATATTTATGCTACTTAGTTATGTTGTTTCCTTGCATTTAGGGAGTTAATCACTATTTATTTCAGTCTTTTAAGTTATTTTCGTATGTTTTTAGGTCCTAATGGCAAAAGGAGCAAGAAAGGGCATTTTGGAGCTAAATGGAGCATTTTTGGGCATGGATTGGATAGCTTAACCATGGAGTAAAGAGGATGGACGAAATTGAAGTCAAGAAGGACTTGGAAAGGCTACAAATCTGGTGGATGAAGTCCTAAAGCAAAGAAGATAAGGAAATAGCAAGAAATAAGGAACCTTATCTAACCTTATCTTATCCTATCCTAACCAACCTTATCCTTTCCTAACTCTAACATTATCCTATCTTATCCTATCCAAATTAGGTTGTGCCTTGAAATTAGCTATTTAGGTGGGATTAGATGTATATTTAAACACTTAGAACAGATTCTAGAACCTCATTCCTTTGTATGTCGCATAAACACCATTCCTTGTAGGTTTAGGAATTGCAATCCTTCCTCTACACCTATATCATATGTCCATATCCCTTTAGGACCAAAAATCTGTTCTAAACCATTCTTTCTAGAAACCTTATCTTATCCCTACAAGTATGCCGCACCTATCCTTCTAGAAGGCCCTAAATCCATGCCGTGCACTACCTATCCCAATCCCCTTGGGTTTCTGCCTTGCATTAACCCTTTTTCAATGGGATTGTGCAATCCTTCTCCTTCACTAAGTGTGCCTAATTAGCCTATATAAACAGCCCTATGCCGCACCATTTAATCACCACCCTTCTACACAACATTCATTCATTCATTCAGGAATCCATCCTTTGCCGCAGCTTTCCATCCAACCTTTCACCATCCCCCTACTTCTAAGCCTTCATCCCAACCTCCATACACCACCATCAACCCTTGCCGCACCACCATACCTTCCTAAATCCATCCAAAACCTAGAAAATCATCCACAAAACCACCCTAGATCTTGTGCCGTGACTTAGCAAGGAAGAGGAGAAGGAAGACGAAGCCTTGGATGTTTGTGCATTCGAGTTGGAGTGTTGGAACGTTTTTAGGTGTAATCTATCTTTTATTTTCAATGTTTAATCCTATTTTCCTTTGTTTTGTTATGAACATGAGAGGCTAAACTCGTTTTAGCCTAGGGATGCTTTGAAACCATGATTACGTTTATAATATGAGTTGATAAATTCCAGTTGTGATTTCATAAATTGTGAATGCAATTTACTTAACCGTTTGATGGATAACTTATTCTTGTATGTTGATTAGGGAGGCCTACTTAATTTGCATGCTTGAATTTGGTGCTAGAATATAAGGGTGTTTCACATAATCGTCACAAACTTATATTCACAAGTAGTTAAGGTTGTTTTCACAATCATGTTAAGTAAATTCCATGAGTATCATGATGTCATAGTTACAAGTGCTTTGTCAATACTTATGATTTCTATTGAACGTAATGATCTTTGATCGTATCTCTATTATGATGTCATGTAGGGGACTTTTGAAGAATGCTTTGGGTTGTCGTATGATGTCATCCAATCCACTAACTTAAGGGAAATCTGAGGGTTAATTAGTGATGTCACGGTTAATCTGGGGTGTTGAGGTTCATGGTTTATCGGAAAAGCAACTGGAAATCAATTTATGTTTGAATGTATCATGTGTGGAGAAGTATCCCTTGGCTATCCCATTGATAGGAGCATATTCATGCGACTTAATTAGCTTGTTCTCGTGCATTTATGTTGTGTTTCCTTAGTTATTTTAGTGTTTAAAGTCACTTTTGTGTATTTTCAGATTATAAGGCCAAAGTGTGCAAGAAGATGCAAATTGGAGTCTTTTGGAGCAAAAGAGGAATGAATGAGTTGAAGACTTGAAGAAACGATGAATTCCTACTCCAACGATGAATTCCTACTCAAACGAGGATTCCTACCCCAACAAGGATTCCTACTTGAAGTAGGAAAGTTAACCCTAGGTTTCCCGTTTTGGTAACCTTTCCTAATCTAAACGTCCATATTTTCTAGCCACTTTGTAGGCCTTGTATGCACTTTAGTACACAAGACAAAGGCCCTAGCCCCCTTAAACCCCTTTGCCGTGCCTTAACCCTAATTCCCTTCCCTTGCCGTGCAAGGGGGAGCAATTTTGTCCTAGGTTTGCACTTAAAACACATGCTCCTAACCCTAGCCGCACCTTGCAGCCAATCCCTCTTTAATTTCTGATTTTATTTCCTAATTCTAGAAGCCTTTGAATTTATTTTAGTTAATAAAAATAAGCTAGGGTTTTAATTTCAAAAAACCATATATATTTTAAACCCTAGCTGCACCCTAGACTCTCTATTATTCATTCTTTTCATCTTGCAGCCACCCTTCCATATTCTCCCTTGAATCCGTAGCCTCCCATTGATCCATCATCCATATCAGCCGCAAATCCCATCCCTTTTCTCTCATCATTCAGCCACCCTAAACCTAATTCCCCCTAAGCCGCAGCCACCATTCCAGCCACTTCCCACCTTTGCCGCAACCATCCCCACCCTTCCAGCCACCATTCAAACCTTCCTCCACCACTCACACCCCTTGCCGCACCACCATATTCCCATAAACCCATCTACAACCCAGAAAATCATCCCAAATCATCCAAAACCATCTCTGCCGCAGCAAGGAGAAGAAGAAAGAGGAGCTTAAACGCGCAGAAATTCAAAGTGGATTCGTTTGGCGTTTTAGGTGTAATCAATCCTTTGTTCTCTATGTTTAAATTCAATTTTATTTCTCTTTCTGTGAACATGAGAGGCTAAATCCCTAGTTAGCTAGGGGGTGATTCAAAACCATGTTTATGCTTGCAATATGAATTGATTACCTTTGGTTGGAATTTCATGAGTTGTGGATTCAATTTGTTTAACTGCTTGATTGATAACTTATTTGTGTATGTTTATTGAGAGTGCACGCTTAATTTTCATGCATGAATATGATGCTAGAATATAAGTAAGTTTCACCTAATAGTTACAAACTTATATTCACAAGTAGTGGAGGTTGCTTATAAACAATCGCGTTAAATGAATTCTTGGCACTAGTTTCATGCTCATCATAGTAACGAATGCCTCGTCAACACTTATAGTTTTCATGTTGCTTAATGATCTTTGATTGTATCTTTATTGTGCTTTTCACGTAAAGGACTTTTGGAGAATGTTTTGAATTGTGTATGTGCTGTCCCATCCAATTCATTAACTTAAGGAGAACTTGAAGGTTAATTTAAGTGGACCTAATTAACCCGGGGTGTTGAGTTTCATGATTCATCGAAAGACCAACTGAAAATCATCTTGTATGCAAGTGTGACATGTGTGGAGAAGAACCTTCTAGCTAGCATTCCATCCATATTTTCATCAAATTCGTATTTACAATCTGCCCTTAATTACAATCTGTGCATTTTATTTAATTTCGCCAAAAACTCAATCCCCCTTTACTTTAGTGTCCAATTTAGTTAGAAAGTGTCTTAGTTTGTGTTTCTAAGTGTTTTGATTCAATTGATTACCCAAATTCGTCCAAATTAGTCAAAGTGCTCAAAACTGCCCATATTGTGTTTTTAAGGCAGTTTTGAGTGTTTTGGTACTGTTTTGAGTCTTTTGGTTTGTTTTAGTGTTTTAAGTGTTTAGTTTTGCATTTTTTGAGTCTAGTTAAGTGTTTTAACCTTTGTTCTACGTTTTTGAGTCAGTTTTCAAGTGATTTAGCAATCCCTCCTAATCCCCGGTTTAGAACGATCCCTACTTATACATATACTACAATTGTCAAAAGAGGGTTTTAATTTGTGTGCTTATTTAGTTCGCATCACCCATCATCCATTGGTTTTTCTTAAATTCATCCAAAAGAGTCTTTTTGAGTCTTTAGAGTCAAAACTAATTGTATTTTCGTCCAAATTGAGTCCTAGAGTCTAAATTGAGTCTTTTTGGTTGTTTTGAGTTGTTTTGAGTCGTTAAAGCTTGTTTTGAGTCATACAAGTTAGTTAAGAGTCTTTTGAGTTTATTTAAGTGTTTTAAAGCATATTTTCACATCTTTGAGTCAATTTTCATTAGATTAGCAATCCCTCCTAATCCCCGGCCTAGAACGATCCCTACTTATATCTATACTACAATTGTCAAAAAGAGGGTTTAATTTGAGTGCTATCTTTTATCACATCAAATTTTTGGCGCCGTTGCCGGGGATTAGCAACTTTGCTAATCCCCCGTTGTTTCTTTTTGTTTCTTTTTCATATCTTTTTGATTTAGCTACTAACCTTATTTCTTTTCTTGTTTGTAGGTACTAGTTTATGACTCGTAGTTCTCAACCTATAAGTGCAAACATCTTGGATTTTGACGACGATTTTGAGCGAACTTTGAGAAAGAAGAAGAAGAACCCAGAACTTCACCCATCAAGTTCTAGTTCGGCTTCCAATCTTGAGGAGGAAGGAGAGCCCACGGCAAGGGAGGAAGAAGAGGTCCAAACCATGGCAGCGGACAACCGTACAATCAAGGAGCTTTCCGCTTCGGGAATGGACAATGCCGCACCCTTATGCATCCAATACCCAAGGGCGGCTCAAGACAAAACCGACGAATTTGAATTGAAGTCAAGTTTGTTGCACCACATTCCGAAGTTCCATGGACTGTCCATAGAGGATCCCAACAAGCATTTGAAGGAGTTCGAGGTGGTGTGTTCGAGCATGACTCCAATCAACATTGATGGTAGTATTTTGAAGATGAAAGCTTTCCCGTTCTCACTATTGGAGAAGGCCAAGGATTGGTTATACGAGTTAGCACCCGGAACGGTCACTTCTTGGGAGAGCATGAAGTGGGCGTTTCTTGAAAAGTTCTTTCCTACTTCAAGAGTCATTCTCTTGAGAAAGAAGATTAGCGGAATCCAACAAAGTCAAGGGGAGTCTTTTCCAACATACTATGAGCGTTTTAAAGCCCTTGTTGGATGGAGGAGCTTCTGCTTCAATACTTCTATGAAGGTCTTCTTCCCACTGAAAGGCAAATGCTTGATGCTTCGACGGGAGGAGCGTTAGTGGATAAAACTCCTATGGCAGCCAAGAACCTCATTGCGAACCGGGTTCTCAATGCACAACAATACGAAGGAATTGGGCAAAAGGACCCCCTACGGCAACAAGTGCATGAGGTAAGTTCTCAATCCGACATTCAAACTCAATTAGCTAACTATTGTGTCTCAGATGGCCGAAGGAATAAAGATCCAAGGTCCAATTGTATGTGGCGTGTGTTCTATCCAAGGACACCCTTCGGAAAAGTGCCCTCAATTGATTGAGAATGGGGGATGGGAGAGTGCAAACACAATTGGATTTCCAAGCCAAAATCAGCCAAGGAATGATCCATATTCCAATACATACAATCCGGGTTGGAGAGACCATCCAAACTTCAAGTGGAAAGAGCTTCAACAACCTCACTAACAAGGAGGCTTTAGGCAGCAACCCCCGGGGTTTTATACCAAAACCTAAGGCCATGATCAATCCCAATCCCAATCTAACCAAAACAATCAAGGTACGTCTTTAGATAATGCTACACTTCTTAAGTTACTTACCAATTTGTCTCAGGGGCAAGAAAATCAAAACAAAGCATTGCAAAACCAAGAAAAGGCGATGCAAAACCAAGACAAAAGGGTGGACCACTTAGAGAAACAAATTGGGCAGATTGCTGAGTTTGTAGGGCAATTCCGAGACCAAGGCAAGCTCCCAAGCTCAACCATTATCAATCCAAAGGGAGGGTTCGAATCTGCCAAAGCAATCATGGTGCGAAAATTAACTTAACACACAAATTAACCCTCTTTTGACAATTGTAGCATATAAATAAGTGGGGATCGTTCTTACACCGGGGATTAGGAGGGATTGCTAAACACTCTAAACTGACTCAAATAAATAAAATTAACCTTTCAAACACTTAAACTCACGTAAAAAGACTCAAACACGTTCACAAGACTCAAAATAGGCTAAAAACACTCAAAACTGCCTTAAAAACACAATCTGGGCAGTTTTGAGCCTAAACACAAACTTGGACGAAAATTGGTTCTAACTTGACTCAAAACTCTCAAAAACACAATCCAAAACATATTTGGACCAATTAGACACTCTAGAATAAATGGGGATTTGGTTTTGGACGAAAATCAAACAAACAAAACAAATATGTAAACTAGGCAGATTTGGACGAATTTGATGGAATTAAGTGGATGGTGAGATGGCTAGGAGGTTTTTCTCCACACATGGCATACTTGCACATAATACAATTTCCAGTTGCTTAATCAATGAATTCATGAACCTCAACACCCCAAGTTAATTAGGTACGCTTAAATTAACTCTCAGATTTCCCTTAGGTCATTGAATTGAATGGAATTAGCGCATTGCAATCAAATTATTCCTTAAAAGTTTTCTATATGAAAGCGCATAAAAGAAAGACAATCAAAGATCATTAGATTCTATGGAAATCATAGGTGTTGACGAGGCATTCGTAACTACGAAAGCGCATGATACTTATGCCAAGAATTCACTTTTCATAATTGTGACCAACAATCTTAACTACTCATGAATATAAGTTCCCAACGATTAGGTGAAGTTCCCTCATACCCCTAGCATCATGTTTATGCATGCAAATTAAGCATGCACTCTCAATTCATATACATAAGCAAGTTTTAATTAAAACAGATAAGTAAATTGAATCCATCATTCATGAAATCACAACTGAAAGTAATCAAATCATCATGCAAATATAACCATGGTTTCGAAATTCCCCCCTAGCCAAAGGGGGATTAGTTCCTCATGCTTGCACAACAAAAAGTATTGAATTTAAACATTGAAATCATAAGAAAGATTACACCTAAATGCTCAGCAATTCCAAGATGGATTCGATGCACAGATTGGCTCCTCTTCCTCCTCCTTGCTGCGGCACAAAGTGTAGGTGCTGGAATTGGTGGTTTTGGATGGTGTTTCCTTGTTTAGAGGGATGGAGGATGGTTGATTATGGTTGATTATGGTGGGGAAGGTGCGGCAGATGTGTATGGATGTGTAGGGAGGTGTATGGAGGTCAAGAATGGAGAATGGAGGTGCGGCACAGGGGTTTTCTGTATAGCATAGGGTGTGGTACGAATTTTTGGCTGAAATTATGCTTATATAGTCCTAGGGTTAAGTAGATTAGGGTTGGGCTTAACAGATTTGGTGGATTAGGGCCCTAGAATTCGGCTATAGGTGAATCAAATCCACTTAGGAGGAGGTTTTGGCCCACATAGTTTTATAAAAGGATTTGTATACCCAAATCCACAAGGATTAGGCCTTGGAAATCAGAATCCCAAAGGCATTGGGCCTAGGGAGGTGCGGCAGATTTAGGGGAGAGGGTAGCTTGGCTTGCAAGGCAAGGCAAAGCCTTCTAGAAAGGTTTGGGGCGCCACTTCTCTAGGGCTTCTAGAAAGAATAGGTTTTGTGGCAGATTTGGGCCTTCTAGAATAGGATGCTTCTAGAAATAGGTTCTAGAATTATCCATTTAGGTCCCCATGCAATTAGGATTAAGACATGATAAGGTTTGGATAAGATAAGATGAGATAAGGTTTGGATAATGTTGGATAATGTTGGATAATGTTGGATAAGGTTGGATAAGGTTTTGGATAATGTTTCCTCTTTTGAGCTCCTACCTTATCCACTTTGTCCCAAGCTTAGTTCCTTCCTCTTCTTATCACATTTCTAGCCTCTTGAAGTCCAAATTCGTCCATCCATGTTGGCCCATATGTAAGCTATCCACATAGTGTCCAAAATTGCTCCAAAATGCACCAAAATGCCCTTTCTTGATACTTTACCCCATAGGACCTACAAACACACGAAATTGAGTTGTAATGCAACATTAACTAAGAAATAATAGCATAAATGCACAAGAATAAGCTAGTTAAGTCGCCTAAATATGCTCCTATCAAATCACTTTGAGGAGTGGAAAAGAAGTTGGCACTACATCCACACCACCCGAAACAAGTTCTAATGAAGAAGAAACGTTGCAACATGAAGAGGAGGCTGCAAGCATGCCCACGGCAAGGACACAACCACCCTTGCCGCAAGCACCTAAGGACCAAAATTCATCCATTCCACCCCATTCGGCCACCAAAGGTAAGTTGGGTTCAAATTCGATTAATTCTAACCTCGTTCCACCCAATGTTCCTTTTCCTCACAGATTTTTGCAAACAAAGAAGGAGGAGCATGAGAAAGACATTCTTGAGACGTTTAGGAAAGTTCAAGTCAATATCCCGCTCCTAGATTCCATAAAGCAAGTGCCCAAATACACCAAGTTCTTGAAGGAATTATGCACTACAAGGAAGTGGGCTTCAAATAAAGAGGTAGTGAGGGTAAGTGAATACGTTTCCGCTATTTTACAAAGAAAGTTACCACCAAAGTGCAAAGATCCAGGTAGCTTTACAATTCCTTGTATTATTGGCCAAACTAAGTTCGAACATGCTATGTTAGACTTAGGAGCTTCAATTAACATCATGCCATACTCTATTTATGCTTCAATGAACCTTGGTGAATTGAAAAATGATGGTGTGATTATTCAGTTGGCCGATAGATCTAATGCCTATCCAAAGGGCGTATTGGAAGATGTCTTAGTGCAGGTGAATAATTTGATCTTTCCGGTGGATTTCTACGTTCTTGAAATGGAAGAAACCACCCATGCTCCATCCTTGCCGCTTCTTCTTGGGAGGCCATTTATGAAGACGGCCCGAACTAAGATAGACATGTTTAAGGGCACTTTAACAATGGAATTTGATGGGGAAGTGATTGATTTTAATATTTCTGAAACTATGAGATTTCCTAATGATAATCACTCATGTTTCTCTATTGATATTCTTGATTCTTTGGCGCAGGCACACCTTGATCAGTTACATGGACATGCACTTGAAACGATCATTACAAATGGCATAGAATTGAAGGATCACATGGCTGCCACCATAGCAACCCACGGCACACAAGTGAAATCCCATGCCGTGGCCTTTAATGAGGAAGTAATTGAGACCGTGGCAGCCCTAGAGTCATTGCCACGGCTCCAAGGTAAGTCCCCTAGTCCAATCTCAATTCCAATTTCAACTAACAAGTTGCTTCATTCTATAGAACAACCACCTACCCTTGAGCTTAAACCGTTGCCAAATCACTTGAAGTATGTGTTCTTGGGCGAGCAAGACACATTGCCCGTCATTATAGAATCATCACTCACGGCACAAGAGGAGGAGAAATTGGTGAGGGTTCTCAAAGAGCACAAGACGGCCATTGGGTGGACTTTGGCCGATATCAAGGGCATAAGCCCTACCACGTGCATGCATCGAATTCTCATGGAAGAAGGCGCCAAACCATCAAGGGAAGCCCAACGTCGACTCAACCCACCAATGATGGAAATAGTGAAGAAGGAAATCATCAAATTGCTTGATTGTGGCGTCATCTATCCTATCTCGGATAGTTGTTGGGTTTCACCGGTCCAAGTAGTTCCCAAGAAGTCCGGAGTCACGGTGGTGAAAAATGAGGAAGATGAACTTGTGCCTACATGCATTCAAACTGGTTGGAGGGTGTGCATTGACTATAGAAAGCTAAATGCCGCAACAAGGAAAGATCACTTCCCTTTGCCATTCATCGATCAAATGCTTGAAAGGTTAGCCGGTCATTCTTTTTATTGCTTTCTTGATGGTTATTCGGGTTATAATCAAATTGTCATGGCGCCGGATGATCAAGAAAAGACCACCTTTACTTGTCCATTTGGTACTTTTGCATATCGTCGTATGCCATTTGGTTTATGCAATGCACCGGCCACTTTCCAACGATGCATGGTAAGTATATTCTCGGATTATGTTGAGAAGATAATTGAAGTGTTTATGGATGATTTTAGTGTTTTTGGGGACTCATTTGATGATTGTTTGCATAATCTTACTTTAATCTTGAAAAGATGCATGGAAACTAACCTTGTTTTGAATTGGGAAAAATGTCATTTTATGGTTAAACAAGGCATAATTTTGGGTCATATCATCTTTGAAAAAGGAATTGACGTTGATAAGTCTAAAATAGATCTTGTACGTTACTTACCCTCTCCTACTTCGGTTAGAGAGGTTCGTTCTTTTCTTGGCCATGCAGGATTCTATAGGCGATTTATCAAGGATTTCTCCAAGATTGCACAACCCCTATGCCGTCTCCTACAAAAAGAAGTGGCTTTTGAGTTCAACGAGGAGTGTGAGAAGGCATTCAAGCATCTCAAAGACATGCTTACCACGGCACCCATCATCCTTCCACCAGATTGGACGTTGCCTTTTGAGCTAATGTGTGATGCATCCGATTATGCAATAGGGGCTATTTTGGGCCAAAGGAAGAACAAGCAACCACACGTCATATATTATGCGTCCCGGACCTTAAATGATGCTCAATTAAACTACTCTACCATTGAAAAAGAACTTCTTGCCGTTGTGTTTGCTTTAGATAAGTTTCGTTCATATTTACTTGGCACTAAAGTGATTGTATATTCTAACCATGCAGCTCTTAGGTACTTATTCACCAAAAAGGAGGCCAAACCAAGGCTCATTCGATGGATGCTTTTTCTCCAAGAGTTTGACATTGAAATTCGAGACAAGAAAGGGAGTGAGAACGTGGTTGCTGACCATCTAAGTCGTTTGGTGTGCAATGAGGACTCTTTACCCATCCAAGAGACATTCCCTGATGAGCAATTGCTGTCCATTAAGGTATGTGAACCTTGGTATGCCGATTTGGTGAACTTTTTGGTGTCAAAACGTGTTCCAAGTACCCTAGCTAGGCACCAACGTGATAAATTAAAGAAAGATGCACAGTTTTATGTATGGGATGACCCATATTTGTGGAAGTTTTGTGCAGATCAGATTGTGCGTCGTTGTGTGCATGATTGTGAGTTTAATTCGATTCTAACCTTTTGTCACACTTATGCATGTGGTGGACATTTTGGCACACAATGCACTGCCCTTAAAGTGTTAGAATGTGGTTTTTATTGGCCTACAATCTTTAAAGATGCTAGAACTCTTTGTTTAACTTGTGATCGTTGTCAACGAATGGGAAATATAGGTGCAAGGGACCAAATGCCGCAAACACCCATCTTTAATGTTGAAATTTTTTATGTTTGGGGCATTGATTTCATGGGCCCTTTCCCATCTTCGTTTGGTTTTACTTATATTTTGCTTGCGGTGGATTATGTCTCAAAATGGGTGGAAGCCAAGGCCACCCGTACTAATGATTCTAGAGTTGTTGGAGATTTTATAAAGACTAACATTTTTGCTAGATTTGGGATGCCTCAAGTGCTTATTAGTGATGGAGGGTCTCACTTTTGCAATTGTACCATAGAGGCATTGCTCAAGAAGTATCAAGTCACACATAAGGTTTCAACACCTTACCATCCCCAAACCAATGGCCAAGCCGAGGTGTCCAATAGATAAATCAAGCAAATCTTGGAGAAGACAATTGGACCAACAAGAAAAGATTGGAGTGTGCGTTTGGAGGATGCATTATGGGCTTATAGAACGGCTTACAAGACACCCATAGGCATGTCCCCTTTTTGGCTAGTCTATGGCAAGCCATGTCATCTCCCCGTGGAGTTAGAACACAAGGCTCATTGGGCGATCAAGACATTCAACATGGACATAGATGCGGCTGGAATGCATAGAAAGTTGCAATTGAATGAACTTGAGGAGCTTAGGCGTGAAGCATATGAGAATGCTTGCATTTACAAGGAAAAGACCAAAGCTTTCCATGACAAGATGATCCGAAGCAAAACATTCTCCATAGGGAAAAAAGTTTTACTTTTTAATTCTCGCCTTCGTTTATTTCCTGGTAAGTTATGTTCTAAGTGGATTAGACCTTTTGTTGTTACTAATGTTTTTCCACATGGCGCAGTTCAAATCCAAAGCTTGAGGAATGGCCAAGAATTCAAGGTGAATGGGCATCGTTTGAAGCCCTATTATGCAAATGTTGAAGGGCAAGTTGTGGAGGACATCACACTCCATGCCGTGGGCTCTAATTGAGGATAAGAAGAATGTTCGTCCGGCTGCACGACGTTAAAGCAAGCGCTTCTTGGGAGGCAACCCATGCATTCAACTAGAGAGGATTTGGGCAATTCACCAATTTGTGGGGGGGGGGGGGGGTAAACAATTTGCTTTTGCATGATTTTCGTGGGATTTTATCACCTATCACTTATAATGTTGTTTCTCACCGTTTTGAAGTGTTTTTAGAGTGTGTTGAAGTGTTTATATGTCTTTTGATCAGAAAATCCGAAAATTTACAAAAAAATTGCAAAACAGTTTTGAAAACCCCAAAAAGAGTAGTTTTAAAGTTGTTTTTGTGTGTTTGTTTGTGTCTTAGGTTACCTTCCAACACAATGATGAGGATTTGGTTTTTAATGTCATGACTATTAAAGAATGTTGTAAACATGGCTGGAAGTTGATTTATGCTTTGGTTTATGCTTGGTTATGGTTATAGCTTATGAATTCACATGTAATTACAAAGAGAAAATCAGTTTTTGTAACATGCTTGAAGGAAGGAACTCAAACTAACGCTACATCCTTGAGAGACTTGAGCCTATAACATTCTTTGGAGAGTATAATCTGTGATTTCTTGTTTTCTAAAGTCGTTGCATGATCTCATCATTCTTTGCTTGGTTGCTACTTGGAATGCATTTCATTATAGTTCCAAATACTAGAACTCATGCCCATTTCATTCAAAGCATGGTATTGATTGCATAACATACAATAAGATGAAGTTGTTAGTCAAGCCAAAGCCAAAAAGCCTATCCCTTTTCATTTGTATTGTAGGATTAACCCTTTTGAGCCTTGTCAAAGCCTATTTTCTTTGTTAGCTACATTATCCTTACCTAGCCTAGATTAGGACTTTCCATACCTTTGTTCTTAAAGGATACTGAAGCACGACTTAGAATGAACTCCTTTGGTCAATATATGGCGGAAAATGAGTGTGGGGGAAGATGATAGGGCAAGACAAAAGAAAAAAAAAAAAAAAAAAAAAAAGAAAATTCGTGGAAAAATCAAAAGAAAATAGAAAAGGGTTGAAAAGAAAGAAAAAGAGTTGAAAAAATAAGTGAGAATGAACTCACAAGTGTTGGTTATTGAAGGAAGGGTCCATAAAAGTAAATTTGACCCTAAATGTTGCATGAATCTTTCCTTGTGTTTAAAAGTTGATTTCTACCATTTGAAGAGATTTTAAGTGTCAAATTCATCACTTTGCTTCCTATTGCTTTAAGAACCTTTGTTTTTCTTTACCTTTCCTTGCTAGCCATTACCCTTAGCCTCGTTACAACCCTCAACTTCTATCTTGATGTTATGTGTTCAATATGTGGAGTTTGAATTTGGTATGAGCATCTGGAATCACTGGTTCTCGTTCTAAGTAGTAGCATTCCATTCATGAGATCATATTCATGTCATTGTCGTAAATCCAGAAAATGCTTTCTTTGATATAACATATGTGAGTGTTAGTCTTCATATCTACATCAATCTTCTCACATATACCTAGTGTAGGGTGTGAAGTTAGAAAATCTGTGTGAAAATAGAGTGCATTCTAGTGAGGAATTGAGGGAATTCTCTAAGGCATGTTACTACATTCAAAACATTGTTTTAATTGATTAAATGTGAACTAATAAGTAGTAACTATGATTAAGTGTTTGTTGAAGTGTAAAGAAAGCTAAAAACCATGGGAATGATGTTCTTTTATGTGTCATGTTCGTTGGAAATCCCTGAGGTACATGTTGGAAGGTCTAGAACGTGTTTTGTTTGTTTTGTTTATTTTGTTTTGCTCGAGGACTAGCAAAAGCTAAGTGTGGGGGAATTTGATAGGAGCATATTTATGCTACTTAGTTATGTTGTTTCCTTGCATTTAGGGAGTTAATTACTATTTATTTCAGTATTTTAAGTTATTTTCGTATGTTTTTAGGTCCTAATGGCAAAAGGAGCAAGAAAGGGCATTTTGGAGCTAAATGGAGCATTTTTGGGCATGGATTGGATAGCTTAACCATGGAGTAAAGAGGATGGATGAAATTGAAGTCAAGAAGGACTAGGAAAGGCTACAAATCTGGTGGATGAAGTCCTAAAGCAAAGAAGATAAGGAAATAGCAAGAAATAAGGAACCTTATCCAACCTTATCTTATCCTATCCTAACCAACCTTATCCTTTCCTAACTCTAACATTATCCTATCTTATCCCATCCAAATTAGGTTGTGCCTTGAAATTAGCTATTTAGGTGGGATTAGATGTATATTTAAACACTTAGAACAGATTCTAGAACCTCATTCCTTTGTATGTCGCATAAACACCATTCCTTGTACGTTTAGGAATTGCAATCCTTCCTCTACAACTATATCATATGTCCATATCCCTTGAGGACCAAAAATCTGTTCTAAACCATTCTTTCTAGAAACCTTATCTTATCCCTACAAGTATGCCGCACCTATCCTTCTAGAAGGCCCTAAATCCATGTCGTGCACTACCTATCCCAATCCCCTTTGGTACTCGTCCGGCTGAAAGACGTAAAAGAAAGCGCTTCGTGGGAGGCAACCCATGCATCCGAATAGAGAAGAACTTGGAAACCCCTTTAAGAGACTTATTTTTATTCCTTTCCTTTTCTTTACTGCCTTTACTTTGCTTTCTTTATCGTATTTGTTTATTTGCTTGCTCTGTTGTGACTTTCTGCTTAAAACATTGAGGACAATGTTTGATTTAAGTGTGGGGGGGTAAACAATTTGTTTTTGCATGAATTTCGTGGGATTTATTCACCTATCACTTAGAATGTTGTTTCTTGCTGTTTTAAGCGTTTTTAGAGTGTTTTAGTGTGTTTTTATAGTGTCTTGGCATAAAACTCCGAAAATTTGATAAAAATTTGAAAAAATTCTTTTGAAAAACCCAAAAAGATGTGTTTTTAGAGTCATTTGAGTCATTTTGGTGTTTGTTTGTGTCTAAGCGCTACTTGGGAGGCAACCCAATACAGTAAATAAAACTTTTGCTTGTTCATTGATTTTTCGATAAATTACAATTGTATCTAAACATGGCAGAAAGATGGAGTCTTCACAAAGGTTGTGTACGTGAGGCCCCACTACGTGGCAACACTCTCGGAGCAGGAGGTCTCGGAGCAAGAGGTCTCGGAGCAGAAGGCATTGGAGCAAGAGGCATCGGAGCGGAAGGCATCGGAGCGGAAGGCACCGAAGATAGATCATTCAAGGCCCCAAACCTTGGTGGAACGCTGGATGACCCAGGAAAGAGGTGCCTCTGGAAGAAAGCCGCAAGCCTTTGACGGTCATCAAGCTCATCAAGTTTCCTCTTCATGCCTGTCGAATAATTGTTGGCAAGCACGTGCAAACTTCGATTCTCGTGCTTAAGCTGTCTGATCTCCTGCTTAAGACTCTCCACCTCCGCCATCAAGGATTCAACCTGACGGGAGCGAGCAAGAAGGCGTTGGCCCATGTTGGACACAGAGCCAGCTCACTGAGCACTCAGAGCCAGGGATTCTTGAACGGCCAACTCATCGGACCGTCCTGAAAGCAGCTGACTGTCTTTGGGAGTGAGGAGGTTCCGAGCCACTATCGTAGCCGTTGTGGGATCCGTCATCACAGAGTCCTCATCTGTAAGAGGGCCATGGGAAGATAAGAAAGACGGGCACCACACCTTACCCTGACGAGGCGCGACAGGATCACTGCTTAGACTCAAATCTAAGCAAAGGTTCGATGGGTTGGATGAGCTAGCCATTATTCACGAAGTTAAAAGAGAAGGGTTGGATGGAGTAAAATCTCGACGGGCCGAAGATGATTTTTGGGAAGTCTTCAAAGTGTGCAGATAGAGGTGATCGATCACCTCTATTAAAGGAGAGGCGTTCACCGATTCAGAAATGAAGAGACACCACTCTTCAAAACCGGATTTCCCGGCGTAAAGATAGCCAGCTCTTCAGACGCAATCCAGGCTTTTCAGAAAGCGTGTGCAAATTTGTCAAAAGCTCCCAGCTTTTCAGAAGACGCGTGGAAGGCGAGAAATCAGCTGCACACTTTAGCCGACCAACGTGGGTGACAAAGCCGAAAGCTCCCGGCTTTCTAGAAAGCGAGTGCAAATTTGTCAAAAGCTCCCGGCTTTTTCAGAAAGCGCGTGCCACTTTGTCAAAAGCTCCCGGCTTTTCAGAAGACGCGTGGAGGACATTGCCGCATCCGCACTGCCATTTGCCATTACAATTCCTATATACATCAACCTTCATGGCAAGGCATACACCCACAAATGCATAATTTTCCTTCTCGGCCGAAAATGTAAGCTGCAACCAACCCTCTCAAACATGCTCAGATTTCTCCTTCTCTTGAGAACACACTTTCAAACATGGATGTATCCCCCAAAGAAGATACCAAATGCCTGCAGTACGAATGAGGAAGAGGAAACGGTGGATCGAAGCATGTGGATTCATTCGCTGCCTCTTCGAAAGCAAAGGTATCTCATATCATCAAGGGCGAAAGCAAAGGTATCTCATATCATGCTCTTTCCCTGTCTTTTCCTTTGTCCTTGATATTACTTGCATGGCAAAGTGAAAGAAGCAATCAGCCGGCACTTGGAGTCTATCTGGACTCTATTCCCTGGTTGCTTACCTAGCTTTGCTGAGCTATCCTCTAACCCTCTTCAATACGAATTGGAGAGATTGAACAAAGAAACAGATAAGAGGAGGAAGCTCAGACCTTCGGGGGAAACCAAAAGAATCCTGCTGCCCAGTTCAAGAGTAGCACAAAGGAAAATCAACGATCGGAGGAAACCAAAAGAATCTCCAGCTCAGTTCAAGAGTAGCCTGTGGAAAAACTCAAGATGAAGCCTCACTGCAATCACCAAGGAGAAGATGGAACGAACACTCCATAACCAGATTTGCATCTCTAAACTCTTCTCTTTGTTAGATACATTCTGCCATGTTTATTATGTTTAGTTGTTGTTTATGTGTTTACTTTTGTTTGGTGTGTTTTAAACATTGAGGACAATGTTTGATTGAAGTGTAGGGGGGTAACTAAAGTGTTTTGATGCAAATTCGTAGGGTTTTATCCACCATAACTTCAAATGTTGTTTCTTACTGTTTTTAAGTGTGTTTAGTGTGTTTTGACTTAAAAATTCGAAAATCACATAAAAATTTGAAAAACATGTTTTGAAAAGCCTAAAAAGAGTGTTTTGTGTCGTTTTTGTGTCGTAGGTCACCTTCCAACACAATGATAAGGATTTGGTTTGTAAGTGCATGACTGTTAAAAAGAGTTAGAAACATGGAGAAAAGTTTGATTTACTCTTGGTATATGCTTGGTTATGGTTATAATGTATGACTTCACATGCAATCATAAAAGAAAAATTCGTTTTTGTAACATGCTTGAAGGAAGGAACTCAAACAAACGCTACAACCCTGAGAGACTTGAGCCTATAACGTTTTTTTTGGAGAGTATAATCTGTGATTTCTTGTTTCTAAAGTCGTTGCATGATCTCATTATTCTTTGCTTGGTTACTACTTAGAATGCGTTTCATCATATAGTTCCAAATGCTAGAACTCATGCCCATTTCATTCAAAGCATGTTATTGATTTGCATAACATATATCAAGATGAAGTTGTGTAGTTGCCACCATAGCCAAATAGCCTCACTTCCCATATTTCGTATATGTTGTAAGTTTTACCCCCGTTGAGCCGTGTTAGCCCATGTTCTTTGTTAACCCACTTTATCCTCACCTAACCTAGAATATGACCGTCCTTACCCTTATTCTTGAAGCATAGTAAGCAATGAATTCCTTTTGATTAAGGTATTGCAGAAAATAAGTGTGGGGGAAAGAGTGATTATGTAAGTGATGTGCCATAGGCACGGCCCAAAAAGAAAAAAAAAAAAAAAAAAAAAAAAAGAGTTGAAAAGTATTGTTGGTTGAAGTAAGGGCCCAAAACAATAAATTAGGCCCTAAGAGTTGTTGAATCTCCCCCTTATGTCTAAAAGTTGATTTCTGCATGCCAAGTGAATTCTAAGCCTTAATTTCATTACTTTGCTTGCTATTGTTTAAAGAACTTTTGTTTATCCCTACCTTTCTTTGTGAACCAATATCCCAAGCCCCGTTACAACCCTTGACTTCTATCTTGAGTGTTGTGCATTTCAATTGTGGAGTTTGAATTTGGTATGAGCATATGGTGTCACTGGTTCTCGCGTCTAAGTAGTAGCATTCCATTCATGAGATCATATCTAAACATGCTTATTAACTCCAGAAATTGCGTTCTTTGTGATACATATATGTGAGTGTTCGTTTTCATGTTTACATCAATCTTCTCACATATGACTAGATTAGGGTGTGTAGTTAGAAATTCTGAGTGAAAATCGAGTGCATATCTTGTAAGGAATTGAGCAAATTCTCTAAGGCATGTTACTACATTCAAAACATGGTTTTAAATGCTTAATTGTGAAGTAGTTTATGGTGACTATGATTAAGAATGTACTTAAGTGTGAAGATGACTAAAATCTGTGAGAATGATGATTTTTAACATGTCATGTGCATTGGAAATCCCTAAGACGGTTGTTGGAAGGTTTAGGTTGTGTTTTACGTGTTTAGTGTCGTTTTGTTTATTTGTTTTTATTCTGTTTTGCTCGAGGACTAGCAAAAGTTAAGTGTGGGGGAGTTTGATAGGAGCATATTTAGGCGACTTACTTAGCTTGTTTTCGTGCATCTATGTTGTTAATTCATAGTTATTTTAGTCCTTTATGCTTCTTTTGTGTGTTTTCAGGTTCTAAGGGCTTAGGGAGTAAGAAAGTGCATTTTTAGGCTATTTGGAGCATTTTTGGGCATGGATTGGATAGCTTATCCATGGAGCCAAAAGGATGGACGAAATTGAAGGCCATTGATGCTCTTTGGGGACATAAAACAAAGGGCCTAGCCCCATCAAACAAATCCTTTAAGCCATGGAAAAGCTCTAGCCCAATCAAACATTCTATGCCATGCAAACCAACCTATTTTAGGCCCATTCTATGTACTTAAACCCTAGCCCTTTAAACTAGCCCTATTATGATTTATTTCACTTCCATACTCCTCTTAATTCCACATGCATTCACACACATGCACATCATTCACTCACATTTCCACCATTCATTCTTTATTCCACAAACAAGTCACATGCATCACAACCACAAAACCATCAAGAAAACACTCCATGCCGTGGCCTACTCACATTCCCAATTCCTTTCCAACATCTCACATGCATTCCCACCTTCCTACTTCATCATTTCACCACATTCTCCCTCTTTAACTCACATGCATTCATCATAATTCACAACACAAAACAAATCACACAAAACACAAACACACATCCATGCCGTGCACTTTCCTAGCAATTCCAGCTTTTCCCTTTTCAATTCACATGCATTCCATACTTCTCCTAGCTGTTTTCCATCATTATTTCAGCCACCATTCACTCTTTAACCCACACACACTTCACACAAACAACATTCACATGCATTCACATGCATTTCCAACACAAAACACACTCAAAACCATGGCCACCTTTGCATTTCAGCATTCCCATTTGCATTTTCAGATTTCCAGCTTTCCAACCTAGCCAAGTCACATGCATTCATTCATAATCATTCACCAAACATGCAGCCACATTTCCACACACCTCCTAGCTGTCATGTTCCCTCCATTACTCCTATAAATACCCTTGCATTCATTCATTCATGAAACAATATCATCTCATTTCATACACAACACACCACAAACACTTCCATCTTCTCCCTAGCCGTGAGTTTCTCCATTTTCTGCACCATTTTCTCCACCACTCCTCATCCATTTCCATAATCCCCCAATCCATTCAACACACCAACAACATCCCTTAGTCCTTGTGCCACAATAAAGAGGAAGATAAGAGGGCCTAAACGTTCATACAATTCACGTTTGAGTTGTTGGAATGTTTACGCGTTTCTTTGATTTCAATGTTTAAATTCAATTCTCTTGTTTTGTAATATGAGGAATGGAAGAGAAGAGTGCCTAAACGTTCATACAATTCAAGTTTGAGTTGTTGGAATGTTTAGGCGTTTCTTTGATTTCAAAGTTATGAGGAACTAAACCCTTTTTGGCTAGGGGTGATTTCAATACCATGATTATTTATGTAATATGAATTGATGAATTCCGGTTATGAACTCTTGATTCGTGAATGCAATTGGCTTAACTATTTGATGATTAACTTATTTGTGTTTGTTGATTGAGGGTCGACACTTAATTAGCATGCATGAATATGTGGCTAAAGTTTAAGAAGGTTTCACATAATCGTTACTAACTTATACTTGAAAGTAGTGAAGGTCGCTTGTCACGATCGCGTTAAGTTTAATTCTTAGCATGAGTAACATGATGTCATAGTTGCAAATGCTTTGTCAATGCTTATGGTTTTCATTATTCTTAATGATCTTCGATTGTATCTCTATTATGATGACATGTAGGGAACTTTTGAGAATGTTTTGGGTTGTTGAATGATGCCATCCAATCCAATAATATAAGGAAAATCTGAGGGTTAACTAGTGATGTCACGGTTAATTTGGGGCATTGTCGTTCATAATTCAATGAAGGAATAACTGGAAATTGATTCATATGCATAAATATCATGTGTGGAGAAAGAACCTCTAGCTAATTCACCAACCATCTTGTTTCACAACACTTGTTTACAATCTGTCCATTTTTGCATTTTGTTTGTTTATTTCAACTTCGTCAAAACCAAAACCCCCTTTTGTTATTTCCTTGTTCCCAAGTGTCTTAAATCTGTTTTAATTTAGTTTTTATGTTTTTAAGTCAATTTAGAAGGTGTTAGCAAGCCCTCCTAATCCCCGGTCTAGAACGATCCCTCACTTATCCATTCTACTACAATTGTCAAACGAGGGTTTAATTTGAGTGTCAAGTAATTCTCGCATCAATAGATGTCAAAAGACCGGAAGTATAGGCCAAAGAGACCAAATGCCGCAAACCCCAATCCTTGTTGTTGAAATCTTTGATGTTTGGGGTATTGATTTTATGGGTCCGTTCCCTATGTCTTTTGGTTTTACGTACATTTTACTTGCCGTTGATTATGTGTCAAAGTGGGTGGAAGCTAAGGCCACCCGAACTAACGATTCTAGAGTTGTTGCAGATTTTGTAAAATCTAACATTTTCTCTAGATTTGGGATGCCTCGAGTGCTCATAAGCGATGGTGGGTCACATTTTTGCAACCGCACCATTGTGGCGTTGCTCAAGAAGTACAACGTGTTGCATAAGGTTTCCACACCTTATCACCCCCAAACCAGTGGCCAGGCAAAAGTTTCAAATCGAGAAATCAAGCAAATACTGGAAAAGACCGTTGGGCCGAATAGAAAAGATTGGAGTTTGCGTTTGGAGGATGCACTGTGGGCCTATCGAACGGCGTACAAAACGCCCATTGGTATGTCCCCGTTTCGGCTAGTCTATGGCAAGCCGTGCCATTTACCCATAGAGCTTGAGCATAAGGCACATTGGGCGGTCAAGACCTTCAATATGGATGTGGACGCGGCTGGAAATCATAGGAAGCTACAATTGAGCGAGCTTGAAGAGATTAGGCATGAGGCGTATGAGAATGCCCGGATTTACAAGGAGAAGACCAAGGCCGTCCATGACAAGATGGTTAGAGGCAAAATCTTCTCAATCAGGCAGAAAGTGTTGCTATTTAATTCCCGTCTTCGATTATTCCCCGGTAAGTTACGTTCTAAGTGGGTTGGTCCATTTGTTATCACTAATGTTCTTGTGCATGGTGCAGTCCAAATACAAAGTTTGAAAACTGGACAAGAATTCAAGGTGAATGGCCATAGGTTGAAACACTACTACGAGAACTTTGTCGAGCATGTTGTGGAGGAGACCCCATTGCATGCCGTGGGCTCCAATGGGGAATGAGCAGAACGTCGTCCGGCTGCAAGACGTAAAAGAAAGCGCTACTTGGGAGGCAACCCATGCAATCAACAAAGGAAGAACTTGGGAATCGCTCCACACTCAGATTTGCGTCCCTAAACCCTTTCCTTTGTTGCTTACTTTATGTTATGTATATTATGTTTTTAATTGTGTCTAAAACATTGAGGACAATGTTTAGTTTAAGTGTGGGGGGGTAACATTCTGTTTTGAGATATTTTTGCATGAAATTCGTAGGGTATTACCACCTAACATGTCTAAACTTGTTTCCCACTGTTTTTAAGTGTTTTTAAGCCATTTTAGAGTGTTTTAGAGTGTGTTAACTTAAAAATCCGAAAATACCATAAAAATTTGAAAAATTGTTTTGAAAAACCCAAAAAGAGTTGTTTTTGTGTGTTTGTTTGTGTCGTAGGGTACCTTCCAACACAATGATGAGGATTTGGTTTTTAATTGCATGATGGTTAAAGAAAGTTACAAACATGGATGGACGTTTGATTTACTCTTTGGTTTATGCTTGTTTGTAGTTATAGTTTACGAATTCACATGTAATCACAAAAGAAAAAATTAGTTTTTGTAACATGCTTGAAGGAAGGAACTTAAACAAACGCTACATCCCTGTGAGACTTGAGCCTAAACGTTATTTGGAGAGTTAAAATCTGTGCATTAATGTTTTCTAAAGTCGTTGCATGATCTCATTATTCTTTGCTTGGTTACTACTTAGAAGGCGTTTCATCACTTAGTTCCAAATGCTAGAACTCATGCCCATTTCATTCAAAGCATGTCATTGATTTGCATAACACATATTCAAGATGAAGTTGTGTAGTGACCTCCATCAAAGCCAAACAGCCATGTGCCCTTCACTCATTTTGTGTTTAAGTTTAACCCCATTGAGCCATGATAGCCCATGTTCTTTGTTAACCCGCATTATCCTCACCTAGCCTAGAATAGGACCATCCTTACCCTTGTTCTTGAAGCATAGTAAGCATGAATGAATTCCCTTTGATTAATGTGTTGCAGAAAATAAGTGTGGAGGAAAGAGTATTCATGTGAGTTGTTGTGCCATAGGCATGGCTAGAAAAGAAGAAAAGAAGAAAAAAAAAAAAAAAGAAAAGAAGAAAGAAAGAAAAGAAAAGAAAAGAAAAAATGAAAAAAGAGTTGAAAAGTAGTGGTTGTTGAAGTAAGGGCCCAAAACAATGAATTAGGCCCTAAGAGTTGTTTGAATCTCCCCTATTTGTCTAAGATTTGATTTCTGCATTCTAAGGGAATTCTAGTTCTTAATTTCATTACTTTACTTACTAGTGCTTAAAGAACTTTTGTGTATCCCTATCTTTCCTTGTTAGCCAATACCCCAAGCCCCGTTACAACCCTTGACTTCTATCTTGAGTGTTGTGCATTTCAATTGTGGAGTTTGAATTTGGTATGAGCATATGGTGTCATTGGTTCTCGCATCCAAGTAGTAGCATTCCATTCATGAGATCATATCTAAACACGTTTAATTACTCCAGAAATTGCGTTCTTTGTTATAACGTATGTGAGTACTAGTCTTTCATGTTTACATCAATCTTCTCACATATAACTAGTGTAGGGTGTGTAGTCAGAAAGTCTGAGTGAAAATTGAGTGCATAACTAGTGAGGAATTGAGGGAATTCTCTAAGGCATGTTACTACATTCAAAATGTGTTTTAATTGATTAAATGCGAACTAGTGAATGGTGACTATGATTAAGTATGTGCTTGAGGGGAAGGAAGACTAAAAGCTATGTGAGTAATGATCTTTGATATGTCATGTTTCATTGGAAATCCCTGAGGCAAACGTTGGAAGGTTTAGGTTATGTTTTGTTTGTTTTGTTTCGTTTTGTTTAGTTTAGTTGTTTTGTTTTGCTCGAGGACTAGCAAAAGTTAAGTGTGGGGGAAGTTGATAGGAGCATATTCATGCGACTTAATTAGCTTGTTCTCGTGCATTTATGTTGTGTTTACTTAGTTGTTTTAGTGTTTAACACCAATTTTGTGTATTTTCAGATTATAAGGCCAAAGTGTGCAAGAAGATGCAAATTGGAGCCTTTTGGAGCGAAAGAGGAATGAATGAGTTGAAGACTTGAAGAAACGACGAATTCCTACTCCAACGATGAATTCTTACCAAAACGAGGAATCCTACTCAAACAAGGTTTCCTATTTTAGGAAAGTTAACCCTAAGTTTCCCGTTTTTGTAACCTTTCCAAATCTTAAACGTCCGTATTTTCTAGCCACTTTGAAGTCCTTGTAGGCGCTTTAGGACACAAAATGAAGGCCCTAGGGCCCTTAAAACCCTTTGCCGTGGGCTTTAGCCCACTTCCCTTCCCTTGCCGTGCAAGGGGGGGCATTTTAGGCCCATTTCATGCATTAAACCCTAACCCTAAACCCTAATCACCCTAATTACAAGTAGCCACACCCTATTCATCCATTCTTTTCAGATTTTCAGCCACAAAAACCTCTCTAGCCATCACTCTCCCTTGAATCCATAGCCTTTGATTCATTCATTCAAAACCATCTCAGCCATTCACTCATAAACCCTAAACTACAACCTTGTAGCCGTCACTTCCCACTCATTCTAATCAGCCACATTCACATATCAATCCGTGAATTCCCATTCACTCCCATTCCTTCCCCTAAGCCGTGCCTTCCATCACCCCTTCTCCAAACAACCCGTGCATACCATTCACCCTAATTCATTCAGCCACTCTCTCCAATTAATTCCCTAAGCTGTCATCCCCCTCTCATTCATTCATTCTTCAAACCCGTGCATCACACATCTCCCATATTCTCTTAAAAAAAAAACCGTAGCCACCATCACAGATTCTCTCCCAATTTCCTCCCAAAACCGTGCAACCACCATCACCCAAAACCATTGCCGTGCCTTCCCCCTTCCATTCCAGCCAATTTCCACCACTTCCCACATCATTCCACACCATCCTACACCACCCCATAACCTTGCCGCACCACTAAACCACCCTAAACCCATCTATAACCCAGAAACACATCCAAAAACCACCCACAACCAATCTGCCACAGCAAGGAGAAGAGGAAAGAGGAGCTTCGACGCGCACCAATTCACGTGGATTCGTTGGGCGTTCTAGGTGTAATCAATCCTTTGTGCTTTATGTTTAAATTCAATTGTATTTCTCTTTCTGTGAACATGAGAGGCTAAACCCCTAATTAGCTAGGGGGTGATTCGAAACCATGTTTATGCTTGCAATATGAATTGATTACATTTGGTTGGAATTTCATAAGTTGTGGATTCAATTTGTTTAACTGTTTGATTGATAACTTATTTATGTATGTTTATTGAGAGTGCACGCTTAATTTTCATGCATGAATATGACGCTAGAATATAAGTGAGTTTCACCTAATAGTTATGAACTTATATTCACAAGTAGTGGAGGTTGCTTATAAACAATCGCGTTAAATGAATTCTTGGCACTAGTTTCATGCTCATCATAGTAACGAATGCCTCGTCAACACTTATAGTTTTCATGATGCTTATTGATCTTTGATTGTATCTTTATTGTGCTTTTCACGTAAAGGACTTTTAGAGAATGTTTTGAATTGCGTTGCGCTAACCCATCCAATTCATTAACTTAAGGAAAACTTGACGGTTAATTTAAGCGGACCTAATTAACCCGGAGTGTTGAGTTTCATAATTTATCGAAAGACCAACTAAAAATCATCTTGTATGCAAGTGTAACATGTGTGGAGAAGAACCTTCTAGCTAGCATTCGTCCATAATTTCATCTAATTCATTACAATCTGCCTTTAAACTACAATCTGTGCATTTAATTTATTTTCGTCAAAATCTCAATCCCCCTTTACTTTTGTGTCCAATTTAGTTAGAAAGTGTCTTAGTTTGTGTTTATAAGTGTTTTGATTCAAGTTGTTACACAAATTCGTCCAAATTCACCAAAGTGCTCAAAACTGCCCAGAAAGTGTTTTTAAGGCAGTTTTGAGTGTTTTGGGGCTGTTTTGAGTCCTTTGGTTTGTTTTAGTGTTTTTATTGTTTAGTTTTGCATTCTTTGAGTCTAGTTGAGTGTTTTAAACTTTATTTTGCATTTTTGAGTCAGTTTCCAAGTGATTTTGCAATCCCTCCTAATCCCCGGTTAAGAACGATCCCTACTTATTCATATACTACAATTGTCACAAGAGGGTTTTAATTTGTGTGCTTACTTAGTTCGCATCAGATATGCATTAGAACGATCGGCTAATTGAATAATCACACCATCATTTTTCAACTCTCCTAGGTTCATGGATGCATAAATAGAGTATGGTATGACATTACTTGAAGCTCCTAAATCTAACATAGCATGTTCAAACTTAGTTTGGCCAATAACACAAAGGATTGTGAAGCTACTGAATCTTTGCATTTTGGAGGTAGTTTCCTTTGTAAAACAGCGGAAACATTTTCACTTACCCTCACCACTTCTTTATTTGAAACCCTCTTCCTTGTTGTGCAAAGCTCCTTCAAGAATTTGGCATACTTGGGAACTTGTTTGATTGCATCAAGGAGTGGAATATTGACTTGTACCTTCCTAAATGTCTCAAGAATGTATTTGTCATTCTCCTCTTTCTTTGCTTGCATAAATCTGCAAGGGAAAGGTACATTGGGTGGAATAGGGTTAGAATTAATGGAATTTGAACCCAACTTACCTATATTGGACAAATTGGACGAATTGGATGAATTGGGGTCTCTAAGTGGCTGGGGCAAGGGTGTTTCTACCCTTGTCGTGGCTTTGCCTTGTCCCTCTTCCTCCAATTGCAGCTTCCCATCCTCTTTTTGACTTAATTTGGATGGTTTTGGGTCAGTGCCAACTTCTTTACCACTTCTCAATGTGATGGCTTTGGCAGATTCCAATCCTCCTTTTGGGTTGACAATGGTTGAACTAAGGAGTTTGCCTTGGTCTCGAACTTGTCCTACGAACTCCGTTATCTGCCCAATTTGCTTTTCCAAGTGATCCACCCTTTTGTCTTGATTTTGCATTGCTTTGTTTTGATTTTCTTGCCCCTGAGACAAATTGGTAAGTAACTTAATAAGCGTATCATTATCCAAAGACGTACCTGAATTTGTTTGGGCAGGTTTTGTTTGAGGTTGATTTGGTGCGAATGACTTTGTATAGAAACCCAGAGGTTGCTGCCTAAATCCTCCTTGTTGTTGGGGTTGTTGAGGCTCCCTCCACTTGAAATTTGGGTGATCTCTCCAACCCGGATTGTATGTGTTGGAATATGGATCATTCTGTGGCTGATTTTGGCTTGGAAATCCAATAGCATTTGCACTTTCCCATCCCCCATTCTCAATCAATTGAGGGCACTTTTCACAGAAGTGTCCTTGGATAGAACACACGCCACATACATTTGGTCTTTGCATCCTCATCCCTTCGGCCATCTGAGACACAATAGAAGTAAGATTAGCTAATTGAGATTGAATGTCGGATGTGGAACTTACCTCATTTACTTGCTGTCGTGGGGGGTCCCTTTGCCCAATTCCTTCGTATTGTTGTGCATTCAAAGCGCGGTTTGCAATTAGTGTCTTTGCTACCATAAGGGTTTTGTCAACCAATGCACCTCCCGCTGAAGTATCGAGCATTTGCCTTTCAATTGGAAGAAGACCTTCATAGAAATATTGAAGTAGAAGTTCTTCCTTCATTTGGTGTTGAGGACATGATGCGACAAGGGCCTTGAAACGCTCATAATATGCTGGAAAAGACTCTCCTTGGCTTTGTTGGATTCCACTAATCTTCTTCCTCAAAAGAATGACTCTTGCAGTGGGGAAGAATTTCTCTAAAAATGCTCTCTTCATGCTCTCCCAAGAGGTGACGGTTCCAGGTGCCAATTCGTATAACCAATCTTTAGCCCTTTCCAAAAGAGAGAATGGAAATGCCTTCATCTTCAGAATATTGCTATCAACATTGATTGGAGTCATGCTTGAACACACCACTTCGAACTCTTTTAAGTGCTCGTTTGGATCCTCCATGGATAGCCCATGGTACTTTGGAATGTGGTGCAGCAAGCTAGACTTCAATTCAAACTCATCGGTCTTATCTTGAGCTGCCCTAGGATATTGAATGCATAGGGGTGCGACATTGTCCATTCCCGAGGCTGAAAGCTCCTTGATTGTTCGATTGTCCGCTGCCATGACTTGTGCTTCTTCTTCCTCTATTGTCGTGGCCTCTTCTTCCTCCTCAAAATCAAATTCTAAGCTAGAACTTGGTGGGTTAAGTTCTGGCTCCTTCCTCCTCCTTCTCAAAGTTTGCTCAAAATCATTGTCAAAGTCCAAGATGTTTGCACGAACAGGTTGAGAGATATGAGTCATAAACTAGTACCTACAAACAAGAAAAGAAAACAAGGTCAGCAATTAAAACAAAACATATGAAAAAGAAACAACGGGGGATTAGCAAAGTTGCTAATCCCCGGCAACGGCGCCAAAAATTTGATGTGAGAAATAATAGCACTCAAATTAAACCCTCTTATTGACAATTGTAGTAAAGATGTAAGTAGGGATCGTTCTAGGCCCGGGATTAGGGGGGATTGCTAATCTAATAAAAACTAACTCAAAGATACAAAACTAGGCTTAAAAACACTTCAATAAACTCAAAGACTCTTAACTAAACTTATATGACTCAAGACAACTTAAAAGACTCAAAACAGCACAAAACAATAAAATAGACTCGAACTAGACTCTAGGACTTACTTGGGACGAAAATTGAATTAGTTTTTGACTCAAAACACTTAAAAACACACAATAAGACAAATTCTAACTAATTTGACATGACAAAGTAAAGGGGATTAGGTTTTTGACGAATTTAAAGTAAAATCAAATAACTTAAACACTTAAACAAAGTTTGGACGAATTTGGGTAAACTATGGGTGATAAGCTAGCTAGAGGATTTTTTTTCACACATGACACATTTGAACACAAATTTATTTCCAGTTGCTTTTTCAATAAACCATGAACCTCAACACCCTAAATTAACCGTGATATCACTAATTAACTCTCAGATTTTCCTTAAATCATTGAATTGGATGGACAGCGCATCGGCAACCAAATTATTCTTCCCAAGTTCCTTACATGAACTACATAATAGAGACACAAGCAAAGATCATTAAGTTTCATGAAAATCATAAGCATTGACAAGGCATTCGTAACTATAACATCATGATACTAATGCTAGGAATTTAACTTAACATGATTGTGACAAGCAACCTTTAATACTTATGAATATAAGTTTGTAACGATTATGTGAAACCCCATTATATTCTAGCATCAAATTCAAGCATGCAAACTTAGTAGGCCTCCTTAATCAACATACAAGAATAAGTTCTTAATCCAACGGTTAAGTAAATTGCATTCACAATTTATGAAATCACAACTGGAATTAATCAATTCATATCACAAACATAATCATGGTTTCAAAGTTTCCCCTAGCTAAAACAAGTTTAGCCTCTCATGTTCACAGCAAAACAAAGAAAACTTAAATTAAACATTGAAAACAAAAGATAGATTACACCTAAAAACGTTCCAACAATCCAACTTGAATGCAAAAACGTCCAAGGCTGCTTCTCCTCTCCTTCTTCCTTGCTATGTTGCGGCACAAAGGTTTTAGGGTGTGAAAAGTGGGTTGTAGTGTGTTAGGGTGAAGGACAAATGAGTGGTAGGGAGATATGGTAAAAGAAGAGGTGTGGAATGGTGTATGGAAGGTGATGAAGGCTACGGGATGATGTCTTGAAGGATCAATGATGGCTGATTGTGTATGTGAGTGAATAGATGTGTGTATGGGTGCGGCAAAGGGTATATATTTGAGGGAAAAGATCTTAACTTTAATTAAATGGTTTAGGAAAGAATTGGACCCCAAATCCACAAGGAAAAGGAGAATTAAAGTCAGAATCCTAAGGGAAAAAGGGAAGGGATTTGCGGCAAGGAAGAATAGGAAAGGGAATGGAGTTTCCCTTGCATGGCAAGGAAGGAAAAAGGGTAAGGTGGGTGCGGCATTCCCCTTTGGCTGGGATTAAGGCTTCTAGAACTTGTATTTAAGTATCCTAAATTAATTAGGGACCCTCTGATAGGAGTATATTTATGCTACTTAGTTATGTTGTTTCCTTGCATTTAGTTAGTTAATTACTATCTATTTTAGTCTTTTAAGCTATTTTCTTATGTTTTTAGGTCCTAATGGCAAAAGGAGCAAGAAAGTGCATTTGGACGCTATTTGGAGCAGTTTTGGGCATGGATTGGATAGCTTAACTATGGAGCAATGTGGATGGACGAAATTGAAGTCAAGAGATGCTAGGAAAGGCTAAAAATCTGGAGAAAGAAGTCCAAATGCAAAGAAGATAAGGAAAGAGCAAGAAATAAGGAACCTTATCCAAATTTCCTTATCTTATCCTCACCTTATCCAACCTTATCTTATCTTATCCTAATCTTTTCCTACCTTAATTCCAACTTCAAAGAGAACTCCTTTTCACATTAAATCACCTAAATATCAAGTTCTAGAAGCCCTATTTTCGTGCATTAAGTTTATGCCACATGTAACCCTTCTAGAAGTTCTAGAATCTGCCACAAGGACCATTCCTTGTCCTCCTTGGAATCTGATTGAAAGTGTCCTTGTTCTTTGGTGATTTGGAGTCCTAATTCCTCTCATTTTCAGCCCAATTTCGTGCCTCCCCTTCACCCTATAAATACATGATGCCACAACACTCAAAAACCACCACCCTCTACCACAAATTCATACCACACCATCCACCATACCTCAAGAGCCTAAATTCACAAAATCCCCATTGTTGGCAGCAAGGAAGGAAGGAGGAGCCACCTGGAGTGTTCTAGGTGTATTCTATCTTTGTTTTTAATGTTTAAGTTTAATTATCTTTGTTTTGCGAACATGTGGAACTAATTTCTTTTTAGTTGGAGGTCAATTCGAAGCCATGATTATATGCTTTATATGAATTGATTCCATCCAGTTATTGTTTTTTTAAGGCATGAATGTGATTTGCTTATCTAAGTTATTAAAACTTGTTTATGTATGTGGGTTGGGGGTTGACACTTAATTTGCATGCATGAATTTGATGCTAAAGTATAAGGGGGTATCACGTAATAGTTATTCACTTATATTCAAAAGTAGTGGAGGTTGCTAGTCTTAATCGTGTTAAGTAAATCCTTGGTATGAGTCTCATGCGTTTTATAGTGATGAATGCCTTGTCAATGCTTATGATTTTCATATAACTTAATGACTTTTGACATGTATCTCTATCATGCATTTCATATAGGGAACTTGAGAAAGATAATTTGGTTTAGAGCGTATTCCATCTAATTCAATGAAATAAGGAAAATCTGATGGTTAGTTGTGCGATGCAACTAACTTGGGGCGTTGTCATTCATAGTCTAAAGGAAAAATAATTGGAAATTGGTTTATATGCATATATCATGTGTGGAGAAGGACCCTTTAACTAGCCTTTCACCCATTTAATTCACCTAATTTCGTTTTTACAAAGTGTTTTCTACAAAGTTTTTGTTTTAAGTTTTAAATTCGTCAAAAACAATCCCCCTTTCATTTAGTCTTGTTATTTGAGTCAAAATCTATTTCCTTTGAGTCTTTTGAGTCAAGTTAAGGTTTATTTTCGTCCAAAACACTTGTTAGGTCTAAAATTGAGTCTTTTTGAGTGTTTGTTGCTGTTTTGAGTGTTTTAAGTTAGTTTAGAGTCTATAGAGTCTAGTTTAGTGTTTTTGAGTCTTAATTGTGTTGATTAGCATCCCTTCTAATCCCCGGCCTAAAACGATCCCTACTTTCATATACTACAATCATAGGGTTTTAATTTGAGTGTTGGAATATTTCACATCACCCTCTTTGGCAGCTAGAACTTATGTAGGAAAGATTTAGGGAAACAATCAAAATAAGGAAGTTTGACTCATGTTTCCTTCTTTGTGGTTGATTTCTTTACTTTCAAATCTTGAATTAATTTCTTCCATCTCTTTAGTAGATTCCTAGCCTCCTTTGGTCTTCAATTTTGTCCATCCACCTTGCTCCAAGCATATGCTATCCATTTCAAGCCCAAAACTGCTCCAAAATGCACCAAAATGCACTTTCTTGCTACTTTAGCCATTTGGACCTACAAACGCACGAATATGACTCAAAATACTAAAATAACTATGAACTAACATCATAATTGTAAGAAAACAAGCTAACTAAGTTGCCTAAATATGCTCCTATCAATTCCATATATGTGGTTTTGGGGTTGGATTTTGGTCGGAATTGTTGATAACGGTGGTTGTTTCCTCTCGGTGACAGAGAAAGTGCAGAGGAAGAGGGAAATTCGAGAGTTAGAGAGAGAGAGTGTAACAGAAGTGAGGGAAGAGATACTGAGAGTGGTTTAATCCCTCTTAGAAAAATCTAAGTGAAAGTACCAATTTACCCCTCCCTATTTTTGATCATTACAATTAAGCCCTCGAAGCTTCGTTTCGAAATTCGTTTTTGATTTCACATTCACATACATGAATCTAGTCAGGAAAACATAAGAAAGAATAAGAAATTGGATTTCGAGTTGAGGCTCGAATATTACTTAAGGCCCCCCACTCAGGGTTAAAATAGTCATTTCACACATTTCAGAAATAAAATACATTATTTTAAGGTATGGGAATACTATATGATACGATTCAAGAGTCTTTGGATAGAGCACATGAATGTGATTTAGGAGTATGTCTAATATAGGTGCATTATTTCCTATATATACATATCATTTATCTTTATCCTTGGGTTTTGTTAGGTCTTGGTTTTAAAAGTGTCTTATTATTTTTCTTTTTTCAATTTCAGCCAATTTGCGCATTTAGGACACTTTTTATGATAAATCATTTTTCTGAAGGATTTTTGATACAAGGTCAGTTGGAGAAGGAATGTACAAGGCTGAAAAGCATTGTGTCTGAATTTTCATATTTTTCCATGGAGTTTGCCAAACATATTCTAGTTTTGCAAATCAATTTCGCGAAAGTTACATTCTCATCAAAATAGGGCAACTGTGGAAGAATGAAAATTTCAAGGCATTCTCAATTTTTATAATGACGTGCCATATAATATTAGAAAGATAAGACATAGAGCTTCAACTTTCTATTTTTCCGTAACTTTATGGAAGGTGTAACAACCCCAAATTTGGAATTCAAAGTGACTGAAGTGTTTCCCAAGCCAAGAGGGAGTCTTTCCTAGTTTGTGTCTAATATTGTTTAAATCTTTGTTTCATTTTAGAAGAGTTTTTACCAGACCTTTTAAAAAATTTCTAGTGTATAAAGTGTCCTAAGTTTTCTCTACATAATACCATACATACAAATTTGTCCAAAAGAGAGAATAGGGTTAAGGAGCACATCGTCGTTGTTATTTTGGGTATGATTGTTCTTTTTCATGACTTTTATTGTTATTGTTATGACTATGTAACTAGACACCTTTGCTATGGCATGATGAAACACTAATATGATGATCTAGTTTTCTTATGTTGCCTCTCTTATGACTCCCTTTTGATGTTGGATTCTTAATCACTATGCGTATAAACTTATGAATTCTCGTGATGTTTGACCACCATCTATGTTTTTAATTGAGTTAACTTATGGGAATTAGACTAAATACCATAGCTAATTTGAGGCATGCTTCTTGTGGTTATGAGTTGTGATTCTTTTGGGGTAAATAACATACTACTGGGGTTTGCATGATTGTCAAAGATTTCCATAAAACGTAATGAGTTTCTACATGTTCATATTTGTACTAAATATCGTAGGCAAGATTCATGTAGAGATATACGGGCTAACTTAAATACCATAGGTAGTCTGTGCATAAGGAAAACTAATCAACAACGTCAATTGAATTAATCAATAGATAGGTAAGTGAGAAGCTACTTGGTATTAGTGGTAGATTCAGTGTCTAGTGTACATCTTAGTTTTCAAGAAGTCTTTTCCTCATTACAGAGGGAAAAGAGAGTCACCCAAAATGGGGAACTCTCTTTCTCTTTTTCCTCTATAATGGCTGGCCACAAAGGAAAAGATTCACTAGCATCAATCTTCCTCCTAACTCATATGTCCTCTTTACATCTGCTCTTTGGTCTGGAGACTTAACGGTCCCATTCTTTTGATACTTGGATATCCAATTGAAATCAACCAACAAGGAACAAGAAGAGCAATGGAATGAAGACCCCACTTTGGGCGATTACCTTTGTGAAAAAAGGGTTCTTCAATGGTATAAAATAACTCTTGGTTTACCATCTACTAAGCTTTGGATGTCAAGGGGAAATGATTTGATATTTGAGTTCATGTCATTATGCTTCCCCTTTTAATTTCAATTTTATTGCATGAGATACTCAAGTGATCCTCTTTTCGACAATTTTTTTTTCCTTCATAACACCTCTCCTCTCCTCCATTTTTTTCTCATTAGTGCTAATATATATGTAATTAGTTCCTTGTTACCTTTATTTTCACAAAGATATTCTTCAAGGGATGTGCTATCCACACACCTCTTTTTACTTCATACGCACATGGATTAAAAAATATCAAAAGACATAAATTAACAAGGGATGTGTGAGAAGTAAAAAGGAAGTATGGATAGCACACGCCATTCTTCAAAGGTATAAAACTCTCTTTAACTTATCCATCGCCAAATTTTCTACACACTTTATTGAAAAAAAAAAAGGAAATGAAACACCAAGCAGAGAGAATGATGCTTATTATTGATATAAAAAAATGATGAATCAATTTTATTCTTCTTTACATTTAAAAGAAATTGAATGAACAAAATAATAATTAGCCTACTCTTGCTCCCACATGATGATGATCAGTAGTGAAATTTCCTCTTTCAAATTTTTTTTTATCTTTTGTGCATCCTTGACATGGATGCTGACCCTTCCTGCGTATTCACAAAAAAATAAAATAAAATGAAAGAACCTACTTAAGTAAATTACAAAATAAAAGAGAGTAAATTAAGCCACGAAAACATGCTCTTTAAGTGGTGAAATCACACTGGAACATGGGTGGCATGAATGAATTGAGCTCGCTGAAGATAACGTCGTCTCCATCAGCATAGCTGCTAGATTCTTGGCAGTCAAAGTAAGTCTGTATGTCATCGGGAAATGTGCACTGTGACGTGCCCAATTCTGGCTGCGATGGCATGGAATCGGTGGCTGTTGTCATTTCCATCATCTCCTTGAACTTTGATGACTGAAGAAGGAGACCTAGGGCTGATGTAGCAGTGGTTGGTCTAGGTTGAGCTGTCGTCATGATTTCTCCGGGACTGTATGCAAGGTTCTGAAAGAAGCCAAGTCCACGACCTTGATCATTAGGGCTTCGAGTGACATTTGGCAATTTAGCCTCAATAGCAATAGGGTTAGGCCGACCGGTATTGTCGTCGTTGTTAGGACCATTAGGTTTTAGCCATTTGATGTAACGGCTGAGGTCAAAGTTTGTGACAGCATTGAGCCCACGGTACTCTATAGCCGCCATGTCATATGCTGTTGCGGCTTCTTCTTGGGTAGCTGGTAACATTTAAGATACAGGGCTAATGTCAATTTAATCATTATTTATCTATTAATGTAAAGTTATGTTCGTATATGTAGGATTCAATAACAAAAAAGTTCCTATGTATTTAAGTAGATCGCTATATACGAGGACGGATCTAGCACCAATTTTTTTACACAATTTTTTATAGAGGTTTTTATGAAGCCCACTCCATAATATAATTTAATGATCTAAATTGTCTATCTTTTATAACATCATTCATAAATTATCCTTGCAAAAATAATTTAACCATCTAAATCGTATCTCTTTTGGTAGACATGATCTTGAGGGAAGACCTAAAAGATAGACAGTTTGGATCATTGGAATACATTACAGAGTGAGCCTAGCAAATATGGGAACTCACCACAATACTTACATGTATTTGATGCAATCACGATTAACAGTTAGATATAATACAAACTATATAATTTCCTGACCTGCTTAATTTATTGCATGTGTTTATTTATATTGTTTTTTATCTACTTTAAGGGGTTGAGAAAGTAGGCTAAGCCTCAAAATGAACTAACAATAATGTGGTTCAAATTCGCATTTGGCGAAAATCGAATCTAAGACCTCTCACTTACAAGTGAAGATGAATAATATTAGACCGTAATATTAAGTGACATGTTTATTTATATTGTTGAATAAAAGGATTAATTATCTGTGATCAAAGAAACAAAAAAGTTGTTACTTAGTACTACCATTTAGTAGTATTCCTCCTCACTTGTAAGTGAGAGATCTTAGGTTCTATTATTGTCAAAGACGAAGTTGAACCACATTATTGTGACAAACACATTGTAAAGCTTAACCCACTCTCCCACAAACTTAGTATATATACTATCCTTTGTCAACAAAAAAAAAAGAAGAAGAAATAAAAAAGTTTAATTTTCTGTGTTGTTCAACGTACCATATGTCCCGAGATAGAGGTACTTGTTCCCAAAGACTCGTCCAATTCGAGCTTCCCATCTTCCGTTGTGATGATGTCTGCTCATAAATAAAATAAGAGCAAGGAAAAAAAAAAAATCATTCTAGTATGTATACCAAAAAGTGAAACAAAAAAAAAAATTCAGACTAGGTCCTAATTTATACCTTGCAACACCTCTATATTTGGAAACTCCCCGAGAAAAACCACTGCTCTTCCTGCAAATTCATCACAAAACAAATAAGAGCTCATTAATCAACAGTTATTATTCTCAGTCTACTAACCTCAGATGTAGAAGCTTAGTTACCTTCTCAATGATCCAATATATTCCTCTCTTGATTGAGCTTCCATTTCTTTCAATTCTTTTGGATATGTCGACAACTACATTAACCGTAATTGATTTATTTCTTAGTTAATTTCTTTCTTGATTTCCATTTTGTAAGATCACCAAAATAATATAATTAAGGATAAAATTAATTTACCGGAAAGTTGAGAATGGTATCTTGACCCCAGTACTTAAGTGCTGCCAAGTCATAAGCATGTGCTGCAGCTTCCTCATCATCATATGCGCCTGGAAAAGGATCGATCAATATATATATATATATATATATATATATATATATATATATATCAATCAAATGAGCTTCAACAATATATATACTACTGATTTTTCTCAGTTCGTCAAATATCACACTCACACACACACATATATATATAAGATTGCACGTAAATTAGGTATACACGTAGTACCAATTAACTTAAATAAAACCTACCAAGGTAGACTGAATTTGAGTGCAATTCCATTCCAAGCATTCAGTAGCACCAACATAAACAAAACCAAGATCGAAAGATGAAATGGTATAAGAAACCACATCAGCAAATCAGGCATGATTGTATTAAGCATAAATTCAACGACGTTGATGAAAAGTTGTATTTACTTAATGGAGATGATAAGATTGTAAATACCTTGGCGGCCCTTCTTGTTTTGTGATTCATTCCAGCAATTCTTATCCCACAAATGAGCCTCGTATCGGCCAGTCCATCGGTGTCTGAATTGATAATCAAGCACGCAGCAAACCCATGCCATTTAGGGAAAAAAGTTCAATAACTGAGCAAACGGAATTCATACGGAAATTAAACAAATGTACAAATATGATTAATTGGTTTTTTGTGCAGGTAATTAATTAATCACCTGGTGACCCCACGATAAATTGAGCTACGTTGAGGAGGGGAATCCCTCGGGACACTTCTCCTTGTTCGTTTGACCTTTGTGATAGCAGTGTTATTAGCTGCAGTAGCATTATTGTTATTGTTTGCATTGGGTTTCTGGTTTTGATGAGATAACTTCGCCATGAAACTCGTATTGTACGTCTCGATTGATCGGTCGATCAAAAAAGAATAATAAGAGAAGAAGAAGGAATGTTAATGGTGGGATAATTAGTTAAATTTGAGAGATTGATATGACTAAGTCCTCCAAGTAAGAGGCTTATAAAGGGATGTGAATAAGCATGCAGATCAGAGAGAGAGAGAGAGAGAGAGAGATTGGAAGAGAGTGATGAGCTGTGCCAATTCAGAGATTGCCGGCTGTGGAGATTGTTTGTTATGGCCGTCTTTAACCGGCTTTATCTCGTATCTTCTACCTTGTCCCAACCTTAACTTATATTCTCTCTCTCTCTCTCTCTCTCTCTCTCTCTCTCCCTCCCTCCCTCTCTCTCTCCCACACGTCGGTATGTAATTTGGTATGACAACTTGACACAGACCACCTATTGAAATATCCCACATCAACCATATCTCTGAAAAGAAAAGAGTTTAAATATCCTTCCCTCGCACACGCCGGCATGTAATTTGGTATGACAACTCAACACAGACCACCTATTGAAATATCCCACATTGACCATATCTCTGGAAAAAAAAAAAGAGTTTAAATATTTCAACCCCACTCCAACTAATACCAATGCCTTTTGTAATAAAACCCCACACCTGACTGATAGGAGCATATTTAGGCGACTTAGCTAGCTTATTCTTGTGCATTTGTGCTATTATTTCCTAGTTAATGTCGTATTATAACTCATTTTCGTGTGTTTGTAGGTCCAAAGGGTTAAAGTACCAAGAAAGTGCATTTTGATGCATTTTGGAGCAGTTTTGGGCACTATGTGGATAGCTTGCATATGGGCCAACATGGATGGACGAATTTGGAGTTCAAGAGGCTAGAAATATGATGAGAAGAGGAAGGAACTAAGCTCAAGACAAGGTGGATAAGGAAGTAGATCAAAAGAGGAAACCTTATCCAAAACCTTATCTAAAACCTTATCCAACATTATTCAAAACATTATCCAAAACCTTATCTCATCCTATCTCATCCTAACCTAATCTTGTTCCACCTTAATCCTAGCTACAAGTGGACCTAAAAACCTAATTTCTAGAAGCCTTATCTGACCCTAAAAGGGTGCCACACCCTTCCCCCTTTTATTTCTTCTAGAAAACCCAAAATCAGCCACAAAACACCTAGTTTCTAGAAGGCCCAATTTTGGACGAATTTCCTAAACCTTTTTCCTTTTTGGATTCTGATTTGTTAGGCCTCATTCCTTGTGGATTTGGGTTACACAAATCCTTTTATGAAACTAATTGGGCCAAACCCTCTCCTAAGTGGATTTAACTTACTTGTGCCGAACCCTAGGGCCCTAATCCTTAAAATCTGCTAAGTGTAACCCTAATCTAATTAACCCTAGGACTATATAAACATATTTTCAGCCACAAATTCGTACCACCCCTTATGCTATACAGAAAACACCTTGCCGCAACACCCTAGCCTCCATTCTTCATCCTCCATCCACTCCATACATCTCCATACACAACCTGCCGCACCCTACCATCATAATCAGCCATTATTCATCCTTCTAAACAAGAATACACCATTCAAAACCCCCAAATCCACCACCCACAACTTGTGCCGCAACAAGGAAGAGGAAGGGAAGCCTAGTCGTGCATGCCATTCAACCTGGAATTGCTGAAACGTTTAGGTGTAATCTTTCTTGTGTTTTCAATGTTTAATTTCAAGAATCTTTGCTTTGTGAGCATGAGGAACTAATCCCCTTTTGGCTAGGGGGAATTTCGAAACCATGGCTATATTCATATTATGATTTGATTACTTCTAGTTGTGATTTCATGAATGGTGAATTCAATTTACTTATCTATTAGAATTAAAACTTGTTTATGTATATGAATTGAGAGTGCACGCTTAATTTGCATGCATAAATCTGATGCTAGGATATAAGGAAACTTCACCTAATCGTTGGGAACTTATATTCATAAGTAGTAAAGATTGTTGGTCACAATCATGTTAAGTAAATTCTTGGCATAAGTATCATGTGCTTTCATAGTTACGAATGCCTCGTCAACACTTATGATTTCCATAGAATTTAATGATCTTTGATTGTTTTTCTATTATGCGCTTTCATATAGAGAACTTTTGAGGAATAATTTGATTGCAATGCGCTAATTCCATTCAATTCAATGACCTAAGGGAAATCTGAGAGTTAATTTAAGCGTACCTAATTAACTTGGGGTGTTGAGGTTCATGATTCATTGAATAAGCAACTGGAGATTGTGTTGTATGCAAGTATGCCGTGTGTGGAGAAAAACCTCCTAGCTATCTCACCATCCACTTAATTCCATCAAATTCGTCCAAATCTGCCTAGTTTAATTTATTGTTTGGTTTGTTTTGTTTTCGTCCAAAACCAAATCCCCATTTGTTTTAGAGTGTCTAAATAGTTAAAATATGTTTTAGATTGTGTTTTTGAGTGTTTTGAGTCAAGTTAGAGCTAATTTTCGTCCAATTTGGTGTTTAGAGTCAAATCTGCCCAGTTTGTGTTTTTTAGGCAGTTTTGAGTGTTTTTAGCTTATTTTGAGTCTTGTGAACTTGTTTTGAGTCTTTTAAGTTGAGTTAAGTGTTTTAAAGGTTAGTTTTATCTATTTGAGTCAGTTTAAAGTGTTTAGCAATCCCTCCTAATCCCCGGTTTAAGAACGATCCCTACTTACTTATATGCTACAATTGTCAAAAGAGGGTTAATTTGTGTGTTAAGTTAATTTTCGCATCACTGACGAATTGTGTAAGTGGTAATTACCAAGTTCGGAACAATATTGGTGTTGTTGGAAATGGACCTTTGGCCTGTCTCTCTGATAATTTCACATAGTATTAGAGTCAGGGAGCGGGCCCGTATTGCCACATGATGGGTGGATCCCCTTGGCCTTATGCGATGATGGTGGATCCCTTGGCCCCGCGTGTTGGGGATTCCCCTTGGCTCCATGTGGTTGTCGATGTGTGGATCTCCCACGTCTAATCCACTAATTGGGTCCCACGTGAGGGGGCATGTTTAAACATCCTACATCAACCGTATCTTTGAAAAAAGAAGAGTTTAAATATCCTAACCCCACACCTAACAGTCTTTTGTAATAAAACCTCACACCTAACGGATTGTGCAGGTGGTAATTACCAAGTTGGGGAGAATATCGGTGTTGTTGGAAGTGGACCCTTGGCCCGTCTCTTTGATAATTTCACACCACCTTACCGGGGTGCACCTCAAAACGTAATTTCTCCCAACTGTTTGCAAAATATTATCAAAATCGAACCTGATTAACTACTTGACTATTGTCATATATAAACGTTGGATTTTGTCACAAGCGATCCTTGAAATTGACCTAACTCCTCATTTTGGTCCCTCAATTTCAAAATCGATTAATATCGTCCCTAAAATTGATTACCACACATCAGTTTAGTCCTTCTATTAAGATTCCCTTTGGAATTCAGTTAGTGCACACACTTAACATACTCTATAAAAAAGTGTCATGTTTTAATTTAGACTTTTGGCTGATATAATCCGTTTTTAACGTATGGTTGTTGAAGTGATCCACTTTTAAGAAATTGTTGTTCTGATAATTTTTGTCTTCACTTTTGGCTCCTTCTTCCTTCTTTCTTCAACCATATATTTCATCGTTCCCTAACATAACCATTTTAATGAGTCGCAGAAGGCAAAAGGACAGTGGAAAATTTTCATCGTCTTCGTCCTTCTCTAGCCTAATTTGTCTTCACCCATCTCCTTCCCCCTTTCGAAATGTCAAAACCCACATAATTTCATGTGAAGACAAGCTAATTTGACAAATAAAATGGAGATTATAAATATAATTCAAAAACCTGCTCTTTTTTTACAAGGAAATTCTCAAATATAGAGTCAGTTCTCCATTGAAGGTCTCAAGACTGCCACTTTGAATTTCTATGTAACCTTTGAGGACTTTTGGTAAAATGCCTTAATGTATTGTTGTGCAATTGCACTGCTGATTTGTTTGTGGTTTGTTGCCTACTTGATTGATGTTCAAGGACTTTTAGTTCTAGGTGGACTTAGGCTTTGAGAACGTCCTCTTGTCTCCCTTGGTTTGGTTTTGTACCAAGTCCCGGAATATCTCGAAAGCCATGCATTTACAATTCATGTGACGATATTAATACTCTTGAAAGGTGTTCTATTTGCTCGTAATTCGCATTTGATACCAGATAAAGCAAATCTTGGTTTTCGTTTCTCTTGTGACAAGCTAAGAAGAGGGGGGACATGCCAAGTATCCGCTTGGGATCATGTTTTCTTAAGGCTATTCTGGATGTATAATGCAATTTTAGTAGTGATATTCCATTTCAGCTGGAAAATGCAATCAAATATTTGGGGTAGTATCAGCGATCAAGGAGTGGTAACTCATATCATAGGAGGAAACTTTGTGCAGAGTCCATTACTATTAATGGGTGGCTCTGCGATTGCTTATGGGCACAGGCATCCCAGGTAATTCCGTCTTATGATTCCTCATTATCTGCATACGACGTTAGCTCATCTTAGGAAATATCCTTGTTAGATCAATGACTTGAAGATTAGCATGATTAAACAAATAATGGCTTGAACAAGAGAAGGGTTATGTTGAAGCTAAAAGTTCATCAGTTTTTCATGAAAGAAAGAGAGATTGGGTGGTTGTATCGTGTTCTCTACTGATAATATAGGATGGTAACAAGGCTAACGGTGGCTAGAATACTCAGAGAATGGTCGTGGAAAATACTAAGGTTGCAGAGTGATGCCTCCTGGGTTTCTTTGGCTATTTGTGTTATGCTAGGGGATTGGGATCCCCTCTAAAGTTCTTGATCTATATTTGTAGTTGAATGATTCATCCCAAGGAATTTGTAGTTATGGTTTGTTTCTTTCATCCATTTCTCCCTAATTCTTCTGCTACCCTCTATTTTGGTGCAAGATGGCTAGGTGTTGCCAACCTATGAAACTTGCATCATGCCTCTTTCCCAAAGCGCTGCTTTCACGAGCTAGCTTTCGAGAGGCGCTACTTTTGGTAGCTTGCCTTATGGCATTTGTGTGTTGAACTTCTGCTTAAACTACAAAGGGAAAATCAGCCCCTCTCTTCATTAAATGTCTGCTTTGCTAGGGGTTTCACATGAGCCTAGGGTTAAGACTTGGTTCCTTTCTAATTGGTGATTGGTTAGTGATGCGATATATAATAGCACTCAAATTAAACCCTCTTATTGACAATTGTAGTAAAGATGTAAGTAGGGATCGTTCTAGGTTGGGGATTAGGAGGGATTGCTAATCTAATGAAAACTGACTCAAAGACACAAAAATATGCTTCAAAACACTTAAACAAACTCAAAGACTCTTAACTAAACTTATATGACTCAAAACAAACTCAAAAGACTCAAAACAACATAAAACAATCAAATAGACTTAAACTAGACTCTAGGACTTAGTTTGGACGAAAATATGATTGGTTTTGACTCAAAACACTCAAAAACACTCAAAGAGACAGATTTGACACAAGTAAGTAAAGGGGATTGGGTTTTGGACGAAATTAATGTAAAAACAAGTAACTAAAAGACTTAAATGCACTTTGGAGGAATTTGAGGATATGGATGGGTGATTAGTTAGCTAGAGGATTCTTTTCCACACATGATACATTTGAACACAAATTGATTTCCAGTTGCTTTTTCGATAAACCATGAACCTTAACACCCCAGATTAACCGTGACATCACTAATTAACCCTTAGATTTTCCTTTAGTTATTGGATTGGATGACATCATACGACAACCCAAAGCATTCTTCAGAAGTTCCCTACATGACATCATAATAGAGATACAATCAAAGATCATTACGTTCTATGAAAATCATAAGTATTGACAAAGCACTTGTAACTATGACATCATGATACTCATGCTAGGAATTTACTTAACATGATTGTGAAAACAACCTTAACTACTTGTGCATATAAGTTTGTAACGATTATGTGAAACTCCCTTATATTCTAGCACCAAATTCAAGCATGCAAATTAAGTGTGCACCCTTAATCAACAAACAAGAATAAGTTATCCATCAAACGGTTAAGTAAATTGCATTCACAATTTATGAAGTCACAACTGGAATTAATCAATTCATAGTGCAAATATAATCATGGTTTCAAAGTCTCCCCTAGCTAAAACAAGTTTAGCTCCTCATGTTTACAACAAAACAAAGAGAATATAAATTAAACATTGAAAACAAAGATTGAATACACCTAGAAACGCTCCAACAATCCAAGCTTGAATGGCCAAAACGTCCAAGGCTTCTCCTCTCTTCTTTCTCCTTCTTTGTTGTGGCACAAGGGTGTTTGGGTATGAATTATGGTGATGGATGGATAGGTTGGATGGTGGTAGGGGGTGGATGATGGCTGAATGAATGGAGAGAATGAATATGGATGTCTAAAGAGAGCTATTTTGTGCGGCATATTGTGTATATATAGAGGGAGAAAGGTTAAGGCCTGAATTAATTAATTTGGGAAGGTTTTAAGACTCCAAATCCTCCAAGAAAAGGGGTAACAAATCAGAATCCTAAGAGGAAAAGGGAAGGAATAGGTGCGGCAGCACCTAGGGAGAAAAGGATAGGTGTTTTAATGCAAAGAAAAGGGGAATAAGGGAATGTGGGGTGCGGCAAAGACTAGGATAGTGCAAGGAACCTTTGGTTTGTGTCCTAAAATGCATAAGACTCCTTCAATGTTGCTGGAACATAAGGCTTTTAGGATTAGGAAATGTCAAACCAAAATAGGAAACCTTGGCTTAACTTTCCTACTTCAAGTAGGAAACCTTCTTTGACTAGGATTCCTCTTTTGATTAGGAATCCTAACATCTTTAGGTCTTCAATTTCATCCATTCCTTTTGCTCCAAACATATGCTATCCATTCCAAGTCCAATTTTGCTCCAAAATGCACCTTTTTGCTTCCTTAGCCATATGAACCTATAAACACACGAAAATAGCTTAAAATTCTAAAATAACTATGAATTAACAACATAAATGTAAGAAAACAAGCTAACTAAGTCGCCTAAATATGCTCCTATCAGTTAGCTTGCTAGGAAAAGGGTAAACCAAGTCAGTTCTCTCTCAATGCTTGCTTACGTGGGCTACAAGGGTTATGGGCTTAGATCTTTGGGCCCCAAGCAGCCCAAAGTCCTTCATAATCTTGACTCCATAATGTGAAATATTCCAACACTCAAATTAAAACCCTATGATTGTAGTATATGAAAGTAGGGATCGTTTTAGGCCAGGGATTAGAAGGGATGCTAATCTACTCTAAACTGACTTAAAAACACAAAACAAAATTTAAAAACACTTAACTAGACTTATATGACTCAAACCAAATTAAAAAGACTCAAAACACACAAACTAAGTTAAATTGACTCGAAATAGACTCTAAGAAGTTATTTGGACGAATTTTAGACTATTAAGACTTAAAACACTAAATTGGACAGATTTGAACACGTTTCTAACTAATCTAACACACTTAATTAAAGGGGAGATTGATTTGGACAAAGTAAAGTAAAAACAAACAGATTTAAAGACTTAAACAACTTTGGACGAAATTAGGGAAAACTATGGGTGATAAGCTAGCTAGAGGGTCCTTCTCCACACATGACACACTTGCATACAAATTGATTTCCAGTTGCTTTTCCAATAAACCATGAACCTCAACACCCCAGATTAACCGTGAATAGCACTAATTAACCCTCAGATTTTCCTCAAGTCATTGAATTGGATGGAATATGCATCGACAACCAAATTATTGTTCAATAGTTCCCTACATGAACAACATAATAGAAGTACAATCAAAGATCATTAAGCTTTGTGAAAATCATAAGCATTGACAAGGCATTCGTAACTATGAATAGCATGATACTCCTGCCAAGAATTTACTTAACACGATCTTGACTAGCAACCTCCACTACTTATATTTATAAGTTCATAACGATTAGGTGAAACTCCCTTATATTTTAGCATCAAATTCATGCATGCAAACTAAGCGGGCCCTCTTAATCAACACACAAGAATAAGTTCTTAATCAAACAGTTAAGTAAATTGTATCCACGATTTATGAAATCACAACTAAAAGTAATCAATTCATATTGCAAATATAATCATGGTTTCAAAATCTCCTCTAGCTAAAATAAGTTTAGCTCCTCATGTTCGCAAAACAAAGATAATTAAACTTAAACATTAAAAACAAAGATAGAATACACCTAGAAACACTCCAGGTGGCTCCTCCTTCCTTCCTTGCTATGGCACAATGGGGATTTTCTGAATTTAGGCTCTTGAGGTGTGGTGGATGGTGTGGTGTGAATTTGGGGTAGAGGGTGGTGGTTTATGAGTGTTGCGGCATCATGTATTTATAGGGTGAAGGGAAGGCACGAAATTGGGCTGAAAATGAGAGGAATTAGGACTCCAAATTACTAAAGAAGGACACTTTGAATCAGATTCCAAGGAGGACAAGGGATGGTCCTTGTGGCAGATTCTAGAACTTCTAGAAAGGTTACATGTGACATAAACTTGGGCATGAAAATAGGGCTTCTAGAACCTAATATTTAGGTGATTTAATATGAAAAGGAGTCATCTTTGAAGCTGGAATTAAGGTAGGAAAAGATTAGGATAGGATAAGATAAGATAAGGTTGGATAAGGTTTGGATAAGATAAGGTAATTTGGATAATATTCCTTCTTTGTAGCTGATTCCTTATCTTCCAAGTCTTCAATTTAATTCTTCCAGATGTTAATCACATTCCTAGCCTTTCTTGATCTTCAAATTCGTCCATCCACCTTGCTCCATGCATATGCAATCCATTCCAAGCCCAAAACTACTCTAAAATGCTCCAAATTGCACTTTCTTGCCAACTTTGTCAATTGAACCTGAAAACACACGAAAATAGCTTAAAACACTCTAACAATTAAATGCAAGAAAACAAGCTAACTAAGTCGCTTAAATATGCTCCTATCACTCCACATAGGTCTAATAAACTCCCATAATCATCAACACCACAATTCACTTGATAAGACTTGAGCATGTGACTTAGGGTTATTTTAGCGTGACAAATAGGCATTGGCATGCTTGATTTATATAAATATCCAACTTAATTACCATAGCATAGCATGGTCGTGAATATATTCCTTCCTTGATCCCGTACCTTTACATGTGTTTGGGCTAGACTTGGGATTCTCATGGAAATTGGGCTTCGATGTTTGGTTGGGCTTGCTCATGACATTTTTGGGCCTCAATATTAGCCCCCTTGATTGTTTGGACCATAAGAAATCTTGAATGGGCTAAGCAATCAACCTGGGCCCAAATGAATATTTTAAGCATAGCCTTCCTAATGCGACTTTTCTCCTTCCCACATGGTAGCAATAACTTGTTGTAGTCGTGCACCCTCATTTCCCGTGCATGTCCAATCATCCTATGACACTCTGGGTATTCTCCTTCATGCTAACTACCTTGATAACTCATCCCTTTAGGACAAGTAATTAAGTTATCCATTCTCCTTCTTTTTCTTCTCTTATTTGATGTGATATAAACTAGCACTCAAATTAAACCCTCTTGTTGACAATTGTAGTATAAATGTAAGTAGGGATCGTTCTAGGCCGGGGATTAGGAGGATTACTAATCTACTCTAAACTGACTTAAAAACACAAAACTAGACTCTAGGACTCTTAACTAGACTTATATGACTCAAAACAGCACAAAACAATCAAAAAGACTCAAAACAGACACTAGGACTTACTTTGGATGAAATTTGAATTGATTTTGACTCAAAACACTCAAAAACACAAATTAGGACAGATTCTAACTAATTTGACACAACAAAGTAAAGGGGATTGGGTTTTTGATGAATTTAAAGTAAAGACATTTAAATTAAAGACTTAAACAAGTTTGGCATGAAATTGGGTGAATTGATGGGTGATAGGCTAGCTAGAGGGTCATTCTCCACACATGACACACTTGCATACAAATTGATTTCCAATTGCTTTTCCAATAAACCATGAACCTCAACGCCTCAAATTAACCGTGAACAACACTAATTAACCCTCAGATTTTCGTTAAGTCATCGAATTGGATGGGATACGCATCAGCAACCAAATTATTCTTCAATAGTTCTGTACATGAATAGCATAATAGAGATACAATCAAAGATCATTAAGCTTTGTGAAAATCATAAGCATTGACAAGACATTCGTAACTATGAACAACATGATACTCTTGCCAGGAATTTACTTAACACGATCGTGACCAGCAACCTCCACTACTTGTGAATATAAGTTCATAACAATTAGGTGAAACTCCCTTATATTCTAGCATCAAATTCATGCATGCAAACTAAGTATGCCTCCTTAATCAACATACAAGAATAAGTTATCAATCAAGCAGTTAAGTAAATTGCATTCACAATTTATGAAATCACAACTGGAGGTAATCAATTTATTTTGCAAATATAATCATGGTTTCAAAGTCTCCTCTAGGTGGTGGTGAAAGATGGATGAATGACTGGTTGTGAATGGATTTATATATGTGCGGCTAAATGTATAAATTTTAGGGAAATGATCATGGTTTTAATTAAATGTATTGGGAAAGATTTGGACCTCGAATCCTCAAGGAAAAAGGCTAATTAAATCAGAATCCAAGAGGAAAAGGGTAACAAGGGTGCATCAAGGATTTAAAGGGAAGGAAAAAGGAACTTGCACAGCAAGGAAAGAAGGAGAAGAATGGGAAGGGTGCGGCATCCCTCTTTGACTGGGATCAGGGCTTCTAGAACATATATTTAAGTGTCCTGATTTAATTAGGAACCCTCTTGGCAGCTGGAAATTAAGTAGGAAAAGATTAGGATTGACCAAGTCAAAATAAGGTAGTTTGGTTCTTGTTTGCTTCTTTCTTGCTGATTCCTTGTCTTCCAAGTCTTGAATTAATTTCTTCAACTCTCTAGCATATTCCTAGTCCTTCTTGAACTTCAATTTCGTCCATTCACCTTGCGTCATGCATGTGCTATCCATTTGAAGCCCAAAACTGCTCCAAAATGCTCCAAATTGCCTTTTCTTGCCACTTTAGCCATTTGGATCTACAAATACACGAAAATAGCTTAAATTACTATAATAAATAGAAACTAACTATGTAAATGCAAGGAAATAGGCTAACAAAGTTGCATAAATATGATCCTATCATTATTACTTTATCTTTTTGAAATCCTTCTCTACTCCATCTCCCTTTATCGCTCAGCTTCTCTTGCGTTTTGAATTTCCATTGCTCCTTGCTCACACACTGCTGAGTTTGACGTTAGGGTATTTTCTTAGGTAAGAAAAACTTCACTCTTTTCTTTTGTATTTTCTTGAAGGTTTTGGTGGTGGATTTGAACATGCTTTCTCCTTCTTGCGCACTTAAGAGATTTCAGGATTTTGCTTTTCATAGGGGAAAGGTGCGCTCTGGAAATCAAACTGCTTTTGACTTTGGGTCTCTGTACGCTTACCCCTTTTAGATTTCTTTTTGCTTGTCATGTATGTTGTGCGATTTTCGCCTAGCCCGCTTGATTGATTGCTGGTGTATACTCGAATAGCATTAGTGACTTCCATTGTTTAGCTTGGCATTGTATATTCCATGTAGATGTCTCCGTAGTATGCTTTCCCTGGCTGAATCTCTCATATCTTATCACATGTTAGCATGGCATGAGTAAGGGAAGATAAATGCACTTTGTGTGATAACATGTAAGGGAATTAATCTTATGTTGAAGACTGAGGCTTTCACGTGTATGTACTTGAATCCTAGAAATTCCGCCTCCCTTGGGCATACTTGCTTTGTCTTCCCAGAACAAATTCTCACTTCTTGCCCTGTCCTGCGTCTCCTCCGTGAGTTTGCATCTTCGGTTTTGTATGATATGATGGATTGCATAATTTATTGTTCAATACTTGTTTCCTGTAGGTGAACCATGACTTCAGTTCCTCCAAAACCATGGTGGATGAGTTGTTTTCCATTACTGACCAACTTCAGCATGGCAAATCGCCTCCCCCTCTAGGCTTCCAGAACAAGGCTTTCAAAGAGGAGGAGCCCTTCCCCCAGTTCAACAATCGATTCCTTGCGGTTCCAGTCCGTTTCAAATTTTTACCTATGGGGAAGCTAGTGGTTGGGCTAATTGGGTTGATACCAAGTTAGGTCTTATCGATCAGTGTGCCATCTTAAAGAGAGGTAAAGTCTTGCACACAATGTTCTTAACTGAGATACAAGTCATTTGGTTAGAGCCGGCTTTCTTTCGCCATGTTGTCAAACAGTTGAATGCAGAGATTCACACCTTCGTTTGTGCATGGAGAGAGTTTTCTCCGACGTTTGAGGACATGGCCAACCTTCTGCTTCTTCTTATCGTGGGAAATATTGACCAATTCTAGTATGATATCCTTCCCGCAAATGTCAAGGTGTTTAACGTTTTGAAGAAAGGTGCTTCTACTTTGCTGAGCAAGGCTCTCCAGTTCAACGAGTGGATCAAGTATTTCTGGTAGAAAAATCAAGAGCCAAGTTGCAGGTTTAAGGCTATGTTGTGTCTGTGGCTAGGTCATGTTTACTTCTGTGATAACAAGGATACCTTCAATTGTCAAGTGATCCCACCCATGGCGTTCGCGCATGGTCACATAGTTCCTTTGGAGCCTTTATTCCTCGGTTTCTTATATCGTGAGTTAGACAAGATTCAAACTCTGAAGGAACAAGTTGTCAGGAATGCCCTGCTAAAGAGTTTTCTGTGCGCTAACTTTCCGTAGATTTTCCTCTGGGAATGTTGGAAATGTGCCCTAAAACCAATCATATGATGATACTTTACGGACATTTCAAACTAATGTAGTTTAAAGGGCAAAGATTATTGTTTGAGCCGTCTAATATAAATGTTATATGCTTAAACGATAAGTCCAAGGAATATGTGATTGGAAGAATGCGATCTAAAGAAGTTAGATTCATGAGACCATTCTTTCGTTGACACATCCTAAACGTTCCTGATCATAGGATTGTCAATTGGGCATTGACAGTCCGTTAAGATCAGTACGTGCTATGTCTTCTCTCAGGGAGAGTGACTAGTCTCGAGTCATTGGTGTGTGTGACATCAAGACAAGTACGTAGGTGCTCAATAGAGAATGAGTTCACTGAACACGATCAACGAAGAGTTCTCATATTCATGTCACATGAGAACTCATGGTTGGGATAATGCAAATTAGTCTTTTGACCTGAGGCATCACAGTTGTCTTGTGGTTAGGTCCTTAATCTTTGATTATGTCAAAGTCACTCTATCAGGGTGTCCACGGCATCGTTGGGGTTAAGCCACTTAGCCATGGAGGCAAGTGAATGCGCAACAAGGGATCTCTAACCTTCAAACTGTTTGAGGGAGAATACTCTATGATATGATTTAGAATCTCTGGCCAGAGTATGAATGAGATGTTGGAATGCGTTCCAGATCACATTCAAGGTAATCATATAAGTACAAGATTCACATTGGATAGTAGACATGAATAAACTATCAAACCAAACAATGTGGTCAAGAGTATTGTATTAGAGAAAGACCGTATTGCATTTGTAATCCTAAACTGAATAGGTTCTCCACCTCTTCTGATTAGCTTGGGTAACCATGATATGCTGCTAGGTGTCACTCATGGTTTGTGGAAGCCCTAAAAGTGTATTATCACTAACGGGAGAATTGAAAGTAAGTTTCAATTCACAATCGATTTGAAAGAGTTTGAATCGCCCACTGCCTCGCTAAAAGGAACCTAATGGATCGTACACCGTGTAAGGTAGAGTTTGAAGAAACAACGGAGATGAGTAAGAATAATTAAATGGTTTAATTATTTATCTAAGGCTAGGATTAATTAATATGTTAATTAATCAAACGAATAAGTTCGTTAAAGACCTCGGGTTAGTTTTGGGCCGCAAGGCCCAATGGGATTTGAATGTCAAGCCCATTAACTCAAGTTGTATGACAACTTGAATAAAACAAAGGGCTTGAAAGCCCAATAAACCTATAGGCTAGCCATGTGTAAAAGAATAGGGCTTTTGGTCCATTAGGTCACTTATTTGAAGGGACTATATAAAGGACTTTATAGCCTAAAATTTACTAAGGGTTATTTTTGGGGGAAAGGATGAGAACACAAGCTCTCCTTTCTCTCTAAAATTTTGGCCAATCTAGAGGGGAATAGCTAGCAATCTTACTTCCTCTAGGTCACTCATTTCTTCTACAATATACCTTGGTGTGGAGACTTAGAGGTTCTCAATTTTGGGAACTTGGAGAAACCTTTTCATCCATCCAAATCCATGGATCCAAGATGCAAGGAATGAAGGCCCTCTCTTTGGGTGATTAGCCTTTGCTTATGCAAAGAGGAATCTACAAAGGTATTGATTTCTCAACTCACTTTGTTTTGAGTTGAGTCTTGGTTCACCTATCTACTAGGCTTTGAATTTCATGGGTAAATGTTTTGTTTTAAGTGCATACAAGCATGGTTCCGCCTTTAATTGTTAATTGCATGCTATTGATGTTGCTTAAATGAACATGTTTTTCACAAATTTTCCTTCAAGTGGTATCAAGAGCCTAAGTCTAGTAGTTGGTGAATCCTTTTGGGTTTTGTAGTTCATAGTTTATGATTTGAATGTTGTAATTGTTACAAGCTTTATTCTTGCTTCTTTGAATGTAAATTTTGTTAGAAAATTTGCCATCTCAAATGTTGTAGATGTAGTTCATATGAGCATGAAATTGGAGCTAAAATTTGGTGCCATGTTTTTGGGGAAATTCGGCCAAATCCAAAGGGTGGAATTTTGGGTTCTTGTTTGACTTGTTAAAAGTGTTTTAAAGTGACTTTTGGAACCCCTATGTACCCTAGTATGGTTGTATGTTATTTCCCTTAAGTTTGAGTGGTTTTGGTATGTTTTTGGGTGAAGAATGTTCATGGAGCTCTTATGGGTTTTCATGAATGTTCTTCATTGTTCTTGATATGTTCTTGCCAAGAACAAAAGGTTTGGTGTTTTGATTCAAAGTTTTGATTTATTTCATAAAGTTTTTGTTTTGAAATATTTCTTATGTTTAAATATATTAGATATTTATTTTGAAAAATTAAAGAAATTTTAGTGGGTTGGTGTGTAATGATTTATTCCATTACACACACCCCACTTACAAAAACTTTGAAATTTTTTTTTTTATTACTTTGCTTCAAAATCAGCCACCCTACTCAATTAGGGTCCTTGTGGGGCTTTTGTGCAATTATATAAAGTTTTGATACTTTTGTGTATTTGCATTTTGACCCAAAAGTTTACGTTTTTACGTAAAGGTCCAAAATCACTAAAAGGACAAATTGTTTTGCTCCTTTAATGAAGTTTTATTTTTTGTGGAAATTTTTGGGTTCTAGTTGTAATTACATGAAGTAGTGGACTTTTGTGTTTTTACAAAGTGACCCCAAAAGTTTAAGTTTTTGCAAAATAGCCCAAAAGTTGAGGTTAATTGCACTATGGCCCAAACAAGTTGAGGTCATAGCATTTTGGCCCAAATTAGGTAGAGAACAAAATTGTTTTGCCTCTTTAAATGAGAATTGGATTTTCATTTCATTTAGCTCCATTTAAATCAATTCTATGGATACAAAAACCAAATGAAAATGTTGCATTCAAGTTTAATTAGTTAAAGCGTTAATTAATTAAAGAAAGGGTGATTATGAACCTTAGCCTACGATAATTGAGCTATGTGAAAGGCCGTTTCAAATTTGTTTGAACCATGGGAATGTGTAGATTAAATTTTGGTTGTAATTTGATATGATCAATTGTTGTAAAAGAGCATAAGCTCTTCTTTACTTTAAAGTAATTTGATTTGATCAATTGTTGTAAAAGAGCATAAGCTCTTATTTACTTTGAAGTACTCCTTTCTTGTTTTATTCGATATGCATGAAATTGGAGTAGTTGGGTCCAACGCCCAATAAGACAACACGCCTTAATGTGATTAAACGCGTAACTAAAATCAATCTCCATCCCTAGACCGAGATTCAACACTAGGCTCGTGTTGAATCGAATCAAAGGTTCATAGTCATCCTAAGGCCCTAAGGCAACTATATAGTCCATCAATGAATGCAAACCTTATGTTAGTAGTATCATATACTCTTGCTTTAAAAACCGTTTTAAAAGCTTAGTGGGAGTATTATATACAACTAAATCAATCAAATGGACCAATAGTTGTAATAGGACCAAAATGTTTTAATTGGATTAAAATGTATGTTTATATGTGATGAGACCTAAAAACCCTCAACCAAATCAATATTAAGTTGATAAGCGAGAGATGCTTTGAATATCTCTTCGTGGCCTTCCACCGTGGTAGGCTCCAATCGTTTGTGACTTGTACACCGGCTTCACCCTATCATGGGGGAGTACAAAGTGCATGCTTACATTCAGGAGGAGTCTATACGCATATGATGAGGTGAGTGTAGGCAACGAGGATGGCCAACATCATATCATTGTGAGGCTATTCTTGAACCCCTTCATGAACTAAGCATGGTGGGAATAACTTAACTAAGTGCAATAGTGCCAACATCGTATCATCGTGAGGCAACATTCTCTAGAGGCCAAACAAGATGGGTAATTACAAACGTTGTAAATGAGTAAAGCGTTATTCTCTCATCATTATTTTTGCTAACCAACATCGTATCATCGTGAGGTGGGCTTGGTAATAGTGAGCCTCCCATACCCTACTAAGAGTTTCCTCTAAAACTCTCGAATTCCGATGAGGGATATGGAATTTGCCAAAAATAGTGGGTGGTGCTATTTGATTTAAAGACCCGGATCAAATAGCTTAAAATCAATCAATTTATATTCGTTATGTATTTGTTTACCAATATATTTGCAAACGCTATCCAAAACTTGACAAAGAAAAACCGAACGCTTTAGTTTCCGAACTTGGTACCACAATCCCATAGATTGTCTTGAATGGATTGTAAAAGTACCTAAGTAGTCTCGTCCTCACAATCTTCCTATTGATAATGTATCAATAGAAGAACATGTTAGATAAGTCTACCATGAAGAGGACAATGCAAACTCTAGTGCTTGTCTCTTTGTTACACGAACAAGGAACTTGAGAAGTAAGCACAAGGGCATGGACACTTTATGTGCCATGATTCTTCACTTACAAATTGTTGTATGAAGAAATGAGAGTTGCCTTGAACAACTCTTGAGAGTTTGTTGTTATGTTTAGAACATAATGGTTGGTTGACAAAAATAGTCCATTTATATGGAATTATGATGATTTTTGAATCATTAAGTGTTGAAGTATCAAACCACTTAACGAGACGGAAACTAGGCAAGGACTTCACCTTTGTGTCCCTATCCTAATGGTTCACTAAGTTTATTGTAAACTATATAGTGGACAATAACCGCACGCTCTCCAAATCGTTTGATGTGTATAACACATTTGAAATGAGTTTCAAGAGAGATAGTGGGAGTTTAGGGACCATGACTATTGTAGTCAAAAGGGAAGTCAAATGAAGAAGGCAAAATAACTCCAAGGGAACAAACTTTCTTTATGAAAGGATGGACATTGGAAGGGGTATTTGCAAGAAATGTCTTGCAAGTGTCAAGAACACACCTTTCGAAGGTGTTGTAATATGTTCTTGAAATAGTTCAAAACAGTTGGTTCTTCTACTTGAATGCTTGATTCCGTATTAGTAACTATGTTTTACAATTGTTGTAAAAGTGTGCTAATAAGAAGTAGAAGATTAAATGAGAGAAGAGAAAGTACTTCACATTCGGAAAGTGAATAAAATATAGATCTCTGCGAAAGCGGATTGTACTTACTTCCTCATATGAACTACCAAAGAAATTGGAAAATACTAAAGATTGTCTTTACATTCCAATTTTAAGGAACTTAAATCCGTCACTATAGTAGAGATAGATAAATGTTTTGTTTGACAAAAACATTGTTCTTTATTAATCAATAATTAGATTATTGTAATTTAATTGGTTGTCTCTGTAGTAGAGATGATGTGGTAGTTTAACTGTTTAGAATACGATGATGCTTAAAACCCAAAAGGTTGCAAGGTAGTGACTAAATCCCAACTGAGTTGTGATACCTCTAAAACATAAGTTACGAGTTGGTCATAGATGGATGCTTTGGATCGTTAGATCCGGATCCAATACCTTCTTGTTAAAATTGTATAGAGGCGAAATGTTCGAATCTTTATTCTTTTGGAAAGAAGAAAGAATCACAAAGTTGTTGAGGTTAATTCACTTAGATGTTAGTGGCACTTGTCCACAACATAATACTACTCATGTTGTATGACATTCACCGAAGATCACTCTCGGTTGGACTATAGTTTATTTTGAATAAACATAAGTCCGAATACTTTGCAAAAGGTTTCAAAGAATTCAAGAAATGTAAGTAGATGAGTAAGACGTCTAAAGTATTTACCTCCTTAGATTTGATCCAAGGAAAAGGTAACACTTTAGATTAATTTCCTTGAAAAATATCAAGGAAAGTAGCATCGTAAGATAATGAATTTCTCCATTAGGAGAAGAATGAACATGAATAAGATTTAATTCGTTGGACATTATCAATTACCCAAATATATATGATATATACTTCTAAGACATGTTAGTTGTAGAGATCCATCCATCATGGATCTTAGCAAGCTAGTGGGAGCTATAAGCGTCTTATGAGAAAAGATCAATTGTTTGATTTCTCATAAAGATGTAAATGAATCTTTTGTTTACTAGGTTTACAAAAGATTAGTGGGAGTTGATCATATTCCTAAATTAGAATATATATACATGATATATATTAATTTTGAAAATGAAAGGAATTCTTCATCGTTAAAGTTATGACTTTAAACATTCTATAATGATAGAATGTATATGGGAGACATAGTCTATATACATGGGATGGAAATCTATAATGATAGATTTCAAGATATAATTGGATTATATCAATCCCTAAAATAGACAAGAGATGCTAGGAAGTTTCTCATATGATGATAAACTTCAATTAGAATGACAATTCTAGTGAGACTAGGAAGTTGTTCTTCTCAAAGGGAATGTACCCTTTGACTCCCAAAGAAATAATGTGTAAATAGAATCCTTTATGCATACGCAGAAAGGTGATTTATGTATTTCATATTGTATGAAAACATTGATATAAGTCGTACCTAGAACGGTACAAGAGGATATCAATGCAAGCCCAGGATCAGAACCATGGCAACTGTCAAGTGAATCCTTAGGTATTTAAGAAATACTAAGGATGGATTCCTCAAGAATGAGGAAGAATTAGAGTAACGTAATGGAAGCGTAAATGTATTAGATTATGAATCTAATCCATCATAGAATATCCCTTCATTATGAATGAAGTGATAATGAGATATCTCTTTATTATGACTAAAGAGATATTTGGGTGGAAACGTTAAAAGTAAATGACTTTAATGTGTTCCATCATGTATGCAAAATATATTGCCATATAGAAGCTTACAACATTGTTGTTTGGATGGGAAAGTTCATTCATGAACTCTCCATTCGGTTCCAACCAGAAAGTGTATGACACTAATGGGGCGATAGCTCAAGCCAGGGAATCAAGGTCTCATCAAGGTCCGAACTCAAATGAGAGACTGAACCACATGATTGAGAATCATGTATAATGGTGACGTCGTTATTCTCAAGGTTGCTTCTATGGATAACATATAGATATCCATTGTTTAGGCCTACTACTCAGCCATTTATGAAATGAATTACAGAAGAGGTATCATCAATGATGACTAAGCTGATTGGCTCTAGTGCAAGTGGGAGATTGTTGGAAATGTGCCCTAAAACCAATCATATGATGATACTTTACGGACATTTCAAACTAATGTAGTTTAAAGGGCAAAGATTATTGTTTGAGCCGTCTAATATAAATGTTATATGCTTAAACGATAAGTCCAAGGAATATGTGATTGGAAGAATGCGATCTAAAGAAGTTAGATTCATGAGACCATTCTTTCGTTGACACATCCTAAACGTTCCTGATCATAGGATTGTCAATTGGGCATTGACAGTCCGTTAAGATCAGTACGTGCTATGTCTTCTCTCAGGGAGAGTGACTAGTCTCGAGTCATTGGTGTGTGTGACATCAAGACAAGTACGTAGGTGCTCAATAGAGAATGAGTTCACTGAACACAATCAACGAAGAGTTCTCATATTCATGTCACATGAGAACTCATGGTTGGGATAATGCAAATTAGTCTTTTGACCTGAGGCATCACAGTTGTCTTGTGGTTAGGTCCTTAATCTTTGATTATGTCAAAGTCACTCTATCAGGGTGTCCACGGCATCGTTGGGGTTAAGCCACTTAGCCATGGAGGCAAGTGAATGCGCAACAAGGGATCTCTAACCTTCAAACTGTTTGAGGGAGAATACTCTATGATATGATTTAGAATCTCTGGCCAGAGTATGAATGAGATGTTGGAATGCGTTCCAGATCACATTCAAGGTAATCATATAAGTACAAGATTCACATTGGATAGTAGACATGAATAAACTATCAAACCAAACAATGTGGTCAAGAGTATTGTATTAGAGAAAGACCGTATTGCATTTGTAATCCTAAACTGAATAGGTTCTCCACCTCTTCTGATTAGCTTGGGTAACCATGATATGCTGCTAGGTGTCACTCATGGTTTGTGGAAGCCCTAAAAGTGTATTATCACTAACGGGAGAATTGAAAGTAAGTTTCAATTCACAATCGATTTGAAAGAGTTTGAATCGCCCACTGCCTCGCTAAAAGGAACCTAATGGATCGTACACCGTGTAAGGTAGAGTTTGAAGAAACAACGGAGATGAGTAAGAATAATTAAATGGTTTAATTATTTATCTAAGGCTAGGATTAATTAATATGTTAATTAATCAAACGAATAAGTTCGTTAAAGACCTCGGGTTAGTTTTGGGCCGCAAGGCCTAATGGGATTTGAATGTCAAGCCCATTAACTCAAGTTGTATGACAACTTGAATAGAACAAAGGGCTTGAAAGCCCAATAAACCTATAGGCTAGCCATGTGTAAAAGAATAGGGCTTTTGGTCCATTAGGTCACTTATTTGAAGGGACTATATAAAGGACTTTATAGCCTAAAATTTACTAAGGGTTATTTTTGGGGGAAAGGATGAGAACACAAGCTCTCCTTTCTCTCTAAAATTTTGGCCAATCTAGAGGGGAATAGCTAGCAATCTTACTTCCTCTAGGTCACTCATTTCTTCTACAATATACCTTGGTGTGGAGACTTAGAGGTTCTCAATTTTGGGAACTTGGAGAAACCTTTTCATCCATCCAAATCCATGGATCCAAGATGCAAGGAATGAAGGCCCTCTCTTTGGGTGATTAGCCTTTGCTTATGCAAAGAGGAATCTACAAAGGTATTGATTTCTCAACTCACTTTGTTTTGAGTTGAGTCTTGGTTCACCTATCTACTAGGCTTTGAATTTCATGGGTAAATGTTTTGTTTTAAGTGCATACAAGCATGGTTCCGCCTTTAATTGTTAATTGCATGCTATTGATGTTGCTTAAATGAACATGTTTTTCACAAATTTTCCTTCAGGGAACGCATTATATGTTTGAACAACTTTATGCAGATTTTCCTTTGGCCCCTTACCTTTGCAACGCTGCTAAAAGTCGCTTTGTCATCGATTTTTCTTTTTACATGCCCAAGAGAGTTCCACTAGCTTGCCCTGGTTCAGGAAGATACCTGGGAGAAAGTAGGATTTTTTGGAACTTCTAGATGATGTGAACAACTTCATTTTTCACCTTTACATTGCAATCAAAGCTCTAGCGGTTCTTACCGGTCATGCTAACAGGATAAGAGGTGCTCGGACTTCTACATCTTCTAGGACTCCCAAGCTTGCAGAGGACCTAGATGTCATCGATGCGAGCGAGGAGGAGCGAAACAGTAGTGATGTCGTCGATGACTGATATGGAAGATACAAACACACAAATTAAACCCTATATATTATGCAATCGTAGTACTTGTAAGTATGGATCGTTCTACTCCGATGATTAGAAAGGATGCTAATCAACACAAATTAAACTTATAAAACTGAAAACAAAGTTAAACTAACATCAAAACAGTGACTGGGGGGGATTTTGGACGAATTTAATGAAAACAAAAGTAAAGGGCAGCAAGTAAATTAAGTTGTGAATGAAATATGGATGAAATGATAGCTAAAGGATTCTTCTCCACACATGAAACATATGCATACAAATTGATTTCCAGTTATTCTTCCTATAAACCATGAATGACAATGCCCCAAATTATTAATTGTCAACAGCACTAATTAATCTTAAGTTCATTGCATTGGATTTAGCAACACAACCAAACTGATTTTCTCAAGTTCCCTAACTATCAAAAGCATGATAGAGATACATCTCAAAGATCATTAAGTTCTGTGAAAATTATAAGCATTGACAAAGCATTCATAACTGATAGGAGCATATTTATGCTACATAGCTATGTTGCTTCCTCGCATTTAGTTAGTTAATTACTACTTATTATAGTCTTCTAAGCTATTTTTGTATGTTTGTAGGTCCTAATGGCAAAAGGAGCAAGAAAGTGCATTTTGGAGCCATTTGGAGCAGTTTTGGGTATCAATTGGATAGCTTATGAGTGGAGCAAGGTGGATGGACGAAATTGAAGTCAAGAGAGGCTAGGAAATGCTAAAAATCTGGAGAAACAAGTTTAAATACAAAGAAGATAAGGAAAGAGCAAGAAATAAGGAACATTATCCAACCTTATCTTATCTTATCCTAACCAACCTTATCCTTTCCTAAATCTAGCATTATCCTATCTTATCTTATCCAAATCAGTTTGTGCCTTAATTCTAGCTATTTAGAAGGGATTAGTTATACATTTAAATACATAACTCAGATTCTAGAGACCTTATCCCTTGTGTGCCGCATATATGCCATTCCTTGGTGGACTGGGAGTTGTAATCCCTCTCCTACAAAGGTGCCGCACCCCGTAGCCTAAGTTCTTTTAGAAATCTGCCCTAATACTCTTTCTAGAAGCCCTTATCTGCTCCTAAATGTATGTCGCACCCTCTCCATATTCTCTTTGGTTTTCTGATTTCTAGAAGGTCCAAAACCCTAGTACTTTTCCCATTGGATTGTGCAATCCTTTTCCTTCAGAAATTGTGCAAGACCTAGCCTATAAATACAAGCCTTTGCCGCAGGTTTTAAGGATCCATTCACTCATTCATACATTCAGCCATCAAACACCATAATTCACACCACATCACCCTAGTGCCACAAGCAAGGAAGAAAGGAGAAGAAGACTTGTGCAATCTGCCATCCAAGGAGGGTTCGAAATCTGCCATTGGAGTGTGGAGTGTTTCTAGGTGTATTCTATCCTTAGTTTTAGTTCAATTGTTATATTAATTTGGTTTTCAATTATGATGAACATGTCGAACTAATTTCTTTTTAGTTGGAGGTGAATTCGAAGCCATGATTATATGTTTTATATGAATTGATTATATCCAGTTATTGTTTCTTGAGTCTTGAAAGTGATTTTCTTATCTAAGTTATTAAAATTTGATTATGTATGTTGGTTGAGGGTTGACACTTAATTTGCATGTATGAATTTGATGCTAGAGTATAAGGGAATTTCACATAATAGTTATTCACTTATTTTAACAAGTAATGGAGGTTGCTAGTCACAATCGTGTCAAGTAAATCCTTGGTATGAGTCTCATGCGTTTCATAGTGATGAATGCCTTGTCAATGCTTATGATTTTCATAGAACTTAATGACTTTTGATATGTATCTCTATCATGCGTTTCATATAGGGAACTTGAGAAAGATAATTTGATTGCGATGCATATTCCATCTAATTCAATGAAATAAGGAAAATCTGATGGTTGATTGTGCGATGCAATTAACTTGGGGCTTTGTCATTCATAGTCTAAAGGAATAATAACTGGAAATTGGTTTATATGCATAGGTCATGTGTGGAGAAGGACCCTCTAACTAGCCTTTCACCCATTTAATTCACCCAAATTCGTTTTTACAAAGTGTTTTATGCACAGTTTCTGTTTTAAGTTTTAATTTCGTCAAAAACAATCCCCCTTTCATTTAGTCTTGTTACTTGAGTCAAAATCTGTTTTCTTTTAGTCTTTTGAGTCAAGTTAAGTTTTATTTTCGTCAAAATCACTTGTTAGGTCTAGATTTGAGTCTTTTTTATTGTTTGTTGCTGTTTTGAGTGTTTTAAGTTAGTTTTGAGTCTATAGAATCTAGTTTAGAGTTTTTGAGTCTTATTTGTGTTGATTAGCATTCCTAGTTAATCTCCGGTCTAGAACGATCCCTACTTGCATATATACTACAATTGTCATCAATAGGGTTTAATTTGTGTGTCAAGTTAATTTTCACATCAAATTTTGGCGCCGTTGCTGGGGATTAGCAAACTTGCTAATCTCTTTTGTTTGTGTCGTGTCAAAGTGTGTAGTGTGTTTCTTTGTGTCTTTTTGTTGTGTTTGCCGGGCCCTTTAAAGTGGTTGCTGATTTGTTTTTGTTCTTTGTTTCAGGTACTAGCCTATGACTTGTCGTTCTCAACCTATTCGTGCAAACATATTGGATTTTGACGACGATTTTGAACGAACTTTGAGAAGAAAGAGGAAGCAACCAGAACCTAATCCACCTAGTTCAAGTTCAGAGTCCGAATCTAAATTTGAAGAAGAAGAAAGCATGGCGGCGGACAATCTAACAATCAAAGAAGTTTCGGCCTCGGGGTTGGACAATGCCGTGCCTATTTGCATTCAATACCTTAAGGCAGCCCCGGACAAGACTGATGAGTTTGAATTAAAGTCAAGCTTGCTGCATCATATTCCTAAATACCATGGGTTGTCCATGAAAGATCCAAACAAGCATTTGAAGGAGTTTGAAGTTGTATGCTCAAGCATGAAACCCATTAAAGTGGATGGGAATATTTTGAAGATGAAAGCCTTTCCATTCTCTCTTTTGGAAAAGGCTAAAGATTGGCTATACGAATTGGCGCCCGAAACTGTTACTTCTTGGGAAAGGATGAAACGAGTGTTCTTGGAGAAATTCTTCCAAACTTCAAGAGTAATTCTTTTGAGCAAGAAGATTAGCAGAATTCAACAAAACCAAGGAGACTCTTTTCCAGCATATTATGAGCGTTTTAAAACCCTTATTGCATCTTGCCCACAACACCAAATGAAGGAAGAGCTTCTAATTCAATACTTTTACTAAGGACTCCTTCCAATTGAGAGACAAATGCTAGATGCCTCGATAAGAGGTGCTTTGGTTGACAAAACACCAGTGGCTGCCAAGGTCTTAATTGCAAATCGAGCCTTGAATGCACAACAATACAAGGGTGTTAGACAAAGAGACCCCCCACGGCAACAACAAGTGAATGAGGTAAGTGCAATTTCTGAAATTCAATCTCAATTAGCTAATCTCACTATGCTTGTGTCTCAGGTTGTTGAAGGATCCAAAATGCAAGGTGCGGCCATATGTTGAGTGTGCTCTATGCAAAGACATCTCAATGATCAATGTCCTCAATTGATAGAGAATGGAGGATGGGAGAATGCCCATGCCATGGGGTACCAAAGTCAAAATCAACCAAGGAATGATCCATACTCAAATACATACAATCCGGGATGGAGAGATCACCCAAATTTCAAGTGGAGAGAGCCTTAACAACCTCAACAATAAGGAGGAATTCGACAGCCACCCCAAAAATACCTAATATGGCCGTGCCTAATGATAAATTTGGCGAGATGGTGGCTGCCCTAGGGGCATTGCCACAACATCCAAGAAAGTCTCCAATCCCAATTCCAATTCCCATTTCAACTAATAGGTTGTTACCTTCTTTGGTGCAGGTTCCCAATCAAATCCAAGGTGGTGAGAGAGTTTACATGGACTTTAGGAACAAAAACACCACAATCAGGGAGGATCACTATCCCCCCCCCCATTCATTGAGCCATACTATGAGAACTTTGAGGAGCATGTCGTGGATGGTGCAACCCTCCATGCTGTGGGCTCTAATGAAGCCTAAAAGGAGGTCTCGTCCGGCTGGAAGACGTTAAAGCAAGCGCTTCTTGGGAGGCAACCCATGCATGCAAATAAAGAAGACCTAGGAATCTCCAACACTCTATAACCAGATTTACGTTCCTAAACCCTACTCTTTATTGCTTTTACTTTGCCATGATTGTCATGTTTGTTAGTTGTGTTATTTGTTTGTTTGTTTGTGAGTCTATGCCAGAGCAAAATAGCCTTACCCTTTGCATATACATTGTAGGTTTAACCCTTTGAGGCTTAGTTAGCCTATTTTCTTTGTTAGCCACACTATCCTTACCTAGCCTAGAATAGGACTATCCATACCCTTGTTCTTAAAGTATAGTAAAGGAAGAAAAAAGAAGTGTGGGGGAAGGTGTTTTTCGTGGGAATCTAGGAGAATGTATGATTTGTGTGCCAAAGAAAGAAAGGGGCACGAAAAAAAATAAAAAAAAATAAAATAAAAAAATGTGAAAAAGAAAGAAAAAAGAAGAAAAAGTTGAAAAAGAAAGAATAAGAGTTGAAAATAAGTGAGAATGAACTCACAAGTATTGGAGGTTGAAGAAAGGGTCCAAAAGTTTGAATCTGACCCTAAGTGTTGTGTGAATCTACCATGGGCGTTTAAAGTTGATTTCTGCATTCAAAAGTGAATTCTAAGTGTTTATTTCATTACTTTGCTTACTATTGCTTTAAGAACTTTTGTTTATCCTTACCTTTATTTATTAGCTAATACCTTAGCCCCGTTACAACCCTTTGACTTCGATCTTGATTGTTATGTGTTTCAATATGTGGAGTTTAAAATTGGTTTGAGCATATGGTATCCCTGGTTCTCACGTCTAAGTAGTGGCATTCCATTTATGAGATCATATACATATTAATAATTCCAGAAATTGCCCTCTTTGATTATAAGTTATGTGAGTGCTAGTATACATGTTTACATCAATCTTCTCACATATACCTAGTGTAGGGAGTGTAGTCAGAAAATCTGTGTGAAAATAGAGAGTATATCTGGTGAGCAATTGAGGGATTCTCTAAGGCATGTTACTACATTCAAAATCATGTTTTAATTGATTAAATGCGAGCTAGTGAGTGGTAACTATGATTAAGTTTGTGCTTGAGGGTAGGGATGACTAAAATCTATGTGAGTGGTGATCTTTAATATGTCATGTTGCATTGGAAATCCTTGAGGCAATGATGTGATAAATAATAGCACTCAAATTAAACCCTCTTATTGACAATTGTAGTAAAGATGTAAGTAGGGATCGTTCTAGGCTGGGGATTAGGAGGGATTGCTAATCTAATAAAAACTGACTCAAAGATACAAAACTAGGCTTAAAAACACTTAAATAAACTCAAAGACTCGTAACTAAACTTATATGACTCAAAACAAATTAAAAAGACTCAAAACAACACAAAACAATCAAATAGACTCAAACTAGACTCTAGAACTTACTTTGGATGAAAGTTGAATTGATTTTGATTGGACCCCTTCCTTAACAACCAATACTTGTGAGTTCATTCTCACTTATTTCTCAACTCTTTTTCGTTCTTTTCAAAACTCTTCTCTTTTCTTTTTCTTTTTCCACAAATTTTTTTTTCTTTATTATTTTTTTAACAAACACACAAACTTTGAAAATCCTTCCCCCACACTTGTTTTTCTGCAATATGTTGATCAAAAGGAATTCCTTTAAAGTCATGCTTCACTATGCTTTAAGAACAAGGGTATGGATAATCCTAATCTAGGATAGGTGAGGATAATGTGGTTAACAAAGAAAATAGGCTTGATAAGGCTCAAAAGGGTTAATCCTCCAATCCATATGCAAACGGGTTAAGGCTTTTTGGCTTTCGTTTAACTAACAACTTCATCTTATTGTATGTTATGCAATCAATATCATGCTTTGAATGAAATGGGCATGAGTTCTAGTATTTGGAACAATAATGATGAAATGCATTCTAAGTAGCAACCAAGCAAAGAATAATGAGATCATGCAACGACTTTAGAAAACAAGAAATCACATATTTATAACTCTCCAAAGAACGTGATAGGAGCTTATTTAGGCGACTTAGCTAGCTTATTCTTGTGCATTTGTGCTATTATTTCTCAGTTAATGTCGTATTTCAACTCATTTTCGTGTGTTTGTAGGTCCAAAGGGTTAAAGTACCAAGAAAGTGCATTTTGGTGCATTTTGGTGCATTTTGGAGCAGTTTTGGGCACTATGTGGATAGCTTGTATATGGGCTAACATGGATGGACGAATTTGGAGTTCAAGAGGCTAGAAATATGATGAGAAGAGGAAGGAACTAAGCTCAAGACAAAGTGGATAAGGAAGTAGCTCAAAAGAGGAAACCTTATCCAAAACCTTATCCAAAACATTATCCAAAACCTTATCTCATCTTATCCTATCTTGACCTTATCATGTCTTAATCCTAGTTGCAAGGGGACCTAAATAGATATTTCTAGAAGCCCCAAATCAGCCACAAAGCTCATTCTTTCTAGAAACCCTACAAAGGTGGCGCCTAATCCCTTCTAGAAGGCATTGCCTTGCCTTGTAAGCCATTCCATCCTTCCCTCCATGTGTGCCGCACCTCTCTAGGCCCTATCCCTTTTGGATTCTGATTTCTAGGGCCTCATTCCTTATGGATTTGGGTTACACAAATCCTTGTATGAAACTAAGTGGGCCAAACCCCATCCTAGGTGGATTTAATCACCTATTGCCGAACCCTAGGGCCCTAATCCACTAAATCTACTAAGTGTAACCCTAATCTAAGTAAACCTAGGACTATATAAACATAAAATTAGCCACAAATTCGGACCACCCTTTATGCTATTCAGAAACCTTGTTGCCGTAAGCCCTATTCCCCATTCTTCATCCTTCATCCACTCCATACACCTCCATACACAACCTGCCGCACTCCACCACCCTAATCAGCCATTATTCATCCTTCTAAACAAGAACACACCATTCAAAACCCCCAAATCCACCACCCACAACTTGTGCCGCAGCAAGGAAGAGGAAGGGAAGCCTAGCCGTGCATGCAATTCAACCTGGAATTGCTGAAACGTTTAGGTGTAATCTTTCTTGTGTTTTCAATGTTTAATTTCAAGAATCTTTGCTTTGCGAGTATGAGGAACTAATCCCCTTTTTGGCTAGGGGGAATTTCGAAACCATGGCTATATTTGCATTATGATTTGATTACTTTCAGTTGTGATTTCATGAATGGTGAATTCAATTTACTTATCTATTTGAATTAAGACTTGTTTATCTATATATATAAAGGGAGAAGGCCTGTTTGTTGAAGCATTTAGAAATACCAAAAAAGTCCCTTTATTTCCTTCACAATCAAAGTCCAAAAAATCCCAAAATCGAGGACAAAAACGTAAAAAAGAATTTAACTTATCAGAAACGGTATTGGAAACAAAACATGGTAATTAAAATAAAAAAAGCATGATAATTATCCTCTAAAAGTTAGTAGTTATGGAGAGGAGAGAGAGATAAATAATAAAAAGGCAACAAAAAAATATTAAAAATAAAACAAATTAAAATAAATAGAAAAAAAAATAGATAATCCAAACTAAAATGGCAAAATCGTTCGGAAGAGAAGAGGATGAATGTGGCGTCATTTTTGAAACTGCTATGAGCATTTATCGTGTGGTTTTTTAAATAGATATCTATGGGAAAGCGCCTCAAAAAAATTTTGACTAGCCGGGTTTCTTTTTTAGTTATTCTTCTCTTTTATTCACCTTAATTTCTTGATGCATGATTTTTAACAAATATTTCTTAGAATGTTTATGCTTCCATTTTGATTAGTACGGTTCTTGCTATATTTTAGATTATTAAACAAACAAACAACAAATAAAAGTAAAGGGACTTGATGGGTAACTCCTCCATTTGAGGATGAGATATTAATATCTCACAAAATTATATTAAACAAAAAGAAACAAATAAAAGTAGGGGACGTGATGAATAACTCTTCCATTTTAGGATGAGATATTAAAGTCAGAGATAATTGTACTGAACATCATTTTAGGAGAGAAATATTAAAAAATTAAGTAAAAAAAAAAAAAAAGCAACATAGTGAATAAGTGCTCTCCATTTTAGGAGAGAGAGATATTAAACAGAAAAATTAAAATTTGTTATATTGGAAAAAAAAAAGGAAACGAAAAAACAAATAAAACAACAGGAATGTTGTGAATAACTTCTCCTCCATTTTAGAAGGAAATATTAATATCTAACAAAATTATATTAAACAAAAACAATGTAACTGCTCTCCATTTTAGGAGACAAATATTAAACATAAAATTAAAATTTGTTTTATTGGAAAAAAAAAAAGGAAGAAAAAGTTTAAAAAAAATAAATGGACAGGAACGTATCTCCTCCATTTTAGGAGGAGATATTAATATCTAACAAAATTATATTAAAAATAATAATAATAATGTGGGAGAAAAGGGATAGAGGTTATCGTTAGTTTAAAAAAAAACGGTGAACTTCTCCCACTACCAAGCAGTAATTTCTTAGTTCCCACGTACATTCCCATTTGTTCCATTCCGGCTACAATATTATTATATGTACTCCCCATCTCGTTTGATTATGTGGCCAAATCTTATACTCCCCTTTTTTTTTTGCTCCGCCTTCACTTCTCTAAGTTGTTCTTTTTCTTTGATCTTTTTTATTTTGTGTTTGTAAATGATATGAGCTCAATCCCCATCTCCGTCAATTTTTAGCATGCATGCTGTCATTAATTGGATACTAGAAGCATGGTGATGGTAGCACAGTCGTACGAGATTGGTGGGTTTTCACTTCCTTTCCCTGCATGGTTGTACTCATTTTACACATTTCCATGTAAGCATAATATGTAATTGTATGATTCCCAGATTTAGCTTCAGTTGGGTTTTTTAATTTCTTCCTTTGAAATCTTCATTGTGCGTTTTTAAATTTTGGTCAGATTGTGAATTTCAATTTTGATTATCTTAATGTGCTATACGTGTGCTATGGTAATTTTAAAAATTATTTGTTTTTATTCTTAGGATATTTACAAGAATACCCACAAAAAATGAAGAAGGAACCTATTGATAAGATCTCAAACAGACGTGTCTGTATTTTTACACCTGGTTGGGAGATATCTGTCGGAGTAAAAACTACTGATCTAAGCCAACTGATTCTCAAAGAGTGGAAAAAGAAGAAGCATGAGCAGTATGTATCCTAAATTATATACAAATTTGTTACAAGAAATCTAACATTATATATACCTTCAATATATAGGTGGCGCATGAAAAAGGCTGTGGAAGAATTAAAACCTTCAACAACTCCTTAGATCATACGTATTTGGAATAAAGTCCAACAAATAAGGTACAACACCATTTCTTACCTATTTATTTTTAATGGCATTCTCTATATCATTCTACAAATTAATTATCTCAAATTATAAAATAAAATAAAACAATTTATGGGTGCAGAAAAAAGATTAACAGTGGCCAAACAACTTTTCTAAATACGGTAAGTCTTCTCTTATTTTCATACAAAAGTATACTATAAATTCAAATTGCATTCAATTTTCAAATATAAATAAAATTGCATTTTTTGTCAGTTTTACAAGCATCACACCCGTCTCAAAGTACAAAGGTTGAAGTACAAGATTAAGGTAATATTTCTTATTATTTAATTTTGTAAATATTGTTACAATTTGTTACCTCAAACTTGACAAATATATTTATCTTTCAGTATTCTACAAGTAACTGGAGTAAAAGTATTGCCATGAGAAAATTGTCAAACTTAAAGGTATTTAGGTTAAGTTGCTTACAATCTTTATAGTTGGGATTGTGCATTATAGTTAGACTTCTTATTTTATCATCATTGCTTGCAGATTAACCATGAAAATCTAAAGCATCAAGTGCAAGCAAATGGGTGGCAAGCATGGCTTTGATTTCACACGTAGGCGCTATGTTTACATATGTACATGTTGTCCATATTTTGCTTTGCTTCATATATTAGGAGTTCATCCCTAGCTAGCCTATAACTTTGATTGAAAACTTATGAATCTGAAACATTTTGATTTAAGGACATTAAGTGTTGTCAATATGTATTTAGAAATCAAATTACATGTCATATTTTCAAATTTTTTTATTTATAAATAGTATATGTTTCCCATTTTATCTTTGTTGTTGTTTTAAAGAAAAAATAGTAAAAAATGTATGAGAGATTACTCACATATGTGCAAATTGGATGGAATATATGCTCCTAAATTATTCAACAAATGTGGCAATATGACAATATGGCATGCGATAACACCATTATCACTTTGGAATGATGGGATGATTGTACGGTAACACCATTATCTCATCAACCTTTCTTCAACTCAAGCAATTGGAACTACGTAGCCTGGCCCATGCTCTAATGTTGAACATCTCAGTCCCAACCCAAAATGGCACACCCATAATTATGTACTCACTCCTCTAACTGCATCAACTATCCCATTCACACAACCATTGAACAAAAGATCTGCCAACCTGCTCGAATGACGCCAAATATTGCCCATAATACCTTTTTGTCCACCATAATAAAAAAATGTTGTTGTGCACCCTTTTAATACAGCCACTAATCCTCATGTTACAAAATATATTGATCATTTCATATTTTCTATACAACATTAAATAATTAAGCATATTTTTTTATTTTTTATATGAGAGTTTAAGGAACCTAACTCTTGATCTTCTGTACAATATATAAGGGTAAAATGGTACTGATGGAGATAACAAAATTCTAACTAGACTGAGTAACTTAATTACCAAAGTCATAATAATGATCAAGCATAACTCATTTCGTGAAATCAAATTGTCACATCCCGGCCCGGGCGGGACGACTTCCCGGGCCCGCTCCACCACCGTAGCACGATATTGTCCGCTTTGGGCCCCGACCACGCCCTCACGGTTTTGTTTTTGGGAACTCACACGAGAACTTCCCGATGGGTCACCCATCTTGGGAGTGCTCTCGTGCGCTACTCGCTTAACTTCGGAGTTCCTACGGAACTCGAAGCCAGTGAGCTCCCAAAAGGCCTCGTGCTAGGTAGGGATGGGATATACATATAAGGATCACTCCCCTGGGTGATGTGGGATGTCACAATCCACCCCCCTTAGGGGTCCGACGTCCTCGTCGGCACACCACGGCCAGGGTTAGGCTCTGATACCAAATTGTCACATCCCGGCCCGGGCGGGACGACTTCCCGGGCCCGCTCCACCACCGTAGCACGATATTGTCCGCTTTGGGCCCCGACCACGCCCTCACGGTTTTGTTTTTGGGAACTCACACGAGAACTTCCCGATGGGTCACCCATCCTGGGAGTGCTCTCGTGAGTTCCCAAAAACAAAACCGTGAGGGAATGGTAAGCCCAAAGCGGACAATATCGTGCTACGGTGGTGGAAAGTGTGGAAATAGGAAAATATCATTATGGATTTGTGTACAAGCTTCCTCGTACACAGAATGGTTATGATGGCGAAGTATCATGGAATTCCAGTAAGTATTGTTTCGGATCGAGATTCTAGATTCACTTCTAAGCTCTGGACAGCTTTTCAGGAAGCACTTGGTACGTGATTGCTTTATTGTACGGCGTATCGGAATGACCCTGTTATGAAGCTTTATATGGAAAATCGTGTCGTACACCTTTATGTTGGTCAGAGGTCGGTGTTCTGACAGAATGGACCAAATGAGGACTCACCTTCGGGTGGTTCATCTTAGAAGTTGTATATTTTAAAGCTTCCGAACTGTGTAAATGGTTACGTCACTCTCACGTGACGGCCAGCATGCCCTCCTTCGGGATGGGGTGTGTCACAAATTCTATCAGCCAAACAAAAAAAAAAAGACACCATAATAATTAGCAAGCAAAAAAAAAAAAGAAAAAAAAAAGGTGGATTGGTTAGTGCACAATTCATAAATTTCATTTTTGGGTACAATGGGTAGGTGCAAAAAGACTAAGTTAGATGATTGAACATAATAAAAAATTGAAAATAATAAGAAATTGTTGTGATGGACACAAACACATTTTATAAAATAATCACTTAAGAAATATAAGAATATCTAAAACAACACATCTTTGGGGCGCGTAGCGCCCGTGATGCAAAAATGCCTCTCGCACGCACGTTAGTGCGTGCAGAGAGGCTAGTGTATATGAATTGAGAGTGCACACTTAATTTGCATGCAGAAATCTGATGCTAGGGTATAAGGAAACTTCACCTAATCGTTGGGAACTTATATTCATGAGTAGTTAAGGTTGTTAGTCGCAATCATGTTAAGTAAATTCTTGGCATAAGTATCATGCGCTTTCATAGTTACGAATGCCTCGTCAACACTTATGATTTCCATAGAACCTAATGATCTTTGATTGTTTTTCTATTATGCGCTTTCATATAGAGAACTTTTGAGGAATAATTTGATTGCAATGCACTAATTCCATTCAATTCAATGACCTAAGGGAAATCTGAGAGTTAATTTAAGCGTACCTAATTAACTTGGGGTGATGAGGTTCATAATTCATTGAATAAGCAACTGGAGATTGTTTTGTATGCAAGTATGCCATGTGTGGAGAAAGACCTCTTAGCTAAACCATCATCAACTTAATTCCATCAAATTCGTCCACATCTGCCTAGTTTAAAATCTTGTTTTGTTTATTTTATTTTCGTCCAAAACCAAATCCCCATTTATTCTAGAGTGTCTAAATAGTTAGAATATGTTTTAGATTGTGTTTTCAAGTGTTTCGAGTCAAGTTAGAACCAAATTTCGTCCAATTTTGTGTTTAGAGTCAAATCTGCCCAGTTTGTGTGTTTTTAGGCAGTTTTGAGTGTTTTCAGCTCATTGTGAGTCTTGTGAACTTGTTTTGCGTCTTTTGCGTTAAGTGTTTAGAAGCTTTGTTTTATTTATTTGATTCAGTTTAAAGTGTTTAGCAATCCCTCCTAATCCCCGGTTTAAGAACGATCCCTACTTATTTATATGCTACAATTGTCAGAAGAACGTTAATTTGTGTGTTAAGTTAATTTTCGCATCAAATTTTGGCGCCGTTGCCGGGGATTAGCAACTTTGCTAATCCCTTGTTATTTCTTTTTGTTTATTTTCATGTGTTTTTGGTTCTAGTTTCTGACCTTGTTTTGTTTTCTTGTTTTTAGGCACTAGTTTATGACTCGGAGTTCTTAACCGGTTCATGCGCATATCTTAGACTTTGACGACGATTTTGAGCGAACTTTGAGAAGGAAGAAGAATCAACAAGAGCCCCAACCACCTCAACCTGCACCAGATCTTGAAGAAGACGAAATACAAGTGGGAGAGGAGGCCACGACTCAGATTTTTGAGGAAGAACAAGCTATGGCAGCCGACAATCGAACAATTGATAGGAGCATATTTATGCGACTTAATTGGCTTGTTCTCGTGCATTTACGTTGTGTTTCTTTAGTTATTTTAGTCCTTTATGCCATTTTCGTGTGTTTCTAGGTTCATATGGCTAAGGAAGCAAAAAGGTGCATTTTGGAGCAAAATTGGGCTTAGAATGGATAGCTTATGCTTGGAGCCAAAGTGTTGGACGAAATTGAAGCCTTGTATGCACTTTAGGACATAAAACAAAGGGCCTAGCCCAATCAAACAATCCTTTCAGCCATGCAAAACCTCTAGCCCAATCAAACAATCCATCAAAGCCATGCAAAACCACCATTCACACACACTTCACACAAACAACATCCTAGCCGTGCATCCCCTTGCATTTCCAGCATTCCACACCATCATTGCAGCCACATTCTCCCTCTTTAATCCACATGCATTCATCATCATTCATCCTAGCTGCCACTCACATGCCTTCACATTCATTTCCAACAACAATCACTTCAAAGCCATGCTTTCACATGCATTTCCAGCACCAAAACACCCTTGCCGTGGCCTCCCCTTGCCTTTCCAGCTTTCCCCTTTGCATTTCTAGCTTCACTCTTCATGATGGCAGCCACATTCTCTCCTAGCTGTCATATGCCCTCTTTTAATCATTCATCCACCTATAAATAAGCATCCATTGCAGCCACAAAACAGGATTCAATGGTCATTCATTCATTTGACACCAAAACAACATCAAAAACTGCCCTTTGGTCGTGAGTTTCCCTACCAATCCAAACACCATCACACTTCCCCTTGCCGTGCATCCCCTTCCAATCCAACCACTCCCCACTCCATTCCACACTTCCATCCCTCCAAAACACTATCATTAGACCTTGTGCTACAACAAAGAGGAGGAGAAGAGTGCCTAAACGTTCATACAATTCAAGTTTGAGTTGTTGGAATGTTTAGGTGTTTCTTTTCCTCGATTTCAATGGTTAAATTTACTTATCTTTGTCTTGTACGTATGAGGAACTAAACCCCCCTTGGCTAGGGGGGATTCAAAATACATGTTTATGCTTGCGATATGATTTGATTACTTCTAATTACGTTTCATAAGTTGTGAATTCAATTTACTTATCTATGTGAATCACATTGATTTGTGTGTGTTGGTTGAGAGTGCACGCTTAATTATCATGCATAAATTGGATGCTAGGATATAAGGAAATTTCACCTAATCGTTATGGAATTATATTCACAAGTACTAAAGGTTGATGATCTCAATCGCGTTAAGTAAATTCTTGGCATAAGTTTCATGCAATCATAGTAACAAGTGCTTCGTCAATGCTTATGGTTTTCATAGAACTTAATGATTCTTGCTTGTATCTCTATTATGCAATCATGTAAGGGACTTGTGGGGAATGTTTTGGGTTGTCGTATGCAATCATCCAATTCAATAACGTTAGGAAAATCTGAGGATTAATTAGTGCAATTCACGGTTAATCTGGGGCGTTGAGAATTCATGGTTTATTGAAAAGCAATTAGAAATCGTTTTGTGTGCAAGTATAACATGTGTGGAGATGAACCCCTTAGCTAGCTTCCCATCCATTCAATTCCATCAAATTCGTATTTACAATTTGTTTTCTTTACAATCTGTCCATTTTAGTTAAATTTCGTCAAAACCTCAATCCCCCCATATTTTGTTTAGTCTTAGTCATTACAATCTATCTTATTTTGAGTTTTGCATTCTTTGAGTCTAGTATAGTGTTTTAAACTTGTTTTTACGTTTTTGAGTCAAATCCAAGTGATTAACAATCCCTCCTAATCCCCGGTCCAGAACGATCCCTACTTACATACTTACTACAATTGATAAAAAGAGGGTTTAATTTGTGTGCGTATAATTCTCGCATCAAATTTTGGCGCCGTTGCCGGGGATTAGCAACTTTGCTAATTCCTTGGATTATTACTTCCTATTTAGTTTTATTTTGTTTCTATGTATATATTTTAGTTTTGTTTTGTTGATTTTAGGTACTAGAGAAGCAAGACATGGCACTTGATAATGCTTCTCTTTTGTCACAGCTCATGGAAAGGTCCCAAATGCAAAGAGTTGGTACATTTGATCATAATCAATCAAGGAATGACGTGTTTTCCAATACTTACAATTCAAATTGGAGTGATCATTCAAACTCTATGTGGTGGGAACCTCAACATATTCAACAAGAAGGATATTGGCAGCCATATGAGGAGTTCTATTCAACGTCTATGCATCCACCACAACCTAATATACAATATGCCCAACCAAACTCAGGTTTGTCAATAGATTATAATCAAGTTCTTAATGAATTAATTTCTTTGGTGCAGGGTTCACAAAACCAAGTCAAGGAGGCTCAACAAGGAGAATATTGGCAACCATATGAGGAGTTCTATACAACACCTATGCAGCCACCACAACCTGCCCAAACAAATTCAAGTAAGTCTTTGTATAATGATACGGTTAGTAAGTTACTCACCAATTTGTCTCAGGGGCAAGAGAATCAAGCCAAAGCAATGCAGAATCGAGAAAAAAGGGTGGATCAATTGGAGAAACAAATTGGGCAGATTGCAGAGTTTGTAGGGCAATTCCGAGACCAAGGCAAGCTCCCAAGCTCAACCATTCCAAATCCGAAGGGAGGCTTTGAAACCACCAATGCTATCACGTTAAGAAGTGGCAAGGAGGTTGGAACGGACCCTCAACCATCAAAATCAAATCACAAGGAAGATGAAAGATTGCAATTTGAGGAAGAGGAACACACCCAACACACGGAAAGGGTGGAAACACCTTTGCCGCAGGCACCTATTGCCCCTACGCCATCCAATTCAGGTAAGGTTGTTCCAAATTTCATTCTTTCTAACCCCATTCCACCCAATGTCCCTATTCCTTGCAGGTTCATGAATTCCAAGGAAGAAGAAAGTGAAAAAGACATCTTGGAAGCCCTTCCAAAGGTGCAAAGTATGGAATATCAAGAATTCGTCAAAGAGGATGTTCTTGAGGCAAACAACCCCAAAGAAGTTGAATTTTATGACACAGGACAAGGAACAATCCTCACACCACATCTGGCCGAGTGCAAAGTCCCTGAAACGTTCAAAGAAGATGTATTTATCCTTGAGTTCTTATTGGAGCACATAGGTAAGCCACCTCCTCGAATTTCAATTTCCTTTTATACTAACAGGTTGTTGATGATTCAGGCACCCAATCTTGAATTTAAACCTTTACCGGATCAATTCAAGTATCACCTTCCATTCAAAGATATATTCCATGCCATGGGTTCCAATTGAGCCTAAAAAGAAGGTCTCGTCCGGCTGCAAGACGTAAAAGAAAGCGCTACGTGGGAGGCAACCCAATACACTGAATAAAACAAAGCTTGTTCATTGATTTCCGAGAAATTACAAGTGAGTATAAAAAAAAAAAAAAAAATAAAAATAAAAAAAATAAAAAAAAAATAATAATAAACATGGCAAAGAGAGAAAGATGGAGCCTTCACAAAGGTTGTTTACGTGAAGCCCCACTACGTGACAAAACTCTGGGAGCGGAAGGCATCGGAGCGGAAGGCATCGGAGCGGAAGGCATCAGAGCGGGAGGCATCGGAGCAAGAGGCATCGGAGCGGGAGGCATCGAAGATAGATCATTCGAGGCCTCAATACTTGGTGGAACGCTAGATGACGCAGGAAAAAGGTGCCTCTGGAAGAAAGCCACAAGCCTTTGACGGTCACTTTGAATGCGACCTTGAGATTCTTGCATCTCATCAAGCTTCCTCTTCATGCCCGTCGAATAATTATTTGCAAGCACGTGCAAACTTCTATTCTCGTGCTTAAGCTGTTTGATCTCTTGCTTGAGATTTTCCACCTCCGCCATCAATGATTCAACTTGACGGGATCGAGCAAGTAGGCGTTGGCCCATGTTGGACCCAGAGCCCGCGCACTGAACACTGAGAGCTAGGGACTCTTGAACGGCCAACTCATCAGACCATCCTGAAAGCAACTGACTATCTTTAGGAGTGAGGAGGTTCCGAGCTACTATCGTAGCTGTTGTTGCATCCATCATCACAGAGTCTTCACCTGTAAGAGGGCCATTAGAAGATAAGAAAGACGGGCACCATACCTTACCCTGACGCGGCGCGACCGGATCACTGCTGAGACTCAAATCTAAGCAAATGTTAGATGGGTTAGATGGGTTAGCCATTTTTCAAGAAGTTAAAAGAGAAGGGTTGGATGGAGTAAAATCTCAACGGGCCAGAGACGATTTTCACGAATGGGCAATCTTCAAAGTGTGCATGTTAGAGGTGATCGATCACCTCTATAAAAGGAGAGGCGACACAATCACCGATTCAGAATTGAAGAGACACCACTCTTCAAAGCCGGATTTTCCTGCGTAAAGTTCGCCAACTCTTCAGACACAATCTCGGCTTTTCAGATAAAGCGTTCAACTTTGTCAAAAGATCTCTGACAAAGTTGAAGACGCGTGGAGGTTGCCGACAAGCGTGGGTGATAAAGCCGCAATCTCGGCTTTTCAGAAAACGCGTGCAACTTTGTCAAAAGAGCTCTGACAAAGCCGCATCCGCACTACTACTTGCCATTACAATTCCTATATACATCAACATTCATGGCAAGGCATACACCCAAAAATGCATGACTTTCCTTCTCGGCCGAGAATGTAGCTGCAACCAAACCTCTCAAACATGCTCAGTTTTCTTCTTCCCTTGAGAACACATATTCAACCATTGATGTATCCCCCAAAGAAGATACCAGATGCCTGGAGTACAGATGAGGCAAGAGGAAACGGTGGATCGAAGCATGTGGAGACAAGCGCAACAAATATATGTGCTGATTCATTCGCTGCTTCTTCAAAAGCAAAAGTATCTCATATCATCAAGGGCGAAAGCAAAGGTATCTCATATCATGATCTTTCCCTGTCTTTTCCTTTGTCCTTGTTATTACTCGCATGGCAAAGTGAATTGAGCAATCAGCCGGCACTTGGAGTCAGTCTTCCGATCTGGAACCGACTACCTGGAATCTATTCCCTGGTTGCTTACCTAGCGTTGCTCTCGAGTAGTCATCTTCAAAGGTTGATACACTTCCAGAGAAGGGACCACATCTGCTTGGAGAAAGACGAGTGACAATGAAAAATCAATCTTTCTAATTCGTACTCTTCAGTACGAATTAGAAAGATTGAACAAAGAAACAGGTCATCACCTCCACCTCGTGCTTGCCTGCCATGTGTCAGAATCCTCCAGCCCAGTTCAAGATTAGCCTGTGGAAAAACTCACGATCAAGCCTCAATGCAATCACCAAGGAGAAGAAGGAATTTACACTCCATAACCAGATTTGCGTCCCTAAACTCTTCTCTTTGTTAGTTACATTCTGCCATGTTTAGTATGTTTAGTTGCTGTTTTTGTGTTTGCTTGTGTTTAAGAGTGGTTTTAAGCTTAAAACATTGAGGACAATGTTTGATTGAAGTGTGGGGGGGTAACTAAGTATGTTGATGCAAATTCGTTGGATTTTATCACCCATAACTTCAAAGTGTTGTTCCTTGCTGTTTTAAAATGTTTTTAAGCTGATTTGGAGTGTTTTAGTGTGTTTTATTTTATAACTCCGAAAATCACATAAAAATTTGAAAAACATGTTTTGAAAAGCCTAAAAAGAGTGTTTTGAGTCGTTTTTGTGTCTTAGGGTACCTTCCAACACACTAATGAGGATTTTGTTTTTAATTGCATGACTGTTAAGAAAGAGTTATAAACATGGAGAAAAGTTTGATATACTCTTGGTATATGCTTGGTTATGGTTATAATGTATGACTTCACATGCAATCCTAAAAGAAAAATTAGTTTTTGTAACATGCTTGAAGGAACGAACTTAAACAAACGCTACATCCCTGTGAGACTTGAGCCTAAACGTTATTTGGAGAGTTAAAATCTGTGCATTAATGTTTTCTAAAGTCGTTGCATGATCTCATTATTCATTTCTTGGTTACTACTTAGAAGGCGTTTCATCACTTAGTTCCAAATGCTAGAACTCATGCCCATTTCATTCAAAGCATGTTATTGATTTGCATAACACATATTCAAGATGAAGTTGTGTAGTGACCACCATCAAAGCCAAAAAGCCATGTGCCCTTAACTCATTTTGTGTTTAAGTTTAACCCATTGAGCCGTGTTAGCCCATGTTCTTTGTTAACCCACTTTATACTCACCTAGCCTAGAATATGACCATCCTTACCCTTGTTCTTGAAGCATAGTAAGCAATGAATTCCTTTTGATTAAGGTATTGCAGAAAATAAGTGTGGGGGAAAGAGTATTTATGTGAGTTGATGTGCCATAGGCACGGCTAAAAAAAAAAAAAAAAAAAAAAAAAAAAAAAAAAAAAAAGGAAAGAAAGAAAAGAAAAATGAAAAAAAAAAAAAGAGTTGAAAAGTATTGTTTGTTGAAGTAAGGGCCCAAAACAATGAATTAGGCCCTAAGAGTTGTTGAATCTCCCCCTTATGTCTAAAAGTTGATTTCTGCATGCCAAGTGAATTCTAAGTCTTAATTTCATTACTTTGCTTGCTATTGTTTAAAGAACTTTTGTTTATCCCTACCTTTCCTTGTGAGCCAATACCCCAAGCCCCGTTACAACCCTTGACTCTATCTTGAGTGTTGTGCATTTCAATTGTGGAGTTTGAATTTGGTATGAGCATATGGTGTCACTGGTTCTCGCATCTAAGTGGTAGCATTCCATTCATGAGATCATATCTAAACATGCTTATTAACTCCAGAAATTGCTTTCTTTGTGATACATATATGTGAGTGTTCGTTTTCATGTTTACATCAATCTTCTCACATATGACTAGATTAGGGTGTGTAGTTAGAAAATCTGAGTGAAAATTGAGTGCATATCTTATAAGGAATTGAGCAAATTCTCTAAGGCATGTTACTACATTCAAAACATGGTTTTAAATGCTTAATTGTGAACTAGTATGTGGTGACTATGATTAAGAATGTACTTAAGTGTGAAGATGACTAAAATTTGTGGAGATAATGAATTTTTAACATGTCATGTGCATTGAAAATCCCTGAGACCATTGTTGGAAGGTTTAGGTTTTGTTTTGTTTTTCTGTTTTGCTCGAGGACTAGCAAAAGCTAAGTGTGGGGGAATTTGATAGGAGCATATTTATGCGACTTAATTGGCTTGTTCTCGTGCATTTACGTTGTGTTTCTTTAGTTATTTTAGTCCTTTATGCCATTTTCGTGTGTTTCTAGGTTCATATGGCTAAGGAAGCAAAAAGGTGCATTTTGGAGCATTTTGGAGCAAAATTGGGCTTAGAATGGATAGCTTATGCTTGGAGCCAACGTGTTGGACGAAATTGAAGCCTTGTATGCACTTTAGGACATAAAACAAAGGGCCTAGCCCAATCAAACAATCCTTTCAGCCATGCAAAACCTCTAGCCCAATCAAACAATCCATCAAAGCCATGCAAAACCACCATTCACACACACTTCACACAAACAACATCCTAGCCGTGCATCCCCTTGCATTTCCAGCATTCCACACCATCATTGCAGCCACATTCTCCCTCTTTAATCCACATGCATTCATCATCATTCACCCTAGCTGCCACTCACATGCCTTCACATTCATTTCCAACAACAATCACTTCAAAGCCATGCTTTCACATGCATTTCCAGCACCAAAACACCCTTGCCGTGGCCTCCCCTTGCCTTTCCAGCTTTCCCCTTTGCATTTCCAGCTTCACTCTTCATGATGGCAGCCACATTCTCTCCTAGCTGTCATATGCCCTCTTTTAATCATTCATCCACCTATAAATAAGCATCCATTGCAGCCACAAAACAGGATTCAATGGTCATTCATTCATTTGACACCAAAACAACATCAAAAACTGCCCTTTGGTCGTGAGTTTCCCTACCAATCCAAACACCATCACACTTCCCCTTGCCGTGCATCCCGTTCCAATCCAACCACTCCCCACTCCATTCCACACTTCCATCCCTCCAAAACACTATCATTAGACCTTGTGCTACAACAAAGAGGAGGAGAAGAGTGCCTAAACGTTCATACAATTCAAGTTTGAGTTGTTGGAATGTTTAGGTGTTTCTTTTCCTCGATTTCAATGGTTAAATTTACTTATCTTTGTCTTGTACGTATGAGGAACTAAACCCCCCTTGGCTAGGGGGGGATTCGAAATACATGTTTATGCTTGCGATATGATTTGATTACTTCTAATTACGTTTCATAAGTTGTGAATTCAATTTACTTATCTATGTGAATCACATTGATTTGTGTGTGTTGGTTGAGAGTGCACGCTTAATTATCATGCATAAATTGGATGCTAGGATATAAGGAAATTTCACCTAATCGTTATGGAATTATATTCACAAGTACTAAAGGTTGATGATCTCAATCGCGTTAAGTAAATTCTTGGCATAAGTTTCATGCAATCATAGTAACAAGTGCTTCGTCAATGCTTATGGTTTTCATAGAACTTAATGATTCTTGCTTGTATCTCTATTATGCAATCATGTAGGGGACTTGTGGGGAATGTTTTGGGTTGTCGTATGCAATCATCCAATTCAATAACGTTAGGAAAATCTGAGGATTAATTAGTGCAATTCACGGTTAATCTGGGGCGTTGAGAATTCATGGTTTATTGAAAAGCAATTAGAAATCGTTTTGTGTGCAAGTATAACATGTGTGGAGATGAACCCCTTAGCTAGCTTCCCATCCATTCAATTCCATCAAATTCGTATTTACAATTTGTTTTCTTTACAATCTGTCCATTTTAGTTTAATTTCGTCAAAACCTCAATCCCCCCATATTTTGTTTAGTCTTAGTCATTACAATCTATCTTATTTTGAGTTTTGCATTCTTTGAGTCTAGTATAGTGTTTTAAACTTGTTTTTACGTTTTTGAGTCAAATCCAAGTGATTAACAATCCCTCCTAATCCCCGGTCCAGAACGATCCCTACTTACATACTTACTACAATTGATAAAAAGAGGGTTTAATTTGTGTGCGTATAATTCTCGCATCAACAATCAAGGAGCTTTCCGCTTCGGGATTGGACAATGCCATGCCTCTATGCATTCAATATCCAAGGGCAGCCCCAGACAAGACCGACGAGTTCGAACTCAAGTCTAGCTTATTGCACCATATTCCTAAGTTCCATGGGTTGTCCATGGAAGATCCTAATAAGCACTTGAAGGAGTTTGAGGTTGTTTGCTCAAGTATGACCCCGGTGAATGTCGATGGAAGCATTTTGAAGATGAAGGCTTTTCCCTTTTCTTTCTTGGAAAAGGCTAAAGATTGGTTGTATGAACTAGCCCCCGAAACTGTCACATCATGGGAGAGTATGAAACGGGCATTTTTGGAGAAGTTTTTCCCAACTTCTCGAGTCATTCTTTTACGCAAAAGAATTAGTGGCATTCAGCAAAACCAAGGTGAATCATTTCCAACTTATTATGAACGTTTTAAAACTCTTGTTGCTTCATGTCCACAGCACCAAATGAAGGAGGAGCTTCTTCTTCAATATTTCTACGAAGGGCTTCTACCAATTGAATGCCAAATGCTAGACGCCTCAGCGGGAGGAGCTTTAGTGGACAAAATGCCCATGGCAGCTAAGACTCTCATTGCCAACCGAGCTTTAAATGCTCAACAATATGAAGGCGTTGGTCAAAGAGACATACCACAGCAGCAACAAGTTAATGAGGTAAGTGCTATTTCCGAACTTCAAAATCAAATGGCTAATCTTACTTCTCTTCTTTCGCAGGTTGTTGAAATACCAAAGGTACAAAGTGTGGCTATTTGTGGCGTGTGCTCAATGAATGGACATCTCACGGATAAGTGCCCTCAATTGATCGAGAACGGAGGGTGGGAATCTACCAATGCCGTGGGTTATGGGAGCCAAAACCAACCAAAGAGTGATCCTTTCTCTAATACATACAATCCCAGTTGGAAAGATCATCCAAATTTCAAATGGAGGGAGCCCCAACAACCCCAACAACAAAGCGCATTTAGGCAGCAACCTCTGGGATTCTACGAAAGGCCGTATGCACCTACACACCCCCAAGCACAACCTGCCCATTCCAAATCAGGTTCGTCCATAGATAATGATCAAAATTTTCAATTACTAACTTCTATGGCACAGGGAATGCAAAATAGGGACAAAAGGGTTGATGAATTAGAGAAGCAAGTAGGGCAGATTGCGGAGTTCATGGGCCAATTCAGAGAACAAGGCAAGTTGCCTAGTTCAACCGTTGTCAACCCAAAAGGAGGATTTGAATCTGCCAAAGCAATCATGTTGCGAAGTGGAAAACAAGTTGGAACAGCCTCACAACCATCTAAATCAGCCCCAACTGAGGACGAAAAGTTGCAATTCGAGGAGGAGGAACAAGAGCAAGCCACGGCAAGGGTTGCACTACCCATGCTGCAGCCACCCAAACATCCCCATTCGGCTTCCAAGGGTAAGGAGGTTCCAAATTCGATTAATTGTAATGTTATTCCTCCAAATGTACCCTTTCCTTGTAGATTCATGCAATCGAAGAAGGAGGAGGCTGAAAAGGACATTTTGGAGACATTTAGAAAAGTACAAGTCAATATACCACTTTTGGATGCAATTAAGCAAGTTCCAAGGTATGTGAAGTTTTTAAAAGAACTTTGCACTACTAGGAAGAGAATTTCGAACAAAGAGGTTGTAAAGGTAAGTGAAAATGTCTCAGCCATCTTACAACGTAAAATGCCCCCTAAGCGCAAAGGTCCGGGTAGTTTTACAATTCTTTGTGTTATTGGCAATAATCGTTTTGAACATGCCATGCTAGACGTAGGTGCATCTATTAATGTCATACCTACTCAATTTATGCATCTATGAACCTAGGTGAGTTAAAGAATGATGGTGTGATTATTCAATTGGCCGATAGATCTAATGCCTATCCAAAGGGTGTTTTGGAAGATGTTTTAGTGCAGGTCAATCATTTAATCTTTCCGGCTGATTTTTATGTGCTTGAAATGGAAGACTCAGTTCATTCTCCACCCTTGCCACTCCTACTTGGAAGACCATTCATGAAAACAGCTCAAACAAAGATTGATGTGGCCAAGGGAGTATTAACAATGGAGTTTGGTGGTGATATAATTAAATTCAATGTTTATGACTCTATTAAGAAGCCTAATGATGTTCGTTCTTGTTTTGCCATTGATGTGCATGAGGATATAGGGCAGGAACAATCCACACCTATCAAGAAGGATGCATCAAGAACCACCATTGAAGAGGGAATTGAGTGGTTGCTGTAAAACCACCCAATCTGGCCGAAAGTAGCCATAGTGACATTGTTGATAGCGCTGCCACTTTTGAGCTTCTATCACAATATGTTTGTAAGTCTCCAATCCCAATTCCAATTCCCATTTCAACGAATAGGTTGTTACCTTCTTTAGTGTAGGTACCCAATTGATTTCAAGGTGGTGGGAGCATTTACATGGACTTTAGGAACCAAAACACCACAATCAGGGAGGATCACTATCCCCTTCCATTCATAGAGCCATACTATGAGAATTTCGAAGAGCATGTTGTGGATGATGTACCCCTCCATGCCGTAGGTACTAGTGAAGCTTAACATGGCGTATTCGTCCGGCTAAAAGACGTTAAAGCAAGCACTTCGTGGGAGGCAACCCATGCATTCAACAAGGAGAAGATGGAACTTCCACTCCAAACCCAGATTTGCGTTTCTAAACCCTTCTCTTTGCTGCTTTATGTTATCATGCTTAGTTGTTTGTTATTTGTTTGCTTTTGTGTGAGTCTTTGTGTGAAACATTGAGGACAATGTTTGATTTAAGTGTGGGGGGTAAACAAGTGTTTTTATGCAAAATTCGTGGGATTCTATCACCTATCACTTCTAATGTTGTTTCTCACTGTTTTTAAGTGTTTTTAATGCATTTTGAGCTGTTTTGAAGTAAAAATCTGAAAATTTGAAAAAAATGGGAAAAAAAAAAAAGTGTTTTGAAAAAGCCAAAAAAGAGTTGTTTTTGTGTGTTTGTTTGCGTCTTAGGATACCTTCCAATACAATGATCAGGATTTGGTTTTTAATGCATGACTGTTAAAGAGAGTTACAAACATGGATGAAAATTTGATTTGCTTTTTGGTTTATGCTTGGTTGTAGTTATAGTTTACGAATTCATATGTAATCACAAAGGATAAAATCAGTTTTTGTAACATGCTTAAAGGAAGGAACTCAAACAAACGCTACATCCTTGAGAGACTTGAGCCTAAACGTTTATTTGGAGAGTTATTAATCTGTGCATTCTTGTTTTCTAAAGTCGTTGCATGATCTCATTACTCTTTGCTTGGTTGCTACGTAGAATGCGTTTCATCACTATAGTTCCAAATACTAGAACTCATACCCATTTCATTCAAAGCATGAAATTGATTAGCATAACAAATAACAAGATGAAGTTGTTTAGTAGTCACCACCATAGCCAAATAGCCGAATCCACCCTTGTCATTTGTATTGTAGGATTAGCCCTTTGAGCCTTATTTAGCCTATTTTCTTTGTTAACCACATCACCCTTACCTAGCCTAGAATAGGACTTTCCATACTCTTGTTCTTGAAGTATAATGGAGCATAACTTAGAAAGAATTCCTTTTGAGTGACATTCTTGCAGAAAACGAGTGTGGGGGAAGGGATTTTTGTGTGTATGTGTGTGCCAAAGTCTTAAAGGAGGCACGGGAAAAAGAAGAAAAAAAAGAAAGAAAAAAGAAAAAAAAATGTGAAAAAGAAAAAGAAAAGAAAGAAAAGGAGTTGAAAATAAGTGAGAACGAACTCACAAGTGTTGGTTGTTGAAGAAAGGGTCCAAAAAGTTTGAATATGGCCCTAAGTTTTGTGTGAATCTTCCCTTGGTGTTCAAAGTTGATTTCTGCATTCTAAAGTGAATTCTAAGTGCCTACTTCATTACTTTGCTCACTATTTCTTTAAGAACGTTTGTTTATCCTTTACCTTTCGTTGTTAGCCAATACCTTAGCCCCGTTACAACCCGTAAACTTCTATCTTGATTGTTATGTGTTTCAATATGTGGAGTTTAAAATTGGTTTGAGCATATGGTATTTCTAGTTCTCGCATCTAAGTAGTGGCATTCCATTCATGAGATCATATATATACATGCATTAATAATTCCAGAAAGTGCTTTCTTTCATTATACATATGTGAGTGGCTCGTCTACATGATTACATCAATCTTCTCACATATACTTAGTGTAGGGAGTGTAGTCAGAAAATTTGTGTGAAAATTGAGAGTACATCTAGTAAGGAATTGAGGGAATTCTCTAAGGCATGTTACTACATTTAAAATGTTGTTTTAATTGATTAAATGTGAGCTAGTAAATGGTGACTATGATTAAGTATGCTCGAGGTTAAGGATTGCTTAGATCTATGTGAGTGGTGATCTTTGACATGTTATATTTCATTGGAAATCCCTGAGGCAAACGTTGGAAGGTTTAGATTATTTGCTTTGGTTCTTTTGTTTGGTTGTTTTGCTTGAGGACTAGCAAAAGCTCAGTGTTGGGGAATTTGATAGGAGCATATTTAGGCAACTTAGCTAGCTTTTTCTTGTGCATTTGTGCTATTATTTCTCAGTTAATGTCGTATTTCAACTCATTTTCGTGTGTTTGTAGGTCCAAAGGGTTAAAGTACCAAGAAAGTGCATTTTGGTGCATTTTGGAGCAATTTTGGGCACTATGTGGATAGCTTGTATATGGGCTAACATGGATGGACGAATTTGGAGTTCAAGAGGCTAGAAATATGATGAGAAGAGGAAGGAACTAAGCTCAAGACAAAGTGGATAAGGAAGTAGCTCAAAAGAGGAAACCTTATCCAAAACCTTATCCAACATTATCCAAAACATTATCCAAAACCTTATCTCATCTTATCCTATCCTGACCTTATCATGTCTTAATCCTAGTTACAAGGGGACCTAAATAGATATTTCTAGAACCTATTTCTAGAAGCATTCTCTTCTAGAAGCCCCAAATCAGCCACAAAGCTCATTCTTTCTAGAAACCCTACAAAGGTGGCGCCTAATCCCTTCTAGAAGGCCTTGCCTTGCCTTGCAAGCCATTCCATCCTTCCCTCCATGTGTGCCGCACCTCTCTAGGCCCTATCCCTTTTGGATTCTGATTTCTAGGGCCTCATTCCTTATAGATTTAGGTTACACAAATCCTTGTATGAAACTAAGTGGGCCAAACCCCATCCTAGGTGGATTTAATCACCTATTGCCGAACCCTAGGGCCCTAATCCACTAAATCTACTAAGTGTAACCCTAATCTAAGTAACCCTAGAACTATATAAACATAAAATCAGCCACAAATTCGGACCACCCTTTATGCTATTCAGAAACCTTGTTGCCGCAAGCCCTATTCCCCATTCTTCATCCTTCATCCACTCCATACACCTCCATACACAACCTGCCGCACTCCACCACCCTAATCAGCCATTATTCATCCTTCTAAACAAGAACACACCATTCAAAACCCCCAAATCCACCACCCACAACTTGTGCCGCAGCAAGGAAGAGGAAGGGAAGCTTAGTCGTGCATGCCATTCAACCTGGAATTGCTGAAACGTTTAGGTGTAATCTTTCTTGTGTTTTCAATGTTTAATTTCAAGAATCTTTGCTTTGCGAGTATGAGGAACTAATCCCCTTTTAGGCTAGGGGGAATTTCGAAACCATGGCTATATTTGCATTATGATTTGATTACTTTTAGTTGTGATTTCATGAATGGTGAATTCAATTTACTTATCTATTTGAATTAAGACTTGTTTATGTATATGAATTGAGAGTGCACACTTAATTTGCATGCATAAATCTGATGCTAGGGTATAAGGAAACTTCACCTGATCACTGGGAACTTATATTCATGAGTAGTTAAGGTTGTTAGTCACAATCATGTTAAGTAAATTCTTGGCATAAGTATCATGCGCTTTCATAGTTACGAATGCCTCGTCAACACTTATGATTTCCATAGAACCTAATGATCTTTGATTGTTTTTCTATTATGCGATTTCATGTAGAGAACTTTTGAGGAATAATTTGATTGCAATGCGCTAATTCCATTCAATTCAATGACCTAAGGGAAATTTGAGAGTTAATTTAAGCGTACCTAATTAACTTGGGGTGTTGAGGTTCATGATTCATTGAATAAGCAATTGGAGATTGTTTTGTATGCAAGTATGCCATGTGTGGAGCAAGACCTCTTAGCTAAACCATCATCAACTTAATTCCATCAAATTCGTCCAAATCTGCCTAGTTTAAAGTCTTGTTTTGTATATTTTATTTTCATCCAAAACCAAATCCCCATTTATTCTAGAGTGTCTAAATAGTTAGAATATGTTTTAGATTGTGTTTTCAAGTGTTTCGAGTCAAGTTAGAACCAAATTTCGTCCAATTTTGTGTTTAGAGTCAAATTTGCCCAGTTTGTGTTTTTTAGGCAGTTTTGAGTGTTTTCAGCTCATTGTGAGTCTTGTGAACTTCTTTTGCGTCTTTTGAGTTGAGTTAAGTGTTTAGAAGCTTTGTTTTATTTATTTGATTCAGTTTAAAGTGTTTAGCAATCCCTCCTAATCCGCGGTTTAAGAACGATCCCTACTTATTTATATGCTACAATTGTCAAAAGAGGGTTAATTTGTGTGTTAAGTTAATTTTCGCATCAGAACATTTTAGGCTCAAGTCTCTCAGGGATATAGCGTTAGTTTGAGGTCCTTCCTTCAAGCATGTTACAAAAACTGATTTTTTCTTGTGATTGCATGTGAATTTGTAAACTATAACTACAACTAAGCATGAACCAAAGAGCAAATGAAACTTCCTTCCATGTTTGTAACTTTCTTTAGTAGTCATGCAATTAAAAACTAAATCCTCATCATTGTGTTGGAAGGTACCCTAAGACACAAACAAACACACACGAGCAACTCTAAAACAACTCTTTTTGGGTTTTTCAAAACTGTTTTCAATAATTTTTTTCAAAATGTTCGTATTTTCTGATCAAGATACATAAAAACACTTCAAAACACACTAAAAACACTTAAAAACAGTGAGAAACAACATTAGAAGTGATAGGTGATAAAATCCCACGAAAATCATGCAAAAACAGCTTGTTTACCACCCCACACTTAAATCAAACATTGTCCTCAATGTTTCAAACAAAGACTCACATTCAAACAAACAACATAAACTAACAAACACAACTATCATGGCAAAGCAAAAGCACAAAAGAGAAGAGTTTAGGAACGCAAATCTGGTTGTGGATTGTTGGATTGCCTAAGGCTTCTTTATTTGAATGCATGGGTTGCCTCCTAAGAAGCGCTTGCTTTAACGTTTTGTAGCCAGACGAAACTTCCATCTAAGCTTGGATAGGGCCTACGGTAGTGAGTGGGAAGTCTTCCACAATCTGCCCCATGCCACTCTCATAGTATGGCTTCAAACGATGCCCATTCACCTTGAATTCGTCGCCATTCCTTAAACTTTGGATTTGGATAGCACCATATGGAAAAACATTAGTAATAACAAAAGGGCCAATCCATTTAGAACGTAACTTACCAAGAAACAAACGAAGGCGAGAATTAAAAAGTAACACTTTCTGCCCTATGGAGAATGTTTTGCTACGAATCATCTTGTCATGGAATGCCTTGGTCTTCTCCTTGTAAATGCAAGCATTCTCATAAGCTTCAAGCCTAATTTCTTCAAGTTCATTCAATTGAAGCTTCCTATGAATTCTAGCCACATCTATGTCCATGTTGAAGGTTTTGATAGCCCAATGTGCCTTGTGTTCTAACTCTACGGGAAGATGGCATGGTTTGCCATAGACAAGCCAAAAGGGGGACATCCCAATGGGTGTTTTGTAGGCCGTACGATATGCCCACAATGCATCCTCCAAACGCAAGCTCCAATCCTTTCTTGTTGGTCCAACGGTCTTCTCCAAAATTTGCTTGATTTCTCTATTGGAAACCTCGGCTTGGCCATTGGTTTGAGGATGATAAGGTGTTGAAACTATGTGTGACATTATATTTCTTGAGCAACGCCCCAATGGTGCGATTACAAAAATGAGACCCTCCATCACTAATGAGCACTCTAGGCATCCCAAATCTAGAAAAGATGTTAGTTTTGATGAAATCTGCAACCACTCTAGAATCATTAGTATGGGTGGCTTTTGCTTCCACCCATTTTGAGATATAATCAACCTGAATCAAAATATAATTGAAACCATATGAAGAAGGAAAAGGATCCATGAAATCAATGCCCCAAACATCAAAAATTTCAACATTGAATATAGGGGTTTACGTCATTTGATCCCTTGCACCTATATTGCCCATTCTTTGACAATGATCACAAGTCATACAAAAAGTTCTAGCATCTTTAAAGATTGTAGGCCAATAAAATCCACATTCTAACACCTTAAGGGTTGTGCGTTGCGTGCCAAAATGTCCTCCACATGCATAAGTGTGACAAAAAGTTAAAATTGAATTAAACTCAAAATCATGCACACATCTACGAAGAATCTGATCCGCACAATATTTCCACAAATATGGGTCATCCCACACATAAAACCGTGCATCTTTCTTGAGTTTATCACGTTGGTGCTTGGTTATGGTGTTTGGAACTTGTTTAGACACTAAATAATTCACCAAATCTGCATACCAAGGTTCACTTACCTTAATGGACAGCAATTGCTCATCAGGGAATGTTTCTTGAATGGGTAACAACTCCTCATTGCACACCAAACGACTCAAATGGTTAGCCACCATGTTTTAACTCCCTTTCTTGTCTCTAATTTCAATATCAAACTCTTGGAGGAGGAGCATCCAACGAATTAGCCTTGGTTTGGCCTTCTTTCTGGTGAATAAGTACTTCAAAGCTGCATGGTCAGAATAAACAACAACTTTAGTGCTAAGTAAATACGAATGAAACTTATCTAAAGCAAATACAACAGCAAGAAGTTTTTTTTTAGTGGTAGAGTGATGCGAAAATAGTTAAGCACACAAATTAACCCTCTTGTTGTCAAATTGTAGTAAGGATGCAAGTAGGGATCGTTCTGGACCGGGGATTAGGAGGGCTTGCTAAAACCTCTAAACTGACTCAAAGTCATAAAAACAAAGTTGAAAACGTTCACAAAGACTCAAAGGACTCGAAACAAGTTCAAAAGACTCAAAACTGCCTAAAAACACTAACTAGGCAGTTTCTGACTCTAAACACAATTTTTGACGAATTTAAGATTATAGGTTGATTCAAAACACTTTAAAACACAAACTAAACAGATTCTAAACACTATAGAACAAGAAAGTAAAGGGGGGTTTTGAGTTGACGAAAATTGAAATAACAAAACAAGTTATAAAACTAGGCAGATTGTAAAACGAATTTTTGGAAACAAGATGATGGATGGATTAGTTAGAGGTCCATTCTCCACACATGACACATTTGTATATGAATCGATTTTCCAATTGCTTTTCACTAACTATGATGCTCAACACCCCAAGTTAACTGTGATGCACTAATTAACCCTCAGATTTTCCTTATGTCATTGAATTGGATGATGCATGCGACAATTCAAATTATTCTCCAACGGTCCTCAACATGAATGCATAGAAGAGATACAGTGAGAGATCATTATGCTCTATGAAAATCATAAGTGTTGACGAGGCAATTGTAACTATGAATGCATGATACTCTTGCCAAGAATTCAATTAACGCGGTTGTGACTAGCAACCTTCACTACTCATGTTTATAAACTTGTGACGATTAGGTGAAACTCGTTTATAAACTAGCATCAAGTTCATGCATGAAAACTAAGTATGCATCCTTAATCAACATACAAGAACAAGTTTTGAATAAAACAGATAATTGAATTGCAATCACAACTTAACAAATCACAATTGGAAGAAATCAATTCATATCTCAAACATGTTCATGGCTTCAAACTTTCCCCTAACTAATTAGGGGTTTAGCCACTCATGATTACAGCAAACTCAGAAAGTAATAACAAAGTAAACATTGAAAACAAGAACGAAGTACACCTAAGAACGCTCCAATCTGCAAGCATGAAACGTTCAAGGCCTCCTTCCTCTCCTAATTGCTGCGGCACAAGGGTCTAAGGATGTGTATGGATGAGTGGTGGTGCGGCAAGGGGTGTGAAAGGTCAGAAATTGTCAAGGGTTTAGAAGAAAGCTACGGCAAGGTATAGAATTGTGTCCAAGGGCTGTCGAATGGTGAATCCCCCCTAATCTGACCCTCAAACCCTTTATTAAGGCACGGCAAGGCTTGCATAGGAAATAAGTAAGTGTTTAATTCCCCAAATCAATTCTAAGAATCAGGAATTCAGTTAAATCCCTTTAGAATAGGTAATTGAAATCAGGAATTAAGGAAAAGGGCTAAGTCTTGCGGCAAAGGGAGGAAAAGAAGGGGAAAGTGCAATTAAACTTGCAGATTTTGAGTGAAAGGGAATGTATAGGTGCGGCTAAGACTTTTAAGAAAAGGATCGTGACATAATCTTGCAGATTTTGGGAGAGAAAAGGAATTAAACTCACGGCAAGAAAGGGAAAAAGAAATCAGGAATGTGCCTTTGACCAAGAATTAAAGGAAACAAGATTTGTGACTGATTTTGGGAAGAATGGGAAAGAATCTCACGGCAAGGAAAAGGGAAAGGATTTTAAAGCCAGAAATTTGGAGAGAAAAGGAAGGTAAGGTGCGGCACAATTTAGGACATGTCTAGGGCTTCTAGAACATGTGATTTAGGCAACCAACATTATTTGGAAACTTCAAAAATGGACACCTTCACAAATAGAAACTTGCACAATTGGAAACCTTAAAAAATAGAAACTCCCAATAATGGAAACTGGTTTCCAATTCTTGATTCCTTCTTCTTCCTTCGATTCTAGGCTCACTTGGTCTTCAATTTCGTCCAACACTTTGGCTCCAAGCATAAGCTATCCATCTTTAGCCCAAAAGTGCTCCAAAAGGCTCCAAAATGCACTTCTTTGCTCCTTTAGCCCTTAGAACCTAAAAACATACGAAAATGGCTTAAAAGACTTAAAGAACTAAGAAATAACAACGTAAATGCACAAGAACAAGCCAACTAAGTCGCCTAAATATGCTCCTATCATAGAGTAGTTCAATTGAGCATCATTCAAGGTCCAAGATGCATAATAGATGACATGTGGTTACTTGTTCTTCCTTTGGCCTAAAACAACCCCTATTGCATAATCGGATGCATCACACATTAGCTCAAAAGGCATGCTCCAATCTGGTGGGACTATGATTGGTGCCGAGGTAAGCATCTCCTTGAGGTGCTTGAATGCCTTCTCACACTCCTCGTTGAACTCAAAGGACACTTCCTTTTGTAGGAGACAGCAAAGAGGTTGTGCAATCTTTGAAAAATCCTGCATGTCCAAGAAAAGAACAAACCTTTCTCACTGAAGTAGGAAAGGGTAAGTAGCGTACAAGATCTACTTTGGATTTATCAACCTCAATTCCTTTTTCAGAAATTATGTGACCCAAAACTATGCCTTGTTTTACCATGAAATGACATTTTTCCCAATTTAAAACAAGGTTAGTTTCAATGCATCCTTTTAAGATTAAAGTGAGATTATGCAAACAATCATCAAACGAGTCACCAAAAACACTAAAAACATCTAAGGAAACCTCAATAATCTTCTCAACATAATCAGAAAATATACTTACCATGCATCTTTGAAAGGTGGCTGGTGCTTTGCACAAACCAAATGGCATACGACGATAAGCAAAAGTACCAAATGGACAAGTAAAAGTGGTCTTTTCTTGATCATCTGGAGCTATAACAATTTGATTATATCCCGAATAACCATCAAGAAAACAATAAAAAGAATGACCGGCTAACCTTTCAAGCATTTGATCAATGAATGGCAAAGGGAAGTGATCCTTACTTGTGCTGGCGTTTAGCTTCCTATAATTAATGCAAACTCTCCAAACTGTTTGGATGCGTGTGGGCACAAGCTCATTCTCTTCATTCTTCACTACTGTGACTCCGGACTTCTTTGGAACAACTTGGACCGGTGAAACCCAACAACTATCAGAGATGGGATAGATCACATCACAATCAAGGAGTTTGATAATCTCCTTCTTCACTACTTCCATCATTGGAGGGTTGAGTCGGCGTTGAGCTTCTCTAGATGGTTTAGCCCCCTCCTTCATGATGTGAAAATTACTTGACACACAAATTAAACCCTATTTGTGACAATTGTAGTAGATATGTAAGTAGGGATCGTTCTAGACTAGGGATTAACTAGGGATGCTAATCTATACAAATACGACTCAAAATCACTAAACTAGACTCCATAGACTCAAAACTAACTTTAGACACTTAAAACAGCAACCACTAATCAAAAAGACTCAATTTTAGACTCAATAAGTGTTTTGGATGAAAATAGGACTTGACTTGACTCAAAAGACTCAAGGAAAACAAGTTTTGACTCAAATATGAAGACTAAGTGAAATGGGGATTGTTTTTGACGAATTTTAAACTTAAAACAAAAACTTTATAGAAAACACTTTGGAAAAATGAATTTAAGTGAAATAAATGGGTGAAGGCTAGTTAGAGGGTCCTTCTCCACACATGATATAAGCATATGAACCAATTTCTAGTTATTATTCCTTTAGACTATGAATGACAACGCCCCAAGTTAGTTGCATCGCACAACTAACCATCAGATTTTCCTTATTTCATTGAATTGAATGAAAACACATTACAACCAAATTATCTTTCTCAGGTTCTTTATATGAAACGCATAACAAAGATACATATCAAAAGTCATTAAGTTTTGTGAAAATCATAAGCATTGAGAAGGCATTCATCATTATGAGACGCATGAGACTCATACCAAGGATTTACTTAACGTGATTGTGACTAGCAACCTCCACTACTTGTGAATATAAGTGAATAACTATTACGTGAAACCCTCTTATATTCTAGCGTCAAATTCAAGCATGCAAATTAAGTGTTAACCCCCAACCCACATACATAAACCAGTTTTAATAACTCAGATAAGCAAATCACATTCATGCCTTAACAAACAATAACCAGACGTAATTAATTCATATAAAACATATAATCATGGCTTCGAATTCACCTCCAACTAAAAAGAAGTTAGTTCCTCATGTTCATCATAATTGAAAACCAAATTGACATAAACATTAAACTAAGACTAAGGATAGAAAGAACCAAGAAACGCTCCACACTCCAATGGCATGCACGGCACTCCCTTGGATGGCAAATTGCACAAGTCCTTCTCTCCTTCCTTCCTTGCTTGCGGCACTAGGGTGATGTTGTGTAGATTGTGGTGTTTTATGGCTGAAAGTATGAATGAATGAATGAGTGAATGGATGATTGAATGGTGCGGCATAGGGCTGTTTATATAGGCTAATTATGCTCAATTAGTGAAGGAAAAGGATTGCACAATCCCATAGAAAAAGGGTTAAGTCTAGGCAAAAACCAAAGGGGAATAGGATAGGTAGTGCACGGCTAGGTTTAAGGGTCTTCTAGAAGGGTAGGTGCAGCACATTTGTAGGGATAAGATAAGGTTTCTAGAAAGAATGCTTTAGAACAGATTTTTGGTCCTAAAGGGATAAGGACATATGATATAGGTGTAGAGGAAGGATTGTAACCCCTAAACCTACAAGGAAAGGTGTTTATGCGGCAAACAAATGGATAAGGCTTCAAGAATCTGTTCTAAGTGTTTAAATATACATCTAATCCCTTCTAATTAGCTAGATTTAAGGCACAACCTAATTTGGATAGGATAAGATAGGATAATGTTAGAGTTAGGAAAGGATAAGGTTGGTTAGGATAGGATAAGATAAGGTTGGATAAGGTTCCTTATTTCTTGCTATTTCCTTATCTTCTTTGCTTTAGGACTTCATCCACTAGATTTGTAGCCTTTCCTAGTCCTTCTTGACTTCAATTTCGTCCATCCTCTTTACTCCATGGTTAAGCTATCCAATCCATGCCTAAAACTGCTCCATTTAGCTTCAAAATGCCCTTTCTTGCTCCTTTTGCCATTAGGACCTAAAAACATACGAAAATAACTTAAAAGACTAAAATAAATAGTAATTAACTCACTAAATGCAAGAAAACAACATAACTAAGTAGCATAAATATGCTCCTATCACTTCATGAGTATACGGTGCATGCATGTAGTAGGGCTTATTCCCTTGATATCAGCCAAAGTCCAACCAATGGCTGTTTTGTGCTCCTTTAGAACCCTCACCAACTTGTCCTCTTCTTGTGCCCTGAGTGAGGAAGCTACAATGACAGGCAATGTCTCTTGGTCACCCAAGAAAACATACTTCAAGTGGTTTGGTAACAGTTTAAGCTCAAGGGTAGGTGGCTGTATCACTAAAGGAAGCAACTTGTTAGTTGAAACGGCAATTGACATTGGGGTTTGGAACTTACAAGATTGTCGTGGCATTGACTCTAGGGTAGCCACCACTTCAATTACATCATCACAAAAGGGCACGGCATGGAATTCCTGATTGGTGCTGTGGGGTGCAATTGGTGCTGCCATTTGGTTTTTCAATTCTATTCCACTTGTAATGACCGTTTCAAGTGCATCCTCATGTAATTGTTCAAGATGCTCCTGCGCCAATAAATCAAAGATATCAATAGAAAAACATGAATGATCATCATTAGGAAATCTCATGGTTTCAGAAATATTAAAATCCATAACTTCCCCATCAAATTCCATCGTTAAAGTCCCTTTAAACACATCGATCTTGGTGCGGGCTGTTTTCATGAATGGCCTCCCAAGAAGGAGTGGCAAATATTTGGAATGGGTAGTCTCTTTCATCTCAAGCACATTGAAATCCGCCAGGAAGATCAAGTTATTAACCTGCACTAAAACATCTTCCAAAACTCCCTTTGGATATGCATTAGATCGATCGGCCAATTGAATAAACACACCATCATTTTTCAATTCTCCTAGGTTCGTGGATGCATAAATAGAATATGGCATGACATTAATTGAAGCTCCTAAGTCTAACATAGCATGTTCAAACTTAGTTTGGCCAATAATGCAAGGGATTGTAAAGCTACCTGGATCTTTGCATTTTGGAGGTAACTTTCTTTGTAAAACAGCGGAAACGTTTTCACTTACCCTCACCACCTCTTTATTCGAAACCCTCTTCCTTGTGGTGCAAAGTTCCTTCAAGAATTTGGCATATTTGGGAACTTGCTTGATGGCATCAAGGAGCGGAATATTGACTTGTACCTTCCTAAACGTCTCAAGAATGTCTTTGTCATTCTCCTCTTTCTTGGCTTGTATAAATCTGCGAGGGAAAGGAACATTAGGTAGAAACTTACCTATATTGGCCGAATTAGATGAATTGGATGAATTGGGGTCCCTACGTGGCTGCGGCAAGGGTGTTTCTACCCTTGCCGTGGCTTTGCTTTGTTCCTCTTCCTCCAATGGCAGCTTTCCATCTTCGTTTTGACTTGATTTGGATGGTTTTGGATTAGTGCCAACTTCTTTTCCACTTCTCAATGTGATTGCTTTGGCAGATTCGAATCCTCCTTTTGGGTTGACAATGGTTGAACTAGGGAGTTTGCCTTGGTCTTAGAATTGTCCTACAAACTCCGCTATCTGCCCAATTTGTTTCTCCAAGTGGTCCACCCTTTTGTCTTGATTTTGCATTGCTTTGTTTTGATTCTCTTACCCCTGAGACAAATTGGCAAGTAACTTAATAAGTGTATCATTGTCCAAAGACGTACCTGAGCTTATTTGGGCAGATTGTGTTTGAGATTGATTTGGTGCAAATGGCTTGGTATAGAAGTCCGGGGGTTGCTACCTAAATCCTCCTTGTTGTTGAGGTTGTTGAGGCTCCCTCCACTTGAAATTTGGATGATCTCTCCAACCCGGATTGTATGTGTTGGAATAGGGATCATTCCGTGGCTGATTTTGGCTTGGAAATCCAATAGCATTTGCACTCTCCCATCCCCCATTCTCAATCAATTGAGGGCACTCCTTGGATAAAACACACGCCAAGGGGTTTTGTCCACCAATACACCTCCTGCTGAAGCATCGAGCATTTGCCTTTCAATTGGAAGAAGGCCTTCATAGAAATATTGAAGTAGAAGCACCTCCTTCATTTGGTCTTGAGGACATGATGTGATAAGGGCCTTGAAACACTCATAATACGCCAGAAAAGACACTCCTTGGCTTTGTTGGATTCCGCTAATCTTCTTCGTCAAAAGAATAACTCTTGATCTAGGGAAGAATTTCTCTAAGAACGCTCTCTTCATGCTCTCCCAAGAAGTGACGGTTCCGGGTGCTAATTCGTATAACCAATCTTTAGCCTTTTCCAAAAGAGAGAATGGAAAAGCCTTCATCTTCAAAATATTGCTATCAACATTAATTGGAGTCATGCTTGAACACACCACCTCGAACTCTTTTAAATGCTTGTTTGGATCCTCCATGGACAACCCATGGAACTTTGGAATGTGGTGCAGCAAACTAGACTTCAATTCAAACTCATTGGTCTTATCTTGAGCTGCCCTAGGATATTGGATGCATAGGGGTGCAACATTGTCCATTCCCAAGGCGGAAAGCTCCTTGATTGTTCAATTGTCCGCTGCCATGACTTATGCCTCTTCTTCCTCTCTTGCCGTGGGCTTGTCTTCCTCCTCAAAATCAAATTCCGAGCTAGAACTTGGTGGGTTAAGTTCTGGCTCCTTCCTCCTCAAAGTACGCTCAAAATCGTCGTCAAAGTCCAAGATGTTTGCATGAACAGGTTGAGAGCTACGAGTCATAAACTAGTACCTACAAACAAGAAAAGAAAACAAGGTCAGCAACTAAAACAAAATATATGAAAGAGAAACAAAAAGAAACAACGGGGGATTAGCAAAGTTGCTAATCCATGGCAACGGCGCCAAAAATTTGATGTGATAAATAATAGCACTCGAATTAAACCCTCTTATTGACAATTGTAGTAAAGATGTAAGTAGGGATCGTTCTAGGCCGGGGATTAGGAGGGATTTCTAATCTAATAAAAACTGACTCAAGAATACAAAACTAGGCTTGAAAACACTTAAATAGACTCAAAGACTCTTAACTAAGCTTATATGACTCAAAACAAACCCAAAAGACTCAAAACAACACCAAACAATCAACTAGACTCAAACTAGACTCTAGGCCTTAATTTGGACGAAAATAGAATTGGTTTTGACTCAAAACACTTAAAGACAAAAAGTGGACAGATTCTAGCTATTTAGACACAACAAAGTAAAGGGGATTGGGTTTTGGACGAATTTAAAGTAAAACAAGTAACTTAAAGACTTAAACAAAGTTTGGACGAATTTGGGGAAAAACTATGGATGATTAGCTAGCTAGAGGATTCTTTTCCACACATGATACATCTGAACACAAAATGATTTCCAGTTGCTTTCTCGATAAACCATGAACCTCAACACCCCAGATTAACCGTGACATCACTAATTAATCCTCAGATTTTCCTTGAGTTATTGGATTGGATGACATCATTCGACAACCCAAAGCATTCTTCAAAAGTTCCCTACATGACATCATAATAGAGATACAATCAAAGATCATTACGTTCTATGAAAATCATAAGTATTGACAAAGCATTCGTAACTATGACCTCATGATACTCATGTCAGGAATTTAACTTAACATGATTGTGATAAACAATCTTAACTACTTGTGAAAATAAGTTTGTAACGATTATGTGAAACTTCCTTATATTCTAGCATCAAATTCAAGCATGCAAACTAAGTAGGCATCCTTAATCAACATACGAGAATAAGTTCTCAATCAAACGGTTAAGTAAATTGCATTCACAATTTATGAAATCACAACTGGAATTAATCAATTCATATCACAAATATAATCATGGTTTCAAAGCCTCCCCTAGCTAAAACGAGTTTAGCCTCTCATGTTCACAGCAAAGCAAAGAAAACTTAAATTAAACATTGAAAACAAAAGATAGATTACACCTAAAAACGTTCCAACAATCCAACTTGAATGCAAAAACGATCTCTACTTACATCTTTACTACAACTGTCAATAAGAGGGTTTAATTTGAGTGCTATTATGCATAAGAGACCTTCAATGTTGCTGGAACTTAGGGACATTTAGGATTAGGAAGGGTCAAACCAAAATAGGAAACCTTGGCTTAACTTTCCTACTTCAAGTAGGAAACCTTCTTTGATTAGGAATCCTAATATCTTTAGGTCTTCAATTTCGTCCATTCCTTTTGCTCCAAGCATATGCTATCCATTCCAAGCCCAATTTTGCTCCAAAAGGCTCCAAAATGCACCTTCTTGCTACTTTAGCCTTATGGACCTACAAACACACGAAAAAAGCTCAAATACTAAAATAACTATGAACTAACAACATAAATGTAAGAAAACAAGCTAAATAAGTCACCTAAATATGCTCCTATTAGGGGATTATTTTTGACGAATTTAAAACTTAAAACAAAAACTTTGTAGAAAACACTTTGTCAAAACGAATTTGTGTGAAATAAATGGGTGAAAGGCTAGTTAGAGGGTCCTTCTCCACACATGATATATACATACAAACCAATTCCTTTAGACTATATATGACAACGCCCCAAGTTAGTTGCATCGCACAACTAACCATCAGATTTTCCTTATTTCATTGAATTGAATGAATACGCATTACAACCAAATTATCTTTCTCAAGTTCTTTATATGAAACGCATAACAAAGATACATATCAAAAGTCATTAAGTTTTGTGAAAATCATAAGCATTGACAAGGCATTCATCACTATGAAACGCATGAGACTCATACCAAGGATTTACTTAACACGATTGTGACTAGCAACCTCCACTACTTGTGAATATAAGTGAATAACTATTACGTGAAACTCCCTTATACTCTAGCATCAAATTCATGCATGCAAATTAAGTGTCGACCCTCAACCAACACACATAAACAAGTTTTAATAACTTGGATAAGAAAATCACATTCAAGACTTAAGGAACAATAACTGGACGTAATCAATTCATATAAAACATATAATCATGGCTTCGAATTCACCTCTAACTAAAAAGAAATTAGTTCCACATGTTCATCATAATTGAAAACCAAATTAACATAAACATTGAACTAAAACTAAGGATAGAAATAATCAAGAAACGCTCCACACTCCAATGGCTTGCACGGCACTCCCTTGGATGGTAGATTGCACAAGTCCTCCTCTCCTTTCTTCCTTGCTTGCGGCACTAGGGTGATGTGGTGTGAATTGTGGTGTTTGATGCCTAAAAGTATGAATGAATGAATGAGTGAATGGATGATTTGAATGGTGCGGCATAGGGTTGTATTTATAGGGCTTAAACCCTAGGGAAATCAGATTAGGGTGTGGTAGAAATTAGGTGGGAAAAGGTTTTCACAATCCTATGGGAAAAAGACTAAGACTTGGCAGAAACCAAAGGGGAATGGGATAGGGAATACACGGCATAGACTTGGGGTTTCTAGAAGGATAGGTGCGGCACCTTTGTAGGAAGAAGATAGGGCTTCTAGAAAGGATATTTGAGATAGATTTCTGGACCTAAATGGACAAGGACTCATGGCATAGGTATAGAAGAGGGATTACAACTCCTAAATCCCCAAGGAATGGTCTACATGCGGCATACAAAGGGATTAGGCTTCTAGGATCTGAATTAGGTGTTTAAATGTATAACTAATCCCTTCTAAATGGCTAGAATTAAGGCACAAACTGATTTGGATAAGATAAGATAGGATAGGATAAGGTTGGTTAAGATAAGGTAAGATAAGGTTGGATAAGGTTCCTTATTTCTTGCTCCTTCCTTATCTTCTTTGCATTTGAACTTCTTTCTCCAGATTTGTAGCCTTTCCTAGCCTCTCTTGACTTCAATTTCGTCCATCCACTTTGCTCCATAGTTAAACTATCCAATCCATGCCCAAAACTGCTCTAAATAGCTTCAAAATGCACTTTCTTGCTCCTTTTGCCATTAGGACCTACAAACATACGAAAATAGCTTAAAAGACTATAATAAGTAGTAATTAACTAACTAAATGCAAGGAAGCAACATAACTAAGTAGCATAAATATGTTCCTATCAAATTCCCCCACACTTAGCTTTTGCTAGTCCTCGAGCAAAACGAAATAAACAAAACAAACAAAACACAATCTAAACCTTCCAACAATTGCCTCAAGGATTTCCAATGCAACATGACATATTAAAGATCACCACTCACATAGATTTTAGTTATCCTTATCCTTGAGCATATACTTAACCATAGTTACTGATGTGAAATATTCTAACACTCAAATTAAAACCCTATGATTGTAGTATATGAAAGTAGGGATCATTCAAGGCCGAGGATTAGAAGGGATGCTAATCAACACAATTAAGACTCAAAAACACTAAACTAGACTCTATAGACTCTAAACTAACTTAAAACACTCAAAACAACAACAAACACTCAAAAAGACTCAATTTTAGACCTATCAAGTGTTTTGGACGAAAATAAAACTTAACTTGACTCAAAAGACTCAAAGAAAACAGATTTTGACTCAAATAGCAAGACTAAATGAAAGGTGGATTGTTTTTGACAAATTTAAAACTTAAAACAAAAACTTTGTAGAAAACACTTTGTAAAAACGAAATTAGGTGAATTAAATGGGTGAAAGGCTAGTTAGAGGGTCATTCTCCACACATGGTATATGCATATGAACCAATTTCCAGTTATTATTCCTTTAGACTATGAATGACAACGCCCCAAGTTAGTTGCATCGCACAACTAACCATCAGATTTTCCCTATTTCATTGAATTAGATGGAATACACATCTAAACCAAATTATCTTTCTCAAGTTCCCTATATGAAACGCATGATAGAGATGAATGTCAAAAGTCATTAAGTTTTGTGAAAACCATAAGCATTGACAAGGCATTCATCACTATGAAACGCATGAGACTCATACCAAGGATTTACTTAACGCGATTGAGACTAGCAACGTCCACTACTCATGAATATAAGTGAATAACTATTACGTGAAACCCCCTTATATTCTAGCATCAAATTTATGCATGCAAATTAAGTGTCGACCCCCAACCCACATACATATATAAGTTTTAATAACTTAGATAAGCAAATCACATTCATGCCTTAAGAAACAATAATTGGATATAATCAATTCATATAAAACATATAATCATGGCTTCGAATTCACCTCGAACTAAAAAGAAATTAGTTCCACATGTTCGCAAAACAAAGATAATTAAACTTAAACATTAAAAACAAAGATAGAATACACCTAGAAACACTCCAGGTGGCTCATCCTTCCTTCCTTGCTGCCCACAATGGGGATTTGTGTGAATTTAGGCTCTTGAGGTGTGGTGGATGGTGTGGTGTGAATTTGGGGTAGAGGGTGGTGGTTTTTGAGTGTTGTGGCATCATGTATTTATAGGGTGAAGGGGAGGCACGGAATTGGGCTCAAAAGGAGAGGAATTAGGACTCCAAATCACCAAAGAACAAGGACACTTTCAATCGGATTCCAAGGAGGACAAGGAATGGTCCTTGTGGCAGATTCTAGAACTTCTAGAAGGGTTGCATGTGGCATAAACTTAATGCACGAAAATAGGGCTTCTAGAACTTGATATTTAGGTGATTTAATGTGAAAAGGAGTCCTCTTTGAAGTTGGAATTAAGGTAGGAAAATATTAGGATAGGATAAGATAAGATAAGGTTGGATAAGGTTTGGATAAGATAAGGAAATTTGGATAATATTCCTTCTTTCTAGATCTTCATCACATTCCTAGCCTCTCTTGATCTTCAAATTCGTCCATCCACCTTGCTCCATGCATGTGCAATCCATTCCAAGCCCAAAACTGCTTTAAAATGCTCCAAATTGCACTTTCTTGCCAACTTTGTCAATTGAACCTAAAAACACACGAAAATAGCTTAAAACACTCTAACAAGTAGAAATTAGCTATGTAAATGCAAGAAAACAAGCTAACTAAGTCGCACAAATATGCTCCTATCAGTTACCACTCACTAGCTCGCATTCAATCAATTAAAATAACATTTTGAATGTAGTAACATGCCTTACAGAATTCCCTCAATTCCTCACTGGATACACTCTATTTTCCCACAGATTTTCTGACTACACACCCTACACTAGGTATATGTGAGAAGATTGATGTAAACATGTAGACTAATACTCACATATGTATAATCAAAGAAGGCACTTTCTGGAATTATTAACATGTATATATATGATCTCAAGAATGGAATGCCACTACTTAGACGCAGGAACCAGGGATACCATATGCTCAAACCAATTTTAAACTCCACATATTGAAACACATAACAAACAAGATAGAAGTTTAAGGGTTGTAACGGGGCGAAGGTATTGGCTAACAAAGAAAGGTAAGGATAAACAAAAGTTCTTAAAGCAATAGTAAGCAACGTAATGAAATAAACACTTAGAATTCACTTTTGAATGCAGAAATCAACTTTGAACACCAAGGGAAAAATTCACACAACACTTAAGGTCAAATTCAAACTTTTGGACCCTTTCTTCAACAATCAACACTTGTGAGTTCATTCTCACTTATTTTCAACTCCTTTTCTTTCTTTTCTTCTTCTTTTTCTTCTTTTTTTCTTTCTTTTTCACGTTTTTTTTTTTTTTTTAATCGTGCCCCTCTTCTTCTTTTGGTACACTAACACAACTTTATAGATTTCAAACGAAAGTCCCTTCCCCCACACTTGTTTTTCTGGAAATTGTAGATCAAAAGGAATTCCCTCTAAGCCATGCTTTCCTATCCTTTACGAACAAGGGTATGGATAGTCCTAATCTAGGCTAGGTAAGGATAATGTGGTTAACAAAGAACATAGGCTAAATAAGGCTCAAAGGGGTTAAACCTACAATACATATGCAAAGGGGTAAGGCTTTTTGGCTCTGGTTTAACTAAACAACTTCATCTTATTATTTGTTATGCTAATCAATTTTATGCTTTGAATGAAATGGGCATGAGTTCTAGTATTTGGAACTATAGTGATAAAACACATTCTAAGTAGCAACCAAGCAAAGAATGATGAGATCATGCAATGACTTTAGAAAACAAGAACATCAAGATTAATAACTCTCCAAAGAATGTTTTAGGCTCAAGTCTCTTAGGGTTATAGCGCTAGTTTGAGTTTCTTCCTTCAAGCATGTTACAAAAACTGATTTTTTCCTTTGTGATTACATGTGAATTCGTAAATATCAACTATAACTAAGCATAAACCAAAGAGTATATCAAACTTCCATTCATGTTCGTAACTTTCTTTAATAGTCATGCAATTAAAAACCAAATCCTCATCATTGTGTTGGAAGGTACCCTAAGACACAAACAAACGCAAATACTAAACCGACTCTAAAAACAACTCTTTTTGGGTTTTTAAAACACTCTTTTTCGATTTTTTTTTTTCTTCAAATTTTCGGATTTTCTGTTTAAGACACATAAAAACACTTCAAAACACACTAAAAACACTTAAAAACAGTGAAAAACAACTTTAGAAGTGATAGGTGATAAAATCCCACGAAAATCATGTAAAAACAACTTGTTTACCCCCCACACTTAAACCAAACATTGTCCTCAATGTTTTAAGCATAGACTCACAAACAAACAACCAAATAACACAACTAACAAACATGACAAACATGGCAAAGTAAAAGCAATAAAGAGTAGGGTTTAGGAACGCAAATCTGGTTATGGAGTGTTGAAGCTTCCTAGTTCTTTATTTGCATGGGTTGCCTCCCAAGAAGCGCTTGCTTTAACGTCTTCCAGCCGAACGATCCTTCCTCTTAAGCTTCATTGGAGCCCACGGCATGGAAGCTTGCACCATCCACGACATGCTCTTCAAAGTTCTCATAGTATGGCTTCAAACGATGTCCATTCACTTTGAACTCTTGCTCGGTCTTTAAACTTTGAATTTGGACTGCACCATAAGGAAATACATTAGTAACAACAAACGGGCCAATCCATTTAGAACGTAACTTACCTGGAAACAAGCGAAGGCGGGAATTGAAGAGTAGCACTTTTTGCCCTAAAACAAATGTCTTGCTAGGAATCATCTTGTCATGGAATGCCTTTGACTTCTCCTTGTAAATAAAAGCGCTCTCATACGCTTCATGCCTTATCTTCTCAAGCTCATTCAATTGAAGCTTCCTATGGATTCTAGCGGCATCAATGTCCCTGTTGAGCGTTTTGACGGCCCAATGTGCTTTGTGCTCCAATTCAACGGAAAGATGACATGGTATCCCATAGATGAGCCGAAATGGGGACATTCCAATTGGTGTTTTGTAGGCCATACGATATGCCCATAATGCATCATTGAAACGCAAGCTCCAATCCTTTCGGTTTGGCCCAGCGGTTTTCTCTAAAATCTGCTTGATTTCTCGATTAGAAACCTCGGCTTGCCTACTTGTTTGAGGATGATAAGGTGTTGCCACCTTATGTGTGACGTTATATTTCTTGAGCAAAGCTTCAAGGGTTCGATTGCAAAAATGGGAGCCTCCATCACTTATAAGAACTCTTGGCATTCCAGATCTAGCAAATATGTTAGTTTTGAGAAAATCTGCAACCACTTTGGAATCATTAGTACGGGTGGCTTTAGCTTCCACCCATTTCGACACATAATCAACCACAAGTAAAATATAAAGGAAACCACGAGATGAAGGAAAAGGACCCATAAAATCAATGCCCTAAACATCAAAAATTTCGACACCATAGATAGGTGTCTACGGCATTTTGTCTTTTGGACCTATATTTCCGGTTCTTTGGCAACGATCACATGTTATGCAAAAAGTTCTAGCATCCTTAAAGATAGTAGGCCAATAAAAACCACATTCAAGTACTTTACGTGTAGTCCTTTGAGTGCCAAAGTGACATCCACATGCATAAGTGTGACAAAAAGTTAAAATTGAATTAAACTCTGATTCATGCACACACCTACGAATGATTTGATCAACGCAATATTTCCACAAATAAGGATCATCCCACACATAAAATTGAGCCTTCCTTTTAAGTTTATCACGTTGGTGTTTATTTAGGTTGCTTGGAACTTGTTTAGACACCAAATAATTCACTAAATCAGCATACCATGGCTCACTTACCTTGATGGACATCAACTGCTCATCTGGGAATGTCTCTGGGATAGGCACGGCATCCACTTCATGCACCATACGGCTCAAATGGTCAGCCACCACATTTTCACTTCCTTTCTTGTCCCGGATTTTGATATCGAACTCTTGAAGTAGAAGCATCCATCGAATAAGCCTTGGTTGGCCTCCTTCTTGGTAAGTAAATGATAAGGGCATATTTAGGCGACTTAGTTAGCTTGTTTTCTTACATTTATGTTGTTAGTTCATAGTTATTTTAGTATTTTAAGCTATTTTTGTGTGTTTATAGGTTCATTTGGCTAAGGTAGCAAGAAGGTGCATTTTGGAGCCTTTTGGAGCAAAATTGGACTTGGAATGGATAGCATATGCTTGGAGCAAAAGGAATGGACGAAATTGAAGACCTAAAGATGTTAGGATTCCTAATCAAACAAGGATTCCTAATCAAAGAAGGATTCCTAGTCAAAGAAGGTTTCCTACTTGAAGTAGGAAAGTTAAGCCAAGGTTCCTATTTTGGTTTAACCTTTCCTAATCCTAAAAGGCCCTAAGTTCCAGCAACATTGAGGATTCTTATGCACTTTAGGACACAAACTAAACCTTCCTTGCATCCTTATTGTCCTTGCCGTGCCTTGCTTAAACCTGCATTTCCTTGCCGTGCAAAGGGGAATGCTTATTCCCTATTTTGTGTCACAAGATCGCATTCCTCTTTCACCTTAGTTAATGCCACACTTTTCATTCCTATTCTATCCTCAATCCTTGCCTAATTTCAGCCTTAAAACACATTCCCTTTCCTACTCTTTTTGGCCGCAAGTTTCCTTTCCTTTTTCCTTTGATTTCTGACTTTATGTCTCATTTTCCTTATGAATTTGGGGTCTAAATCTTTCCTAAACTATGTAATAAAAGTTAAGATCCTTTCCATCAAATAAATAGTCAAAGCCGCACCCATAGAGAACCCTATTCATTCACTCACCCAATCTGCCATCCTTCATCCTTCTATACCAACCTTTGCCGCAGCCTTCATCATTTCTTCCACCATTCCCATACTTCCATACCTTCAACCACACATCCATACACCATTCCTACCCCTTGCCGCGCCCCCCCTACCAACCTAAATCCATTCTTAACCTAGAAATACATCCAAAATCACCCAAAAACTCTTGTGCCGCAGCATAGCAAGGAAGAAAAGGAGAAGAAGAAGCCTTGGACGTTTTTGCTTTCAAGTTGGAGTGTTGGAACGTTTTTAGGTGTAATCTATCTTTTGTTTTCAATGTTTAATTCGTGTTTTCTTTGTTTTGTTGTGAACATGAGAGGCTAAACCCATTTTAGCTAAGGGAGGCTTTGAAACCATGATTATGTTTGTGATATGAATTGATTAATTCCAGTTGTGATTTCATAAATTGTGAATGCAATTTACTTAACCGTTTGGTGGATAACTTATTCTTGTATGTTGATTAGGGAGGCCTACTTAATTTGCATGCTTGAATTTGGTGCTAGAATATAAGGGAGTTTCACATAATCGTTACAAACTTATATTCACAAGTAGTTAAAGTTGTTTTCACAATCATGTTAAGTAAATTCCTAGCATGAGTATCATGGGGTCATAGTTACAAGTGCTTTGTCAATACTTATGATTTTCATAGAACGTAATGATCTTTGATTGTATCTCTATTATGATGTCATGTAGGGAACTTTTGAAGAATGCTTTGGGTTGTCGAATGATGTCATCCAATCCAATAACTAAAGGAGAATCTGAGGGTTAATTAGTGATGTCACGGTTAATCTGGGGTGTTGAGGTTCATAGTTTATCGAAAAAGCAACTGTAAATCAATTTGTGTTTGAATGTATCATGTGTGGAAAAGAATCCTCTAGCTAGCTAATCATCCATAGTTTTTCCCAAATTCGTCCAAATCTTGTTTAAGTCTTTTAATTACTTGTTTTTATCTTAAATTCGTCAAACACCCAATCCCCTTTATTTAGTTGTGTCAAATCTGTCTTATTGTGTATTTTTAAGTATTTTGAGTCAAAACCAATTCTAAATTCGTCCAAATTAAGTCCTAGAGTCTAGTTTGAGTCTATTTGATTGTTTTGTGTTGTTTTGAGTCTTTTGAGTTTGTTTTGAGTCATATAAGTTTAGTTAGGAGTCTTTGAGTTTGTTAAAGTGTTTTTAAGCATATTTTTGTATCTTTGAGTCAGTTTTCATTAGATTAGCAATCCCTCCTAATCCCCGGCCTAGAACGATCCCTACTTATATCTTTACTACAATTGTCAAAAAGAGGGTTTAATTTGAGTGCTATTATTTACCACATCAGTAAATACTTCAACGCTCATGATCAGTGTAAATTATAACTTTAGTACTAAGTAAATAAGAACGAAACTTATCTGAGGCAAAAACAATAACAAGAAGTTCTTTTTCCGTTGTGGAGTAGTTCAATTGGGCATCATTCAAGGTCCGGAATGCATAATAGATACCATGTGGCTGCTTTTTCTTCCTTTGGCCTAACACAGCTCCTAATGCATAATCTGAGGCATCACACATAAGCTCAAAAGGAAGGCTCCAATCTGGTGGAACAATGATGGGGGCCGAAGTGAGCATCTCCTTGAGGTGTTTGAAGGCATTCTCACATTCCTCATCGAACTTGAATGGGACATCTTTTTGGAGAAGTCGGCAAAGAGGGTTGGAAATCTTTGAAAAGTCCTTGATGAATCGCCTATAGAATCTTGCATGTCCAAGAAAAGAACGAACCTCTCTAACGGAAGTAGGAGAGGGTAAGTAGCGTACAAGATCTATTTTTGATTTTTCAACCTCAATACCCTTGGCCGAAATTATATGCCCTAAAACTATGCCTTGTTTTACCATGAAATGACATATTTCCAATTTTAAAACAAGGTTAGTTTCAATGCATCGTTCCAAGATTAAAGTGAGATTATGTAAACAATCATCAAACGAATCACCAAATACACTAAAATCATCCATGAAAACTTTAATAATCTTCTCCACAAAGTTTGAAAATATACTTACCATGCATCTTTGAAAGGTGGCAGGTGCATTGCATAAACCGAATAGTATGCGACGATAAGCAAAAGTACCAAAGGGACACGTGAAAGTGGTCTTTTCTTGGTCATCCGGTGCTATGACAATTTGATTATATCCCGTATAACCATCAAGAAAACAATAAAAAAAATGACTGGCTAACCTTTCAAGCATTTGATCAATGAACAGCAAAGGGAAGTGGTTTTTCCTTGTGGTGGCGTTGAGCTTTCCATAATCAATGCAAACTCTCTAACCTATTTGGATATATGTTGGCACAAGCTCATTCTCGGCATTCTTCACCACCGTCACTCCGGATTGCTTTGGCACAACTTGAACTGGTGAAACCCAACAGCTATCCAAGATAGGATAAATCACTCCACAATCAAGTAATTTGATAACCTCTTTCTTCACAACTTCCATCATTGGAGGGTTGAGTCGACGTTGAGCCTCTCAAGTTGGTTTAGCCCCCTCCTCTAGAAGTATGCGATGCATGCATGTTGTAGGGCTAATTCCCTTAATATCGGCCAAGGTCCATCCTATGGCTGTTTTGTGCTCTTTCAACACTCAAACCAATTTCTCCTCCTCCATTGCCGTGAGTGATGAAGAAACAATGGCAGGCAACGTTTTTTTGTCTCCCAAATAGACATACTTTAAGTGATTTGGCAATGGTTTAAGTTCAAGAACGGGTGCCTGAATCACTGAAGGTAACAACTTGTTAGTAGAAATAGGAAATGAAATTGGGATTGGGGGCTTACTTTGATATTGTGGCGATGATTCAAGTGCAACCACCATCTCGCCTACTTCATCATCATGCACGGCGAAATTGGGTGTTAAGCCCAACCCTTCGACAATTGTTATTTCAAGTGGGTCTTTGTCCAACGAATCAAGAAAGTCATGCGCCAATGAATCAAATATATCAATAGAGAAACAAGAATGATCGTCTTTAGGATATTTAATAGTTTTAGAAAGATTGAAATCAATAACTTCCCCATCAAATTCCATTGTTAAAGTCCCTTTGAACACATCAATCTTGGTGCGGGCTATTTTCATCAAAGGTCTCCCAAGTAGGATCGGCAATGGTGTAGAATGGGTTGAATCTTCCATATCCAGCACATAAAAGTCCGCCGGAAAGATCAAATTGTTAACCTGCACCAAAACATCTTCCAAAACTCCTTTTGGATAGGCATTAGAACGATCGGCCAATTGGATAATCACACCATCATTTTTAAGCTCTCCTAAGTTCATAGATGCATAAATTGAGTAAGGCATGATATTAATTGATGCTCCTAAGTCTAGCATAGTATGTTCAAACTTAGTATTTCCAATAACACAAGGAATTGTAAAACTACCCGGATCTTTGCATTTAGGTGGTAGTTTTCTTTGTAACATCGCCGAAACATTCTCATTTACCTGGACCACTTCTTTGTTCAAAATCCTCTTTCTTGTTGTGCAAAGCTCTTTCAAAAATTTCGCATACTTAGGAACTTGCTTGATTGCATCAAGGAGCGGGATATTGACTTGAACTTTCCTAAAGGTTTCCAGAATGTCCTTCTCATTCTCTTCTTTCTTTGATTGCCTAAATATGCTAGGAAAGGGCACATTTAGTGGAATAGAACTAGAAAAATTTGAATTTGGACTTACCTTGGTGGTGTTGGACGGTTTTGGGATAATAGGGGGATGCGGCAAGGTTTGTTCCACCCTTGCTGTGGCCTTTGTTCCTTGTTCATCCTCTTCTTGCAACAGCTTGTCCTCCTTTTGGCTTGTTTTGGACAGTTTTGGGGTGGTTCCAACCTCCTTACCACTTCTCAATGTGATTGCCTTGGCGGTTTCAAAGCCTCCCTTCGGATTGACAATTGTTGAACTAGGCAATTTACCTTCCTCTCTGAATTTTCCCATGAATTCCGCCATTTGCCCCATTTGTTTCTTCAATTCTCACATCTCCTTTGCTTGATTTTGATAGCCCTGCGACAAGGTAGTTAGTAATTGAAGAACATTATCATTATTCATTGACAAACTTAAATTTGGTTGAGTAGGTTGTGATAGAGGTTAAGATTGTGGGAATGGCTTTTGATATATCCCAGGAGGTGGTCGAAATCCTCCTCCATTTCCATGAGTTTGAGGTTGTTGAGGCTCTCTTCACTGATAGGAGCATATTTAGGCGACTTACTTAGCTTGTTTTCGTGCATTTATGTTGTTAATTCATAGTTGTTTTAGTAGTTTAAGTCATTTTCGTGTGTTTTTAGGTTCATATGGCTAAGGAAGCAAAAAGGTGCATTTTGGAGCATTTTGGACCAAATTGGGCTTGGAATGGATAGCTTATGTTTGGAGCAAAAGGAATGGACAAAATTGAAGACCTAATGGAGTTAGGATTCCTAATCACAAGAGGATTCCTAATCACAAGAGGATTCCTAATCAAATGAGGAATCCTAGTTAAAGAAGGTTTCCTACTTGAAGTAGGAAAGTTAAGCCAAGGTTTCCTATTTTGGTTTAACCTTTCCTAATCCTTAAAGACTCCATGTTTCAGCAACATTAAGGACTTCTATCTATTCTAGGACACAAAACAAAGTTCCTTGCAACCTAAACTCCTTGTCGTGTATCCCCTTAGTATTTCCCTTCCTTGCCATGCAAGGGAGGGCCTTCTTTCCTATTTTAAAGCATTCAAACACATTCCTTTTTCATATCAAACTCAGCCATAATTCACATATCCTTTTCTATTCCAAAGTCCTTGCCTAATTTCAGAAATAAATGACATTCTGCTTCTCACAATTGAATGCCGCAAGTTACTTCCTTTTCCCTTTAAATTCTGACTTTGTGTTTCCTATTCTTGAAGGATTTGGATTTTAATTCTTTTCCTAAACTAAGTAATAAAGCCTTAGGATTCTTTCTTCCTTATAAAAACCCCTATGCCGCACCCTTATTAACCCTAATCACCCTTTCACACAACCTGCCTTCATTCATTCAGAAATCTATCCTTTGCCGCAGCCTTCCATCCAACCTTTCACCATTCCCCTACTTCTAAGCCTTCATCCAAGCCTCCATACACCACCCATAACCCTTGCCGCACCACCCTACCTTCCTAAATCTATCCAAAACCCAGAAAATCATTCATAAAACCACCCTAGACTCTTGTGCCGTGACTTAGCAGGGAAGAGGAGAAGGAAGACGAAGCCTTGGACGTTTATGCATTCGAGTTGGAGTGTTGGAACGTTTTTAGGTGTAATCTATCTTTTATTTTCAACGTTTAATTCTATTTTCCTTTGTTTTGTTATGAACATGAGAGGCTAAACTCGTTTTAGCCTAGGGATACTTTGAAACCATGATTACGTTTATAATATGAGTTGATAAATTCCAGTTGTGATTTCATAAATTGTGAATGCAATTTACTTAACCGTTTGATGGATAACTTATTCTTGTATGTCGATTAGGGAGGCCTACTTAATTTGCATGCTTGAATTTGGTGCTAGAATATAAGGGAGTTTCACATAATCGTCACAAACTTATATTCACAAGTAGTTAAGGTTGTTTTCACAATCATGTTAAGTAAATTCCTAGTATGAGTATCATGATGTCATAGTTACAAGTGTTTTGTCAATACTTATGATTTCCATTGAACGTAATGATCTTTGATTGTATCTCTATTATGATGTCATGTAGGGGACTTTTGAAGAATGCTTTGGGTTGTCGTATGATGTCATCCAATCCACTAACTTAAGGGAAATCTGAGGGTTAATTAGTGATGTCACGGTTAATCTGGGGTGTTGAGGTTCATGGTTTATCGGAAAAGCAACTGGAAATCAATTTATGTTTGAATGTATCATGTGTGGAGAAGTATCCCTTGGCTATTCCATCATCCATTGGTTTTTCTTAAATTCGTCCAAAATCTGTTTTAAAGTTTTAAGTTACTTGTTTTTCTTTTAAATTCGTCCAAAATCAAATCCCCTTTTCTTACTTGTTCCAAATCTGTCCAAAAGTGTGTTTTAGAGTCTTTTGAGTCAAAACTAATTGTATTTTCGTCCAAATTGAGTTTTAAAGTCTAAATTGAGTCTTTTTGGTTGTTTTGAGTTGTTTTGAGTCTTTAAAGTTTGTTTTGAGTCTATAAAGTTTGTTTTGAGTCTTTTGAGTTTATTTAAGTGTTTTAAAGCATATTTTCACATCTTTGAGTCGATTTTCATTAGATTAGCAATCCCTCCTAATCCCCGGCCTAGAACGATCCCTACTTATATCTATACTACAATTGTCAAAAAGAGGGTTTAATTTGAGTGCTATCTTTTATCACATCAAATTTTTGGCGCCGTTGCCGGGGATTAGCAACTTTGCTAATCCCCCGTTGTTTCTTTTTATTTCTTTTTCATATCTTTTTGTTTTAGCTACTGACCTTATTTCTTTTCTTGTTTGTAGGTACTAGTTTATGACTCGTAGTTCTCAACCTATTAGTGCAAACATCTTGGATTTTGACGACGATTTTGAGCGCACCTTGGGAAAGAAGAAGAAGAACCCAGGACTTCACTCATCAAGTTCTAGTTCGGCTTCCAATCTTGAGGAGGAAGAGGAGCCCACGGCAAGGGAGGAAGAAGAGGTCCAAACCATGGCAGCGGACAACCGTACAATCAAGGAGCTTTCCGCTTCGGGAATGGACAATGCCGCACCCTTATGCATCCATTACCCAAGGGCGTCTCAAGACAAAACCGATGAATTTGAATTGAAGTCAAGTTTGTTGCACCACATTCTGAAGTTCCATGGACTGTCCATGGAGGATCCCAACAAGCATTTGAAGGAGTTCGAGGTGGTGTGTTCGAGCATGACTCCAATCAACGTTGATAGTAGTATTTTGAAGATGAAGGCTTTCCCGTTCTCACTATTGGAGAAGGCCAAGGATTGGTTATACGAGTTAGCACCCGGAACGGTCACTTCTTGGGAGAGCATGAAGAGGGCGTTTCTTGAAAAGTTATTTCCTACTTCAAGAGTCATTCTCTTGAGAAAGAAGATTAGCGGAATCCAACAAAGTCAAGGGGAGTCTTTTCCAACATACTATGAGCGTTTTAAAGCCCTTGTTGCATCATGTCCTCAACATCAAATGAAGGAGGAGCTTCTACTTCAATACTTCTATGAAGGTCTTCTTCCCATTGAAAGGCAAATGCTTGATGCTTCAGCGGGAGGTGCGTTGGTGGATAAAACTCCCATGGCAGCCAAGAACCTCATTGCGAACCGGGCTCTCAATGCACAACAATACGAAGGAATTGGGCAAAGGGACCCCCCACGGCAACAAGTGCATGAGGTAAGTTCTCAATCCGACATTCAAACTTAATTAGCTAATCTTACTTCTATTGTGTCTCAGATGGCCGAAGGAATGAAGATCCAAGGTCCAATTGTATGTGGCGTGTGTTCTATCCAAGGACATCCTTCGGAAAAGTGCCCTCAATTGATTGAGAATGGGGGATGGGAGAGTGCAAACGCCATTGGATTTCCAAGCCAAAATCAGCCAAGGAATGATCCATATTCCAATACATATAATCCGGGTTGGAGAGACCATCCAAACTTCAAGTGGAGGGAGCCTCAACAACCTCACCAACAAGGAGGCTTTAGGCAGCAACCCTCGGGGTTTTATACCAAAACCTACGGCCATGATTCAAACCAACCCCAATCTGCCCAAAATCATCAAGGTACGTCTTTAGATAATGCTACAATTCTTAAGTTACCTACCAATTTGTCTCAGGGGCAAGAAAATCAAAACAAGGCGATGCAAAACCAAGACAAAAGAGTGGACCAATTAGAGAAGCAAATTGGGCAGATTGCGGAGTTTGTAGGGCAATTCCGAGACCAAGGCAAGCTCCCAAGCTCAACCATTGTTAATCCAAAGGGAGGGTTCGAATCTGCCAAAGCAATTACTTTGAGGAGTGGAAAATAAGTTGGCACTACATCCACACCACCCAAAACAAGTCCTAATAAAGAAGAGACGTTGCAACATGAAGAGGAGGCTGCAAGCATGCCCACGGCAAGGATACAACCACCTTTGCCGCAAGCACCTAAGGACCAAAATTCATCCATTCCACCCCATTCGGCCACCAAGGGTAAGTTGGGTTCAAATTCAATTAATTCTAACCCCGTTCCACCCAATGTTCCTTTTCCTCACAGATTTTTGCAAACAAAGAAGGAGGAGCATGAGAAAGACATTCTTGAGATGTTTAGGAAAGTTCAAGTCAATATCCCGCTCCTAGATGCCATAAAGCAAGTGCCCAAATACGCCAAGTTCTTGAAGGAATTATGCACTACAAGGAAGAGGGCTTCAAATAAAGAGGTAGTGAGGGTAAGTGAAAACGATTCTGCTGTTTTACAAAGAAAGTTACCACCAAAGTGCAAAGATCCAGGTAGCTTTACAATTCCTTGTATTATTGGCCAAACTAAGTTCAAACATGCTATGTTAGACTTAGGAGCTTCAATTAACGTCATGCCATACTCTATTTATGCTTCAATGAACCTTGGTGAATTGAAAAATGATGGTGTGATTATTCAGTTGGCCGATAGATCTAATGCCTATCCATGGGGCGTATTGGAAGATATCTTAGTGCAGGTGAATAATTTGATCTTTCCGGCAGACTTCTACGTCCTTGAAATGGAAGAAACCACCCATGCTCCATCTTTGCCGCTTCTTCTTGGGTGGCCATTTATGAAGACGGCCCGAACTAAGATAGACGTGTTTAAAGGCACTTTAACAATGGAATTCGATGGGGAAGTGATTGATTTTAATATTTCTAAAACTATGAGATTTCCTAATGATGATCACTCATGTTTCTCTATTGATATTCTTGATTCTTTGGCGCAGGCACACCTTGATCAATTACATGGAGATGCACTTGAAACGATCATTACAAATGGCATAGAAGTGAAGGATCACATGGCTGCCACCATAGCAACCCACGGCACACAATTGCAATCCCATGCCGTGGCCTTTGATGAGGAAGTAATTGAGACCGTGGCAGCCCTAGAGTCATTGCCACGGCTCCAAGGTAAGTCCCCTAGTCCCTTAATTCCAATTTCAACTAACAAGTTGCTTCCTTCTATAGAACAACCACCTACCCTTGAGCTTAAACCGTTGCCAAATCACTTGAAGTATGTGTTCTTGGGCGAGCAAGACACATTACCCGTCATTGTAGCATCATCACTCACGGCACAAGAGGAGGAGAAATTGGTGAGGGTTCTCAAAGATCACAAGACGGCCATTAGGTGGACTTTGGCCGATATCAAGGGCATAAGCCCTACCACATGCATGCATCGAATTCTCATGGAAGAAGGCGCCAAACCATCAAGGGAAGCCCAACGTCGACTCAACCCACCAATGATGGAAGTAGTGAAGAAGGAAATCATCAAATTACTTGATTGTGGCGTCATCTATCCTATCTCGGATAGTTGTTGGGTTTCACCAGTCCAAGTAGTTCCTAAGAAGTCCGGAGTCACGGTGGTGAAAAATGAGGAGAATGAACTTGTGCCTACACGCATTCAAACCGGTTGGAGAGTGTGCATTGACTATAGGAAGCTAAATGCTGCAACAAGGAAAGATCACTTTCCTTTGCCATTCATCGATCAAATGCTTGAAAGGTTAGCCGGTCATTCCTTTTATTGCTTTCTTGATGGTTATTCGGGTTATAATCAAATTGTCATAGCGCTGGATGATCAAGAAAAGACCACCTTTACTTGTCCATTTGGTACTTTTGCATACGTCGTATGCCATTTGGTTTATGCAATGCACCGGCCACTTTCCAACGATGCATGGTAAGTATATTCTCGGTGTTGAGAAGATAATTGAAGTGTTTATGGACGATTTTAGTGTGTTTAGAGACTCATTTGATGATTGTTTGCATAATCTTACTTTAATCTTGAAAAGATGCATGGAAACTAACCTCGTTTTGAATTGGGAAAAATGTCATTTTATGGTTAAACAAGGCATAGTTTTGGGTCATATCATCTCTGAAAAAGGAATTGAAGTTGATAAGTCTAAAATAGATCTTGTACGTTACTTACCCTCTCCTACTTCGGTTAGAGAGGTTCGTTCTTTTCTTGGCCATGCAGGATTCTATAGGCGATTTATCAAGGATTTCTCTAAGATTGCACAACCCCTATGCCGTCTCCTACAAAAAGAAGTGGCTTTTGAGTTCAACGAGGAGTGTGAGAAGGCATTCAAGCATCTCAAAGACATGCTTACCACGGCACCCATCATCATTCCACTAGATTGGACGTTGCCTTTTGAGCTAATGTGTGATGCATCCGATTATTTAATAGGGGCTGTTTTGGGCCAAAGGAAGAACAAGCAACCACACGTCATATATTATGCATCCCGGACCTTAAATGATGCTCAATTAAACTACTCTACCACTGAAAAAGAACTTCTTGCCGTTGTGTTTGCTTTAGATAAGTTTCGTTCATATTTACTTGGCACTAAAGTGATTGTATATTCTGACCATGCAGCTCTAAGGTACTTATTCACCAAAAAGGAGGCCAAACCAAGGCTAATTCGATGGATGCTTCTTCTCCAAGAGTTTGACATTGAAATTCGAGACAAGAAAGGGAGTGATAACGTGGTTGCTGACCATCTAAGTCGTTTGGTGTGCAATGAGGACTCTTTACCCATCCAAGAGACATTCCCTGATGACCAATTGCTGTCCATTAAGGTATGTGAACCTTGGTATGCCAATTTGGTGAACTTTTTGGTGTCAAAACGTGTTCCAAGTACCATAGCTAGGCACCAACGTGATAAATTAAAGAAAGAGGCACGGTTTTATGTATGGGATGACCCATATTTATGGAAGTTTTGTGCAGATCAGATTGTGCGTCGTTGTGTGCATGATTGTGAGTTTAATTCGATTCTAACCTTTTGTCACACTTATGCATGTGGTGGACATTTTGGCACACAACGCACTGCCCTCAAAGTGTTAAAATGTGGTTTTTATTGGCCTACGATCTTTAAAGATGCTAGAACCTTTTGTTTAACTTGTGATCGTTGTCAACGAATGGGAAATATAGGTGCAAGGGACCAAATGCCGCAAACACCCATCTTTAATGTTGAAATTTTTTATGTTTGGGTCATTGATTTCATGGGCCCTTTCCCATCTTCGTTTGGTTTTACTTATATTTTTCTTGCGGTTGATTATGTCTCAAAATGGGTGGAAGCCAAGGCCACCCATACTAATGATTCTTGAGTTGTTGCAGATTTTATAAAGACTAACATTTTTGCTAGATTTGGGATGCCTCGAGTGCTTATTAGTGATGGAGGGTCTCACTTTTGTAATCGTACCATAGAGGCATTGCTCAAGAAGTATCAAGTCACACATAAGGTTTCAACACCTTACCATCCCCAAACCAATGGCCAAGACGAGGTGTCCAATAGAGAAATCAAGCAAATCTTGGAGAAGACCGTTGGACCAACAAGAAAAGATTGGAGTGTGCGTTTGGAGGATGCATTATGGGCTTATAGAACAGCTTACAAGACACCCATAGGGATGTCCCCTTTTCGGCTAGTCTATGGCAAGCCATGTCATCTCCCCGTGGAGTTAGAACACAAGGCTCATTGGGCAATCAAGACATTCAACATGGACATAGATGCGGTTGGAATGCATAGAAAGTTGCAATTGAATGAACTTGAGGAGCTTAGGCGTGAAGCATATGAGAATGCTTGCATTTACAAGGAAAAGACCAAAGCTTTCCATGACAAGATGATCCGAAGCAAAACATTCTCCATAGGGCAAAAAGTTTTACTTTTTAATTCTCACCTTCATTTATTTCCTGGTAAGTTACGTTCTAAGTGGATTGGGCCTTTTGTTGTTACTAATGTTTTTCCATATGGCGCAGTTCAAATCCAAAGCTTGAGGAATGGCCAAGAATTCAAGGTGAATGGGCATCGTTTGAAGCCCTATTATGCAAATGTTGAAGGGCAAGTTGTGGAGGACATCACCCTCCATGCCGTGGGCTCTAAGTGAGGATAAGAAGAATGTTCGTCCGGCTGCACGATGTTAAAGCAAGCGCTTCTTGGGAGGCAACCCATGCATTCACCTAGAGAGGATTTGGGCAATTCACAAATTCATGCTACAAAATCAGATTTGCGTTCCTCAATCTCTATCTCTTTATTATTTTTATTTTGTCATGTTAGTTAGTTTATATTGTTTGTTTGAATGTGAGTCTTTGTTTGAAACATTGAGGACAATGTTTGATTTATGTGTGGGGGGGTAAACAAGTTGTTTTTGCATGTTTTTACATGAATTTCGTGGGATTTTATTACCTATCACTTATAATGTTGTTTCCCATTGTTTTGAAGTGTTTTTAAAGTGTTTTGAAGTGTTTTCATGTCTTTTGATCAGAAAATCGGAAAATTTACAAAAAAAAATTGCAAAACAGTTTTGAAAAGCCCAAAAAGAGTTGTTTTAAAGTTGTTTTGGTGTGTTTGTTTGTGTCTTAGGATACCTTCCAACACAATGATGAGGATTTGGTTTTTAATGTCATGACTATTAAAGAATGTTGTAAACATGGCTGGAAGTTGATTTATGCTTTGGTTTATGCTTGGTTATGGTTATAGCTTATGAATTCACATGTAATTACAAAGAGAAAATCAGTTTTTGTAACATGCTTGAAGGAAGGAACTCAAACTAACGCTACATCCTTGTGAGACTTGAGCCTAAAACGTTCTTTGGAAAGTATAAATCTGTGATTTCTTGTTTTCTAAAGTCGTTGCATGATCTCATCATTCTTTGCTTGGTTGCTACTTGGAATGCATTTCATTATAGTTCCAAATACTAGAACTCATGCCCATTTCATTCAAAGCATGATATTGATTGCATAACATACAATAAGATGAAGTTGTTAGTCAAGCCAAAGCCAAAAAGCCTATCCCTTTTCATAAGTATTTTAGGATTAACCCTTTTGAGCCTTTTCAAAGCCTATTTTCTTTGTTAGCCACATTATCCTTACCTAGCCTAGATTAGGACTTTCCATACCCTTATTCTTAAAAGATAGTGAAGCATGACTTAGAATGAACTCCTTTTGATCAATTTATGGCAGAAAATGAGTGTGGGGGAAGATGATAGGGCACAGCAAAAGAAGGAAATAAAGAAAAAAAAAAAATTCGTTGAAAAATAAAAAGAAAATAGAAAAGTGTTGAAAAGAAAGAAAAAATGTTGAAAAATAAGTGAGAATGAACTCACAAGTGTTGGTTATTGAAGGAAGGGTCCAAAAGAGTGAATTTGACCCTAAATGTTGCATGAATCTTCCTTTGTGTTTAAAAGTTGATTTCTGCCATTTAAAGTGAGTTTAAGTGTCAAATTCATCACTTTGCTTCCTATTGCTTTAAGAACCTTTGTTTTTCTTTACCTTTCCTTGCTAGCCATTACCCTTAGCCCCGTTACAACCCTCAACTTCTATCTTGATGTTATGTGTTCAATATGTGGAGTTTGAATTTGGTATGAGCATATGGAATCACTGGTTCTCGTTCTAAGTAGTAGCATTCCATTCATGAGATCATATTCATGCCATTGTCGTAAATCCAGAAAATGCTTTCTTTGATATAACATATGTGAGTGTTAGTCTTCATATTTACATCAATCTTCTCACATATACGTAGTGTAGGGTATGGAGTTAGAAAATCTGTGTGAAAATAGAGTGCATTCTAGTGAGGAATTGAGGGAATTCTCTAAGGCATGTTACTACATTCAAAACATTGTTTTAGTTGATTAAATGTGAACTAATAAGTAGTAACTATGATTAAGTGTTTGTTGAAGTGTAAAGAAAGCTAAAAACCGTGGGAATGATGTTCTTTAATGTGTCATGTTCGTTGGAAATCCCTGAGGTACATGTTGGAAGGTTTAGAATGTGTTTTGTGTTGTTTGTGGTTTCGTTTGTTTTGTTTTGCTCGAGGACTAGCAAAAGCTAAGTGTGGGGGAATTTGATAAGAGCATATTTAGGCGACTTACTTAGCTTGTTTTCGTGCATTTATGCTGTTAATTCATAGTTGTTTTAGTAGTTTAAGCCATTTTCGTGTGTTTTTAGGTTCATATGGCTAAGGAAGCAAAAAGGTGCATTTTGGAGCAAAATTGGGCTTGGAATGGATAGCTTATGTTTGGAGCAAAAGGAATGGACGAAATTGAAGACCTAATGGAGTTAGGATTCCTAATCACAAGAGGATTCCTAATCACAAGAGGATTCCTAATCACATGAGGATTCCTAATCAAATGAGGAATCCTAGTCAAAGAAGGTTTCCTACTTGAAGTAGGAAAGTTAAGCCAAGGTTTCCTATTTTGGTTTAACCGTTCCTAATCCTTAAAGACTCCATGTTTCAGCAACATTAAGGACTTCTATCTATTCTAGGACACAAAACAAAGTTCCTTGCAACCTAAACTCCTTGTCGTGTATCCCCTTAGTATTTCCCTTCCTTGCCGTGCAAGGGAGGGCCTTCTTTCCTATTTTAAAGCATTCAAACACATTCCTTTTTCATATCAAACTCAGCCATAATTCACATATCCTTTTCTATTCCAAAGTCCTTGCCTAATTTCAGAAATAAATGACATTCTGCTTCTCACAATTGAATGCCGCAAGTTACTTCATTTTCCCTTTAAATTCTGACTTTGTGTTTCCTATTCTTGAAGGATTTGGATTTTAATTCTTTTCCTAAACTAAGTAATAAAGCCTTAGGATTCTTTCTTCCTTATAAAAACCCCTATGCCGCACCCTTATTAACCCTAATCACCCTTTCACACAACCTGCCTTCATTCATTCAGAAATCTATCCTTTGCCGCAGCCTTCCATCCAACCTTTCACGATTCCCCTACTTCTAAGCCTTCATCCAAGCCTCCATACACCACCCATAACCCTTGCCGCACCACCCTACCTTCCTAAATCTATCCAAAACCCAGAAAATCATTCATAAAACCACCCTAGACTCTTGTGCCGTGACTTAGCAAGGAAGAGGAGAAGGAAGACGAAGCCTTGGACGTTTATGCATTCGAGTTGGAGTGTTGGAACGTTTTTAGGTGTAATCTATCTTTTATTTTCAATGTTTAATTCTATTTTCCTTTGTTTTGTTATGAACATGAGAGGCTAAACTCGTTTTAGCCTAGGGATACTTTGAAACCATGATTACGTTTATAATATGAGTTGATAAATTCCAGTTGTGATTTCATAAATTGTGAATGCAATTTACTTAACCGTTTGATGGATAACTTATTCTTGTATGTCGATTAGGGAGGCCTACTTAATTTGCATGCTTGAATTTGGTGCTAGAATATAAGGGAGTTTCACATAATCGTCACAAACTTATATTCACAAGTAGTTAAGGTTGTTTTCACAATCATGTTAAGTAAATTCCTAGAATGAGTATCATGATGTCATAGTTACAAGTGCTTTGTCAATACTTATGATTTCCATTGAACGTAATGATCTTTGATTGTATCTCTATTATGATGTCATGTAGGGACCTTTTGAAGAATGCTTTGGGTTGTCGTATGATGTCATCCAATCCACTAACTTAAGGGAAATCTGAGGGTTAATTAGTGATGTCACGGTTAATCTAGGGTGTTGCGGTTCATGGTTTATCGGAAAAGCAACTGGAAATCAATTTATGTTTGAATGTATCATGTGTGGAGAAGTATCCCTTGGCTATTCCATCATCCATTGGTTTTTCTTAAATTCGTCCAAAATCTGTTTTAAAGTTTAAAGTTACTTGTTTTTCTTTTAAATTCGTCCAAAATCAAATCCCCTTTTCTTACTTGTTCCAAATCTGTCCAAAAGTGTGTTTTAGAGTCTTTTGAGTCAAAACTAATTGTATTTTCGTCCAAATTGAGTTCTAAAGTCTAAATTGAGTCTTTTTGGTTGTTTTGAGTTGTTTTGAGTCTTTAAAGTTTGTTTTGAGTCATACAAGTTAGTTAAGAGTCTTTTGAGTTTATTTAAGTGTTTTAAAGCATATTTTCACATCTTTGAATCGATTTTCATTAGATTAGCAATCCCTCCTAATCCCCAGCCTAGAACGATCCTACTTATATCTATACTACAATTGTCAAAAAGAGGGTTTAATTTGAGTGCTATCTTTTATCACATCATTCACTTGAAAATTGGGTGATCTCTTCATCCTGAATTGTATGTATTTGAGTATGGATCATTCCTTTGCGGATTTTGGCCTTGATAACCTATGACATTGGTGCTTTCCCATCCTCCATTCTCTATCAATTGAGGACATTGATCATTGAGGTGCCCTTGCATAGAGCACACGCCACACACACTTGGTGTACTTCCTTGCACTTAACGATGCTTCTAGAGAATCTTCCAAAGCTAGTTCCTAGGTATATGTGAACAAGTACTAAATAGTTAGCTTTTTTATTTAGTTCCTAGGTATATGTGAACAAGTACTAAATAAGGTTTTGATATAAATTGATCAAATTTTGTTTCTTCCATGTTTGGTAGTCACAGTGAAGTAGTCCAAACATAGAAAGTGGCAACATTAAGAGAAAACAAGGTTCTAAAGCCACGCCTGATAATAATTGTTAACTTAAATAGTTTGGTAACTTAGTCATTTCAAATTGATGTTCTTATTTGATTTCTTTATGCTAGTTACAACTTGTTGATATTTTACAAGGGTGTTCATGCAAGTTACTAAATTGGCTCAGAAATGGTCAAGTTGTTGCAACTGGATCAATAGAATTAACAAATCTTGAGGCAAAAGTTCATCACATGGTGCTTTGTCCTGATTGTTGGAAAGTTTGGGGAACTGTTGTCAAATATATCTTTGTACTGCCCTAGAAGTGAATTTCATATCCTGGAGGATGATATATCTAGTACAATTGCTTGGCCATCAATGTACATCTGAGTTGGAGAGTAGTTTTAGTCGTAGTTAGACTAAAAATGGCACTTTGGCACTACATGGATAGTACTTTAAAACATTGCATTTTTGTTGCTTATGTATTCCTTTGGTAACTCAAGTACTGTATTCCTTTGGTAACTCAATTGACTACGGAAAGTGACCGTGGTTATAAGATACTTTACAGCGGGCTTCACATGTGATCACGCGAATCCACAACAATGCGCATTTAATTTCTATCACGGTATAAGTTTGTGGTAGAAAACATGCATGTTTTATCACGTCCAGAATACTAATAGGCAAATTGTGTCCGTGGTGGATTTTAATCTACAACGGGCATCCACCGTGGTAGATGATCTTTTTTTTTTCTAATGCATGAACATGATTAAATAAGCTTTTAAGCAAAGATGTTTCCAAATATCATATGCTTCCACATAAATTCTCAAGCATTTCGAATTCAAGAAAGTATCTCTTGTATAAGATGTTGATGGTAACAAAACTGAATTTTGCTAAGTTCATCATTTTATTATTCACGAAAGGAAAAAATTCAGATATAACGGAACTTGCGATAATTAATTCATACCATATATAACACATGTCTACACCAAATGTTAGAACTTCAAGCTCTTAACATTATTTATATTTTTTTTATCAAAAAAAAAAAAACATTATTTATATTTTGAACATCAAGTCAAAACATTATACATATTGTGACATCCCACATCGCCCAGGGGAGTGATCCTTAAATGTATATTCCCATCTCTACCTAGCACAAGGCCTTTTGGGAGCTCACTGGCTTCGAGTTCCATGGGAACTCCGAAGTTAAGCGAGTAGCGCGCGAGAGCATTGCCAGGATGGGTGACCCACTAGGAAGTTCTCGTGTGAGTTCCCAGAAACAAAACCATGAGGGCATGGTTAGGACTGGACAATATCGTGCTACGGTGGAGTCCGGCCCAGGAGGTGGCCCCCCCCCCCCCGGGCAGGGATTTGACAGATTGGTATCAGAGCCTAACCTTGGCCGTGGTATGCCGACGAGGACGTCGGGCCCCTAAGGGTGGATTGTGACATCCCACATCACCCAGGGGAGTGATCCTTAAATGTATATTCCCATCTCTACCTAGCACGAGGCCTTTTGGGAGCTCACTAGCTTCGGGTTCCATGGGAACTTCGAAGTTAAGCGAGTAGCGCGCGAGAGCATTCCCAGGATGGGTGACCCACTAGGAAGTTCTCGTGTGAGTTCCCAGAAATAAAACCGTGACGACGTGGTTGGGGCCCAAAGTGGACAATATCGTGCTACGGTGGAGTCGGGCCCAGGAGATGGTCCCCCCCAAGCTGGGATTTGACATTTTGGTATCAGAGCCTAACCTAGACCGCGTGTGTGCCGACGAGGACGTCGGGCCCCTAAGGGGGGTGGATTGTAACATCCCACATCATCCAGGGGAGTGATCCTTATATGTATATTCCCATCCCTACCTAGCACGAGGCTTTTTGGGAGCTCACTGGCTTCGAGTTCCGTAGGAACTGATGCGAGAATTATATGCACACAAATTAAACCCTCTTTTTGTCAATTGTAGTGAAGTGTATAAGTAGGGATCGTTCTGGACCGGGGATTAGGAGGGATTGTTAATCACTTGGATTTGACTTAAAAACGTAAAAACACAATACAAAACAATATTTAATGCTCAAAGAATGCAAAACTAAAAATAAGAAAGATTAAGACTAAAACTTAAACAAAATAAGGGGGGATTGGATTTGGACGAATTTACTAAAATAAATACTTAGACACAAAACAAATTGTGAATATGGATTTGACGGAAATGAATGGATGGGAAGCTAGCTAAGGGGTTCTTCTCCACATATGTTATACTTGCATATAAGATTGATTCTCAGTTGGTCTTTCGATAAATTATGATACTCAACACTCCGGATTAATTAGGTCCGCTTAAATTAACCGTCAAGTTTTCCTTAAGTTAATGAATTGGATGGGTTTGCGCAACGCAATTCACAACATTCTCCAAAAGTCCTTTACGTGAATAGCACAATAAAGATACAATCAAAGATCATTAAGCATTATGAAAACTATAAGTGTTGACGAGGCATTCGTTACTATGATGAGCATGAAACTCGTGCCAAGAATATGTTTAACATGATTGTTTATAAGCAACCTCCACTACTTGTGAATATAAGTTCATAACGATTAGGTGAAATTCACTTATATTCTAGCGTCATATTTATGCATGAAAATTAAGCGCGCATTCTTAATAAACATTCATAAATAAGCTATCAATCAATTGGTTAAACAAATTGAATCCACAACTTATGAAATTCCAACGAAAGTTAATCAATTCATATTGCAAATATAAACATAGTTTCGAATCACCCCCTACCTAAAGGGGGTTTAGTTCCTCATAACCTTGAAATCAAAGAAACACCTAAACATTCCAACAACTCAAAGCTTGAATTGTATGAACGTTTAAGCACTCTTCTCTTCCATACATACAACACAAAGAGAATTAAAATGAAACTTTGAAATCAAAGAAACACCTAAACATTCCAACAACTCAAAACTTGAATTGTATGAACGTTTAGGCACTCTTCTCTTCCTCGTTGTTGTAGCACAAGGTTTAAGGGATGTTGTTGGTGTATTGAGTGGGTTGGGGAATTTATGGAAATGGAAGAAATGGAGGAGAAATGGAAGGGAAAGCTTGCGGCCAAAGGGAGAGGAATGGATGATTTTGAAGAGTGTTGTGTTGTGAGTGATGAGGAATGCCTTGAATGATGAGAATGCAAGGTATTTATAGGAGTAGTGGAGGGAACATATGGCTGCAATGCATGTGATAAAAGACTAGGAAAGTGGGTGGAAAGCTGAAATTTTCACAAGGGGGCCAAAGGGATCCCACGGCAAAGGAAAGAATTTGATGCATGTGGGCTGATTTGTTTGTTGAAGAAACATGTGTTTGGGAAGCTTTCTTGCTCATTTTCTGGATGCAATGATGAAAAGTTTAATAAATAATGCATGTAGGTGGCTGAAATGATGAAGAATGAGTGGTGGAAATGCAAGGGAAAGCTAGAAATACATGTGAAGATGTTGGAATTTCACAAGGTGAAGTGCACGGCAATGATGCTTGTTTGTTGGTGAAAATGTGTTGGTTTCATGTTTGTGGATGAATGGGGTGTAAAGGTGGCTGCAAGGTTGAATGAATAATGAATGCATGTGTTGATGAAATTACATTTGGAAAGCTGAAATGTGGAGGGGATGCACGGCATGGATGTTTTGGTGTGTGAATGGTTATTGTTTTGCATGTGAAGTGTGTTGTGAATGTATGTGGGTTAAATGATTAAAGGGGGTGGAAGATGGATGAATGATGGATGAATGGAATGAAATGTGTATGCACGGTTTTGGTATGGAGAAAGGGGTGAATGTGCATGTGGGAGATGGAATGGAATGTATGTGAATTATGTTGGGAAAGCTATGAATGTGCATGGCACAAAGGTGTGGATGATTTATGAATGCATGTGGGTGAATGATTTGTGGTGCAATGATGAAGAGTGAATAAAGAATGCATGTAGGGTTAGCTAGGAAAGTGGGAATGTGGTTGGATGATTAAAGGGACATGCATGTGGTTTGTTTGATTGCTTGGTGAGATGATGCATGCTTGTAGTTTAGGGTGTTGAATATGGATTTGCATGGCATTTGAATTGATTGTGGGCTTTTGGAATTGGAAGGAAATGCATGGCAAAGGGCTTGGTTTAAGAGAGAATGGGCTAGGCCCTTTGTTTTATGTCCAAAATGAATACAAGGCCTTCAAATTCGTCCAACATTTTGGCTCCAATCATATGCCATCCATTCCAAGCCCAATTTTGCTCCAAAATGCTCCAAAATGCATCTTTTTTCTTCCTTAAGCCCTTAGAACCTGAAAACACACAAAAGAAGCATAAAGGACTAAAATAACTAGAGAAACATAACGTAAATGCACGAGAACAAGCCGTTTAAGTCGCATGAATATGCTCCTATCAGGAACTCCGAAGTTAAGTGAGAAGGGGGCTAGAGCAATCCCATGATGGGTGGCCCACTGGGAAGTTGCTCGATAGTTCCCAAAAACAAAACCGTGAGGGAATGGTAAGCCCAAAATGGACAATATCATGCTAAGGTGGTGGAGCGAGCCTGGGAAATGATCCTCCCCGGGCCGGGATGTGACACATATGTACTCAAAATTCATTCTCGATATCGACATCATCAGAACCTTCTGGTCCTCATACTTAATCTGTACATGGATTGAGAAATTTATGATCATTACATAGTCAAGAAACTTCTGGTGTTCATTTAATAGTTTGTGGACTGAGGTGCTTATGGCCGTCATTTTAGTTAAGTTGAGGAACTGTTGTTCTCGATTCAAAAACTTCAGGTTTTAATTTTGATCAACGAACTTTGGGTCCAATCTTTTTATATGATGAGGATCAAGGAACTTCAGGTCCAATCTTTTAATATGATGGAACTTCGGGTCCTGTATATACTCACCATAAAAAATGTAGTACTATAAATAAATTAAAGCAAAGTGTGGTAATTCCAACCACTATAAATAAATTACTTTAAATAAGTAATGATAGTGACAAGGGCTTTAATTCAGCATCATTCCCATAAATATCAAAAACTTAAAGATAATGATTGTTATTATAAGAAGAGCGATAATGTTGCGCCCCACAAATATATATTAACATAAGAAGGGTGATGGTGATCAACCTGTACCATTCATATCATAATATATATAGTATATGATGGACGATTATACCGCACCAATCATATTAATAATAAAGTTAATAATAATAAGGAAAAAGTAAATATTAACTTACTATATTGACACACCCCGACCCGGTATGTCCACTAGGACTCCGAATCGAGCTATTCTGGCCAACACCTGTAAGTTGACGAAGCCATAAAGTGTAGTGATGTGGAGAATGTGAATAAATTTAAACCTAAAAGTGCATAAAGACAAGAGTGCGCTGTGAGCGAGAGTGAACCCATTTCACACGCGACATCAGAGCATAAGTAAAGTACAGTAGTATGGGTAAGGATCATACCCTCAGAGGTATCCACCTATACTGAGATTCGCCAAGAATCCTCGTCGATATGAACTTTCAGCAGCTAAAACCTGGAGGGGCAAAAAACAAGGGTGAGTGGCCTAAAAATAAAGTTTTAATAAAAACCTTTTGAAAATGTTATAACCTCTCGCTGTAAAACCCATATAGTTTCCAAAAAATAATACTATGTATATTCGTAAAACAATGCACAAAGACAGTAAAAACCAAGTATGCCATGTCATAACGTTTCAACATTGAAATATGTAAGCCATGTGATACGAATCAATGTAAAATAGTATGCCAGTTAGAGTCACCCAATGTGACCTGTATGGTTGAACCCATAGCACATCAAGTATGCCTACACACGAGTCGAAACCACCTATTGTGGTATGTACAACAAGGCTGGGTGTAAATAAGTATGCTTAAGTGCTACAATCATGTGAAGGTTGTGCGAATAATCGCAGGTCACCTACGAGTCGAAACCACCTATTGTGGTCTGTATGATAGGGCTGTGCACCAAACTTGGATCCAAGGTGAGCGTGCGGTGAGGGAGGTGAACATCATGTGAATGACTGTGCCCTAACCACGGGCGGGAGCACTAACACCGAGATGCAGGATAATGAGCTCCAAGTGCATCTATGCATAACAATGTAATGTAACCAATCATTCACATACTAACTCATGTAAAGCTTACCTGAGCCTCCACATCATCATTCCATAATGCATAACAATAGTAATGAAATACTAAAAATATAATTCATTCACGACATGGCATTCAAAGCTTAGTTCATTAAAAACATTTCTGGAAATCGTAAAGCGCATATATATATATATACACACACTATAAAAAATAAAAAATAAAAAATAAAAAAAATAAAAAAAAAGATGAAGAAGATCCACTCATCTGGAGTCCGTGCTACAACTCCCTAGCATTAATATCGAGGCGTCACGAACGATCGGCGCCTAGAACAATTATCAAATCACATCTCAGAATTCTTATTGATAGAACACGTAACTTATGTAAAACACATCCCTAAGGGCATTTTAGAATGATTTGAGACTGATAGGAGCATATTTAGGCGACTTAGTTAGCTTGTTTTCTTACAATTATGTTGTTAGTTGATAGGAGCATATTTATGCTACTTAGTTATGTTATTTCCTTACATTTAGTGAGCTAATTACTACTTATTATAGTGTTTTGAGCTATTTTCGTTTTTTTGTAGGTTCTAATGACAAACTTGGCAAGAAAAGGCAATTTTGAGCCTTTTAGAGCAGTTTTGGGCTTATTTTGGATAACTTGTATATGGAGCAACATGGATGGACGAATTTGGAGTCAAAAGAGGTTAGAAACATGCTACAAATCAGAAAAGGAAAGTTCATGACAAAGAAGATAAGGAAAGTGCAAGAAAAGAGGAAACATTATCCAAAACCTTATCCAACCTTATCTTATCCAAACCTTATCCTATCTTATCCTAACCTAATCTTGTTCCACCTTAATCCTAGCTGCAAGTGAACCTAAAAACCTAATTTCTAGAAGCCCTATCTGACCCTAAAAGGGTGCCACACCTTCCCCCCCCCCCCCCTTTATGCCTTCTAGAACACCCAAAATCAGCCATAAGACACTTAGTTTCTAGAAGGCCCAATTTTGGACGAAAATTCTTAAACCTATTTCTGATTGGATTCTGATTTTATTTGGCCCTTTTTCTCTTGGATTTGGATTGTATAAGTCCATATCTGAGATTGATTGGGCTAGGACTTAATTCCCAAACCCTTGCCGCAACTTAGGGGCCCAAAAACACTTGTATCAGCTAGGTTTAACCCTAAATCTGATTGCTAGGGTTTCGGCCATGCTATATATACCTGCCAATTATTGTGCCGCACCCCCTTAGACACCCTAGGCAGCCATTCAACATTGAATTCATTCATCCATTCACATCAGCCGCAATTCATTCAAAAAATACACTTTATGCCGCAATTCCTAGGGAGAAGAAGGAGTGCAGTGGCTTCCATAGGAGAAAGACCATCTTGTGCCGCAAGAAATCTACATCCATTGGAGACTTTCAGAGTTCTTTCTTCCCTTGTTTTGTTTCCATGTTTATTTTAATTTGCTTTTCAATTGTTATGAACATGTGTAACTAAGTTTTTCTTAGTTAGGGGTGAATTCGAAACCATGGGCATATGTTTTATATGAATTGATTTCCTCCAGATTTTGTTTCTTGAATTGTGGATGTGATTTACTTAATTGATTTATTGAGAACTTGTTCTTGTGTGTTGATTAAGGATGCATACTTAGTTTTCATACATGAATTTGATGCTAGGATATAAGGAAATTTCACCTAATTGTTATGACCTTATATTCATAAGTAGTGGAAATCACTAGTCATGATTGTATTAAGTAAATTCTAGGCAAGAGTATCATGCAATTCATAGTTACGAATGCCTAGTCAATGCTTAAGGTTTTCAAAAAGCTTAATGATCTTTGATTTTATCTCTATTATGCAGTTCATGTAGGGAATTTGAGAAGAATAATTTGATTGTCGATGCGTATTCCATCCAATTCAATGAAACTAGGAAAATCTGAAAGTTAATTTGTGCTTTTCACAATTAATTTGGGGCATTGTCATTCATGGTTTAAAAGGGATAAAATCTGGAAATCAATTTATGTTACATATGTGCATGTGTGGAGAAGAACCCCCTAACTAGCCTTTTTCCCATTCAATTCACCTAGTTTAGTGCCTAATCTGTTTAATTTACAATCTGTCCATTTTAATTAATTTCGTCCAAATCAAGTCCCCATTTTATTAAGTGTCTTAGATTAGTTAGAAAAGTGTTTGAATCTGTCCAAATTAGTGTTTTGAGTCTAAGTTAGTTAAATTTCGTCCAAATCACCCCTTTAGAGTCTAGTTTGAGTGTATTTGAGTATTTTGGGCTGTTTTGAGTCTTTTTAAGTTGTTTTGAGTCATATAGGTCTGGGTAAGTGTTTTAAAGTTTAATTTTGTGTTTTTAAGTCAGTTTAGAGTAGATTAGCATCCCTAGTTAATCCCCGGTTAGAACGATCCCTACTTGCATATATACTACAATTGTCACAAATAGGGTTTAATTTGTGTGTCAACATAATTTTCACATCATTAGTTCATAGTTATTTTAGTATTTTAAGCTATTTTCGTGTGTTTATAGGTTCATTTGTCTAAGGTAGCAAGAATGTGCATTTTGGAGCCTTTTGGAGCAAAATTGGACTTGGAATGGATAGCATATGCTTGGAGCAAAAGGAATGGACGAAATTGAAGACCTAAAGGTGTTAGGATTCCAAATCAAAGAAGGATTCCTAATCAAAGAAGGATTCCTAATCAAAGGAGGATTCCTAGTCAAAGAAGGTTTCCTACTTGAAGTAGGAAAGCCAAGGTTTCCTATTTTGGTTTGACCTTTCCTAATCCTAAAAGCCCTATGTTCCAGCAACGTTGAAGGATTCTCATGCATTTTAGGACACAAACCAAGCCTTCCTTGCAACCTAATTATCCTTGCCATGCCTTCCATAGACTTTCCCTTCCTTGCCGTGCAAGGGAAATGTATATTTCCTATTTTGTGTCACAAGATTACATTCCTCTTCCACCCCATTCTCAGCCGCACCTTACATACCTATTCTATCCAACATCCTTGCCTAATTTCAGCCTTAAAACACATTCCTTTTCTTACAATTTAATGCGGCAAGTTTCTTTCCCTTTCCCTTTGATTTCTGATTTTATATCTCCTTTTCCTTATGGATTTGGGGTCTAATCCTTTCCTAAACTATGTAATAAAAGTTAGGATTCCTTCCTTCAAATAAATACCAAAAGCCGCACCCTTATTCAACCCTAATCACTCATCCATACAATCTGCCATCATTCACACAGAAACAAGCCTTTGCCGCAGCCTTCAACCCCTCTTTGATTCTCCTACTTCCATACCTTCACCCAAACACCCATACACCATCCCTAACCTTTGCCGCACCACCCTACCAACCTAAACCCATTCATAACCCAGAAATCCATCCAAAATCATCCCTAGACTCTTGTGCCGCAGCTTTGCAAGGAAGAAGAGGAGAAGAAGAAGCCTTGGACATTTGTGCATTCAAGTTGGAGTGTTGGAACCTTTTTAGGTGTAATCTATCTTTTGTTTTCAATGTTTAATTCAATTTTCCTTTGTTTTGTTGTGAACATGAGAGGCTAAACTCGTTTTAGCTAGGGGAGGCTTTGAAACCATGATTATGTTTATGATATGAATTGATTAATTCTAGTTGTGATTTCATAAATTGTGAATGCAATTTACTTAACCGTTTGATGGATAACTTATTCTTGTACGTTGATTAGGGAGGCCTACTTAATTTGCATGCTTGAATTTGGTGCTAGAATATAAGGGAGTTTCACATAATCGTCACAAACTTATATTCACAAGTAGTTAAGGTTGTTTTCACAATCATGTTAAGTAAGTTCCTAGCATGAGTATCATGATGTCATAGTTACAAGTGCTTTGTCAATACTTATGATTTTCATTGAACGTAATGATCTTTGATTGTATCTCTATTATGATGTCATGTAGGGAACTTTTGAAGAATGCTTTGGGTTGTCGTATGATGTCATCCAATTCAATAACTAAAGGAAATCTGAGGGTTAATTAATGATGTCACGGTTAATCTGGGGTGTTGAGCTTCATGGTTTATCGAAAAAGCAACTGGAAATCAATTTGTGTTTGAATGTATCATGTGTGGAAAAGTATCCTCTAGCTATCTAATCATCCATAGTTTTTTCCCAAATTAGTCCAAATCTCATTTAAGTCTTTTAGTTACTTGTTTTTACATTAATTTCGTCAAAAACTCAATCCTCTTTACTTACTTGTTTCAAATCTGTCCTAAAGTGTGTTTTTGAGTATTTTGAGTCAAAACCAATTCTATTTTCGTCCAAATTGAGTCCTAGAGTCTAGATTGAGTCTTATTGATTGTTTTGTATTGTTTTGAGTCTCTTAAGTTTGTTTTGAGTCATATAAGTTTAGATAAGAGCCTTTGAGTTTGTTTAAGTGTTTTTAAGCATATTTTTGTATCTTTGAGTCAGTTTTTCATTAGATTAGCAATCCCTCCTAATCCCCCGCCTAGAACGATCCCTACTGATATCTATACTACAATTGTCAAAAAGAGGGTTTAATTTGAGTGCTATCTTTAATCACATCAGAGACCCATTAACCAAAAGTAAACCGTTGATCAGAGATCGACGGTAGGGTCCACAACCCTACGTAACTGATGTGTTATAAACTAGCAGTCAAATTAAACCCTCTTATTGACAATTGTAGTAAAGATGTAAGTAGGGATCGTTCTAGGCCGAGGATTAGGAGGGATTGCTAATCTACTTAAAACTGACTCAAAAACATAAAACTAGGTTTGAAAACACTTGACTAGACTCAAGGAACTCAAAACAAACTAAAAAGACTCAAAACAGCATAAAACAATCAAAAAGACTCAAACTAGACACTAAGGGTGATTTGGACGAATTCTAACTTTAACTTGACTCAAAACACTTAAAAACACAATTTGGAAAGATTCTAACTAATTCGACACAACAAATTAAAGGGGATTGGGTTTTTGACGAATTTAAAGTAAAAACAAGTAACTTAAAGACTTAAACAAAGTTTGGTACGAAATTGGGTGAATGGATGGGTGATAAGCTAGCTAGAGGGTCCTTTTCCACACATGACACACTTGCATACAAATTGATTTCCAGTTGCTTTTTCAATAAACCATGAACCTCAACACCCCAGATTAACCGTGACATCACTAATTAACCCTCAAATTTTCCTTAAGTCATTGAATTGGATGGACAACGCATCGGCAACCAAATTATTCTTCCCAATTTCCCTACATGAACTGCATAATAGAGACACAAGCAAAGATCATTAAGCTTTGTGAAAATCATAAGCATTGACAAGGCATTCGTAATTATGACATCATGATACTCATGCTAGGAATTTAACTTAACATGATTGTGAAATGGCTGCGGCACAAGGGTGTGGAATGGGCTGAATTTGGGTTATGGTGTACTATGGTGAAGGATTGATGAATGGCAGGGAAGTATGATGGATGATAGGGTGCGGAATTTGATGCGAACTAAGTAAGCACACAAATTAAAACCCTCTTGTGACAATTGTAGTATATAAATAAGTAGGGATCGTTCTTAACCGGGGATTAGGAGGGATTGCAAAATCACTTGGAAACTGACTCAAAAACGTAAAATAAAGTTTAAAACACTAAACTAGACTCAAAGAATGCAAAACTAAACAATAAAACACTAAAACAAATCAAAAGACTCAAAACAGCCCCAAAACACTCAAAACTGCCTTAAAAACACTTTCTGGGCAGTTTTGAGCACTTTGGTGAATTTGGACGAATTTGTGTAATCAAATGAATCAAAACACTTATAAACACAAACTAAGACACTTTCTAACTAAATTAGACACTAAAGTAAAGGGGGATTGAGGTTTTGACTAAATTAAAATAAATGCACAGATTGTAATTTAAAGGCAGATTCTAAATATAAATTTGATGAAAATATGGATGATGGAATAGCTAAGGGGTTCTTCTCCACACATGTCACACTTGCATACACTTTGATTTTCAGTTGGTCTTTCGATGAATTATGGAACTCGACACTCCAAGTTAATTAGGTCCGCTTAAATTAACCTTCAAATTTCCCTAGAATCATTTAATTGGATGAATATGCATCGCAAACAAATTATTCCTAACAAGTTCTCTATATGAACAGCATGATAAAGATACAAGTTAGAATCATTACGTTCTTTGGAAATTATAAGCATCGACAAGGCATTTGTAACTATGAAAAGCATGAAACTCTTGCCAGGAATTCAATTAACGCGATTGTTTATAAGCAACCTCCACTACTTGTGAATATAAGTTCATAACTATTAGGTGAAACTCACTTATATTCTAGCGTCAAATTCATGCATGAACATTAAGCGTGCACTCTCAATAAACATACACAAACAAGTTATCAATCAAACAGTTAAACGAATTGAATCCAACATTCATGAAATTCCAACCAAAAGTAATCAATTCATATTGCAAGCATAAACATGGTTTCGAATCACCCCCTAACTAATTAGGGGTTTAGCCTCTCATGTTCACAGAAAGAGAAATACAATTGAATTTAAACATAAAGCACAAAGGATTGATTACACCTAGAACGCCCAACGAATCCACGTGAATTGGTGCGCGTCGAAGCTCCTCTTTCCCCTTCTCCTTGCTGCGGCAGATTGGGTTTTGGATGATTTTGGGTGAATTTCTTGGTTATAGATGGGTTTAGGGTTGTTTGGTGGTGCGGCAAGGTGGTGGAGTGATGGAGGAAGGTTTGTATGGTGGCTGGTATGGTGGGGATTGCTGCGGACAGGTTGGGGGAAGGCTGGAATGGAGGGGAAATGCACGGATGATGGAGAAGGTGAATGATGGTGGCTGCGGATTGTAGAGAGAATTTTAGGGTTATGGTGGCTGATTAGTGTATGAATGAATATTAGGTTCGGCTAGGGTGAAATATGTATATGATGGTGGCTGAAAAATATGAATGAATGGATGAGATTCTAGGGTGAATTAAAGGGTGTGGCTGAGATGGATTTAGAAAGCTTAGGGTGAAATATGGATGGGGACTTGCGGCTGAGAAGGAATTAGGTTAAAATGGCTGATGGAATGCACGGTTTTGGGAGGAAAAATGGGAGAGAATGGTAGATGTGTGGCTGATTGAATTAGGGTGAATGGGATGCACGGCTTGTGGAATGAATTGAGTGATGTGTGGCTGATTAGAATTAATGGGAAGTGACGGCTACAAGATTATGGTTTAGGGTTTATGAATGAATGGCTGAGATGGTTTTGAATGAATGAATCAGATGGTCACGGCTTAAGGGGATTTTTGTGGCTGAAATGGTTTGATGAATGAGTGGATGGGGAATGGGAGTGACGGCTAGGGTGAGAATTAGGGTGAAAATCTGAGATGGAATGAATGATAGAGCTAAGGTGCGGCTGCAAGGTTAAAGGCTAGGGTTTAAGTGCATGGAATGGGCCTAAAATGCCCCCCCGCATGGCAAGGATAGGGAATTGGGCTAAAGCCCACGGCAAGGGCTAGAATTTGGGCTAGGGCCTTCGTTTTGTGTCCTAAAGCGCCTACAAGGACATCAAAGTGGCTAGAAAATACGGACGTTTAAGATTAGGAAAGGTTACCAAAACGGGAAACTTAGGGTTAACTTTCCTAAAATAGGAAACCTTGTTTGAGTAGGATTCCTCGTTTTGGTAAGAATTCATCGTTGGAGTAGGAATTCGTCGTTTCTTCAAGTCTTCAACTCATTCATTCCTCTTTCGCTCCAAAAGACTCCAATTTGCATCTTCTTGCACACTTTGGCCTTATAATCTGAAAATACACAAAAGTGGCCTTAAACACTAAAACAACTAAGTAAACACAACATAAATGCACGAGAACAAGCTAATTAAGTCGCATGAATATGCTCCTATCAGAATTGTGTATGGATGATGGTTGAATGGTGGTGCGGCTGTGAGCGTGGAGAGAATGGATCAATGCATCAGAATTGTGTATATGATTTATGGATGTGTGAATGGGTGCGGCACAAGGTGAATAATTTAGGGAAAGGATCATGGCTTTAATTAAATATTTTAGGAAAGATTTAGACCCCAAATCCTCAAGGAAAAAGGGTAATTAAAGTCAGAATCCCAAGGGAAAAGGGATAGGAAAGTTATAGCAAGGACAAGGGAAAGGAAAAAGAGGATGCCTTGCATGGCAAGGGAAAGGAAGAGGGTAAGGTGGTGCGGCATCCCTCTTTGGCTGGGATTAAGGCTTCTAGAACTTATATTCAAGTGTTCTAAATTAATTAGGGACCTCTTTGGCAGCTGGAACTTAGATAGGAAAAGATTAGGAAAACGAAGTCACAATAAGGAAGTTTGACTCATGTTTCCTTCTTTGTGGTTGATTCCTTTTCTTCCAAGTCTTGAATTAATTTCTTCCATCTCTTTAGCAGATTCCTAGCCTCCTTTGGTCTTCAATTTCGTCCATCCACCTTGCTTCAAGCATGTGCTAACCATTCCAAGCCCAAAACTGCTCCAAAATGCTCCAAATTGCACTTTCTTGCCACTTTAGCCAATTAGACCTACAAACACACGAAAATAGCTCAAAATACTAAAATAACTAGGAACTAACAACATAAATATAGGAAAACAAGCTAACTAAGTCGCATAAATATGCTCTTATCATTAACTCGATCCGAAAGATCCGCATCTCAGATTTCCAATCCGTAACTTCCAAAGATCCACATTACACTTCTAGAATAACATACTAAAATTTCATTACGATCCAACAGTTGGATCTCCGCCAATTGCAAATTCATGTGGCGGTTAATGTTTTATTTTACGAACTTACAAATCCAATTTGGGAAGATCCGTAAGTTCCTATGGTCCTTAAATATTACGTACTATAATATATTAAAGTTTAGTGATGATCCAACGGTCGGATCATCGATTGCTATACTATTCAAGTGGCGGACCTTAATGAAATTTCGCCGGATTTTGCAAATTTTGTAGATTTCCTTGGCAATCTTTCAAACTCCATATCTCACTTATTTCTCAACCAAATTTGACCTATAATATACCAAATTGAAGCTAGAGAAGTGTAGAATAAAATTATACCTGCTTGGAGTCCAAATGGTCGCCGGAGATGGCCATAAAAGGGCCTGAAAGACGGCTGTCCGCGGGAAAACAGGGGAATTAACCAGAATTTCTGGGCAACCTTTCAACGTCCATAATTTTGTCAATACTCAACGAAATTAAGTGATTCAAAAAAGAAAATCATAGTCCTCGATGAGACGAAGAGATTAGTACCTTGTATGATGGTTGTCTTGTTGGATAGTTGACCTTTTGTAATTAGTTTAGTTACCTATTTGAGTCCTTATAATCAGATTGTAATTAGGTTATTTGATTTTTATTTCTTTCCTTGTAAATCACTCTTGTACATTATGTATTTTCCACCTCACCAGATTTATGGCATTGTGCTTTTCATTGACACGAGAGCTTCTCGTGCTGATAACGTGGTGTGAAATTGAGGATACGTTTGCAGTGGAATATAAAGTAAATAAGACACAATATTTACAAAGTTCGGCAAGTGCACGTACATCTTGAGGGCAGCAGTAGTGTTTTCTCTCATTATCGGAAATGATAGGAGTGCACAGATAACCTTACTATTTTTTTCTTTATCTCTCTAGCCTTTCTTCTATCTTCTCTCTATCATTGGTGTAGCTTACATGAATTTCTCTATTTTTGTGTTGTGTTCTTCAATGATGCAAATACCTCTTTATGTAGAGGTTTTCAATCTTCTTTGGTCATATTTGGTTGGCTATGCTTTTCAACCTAACAACTTACCAAGATATTTTCCCTGAGAACATTTTAAAGCTACGGTCATATTTGGTTGCTCATTATTATGGGGCATTCACACCTCGATTCACAACATTTATGTTATTTTCTTTTGTAATATTAACAGGTTACTTATTAAACAAGGTGGAAAATAACAATTTCAAAGAAATATATTGTGGGTCTCAAGATAGACGGTGAGCGTATGGAAATCACACAAATAGACAATCAGCATAGTGGAAATCACGCAAGTTGCATCCCTCAAGGTTTGTGTTTCTAACCCACGTGCATGCTTTGTTTTGAAAATTTATATGTTATATATAGTAAATGTAGAAAAAGATTACAAATAGACAATCATCATAGTGGAAATCACGCAAGTTGCATCCCTCAAGGTTTGTGTTTTGAACCCCCGTGTATGCTTTGTTTTGAAAATTGAGTCATTCCATGTACATTTAAGAAGGACATGTTGCAGTCCTAATTGGGTTAGGAATGTGATTGTGTAAATCCTATTAGGATTTTATAATATTGTTTAGATACTGTCATGATTCAGTTGTAACACGTAAAGGGAAAGGTCATAGTCCTAATTAGGTTAGGATTGTGATTGTGTGAATCATATTGAGATTTTGTAATATCTTTTAGCTAGTGTCGTGATTCAATTGTAATACCTCAAGGGTAAGAAATTTATCTGCCCTACTCCTATAAATAAAGGAACAAGGAACAATGAGGGTGAGATAACACACCATACATTGCACCACATTCTATCTCTCCTTATCGCCGTACCTCTCTCTCCTTGTCTATAATTTTTTAGTTATATACGTCTACAACATGTTATCAGCATGATCTTGCCTGACTCTAAGGAACTGAAGGTTCTTGGAGGAGGTTCTTCAACAAATCCAAAGGCTCAATTTCATTTTCTGCCAATCAGGTTCTCCTAAAACACATTTTATAAGTCCATACTTGGATGAAAACATTCCTCATGATGCATAAACTCCAAGTTTATTATTTCATAATTTTACTATTATATATATATATATATTATATTGCATATATTGGTCAATATATATAAGCATGTTCATGCAAACGCAATTGATATTTGCATATCTTGATGAAATTGTATGTGGAATTTTGTGAGGCAAAGAAACCAAAAGAAAGTAGAAGCATGAATTAGGGTTCTGAAAACCCAGGAAAACCAAAAATACAGTAGCAGTCGAGTCGCAGCCTAAAGTAATGTTGTCATCAAGCCCTTGAGCTAGGCTGAGCTTGAAGTTCAGGCCTCCAATCTTAAATGACGTTGTTCTGGATGAAGGTAGCAGCCCTCTGTAATTTGCTGCATGGGCTACAGACGAGACTTGCAAGCCTGGGTCCCCTCTGCTGGGCTTGACGCCTTCAACCTACTTTCAGCAGCGTGCAGCTTGCTAGGCTTGCCCCCTTGTCGGACCATGATTATCTAGGGTTGAAGTAAGGTGGATCAAAATACGCTTGCCTTATAAGTTTGATCATGGACTCACCAGCTTCTGTTACGATTTTGACTAGATGGATCTGTAATGCCACCATCATCCTGTTCCCGAATCAGTAGGCGAATTTAGACGACTTCATTGAGATTGACCATGCTTTTCCACAAGATTCGGGAACCCAATCTAGCAAGGAATCAACAGGTTTCCTATAATCTTGGTGTCCTTACAATTTAAGTATTTTAAGGATTATATTTGTTAGTCATAATTAGTTTGGTGATTCGTGTGGTGATCAGAATGATAATGGGATTAGTATGCAAATATAGGTGAGGTGATACAAATTGATGTTTTGATCATGATGGTTTGTATAAGAGATAAAGTTGTGTGAGATAAAACCATATGCATCATCTTAGGACTTGATGTGAACGCAGAGGGAGTATTGCAATTTGTTTTGCATATGTTTACATGATTGTATTTGGACATACAACTTGAAAAAATTGGGTCTTTTGGTTGGAGTATGGAATATCATTTAAGAATCATGTGATCTTTTATTTGAAATTAGTTAGCGTGGAATGATTGGCATTATCAGGAGGAGCTGCGTGGCTAAGCAATTTGATCTTACAAGTATGAGACCTTCTACAATGTGGGAAGCCCCTTCAACTCAATAAACAACTAAACGCTCTACCCGAAAACTCTCGCTTTACGTGAAAACCTTCTCACACACTTAAGAAAAACACTAATTATACTGACCCTCTCGTCAACACATCTTCTTCAGTTTGGATAAGTAAACAACGTTGTGTTAACAATCGGCGGCACCTTCAGTTTGGATAAGTAAACAACACTGTCCCCGTAGAATCGAACAACATAAGAGACCTTCAGTTTGAACAAGAAAAAATCACTACTTCTAAGTTAGTTGATTACTTATCTAAGTCTCGGCAGGCGAATAATTCTTAAACCTTTGCCTAAAGAGGTCACTTCATTAGCTTCCCAGTGAAGTGAAGTGTTCCATGATTGGTTACTGTTAGGTGCATTTTGCAGTTCGGCATTCAGATGGTTGAACCACGTTCATCATAAAAATGAACATATCCAGTGAACTAGCTAACCTTGTCTTTAGGTTCTAGAACAAGGTCGAGACACATTCCATCACCATATCTATTCTACTTGCCTGATAGAGCTCAGTCGCGAGTTGGCACACCCACATTCACATGTAGGACACAGTTAGCTCATAGTTACTCGGCTTACGCGCCACGTTTGCTTTGTAATTTTTAGAGTCAATAAATTGTCCAATTATTGTAACAAGGTGGTTGGTATATTATTCTAGAAGAAGTGCCACTCAACTATGAGCACCTTATTGAGACATAAATTGTCTTTACGTTTTTCTAATCCATATTCATTTGGGGTGCACTTTCGCTCACCACTATAATGGTCACCTTCTTACTTATTATCATTGGATGAATTTTGAAATTTGTGTCTATTCACTACATAGATCTTGAATTTTAAACTCATCCAATAATGATAAATAGGGTGATGAACATCGCCATCATTTGAGAGTGGTGAGCAAAAATATTCCCATTCATGTGCATGTTATCCAATGATAATAAATAGGGTGATAAAAATCACCATTATTTGAGAGTGGTGAGAAAAAATATTCTCATTCATGTGCATGTTAACATTGTATTTACCTATGAGTATGCATTAAATTTATGTATTTACTAGCAGGACAATATATGAATTCTATATGTGATTAATATAGCAATTAGACCCAACACATCTATCATCAACTTCAGATTCCAAAATGAGGACTTACCCCAATTTCAACTACCAATGTTGTACGAAAATTTTTGTGGTATCTAATTTATTATCTAGACTTTTCATGTGCACATATAAATAACATTATTAGTCATGGTTTGTTTCAAAGAGTTTTATTTAACTTTTTCTCAACTTGGTATGTTTTTTAAATCCTCTAGCTTGATTTTTCTTAATTTCATATTCATGAAAAAAAAGTACTCTTGAATTATATTTTAGTTTGATTTATTTGGTAAGAAAATTTCATTCATGGTTATTAAGAAAAAAAAAAAGTACAATTGCAAGCTAAAGAGCAAATGAGATATCAAATCCTAGGTAGAATATCACTATACATATTTGACATCAAAAGTCTATGTAACCGAAATGTTATTTGCTAACTAGATTTGAAGGCTTTGTGATTATGAGTCAAATTTGACGTCAAGGTCAAAATTAATTTTAATGGTGGTCCCTTATTCCATTAAACATTTTAACCAATAAAAATTTTGTTTCAACATTTTTTTTAATAATTATAATCATTTAAAGCTCAATTTAAATAAAAAAATAACAATTTGTTTGAAAAAGTTGAAAATTTAATGTAAGACTTCAAATTACTATATCAACCATCAATTGTAATTTAACTCAATTTCAGTTGGGCATCTAATTATGCGAAATTGCCACAACATGAATAGGTATCAAATACCTTCTCCTTTTTCCCACAGTACTATTTTTCCTTCACCATCAAAATACCCCTAACATAATTACATTATCTCATGGAGTAAATATATCATACTTTTTTTTAATGATAAAATTTTGCTTGTTTACGAGGCAAAATAAATATCCAAAACAAAGATTTAGTATTTTGTATTACAATCTAGTTGTATTTCTGTTTATTTGTAAGTGAGAGATTTTAAGTTATATTCTTGCCAAAGGCGAATTTGAACCATATTATTGTTAACTTATTGTGAGGCTAAATTCATCCTCCTCCATTTAGTGAAAAAAATATCGTTTATTTGAAAAAATAAAAAGGCTTTTTGGCCACAATGGTCATTGAGATTTGATAACTCCTTACCTTGATCCCTGAGATTTTAAATCAATATAAGTGGTCTCTGAGATTGTCCACCATCAATTATTTTGGTCCTTCGGTGAAAAATTATGTTAAGGACAAACTTAAGGACCAAAATGATTGATTGTGGACAAACTCAATGACCAATTCTATCTATTTCAAATCTCATGGACCAAATTAAAGAATTATACAAATTTTAGAGACAATTTTGGCTAAAAAGCCAAATAAAAAATAGAGAATTTTAACGAAATACTCATGGTACTGTTCACTTTTAACGAAAAAAATATTTTTACTCTAAAAAGTCACTCATGATACTATTCACTTACAACATCGTTTTGTCATTTTGATTAAAACTCAAAGCTTTCAAGTTTTTTTCATTAGTTTTCCTGAAAACCAAAGATCTATTTGTGTATGTGATAGGAGCATATTTATGTGACTTTGTTAGTTTGTTTCATTGCATTTTAATTTCTATTTATTATAGTGATTTAAGCTATTTTCGTGTGTTTTTAGTCCAATTGGCAAAGATGACAATAAATGGCTAAATGGAACAATTTGAAGCAATTTTGGACTTGGATTGGATAACATGCATAGGGAGCACTTTGGATGGACGTTTTTGGTGTTTAAATAATGCTCGAAATGTGCTACAATCGGGAGAAATTAAGAGTGAGGCTTGGGAGACAAGGAATTAGAAATTAAAGGGAAACCCTATCCAACCTTATCCTTAACAAACCTTATCTAATCCTATCCTATCCTTATTCTATCTTACCTTATCTCCAGTTGTAAGGGGGATTCCTTATCACATTCAACCACTTCTAATCTGATTTAAGGAGTCCTAAAACACTGCAAACAACTCAATCCTTTTCCACCACAAAGTAGGCCGTGCCCTAGCCCTATAATACAAGTTATTGCCGCAGCTTTCAGGGAAAAAAAAAGGACAGAAAAAAATAGAGAGAAATAGAGGTGTGTCGCAGCCTTGGGAGGAGAGGAGGAGCCAAATCTGCAATCTAGGAGAGGGGGTGCTGAATTTGCTATTGCTAGAGCTTTTCTGGGTTCTTTCTATCCTTAGTTTTAGTTTCAATGTATAAATTAGATTGTTTTTATTTAGTTATGACGAACATGTGTAACTAAATTCCTTTTTAGCTAGAGGTGAATTCGAAGCCATGAACATATGTTTTTAATGAATTGATTACATCCAGTTATTGTTTCATAAAAAATGAATGCGATTTACTTGTCTGTTTTATTAAGAACTTGTTCTTGTGTGTTGATTAAGGGTGCACACTTAGTTTGCATGCAGGGATTTGATGTTAGAATATAAGGGAATTTCACCTAATCGTTATGAACTTATATTCACAAATAGTAAAAGTCACTAGTCATGATTGGGTTAAGTAAATTTCTGGCAGGAGTATTATGCAGTTCATAGTTATGAATGCCTTGTAAATGCTTATGATTTTCACAGAACTTAATGATCTTTGATATGTATTTCTACCATGTTATTCATATAGGGAACTTGATAAGAATAATTTGATTGCGTCGCCGAGTCCAATTCAATGAAATTACGAAAGTCTGAGAGTTAATTAGTGTTCACGAATAATTTGGAGCATTGTCATTCATGGTTTATAGGAATAATAACTGGAAATCGATTTGCATGCATATGTTTCATGTGTGGAGAAGAATCTTCTAGCTAGCCTTTCACCCCATTTTAATCCAAATTCACTTTGTTTCTGCAATTTAGTTGTTTTAGTGCAAGATTTGTCTAAAACCCCCCCTTAGTTCTTATTTGTGTTAGTTTCGCCTAGTTTACAGTTTTTTAGTCCAGTTTGTATTGATTAGCATCCCTTCTAATCCCCGGATAGAACCATCCTTATTTGTTAATACTACAATTGCATTAAAAGGGTTTAATTTGTGTGGTAGTTTCTACTACATTATCAGTATGTTACTAGAGAGGGAAAACGAAACAAACTAACTCAGACGGAGAGGGAGAGAGGGAGAGAGAGAGAGAGCGGGGACAAAATTTACCAGAAATAAATGAAAGAAAATAGGATGGGAGGATACCTATGATCTCCCTGTCCGTCGCCAATTTGTTGATTTGCCTCGCCAGTCGGCCACCCCGCGTTGCCTCTCTGTCTTTCCTTCTCTCTCTCTCTCTCTCTCTTATTTCTCTCTCTCTCTCTCTCTCTCTCAACAACGACTCAAAAAACGAACCCAACCTCTCAAGTATCCCACCCTCCCGAAAGCAACAGCCTAAGCCCCTTTCAAATCCTACCTGTCCACTTTACCCTCACAAACCCTAAAAGAGGTAGGAGAGAGAGAATCGCAGCAGAGAGAGATATATAGAGAGAGAGAAAGCGAAGCAAGAGGTAGTCGTTTTCATCCGTATATATTTTTAATTTCTCTTGTCTTTGCATTGTTCTTTATTGCCTGTGAATACCATTTCGATCTGTGTGCTAAGTTTGATTTCCTAATCTAAATTTCATCCCCAATTCGACCTATCCCAAGTTTCCAAATCCCACAGCTCGATTCATTTCAATTCCTTTTTTTGTAATTGTTCTTGTATTGAATCGGTTTGTCAATTCTGAGGTTCTTTGGTTAATTTGGAGAATTGGGATTGAATCATTTCTGGGTTTCTGGTTTTTGTTCTGCAATCGATTGATTTTGGTTTGATCGTTAAATTTTGAATTTTGTGTTTTAATCTTAATGGACGCTGCTGATTGCATTCGCCGTGGTTTGGTGGTAAGATTAATGGGTTGCTTTTATTTTGTTTGATTGATGATGCGAGGTACAATTCCTAATTGTGTTGGTTTGTGTTTAATTTAAAGATGAATTGGATTTGATTTCTCGTTATTGTTGATGTTCTTTCAATTCAATTGATTGTTGCTATTTTGAATGTTTATATATCATTTGATCGTGCATTGGAATTGCATGCTTATATAATAGCTCTAGTTTATGTGCAAATGCAATGCAGTGTTCATTTTCTTAATGATCAATATCTTCATTCTTGTGTCTGCTACTTTAAAGTCTTAACATTTTGGTTCTGAATGCTATTTTTTTGTGTGCTGATTAAATGTTTCCATCACTTGTATTTGTCTCCTTCTGATTTTAATTCCAACAACTTTTTTTTTTGTGATATTTTGGTAAGCATTAATGTTCCTTCATAGAATTATAAGTTTCTCCTGTTAAAAAAAAAAAATGAAAAAAAGGAAAATTTTATTTCTGTAACGGCTGTGACAAATTGCCTCTTACTTTACCCAATTGTGTGGGTCTATGTAGTCTTAAACTTCATTGGCGCTTGGGTTGACTTGTTTAATAGGAGACATAGTGAAACCCATAAGCAAAAGCCTAAGATGGCTGGAACTGCTTTATAATCTTTGTTGTAATCTCTCCTTTAACACTTCACTATGATGCCAACAGAAATGTTTCAATTATGAGAGCTTTTTCTCATTTTAGATTGTAATTACTATGTGATGATGCTGAATCCACTCATATTACTGTGGCACAATGCAGGCACATGCTCCCCCCCCTGGTTACTTTGTACGATTGGAGGATACAAGTGCTGAGGACGATTTATACTTGAGGAAGAAAGTCAGGATGCGCAGGTGGCTCTGTTGTACTTGTCACGTCGAAGAGTCTTATCCATCAAACGAAAATGAACACCTGAAGAGCCCAAAGCACTATGCAGATGGTACATTTTCTGACTTTCCATAAGCAGATTTGCATGTAATTTAAAAAAGGAAATCATTTTAGTGACCTAAGGTTTTAGTTCTTGAAGTTTCTAGTGATTTAGAATCATGGTTAAAGTTCTAAATTTTAAGTTCAAGGTAATTCCTTGGGATGTCATTTTCTTAATTTACTCTCCGCTTCCATTAGGCAACTGCCATTATGCCAGTGACAACAACATTCTTGAAAACGTCACTATTCCATTGCCACGTTTATTATATGACCTTTGCCACGTCAGGCATTTCTACCACGATCCATATTTGTCACCAGTTTCTGAACACACTCAGTTATGAATTTAACTCCAAACAGAAATTTTTGTTCTATGGATCTCAGCTTTCGAGCATAAGTAGGCAGATATAATATCATGGATTAAATGAAGCTTGTGAAGCTGTTACAGATCACCTAAAGGTATATTGGATAAGTGTCTTGCATGCCTGTCCATTCAGGTGTATCTGTGGATTTTTCCTCGTCAAGCAAGTTTTGGGGCCTGTTTATAAGTGTTCTTAGGATGGCTAAAACTGCTTTTGATTACAAAAGAACCATGGTTTTTTATTAAAAATTCAATGGGTATCTAATAAAAGCTCTTTCAGTAAAAGCACTTACAGGAGTGCAGTCTAGAGAAGCATTTCCAAAGGGGCCCTTATTTAACTAGCTTCGTGAAGGAGAATCTGAGGAGTTATTGATGTTCCATTTTAAGATGGATCCTTCGAATATCTTCTTGTATGAGAAATTTTTCTATTTAGAAATTTTTGAAATAAGTTCAATATTTTAATTGTTTTTTTAACTGCTAGGAAAGTAATGGAACAAATGGAAGGGTCTCTTTATTTAACATATGATTCTTTTCTATTTCTATTTTATATAACTTGTTTTCTATTATCTTTTATAATGGTCTAACATATGCATGAGCATGAGTTAAAGAAAGAGTATGAACGTATTTTATTATTATTTGTAGTTTAATTTTGAAGCTACTGTTGAATTACTGAAAAAAATTCAATAGAAGGACATGCCTTATAAAACATATGGTTATCTTTAGAAAAATATTGCAACTTGATTTCTATTAATTTCCGTAATTGTTCAAAGTTTTTACTAGTTTGTAGGGTCCTTAACTTATTTCTTTCGTTATTTAAATATTAGTGGATCATTCGGAATCTTTCATTTTCTTTCTTGTTTTGTGTGTTTCCTTTAACTTTTCACTTACTTTTCTTCATCATTCATGCATGTTTAGGGAACCAAAAGGGATCTAAGGTGTCAGCTCCTGTAAAATCTGAAGTACAGAAGGCTGCTCCACCTATTGAAGTGCCTCAATTATCTGTGGAGGAGCTAAAAGAGAAGACTGACAATTTTGGATCCAAATCATTGATCGGTGAAGGTTCGTATGGGAGAGTATATTATGCAAGCTTGAATGATGGTAAAGCTGTGGCCGTGAAGAAGCTTGATGTTGCCTCTGAACCTGAGACAAATGTTGAGTTTTTGACCCAGGTCTGTCTGCAACTCTATCATTTGAAGTATACTTGTATCGCAATTTAGTTATGTGATATGTGACTTGTTGTTTCTTACTGTATCTAACTGCATCTTGACATATTTTACTAAAGGTTTCCATGGTTTCAAGACTGAAGCACGAAAATCTTGTTGAGTTGCTTGGTTACTGCGTTGATGGAAGTCTGCGTGTTTTGGCTTATGAGTTTGCAACCATGGGATCTCTACACGACATATTACATGGTTTGTAAAACCATCTTGCCTTTTTAATTTATAATTCATCTTCACTTGATTTGAATTTTTCTTGTAGAAACTAGAATACATTAATTTGAATGTAAGTGCAATTATAGGTAGAAAGGGAGTTCAAGGGGCTCAACCTGGCCCTACACTAGACTGGATGCAGCGGGTAAAAATTGCAGTTGATGCAGCTAGGGGGTTAGAATACTTACACGAGAAGGTTCAACCTGCTATCATACACAGAGATATAAGATCTAGCAATGTGCTTCTCTTTGAAGATTTTAAAGCCAAGATAGCAGATTTTAATCTGTCAAATCAGGCTCCTGATATGGCTGCTCGTCTTCATTCTACTCGAGTTTTGGGAACATTTGGTTATCATGCCCCAGAGTATGGCTCTGAAACCTTCACAATTATATGGTTATTTTCATATAATTTATGGTCCCTTGCTTTTTCCTTTTGTTGGGTTTGTTGTTTCAGTCTTTGTTTTCAAGTTTTCGCAGCATGCTGTTATGAGTGCATTTTAGTTTGGTCGACTGCTACTTCACTTTTATCTGAAAGCACTCCTTCCTCTTAATATTATTTTCTCTCTTGTTTTCTTGAGAAGAAGTTAAGTTTAATCAAAGAAAAGGAAAGTGCTATATATGGACAAGCAGTTCACAACTAAAGAGATGAAATAAGAACTTTTCAGATAACCTTTGTCACCACAATAAGTGGCAGTTTGGATGAATATACTATAATCTTTAATTAGTATAGGATTGTGTTCGACGGGAACTGTGCCAGATCCAAACTGGTAGAGACATGTCCATGACTCAAATGCATATGATCATAGTTGCTCTCATTGGATCATGTTATTATTGAGGAGTAGTTTAGGTAGTTGAATATCTTATATTTATTATATCAGACGCATCAGTCAAGTAATTGCTTGCTCAAGAAATTGGCTTTTTTTCTTCTTGCAGAAGCACCTTTAATAATGTATCCTATTTCGAATCATCCCTATATCATTTACTTCAGTTTTCTTTTTCAGTCTTTGTGAAGTGTAAATAGTTAATAGATCAAAATTAATTTGAATTAGCAAAACTATTCCGCAGGTATGCAATGACTGGTCAATTGACACAGAAGAGTGACGTGTACAGCTTTGGAGTGGTTCTACTAGAACTACTGACTGGGAGGAAACCTGTTGATCATACAATGCCTCGTGGACAGCAGAGTCTTGTTACTTGGGCGAGTCTATATACTTGCTTTTCTTCGAACAACATTTCCTTTGATGCTCTACCAATTCTCTGTTGGACTTAATTTTACCTGACATTTACCCTTTTTTTCTTTAGGCTACTCCAAGATTGAGCGAAGACAAAGTTAAACAATGTGTTGATCCAAAGCTAAAGGAGTATCCTCCTAAGGGGGTCGCTAAGGTTTCTCTCTCCCTCTTCTCTGAGCACGCACGCTCTCTGTATCCTTCGTTCCTCCCCACGTCCATATACGCCTACACACAAACTCTCTCTAAGCACACACATTCCCACAACCATATGCACGCTCCACCTGCCTGCCCGAATGCATCTTACATGTTTAGTGGTGTGCTCGGTTTTTTTTGGCTTTTTGCTTATTTATAGAATTAGCGACTGAATGTGCAGTTTTTGTTTTGTTGATGCAGCTGGCAGCTGTTGCAGCATTGTGTGTGCAATATGAAGCCGAGTTCCGGCCAAATATGAGCATTGTTGTGAAGGCTCTTCAACCGCTTCTGAAGCCACCAGCACCGGCTCCGGAGTCTTGAAGGAAAAAGCCCCGGTGAAATTTCCTTCTGCTGGAATTTTTGCATCCTTGAAACACAGCTTTCAACTGCCTGCTGCTCATTTCATCGTAAACTTCTATATATATTTTCTTGTTTTACTTTTCGTGTATGAGATTGGATGTGTAGGATTGATTTTGACCAGTTTCGTGTCATTGCTGAGTGCTGTATGTTGCAGGAACTATCGCGGTGTCTTATTTTGTTTGTCATAAGTTGACTCGGGGGTTGGGTTTTGAGGTGGATATATATATATATATATTTTTTTTTTGGAAACTAAGGTGGATATATATTTCACTGAATATTGTTTGCTTTCTTCGACTTGTGTATTATTGATGGGCTGTCGGGCGGTATGCTTTGTAATGGAAAATATAACTCTGCAAAATCTAGTATAGGGGCAACGTGATTGTGCGTGGTCTCGACCTAGCCGGACGTTCCAGGTTACTTTTCTTTGGCACGGTTGGCACAAAAAATGCCATTTAAAAGAATTAGTGCAAGTGGTTATATTTTGTTTTTCTTTTTATTTAAAAGAAAACGAGCAAGCGTTTCTTTGAGGAGGTTAATCGTGTGAAAGCTTCCCAGGTTCCTTCTGGCACTTGAAACTTCCTTCCCTATCCAAATCCAGCAACCAATCCCAAAGTTACTTTCCAAGCTCACCAACGAGGAAGTTTGATTAGTACATGTTTTTCGGTTCTCAATTCTTTGTAGAATGTCTGTAAGATTGGATGCGGGAGTGGGATAAGTACATGTTTTTTGGAACACAAATGTGTGTAGAATGTCTTTAACATTTGATGTGGTTGTTGGATGATAACATAGTTTTTGGTTCTCAAATGTTCAAACAATGTTTAAGATTGCTTGTGAGAGTGGTGACATGTTTTTGTGTACTTGTCAGATTTTGTGTCAATGGTGACTATGAAAATTGATTTTGTGCTTCTGGAAAGACCTAACTAACAAGACTGCAGTAGACCAGACACAAATATTCATAACTACTCATAAATCAACACACAACCAAAATCGTCAAATGTCACACCCCATTACAAACTGAATAATTTCTAGCAACCACAGCACAACCTTAATGTAGTTGTAGAAAAAGGCTAAGGATTTCGTCGAAATTTGGAACCAACTGGTTGTAAACTGTATATGAACTGAATATACCTACAACAGACTGTCATATATCTGTCATGTCCATGCAGATTTTTGTTGGTGTAGATAATCTAATGACATCCAAATTCATCTATTATAAATACAAGCCAAGCACAATACAGGTCCAAACACTTACTTCGCAACCATGGAAACCATAGATTTTTTATGGAGTGAGGCTGATTCTGATAATCCGATCGATCAAATTGCACAAGCTTTCAAAAATTACTCATGGTCTATAACTGTGTGGCATCAATTGTGTCACGAACATGAGACCACATTGGTTGCGTTACAACAAAAGCTGAACAAGGTGTCGTACAAATCTGCCAAGTACAAACGCCAAATACATAGCCGAAAGCGTATGATGAACTAGTCCTAAACGACAAAGCAGCTCCAACAAGAGTGTCTCTGCTTTCTTTGATGGGTTTGAGAAATTTTGTTTGTATCTCCATCGTAACTGCAAGAGATATGATTGGGCCACATTTTTCCCTTGCACGTGGAGGACATCATAAAAGATGGTGGTGATTACAAGGAGCACAAATGTACAAGCGGCTCACAAGCCACCCAAGGGTCCTTAGGACAAAATATTCCTTTTTATATATTTACTACTCATTTTCATGTACATTTTGCGTATTCTTTGAAGTATATGTAATGTCAAGCTTTTGTAAGTGACTCAAGTGTTATTGTCATAAACAAGAGAATGAATCCAGAAGGAAAGAGCACTCTACTACCTTAGTCGGACTTTCACTGGTACCGAACTAAACTACTCCTCTATGGATAATATGTGTCTTGCTCTTGTATTCGCCATCCAAAAACTAAGGCATTACATGCATGCATACACCATACACCTAATCGCATTGGCCGACCCCGTTAAGTATGTCATGTCGAAGCCAGTCTTGACAGGGCGATTGGTCAAATGGGCGTTGCTTCTTAATCAATATGAGGTCATTTACATCCCAGCAAAGGCCATCAAAGGACAAGCTCTAGCAGACTTCTTAGTAGACCACTTGATTTCTGATAGGAGCATATTTAGGCAACTTAGTTAGCTTGTTTTCTTACAATTATGTTGTTCGTTCATAGTTATTTTAGTATTTTAAGCTATTGTCGTGTGTTTGTAGGTCTATATGGCTAAAGTAGCAAAAAGGTGCATTTTGGAGCCTTTTGGAGCAAAATTGGACTTGGAATGGATAGCATATGCTTGGAGCAAAAGGAATGGACGAAATTGAAGACCTAAAGATGTTAGGATTCCTAATCAAAGAAGGATTCCTAATCAAAGAAGGATTCCTAATCAAAGAAGGATTCCTAGTCAAAGAAGGTTTCCTACTTGAAGTAGGAAAGTTAAGCCAAGGTTTCCTATTTTGGTTTGACCTTTCCTAATCCTAAAAGCCCCTAAGTTCCAGCAACATTGAGGACTCTTATGCATTTTAGGACACAAACTAAACCTTCCTTGCACCCTTATTGCCCTTGCCGTGCCTTGCCTAAACCTGCCCTTTCCTTGTCGTGCAAGGGGAGTGCTTATTCCCTATTTTGTGTCACAAGATCACATTCCTCTTTCACCTTAGTTAATGCCGCACCTTACATCCCTAGTCTATCATAAATCCTTGCCTAATTTCAGCCTTAAATCACATTACTTTTCCTATCCTTGCTTGCCGCATATTCCTTCCCTTTTTCCCTTTGGATTTTTGATTTTAAGTCTCCTTTTCCTTATGGAATTGGGGTCTAAATCTTTCCTAAACTATGTAATAAGAGTTAAGATCCTTTCCCTCAAAGAAATAGCCTTTGCCGCACCCATTGAGAACCCTATTCACTCACTCACACAATCTGCCATCCTTCACACAATCCACCACCCTTTGCCGCAGCTATTCATCCATTCTCCACCACTCCCATACTTTCATACCTTCAACCAAACATCCATACACCATTCCTATCCCTTGCCGCACTCCCCTACCAACCTAAATCCATTCCTAACCTAGAAATACATCCAAAATCACCCCTAAACCCCTTGTGCCGCAGCATAGCAAGGAAGAAGAAGAGAAGAAGAAGGCTTGGACGTTTTGCATTCAAGTTGGAGTGTTGGAACGTTTTTAGGTGTAATCTATCTTTTGTTTTCAATGTTTAATTCAAGTTTTCTTTGTTTTGTTGTGAACATGAGGGGCTAAACCCGTTTTAGCTAGGGGAGGCTTTGAAACCATGATTATGTTTGCAATATGAATTGATTAATTCCAGTTGTGATTTCATAAATTGTGAATGCAATTTACTTAACCGTTTGATGGATAACTCATTCTTGTATGTTGATTAGGGAGGCCTACTTAATTTGCATGCTTGAATTTGGTGCTAGAATATAAGGGAGTCTCATATAATCGTTATAAACTTATATTCACAAGTAGTTAAGGTTGTTTTCACAATCATGTTAAGTAAATTCCTAGCATGAGTATCATGATGTCATAGTTACGAATGCTTTGTCAATACTTATGATTTCCATTGAACGTAATGATCTTTGATTGTATCTCTATTATGATGTCATGTAGGGAACTTTTGAAGAATGCTTTGGGTTGTCGAATGATGTCATCCAATCCAATAACTAAAGGAGAATCTGAGGGTTAATTAGCGATGTCATGGTTAATCTGGGGTGTTGAGGTTCATAGTTTATCGAAAAAGCAACTGGAAATCAATTTGTGTTCCTTGTTTAAGTCTTTTAGTTACTTGTTTTTATCTTAAATTCGTCAAAATCCCAATCCCCTTTACTTTGTTGTGTCAAATCTGTCCTATTGTGTGTTTTTACGTGTTTTGAGTCAAAACCATTTCTATTTTCGTCCAAATTAAGTCCTAGAGTCTAGTTTGAGTCTATTTGATTGTTTTGTGTTGTTTTGAGTCTTTTGAGTTTGTTTTGAGTCATATAAGTTTAGTTAAGAGTCTTTGAGTTTGTTTAAGTGTTTTTAAGCATATTTTTGTATCTTTGAGTTAGTTTTCATTAGATTAGCAATCCCTCCTAATCCCCGGCCTAGAACGATCCCTACGTATATCTTTACTACAATTGTCAAAAAGAGGGTTTAATTTGAGTGCTATTATTTATCACATCAATTTCGGCTGATTGGGAAATTTTAGATGACCTGCCAGACGAAGAAGTGTTCTATGTCGTTCTCTTCCCTGCACGGACGATGTTCTTTGACGGGTCAGCATGATCAGATGGAGCGGGGGTAGATGTGGTGTTCATGTCACCACAGAGGCTGGTGTTGCCCTGCTCCTTTTGCATAATGATGCGGTAAAAACTAACACACAAATTAAACCCTTTTTAGACAATTGTAGTATATGTAAGTAGGGATCGTTCTAGGCCGGGGATTAGAAGGGATGCTAATCAACACAAATTGACTTAAACACAAAACTAGATTCTAATGACTCAAAACTGACTTAAAACAGCGTAAAACAAACAAATTGACTCATTGACTCGAAACAGGAACTAAAGGGTGATTTGGATGAATTCTGGACTTAACTTGACTCAAAATACTAACAGGGGACGGGTTTGAACGAATTTTAAAACTAAACTAACATGACATAATGGCGGGGGGTTTGGCTTGGATGAAATTTAAAACTAAAACAAAGTAACTTGCAAAAAACAAAATAATTGATACTAAATTGGGGTGAATGAAGGGGGTAAAAGGCTAGCTAGAGGGTCCTTCTTCACACATGACACATATGCAACACAAATCGATTTCTAGTTATTATTCCTATAAACCATGAATGACAATACCCTAAGTTAACCGTGAACTGCACAAATTAACCATAAGATTTTCCTAAATTCATTGAATTGGACTCAGCAACGCAATTAAATTATTCTTATCAAGTTCCCTATATGGACTGCATGATAGAGATACATATCAAAGATCATTAAGTTCTAAGAAAATCATAAGCATTGACATGGCATTCGTAACTATGAAAAGCATGATACTCCTGCCAGGAATTTACTTAACACAATCATGACTAGTGATTTCCACTACTTATAAATATAAGTTCATAACTATTAGGTGAAATTCCCTTATATTCTAGCATCAAATTCATGCATGCAAACTAAGTAGGCCTCCTTAATTAACATAAAAGAATAAGTTATCAATCAAACAGATAAGTAAACTGCATTCACGATTTATGAAACAATAACTGGATGTAATCAATTCATATCACACATATGTTCATGGCTTTGAATTCACCTCTAGCTAAAACGAAATTAGTTCCACATGTCTATCATAACTGAAATCCAAATTAAAACAAACATTGAAGTAAAAACTAAAGACAGAATACACCTAGAAACGCTCCAGCAATCCAAAGGCCTTGGATGGTAGGCACGGCTCCAAGCTCTCATTCCTTGCCAGCTGCGGCACCATGCGTTTATTCCTCTATATTTTTCTCTGTAAAACTCCCTCTCCCCCTCTGTTTTGCGGCAAGGGTGTGCATTTATAGGGCAGATACACAACATTGTTTGTGGAGGAAAATGATTAGTTCTTATCATTGTTTTAGGACTCCTAAATTCAGATGGGAAGGATTTAGAATAGGATAAGAACTCCTTTTGCATATGGAGATGAGTTTAGATAATGTTCGATTAAATAGGATAATGTTTGGATAATATGGGATAAGATAATATAAGACTGGATAAGATAGGATAAGGTTGGATAAGATCTCCTTGTTTTCAGCTGATTCCTTGTCTTCCAAGCCTTAATTTAATTCTTCCAGATTTGTAGCACATTTTTAGCATCATTTGTCACCAAAAACATCCATCCATTACGCTCCATACACATGCTATCCAATCCAAGTCCAAAATTGCTCCAAATTGCTCCTTTTGGCCATTTAGTGCCATCTTCACCAATTGAACCTACAATAATACGAAAATAATGATGTGATAAATAATAGCACTCAAATTAAACCCTCTTATTGACAATTGTAGTAAAGATGTAAGTAGGGATCGTTCTAGGTGGGGGATTAGGAGGGATTGCTAATCTAATAAAAACTGACTCAAAGATAAAAAAACTAGGCTTAAAAACACTTAAATAAACTCAAAGACTCTTAACTAAACTTATATGACTCAAAACAACACAAAACAATCAAATAGACTCAAACTAGACTCTAGGACTTACTTTGGACGAAAATTGAATTAGTTTTGACTCAAAACACTTAAAAACACACAATAAGACAGATTCTAACTAATTTGACACAACAAAGTAAAGGGGATTGGGGTTTTGACGAATTTAAAGTAAAAACAAGTAACTTAAAGACTTAAACAAAGTTTGGACGAATTTGGGTAAATGGATGGATGATTAGCTAGCTAGAGGATTCTTTTCTACACATGACACATTTGAACACAAATTGATTTCCAGTTGCTTTTTCAATAAAGCATGAACCTCAACACCCCAGATTAACCGTGACATCACTAATTAATCCTCAGATTTTCCTTAAGTCATTGAATTGGATGGGATACGCATCGTCAACCCAAGTTATTCTTCAAAAGTTCCCTACATGAAAAGCATAATAGAGATACAATCAAAGATCATTAAGCTTTGTGAAAACCATAAGTATTGACAAGACATTCGTAACTATGACATCATGATACTCATGCCAGGAATTTAACTTAACATGATTGTGACAAGCAACCTTTACTACTTGTGAATATAAGTTTGTAACGATTATGTGAAACTCCCTTATATTCTAGCATCAAATTCAAGCATGCAAACTAAGTAGGCCTCCTGAATCAATATACAAGAATAAGTTCTTAATCAAACGGTTAAGTAAATTGCATTCACAATTTATGAAATCACAACTGGAATTAATCAATTCATATCACAAATATAATCATGGTTTCAAAGTTTCCCCTAGCAAAAACAAGTTTAGCCTCTCATGTTCACAGCAAAACAAAGAAAACTTAAATTAAACATTGAAAACAAAAGATAGATTACACCTAAAAACGTTCCAACAATCCAACTTGAATGCAAAAACGTCCAAGGCTGATTCTCCTCTCCTTCTTCCTTGCTATGCTGCGGCACAAAGGTTTTACGGTGTGAAAAGTGGGTTATAATGTGTTAGGGTGAAGGATAGATGAATGGCAGGGAGATATGGTGGAAGAAGAAGTGTGGAATGGTGTATGGAAGGTGATGAAGGTTGCAGCATGATGTGTAGAAGGATGTATGATGGCTGGTTGTGTATGTGAGTGAATAGATGTGTGTATGGGTGCGACAAATAGTATATATTTGAGAAAAAGGATCTTAACTTTAATTAAATGGTTTAGGAAAGAATTGGACCCCAAATCCTCAAGGAAAAGGAGAATTAAAGTCAAAATCCCAAGGGAAAAGGGATAGGAAACTTGCGGCAAAGAAGAATAGGAAAGGGAATGTGGTTTCCCTTGCACGGCAAGGAAGGAAAAAGGGTAAGGTGGGTGCGGCATCCCCCTTTGGCTGGGATTAAGGCTTCTAGAACTTGTATTTAAGTGTCCTAAATTAATTAGGGACTCTCTTTGGCAGCTGGAACTTATGTAGGAAAAATTTAGGGAAACAAAGTCAAAATAAGGAAGTTTGACTCATGTTTCCTTCTTTGCGGTTGATTTCTTTACTTCCAAATCTTGAATTAATTTCTACCATATCTATAGTAGATTCCTAGCCTCCTTTGGTCTTCAATTTCATGCATCCACCTTGCTCCAAGCATATGCTATCCATTCCAAGCCCAAAACCGCTCCAAAATGTACTTTCTTGCTACTTTAGCCATTTGGACCTACAAACACACGAAAATAGCTCAAAATACTAAAATAACTATGAACTAACAACATAAATGTAAGAAAACAAGCTAACTAAATCGCCAAAATATACTCCTATCAAATTCCCCCACACTTAGCTTTTGCTAGTCGTCGAGCAAAACAAAACAAACAAAACACAATCTAGACCTTCCAACATTTACCTCAGGGATTTCCAATGAACATGCCACATTAAAGAACACTACTCCCACAGATTTTAGCTCTCTTTACACTTGAGCAAACACTTAACCATAGTTAGTTACCACTTACTAGCTCACATTTAATCGATTAAAACAACATTTTGAATGTAGTAACATGCCTTAGAGAATTCCCTCAATTCCTTACTAGATATACTCTCTATTTTCACACAGATTTTCTGACTACACTCCCTACACTAGGTATATGTGAGAAGATTGATGTAAACATGTAGACTAGCACTCACATACGTTATAACAAAGAAAGCATTTTCTGGAATTATTACAATGACATGTATATGATCTCATGAATGGAATGCTACTACTTAGAATGAGAACCAGGGATTCCATATGCTCATACCAATTTCAAACTCCACATATTGAACACATAACATCAAGATAGAAGTCAAAGGGTTGTAATGAGGCTAAGGTATTGGCTAACAAAGAAAGGTAAAGGATAATCAAAGGTTCTTAAAGCAATAGGAAGCAAAGTAATGAAATTAACATTTAAATTCACTTTTGATGGCAGAAATAAACTTAACACAAGGGGAGAGTTCATACAACACTTAGGGTCAAATTCAAACTTTTGGACCCCTTCTTCAATCAACCAATACTTGTGAGTTCATTCTCACTTATTTCATAACTCTTTTTCTTTCTTTTCACAACTTTTCTTCTCTTTTTTTCTTGTTTTTTTCTTTTTATTCTTTGTTGTGCCCTTTTAAACTCCCCCACACTTGTTTTCTGCAATATGTAACTCAAAAGGAATTCCTTCTAAGTCATGCTTCACTATCCTTTAAGAACAAGGGTATGGATAATCCTAATCTAGGCTAGGTGAGGATAATGTGGTTAACAAAGAAAATAGGCTAGATAAGGCTCAAAAGGGTTAATCCTACAATACATATGCAAAAGGGTTAGGCTTTTTGGCTTTGGTTTAACTAAACAACTTCATCTTATCGTATGTTATGCAATCAATATCATGCTTTGAATGAAATGGGCATGAGTTCTAGTATTTGGAACTATAATGATGAAACGCATTCTAAGTAGCAACCAAGCAAAGAATAATGAGATCATGCAACGACTTTAGAAAACAATAATCCACAGATTTATAACTCTCCAAACAAAGTTTAGGCTCAAGTCTCTCGGGGTTGTAGCGTTAGTTTGAGTTCCTTCCTTCAAGCATGTTACAAAAATTGATTTTTTTCTTGTGATTACATGTGAATTCTTAAACAACCACTATAACTAAGCATAAACCAAAGAGAAAATCAAACTTCCATCCATGTTTGTAACTTTCTTTAATAGTCATGCAATTAAAAACCAAATCCTCATCATTGTGTTGGAAGGTACCCTAAGACACAAACAAACACACAAAAACAACTCTTTTTGGGTTTTCAAAACTGTTTTTCAAATTTTTTTTTCAAATTTTCGTATTTTCTGTTCAAGACACATAAAAACACTTCAAAACAAACTAAAATCACTTAAAAACAGTGAGAAATAACATTAGAAGTGATAGGTGATAAAATCCCATGAAAATCATGCAAAAACAGCTTGTTTACCCCCTCCCCCCCAACACTTAAATCAAACATTGTCCTCAATGTTTCAAACAAAGACTCACATTCAAACAAACAACATAAACTAACAAACACAACTATCATGGCAAAGTAAAAGCAATAAAGAGAAGAGTTTAGGAACGCAAATCTGGTTGTGGATTGTTGGATTGCCTAAGGCTTCTTTATTTGAATGCATGGGTTGCCTTCCAAGAAGTGCTTGCTTTAACGTCTTCCAGCTGGACGATACCTCTTCTTAAGCTCTATTGGAACCCACGGCATGGAGGGGTACATCCTCCACAATCTGCCCTTCAATATTCTCATAATATGGCTTCAAACAATGCCCATTCACCTTGAATTCTTGGCCATTCCTTAAACTTTGGATTTGGACTGCACCATATGGAAAAACATTAGTAATAACAAAAGGGCCAATCCATTTAGAACATAACTTATCGGGAAACAAACGAAGGCGAGAGTTAAAAAGTAACACTTTCTGCCCTATGGAGAATGTTTTGCTACGAATCATCTTATCATGGAATGCCTTGCTCTTCTCCTTGTAAATGCAAGCATTCTCATAAGCTTCAAGCCTAATCTCTTCAAGTTCATTCAATTGAAGCTTCCTAAGAATTCCAGCCGCATCTATGTCCATGTTGAATGTTTTGATAGCCCAATGCGCCTTGTGTTCTAATTCCACGGGGAGATGGCATGGTTTGCTATAGACAAGCCGAAATGGGGACATCCCAATGGGTGTTTTGTAGGCCGTACGATATGCCCACAAGGCATCCTCCAAACGCAAGCTCCAATCCTTTCTTGTTGGCCCAAATTTGATGCGATAAATAATAGCACTCAAATTAAACCCTCTTATTGACAATTGTAGTAAAGATGTAAATAGGGATCGTTCTAGGCCGGGGATTAGGAGGGATTGCTAATCTAATAAAAATTGACTCAAAGATACAAAACTAGGCATAAAAACACTTAAATAAACTCAAAGACTCTTAACTAAACTTATATGACTCAAAACAACTTAAAAGACTCAAAACAACACAAAACAATCAAATATACTCAAACTAGACTCTAGGACTTACTTTGGACAAAAATTGAATTAGTTTTGACTCAAAACACTTAAAAACACACAATAAGACAGATTCTAACTAATTTGACACAACAAAGTAAAGGGGATTGGGGTTTTGACGAATTTAAAGTTAAAACAAGTAACTTAGAGACTTAAACAAAGTTTGGACGAATTTGGGTAAATGGAGGAATAATTAGCTAGCTAGAAGATTCTTTTCCACACATGACACATTTGAACACAAATTGATTTCCAGTTGCTTTTTCAATAAACCATGAACCTCAACACCCCAGATTAACCATGACATCACTAATGAACCCTCAGATTTTCCTTAAGTCGTTGAATTGGATGGGATACGCATCGTCAACCCAAGTTATTCTTCAAAAGTTCCCTACATGAAAAGCATAAGAGAGATACAATCAAAGATCATTAAGCTTTGTGAAAACCATAAGTATTGACAAGACATTCGTAACTATAACATCATGATACTCATGCCAGGAATTTAACTTAACTTGATTGTGACAAGCAACCTTTACTACTTGTGAATATAAGTTTGTAACGATTATGTGAAACTCCCTTATATTCTAGCATCAAATTCAAGCATGCAAACTAAGTAGGCCTCCTTAATCAACATACAAGAATAAGTTCTTAATCAAACGGTTAAGTAAATTGCATTCACAATTTATGAAATCACAACTGGAATTAATCAATTCATATCACAAATATAATCATGGTTTCAAAGTTTCCCCTAGCTAAAACAAGTTTAGCCTCTCATGTTCACAGCAAAACAAAGAAAACTTAAATTAAACATTGAAAATAAATGATAGATTACACCTAAAAACGTTCCAACAATCCAACTTGAATGCAAAAACGTCCAAGGCTGCTTCTCCTTTCCTTCTTCCTTGCTATGCTGGGGCACAAAGGTTTTAAGGTGTGAAAAATGGGTTATAGTATAGTGTGTTAGGGTGAAGGATAGATGAATGGCAGGGAGATATGGTGGAAGAAGAAGTGTGGAATGGTGTATGGAAGGTGATGAAGGCTGCGGGATGATGTCTAGAAGGATATATGATGGCTGGTTGTGTATGTGAGTGAATAGATGTGTGTATGGGTGCGGGAAAGAGTATATATTTGAGAGAAAGGATCTTAACTTTAATTAAATGGTTTTGGAAATAATTGGAGCCCAAATCCTCAAGGAAGAGGAGAATTAAGGTCAGAATCCCAAGGGAAAAGGGATAGGAAACTTGTGGCAAAGAATAATAGGAAAGGGAATGTGGTTTCCCTTGCACAACAAGGAAGGAAAAAGGGTGAGGTGGGTGCCGCATCCCCCTTTGGCTGGGATTAAGGCTTCTAGAACTTGAATTTAAGTGTCCTAAATTAATTAGGGACTCTCTTTGGCAGCTGGAACTTATGTAGGAAAGATTTAGGGAAACAAAGTCAAAATAAGGAAGTTTGACTCATGTTTCCTTCTTTGTGGTTGATTTCTTTACTTCCAAATTTGGAATTAAGTTCTTCCATCTCTATAGCAGATTCGTAGCCTCCTTTGGTCTTCAATTTCATCCATCCACCTTGCTCCAAGCATGTGCTATCCATTCCAAGCCCAAAATTGCTCCAAAATGCACCAAAATGCACTTTCTTGCTACTTTAGCCATTTGGACCTACAAACACACGAAAATAGCTCAAAATACTAAAATAACTATAAACTAACAACATAAATGTAAGAAAACAAGCTAACTAAGTCGCCTAAATATGTTCCTATCAAATAAACTAAATTACTATAATAAATGGAAATTAACTAAGTAAATGCAAAGAAATAAGATAACAAAAGTCGCATAATTATGCTCCTATCACGTAAGGAAGTTGTGTGCCAACAACGTCGCCAAATACCAAGATTTAATGATTGGGCTTCGAATGGCAATTAAGCTGAAGATCTCAATGTTGGAGGTATACGAGGAATCTATGCTAGTAATTAACAAGCTATTGACTAAGTATGAAGTAAGAATGGATGATCTTGTCCCATACTACGGTTGGCTACGTAACTGCTTCAAAGGTTCGATGCCATCGCATTGGAACACGTTTCGAGGAAGGGGAACCAAATGATAGATGCTTTTGCCAACTTGGCTTCAAACATAGCGCTAAGAGAAGGAGAAGATATAAGCATTCTAGTTTGCCAAAGGTGGGTGGTCCCACTTATGACTGATTCACCATTAAAAGATGAAAATATCATCTCCATCCTTTATGTGGATATAGAAGATTGGAGGCAACCATTGATTGACTATCTGGAACATGGAAAACTGCCAAATGATCCTAGGCACCTCTTAGAAATTCGATGAAGAGCACATCGCTTCCTTTACTATAATGAGACACTTTATTGACATTCTTTCAAGGGAGTGCTTCTTGGGTGCTTGGGAGAAGAAGAGGCCAGCCAGGCGATGGAAAAAGCTCAATCAGGAGTATGCGGAGCACATCAGTCCGGACCTAAGTTGTATTTCCAACTAAAGAAGATGGATATAATTGGCTGACCATGGTAAATGACTGCCTCGATTACGCAAATTGGTGTAAAGCTTGCCAGTTCCATGCCAATTTGATACATCAGTCGCGAGAGCTGCTACACCTGACGGTTACTTCATGGCCTTTCGACACGTGGGGTTTGGACACTGTTGGACCAATTTCACCAAAGTTGTTTACGAGGGAAGCCTATGTCTTGTGGCAACAGACTACTTTTCCAAGCAGGCGGAGGTTATCCCATTGAAGAAGTGAAGAAAGAGATCGTGGTTCATTTCATAAAGGTGCATATCATTCATCGATATAGTGTGCCCTGCTACATAATCACAAACAATGGGAAGCAGTTTTCCAATTGCCTAATAGACGAGCTTTGCAAGAAGTTCAAGTTCAAACAGCATCTCGGCAAAGGTAAGACCCGTCATGCCTGGCAAATCCACTAAACCAACAGGCACAATGTGGGCAAGGGTATGTGTTAGAAAATGAAGACAAAAGATGATGATAAGAAAAAGTCATAAGAAAAGTACCTCATTGCCATGAATTGGTTGCAAAGATGAAGGGACGCCATCAAAGTCCAAGTCACCAAGTGGGAATGAGTCACGGTTGTCATGATGCAAAGGTCTTACATCTTTCTTTTGGTGTCTGAAGTTGTCATCTTGAATGTACTCAAGTGGTCGCTTCCCGTGTAAAACTTCCTGTCACTTCTTCAAAGCAAGTTGATCCTCGTTTGAATCGGCTACATCTCCTTTTTCTTTCAAGTCATCAGGGTGTTGAGTAGAGCATGAAGACAAATGCAGAGATGGAGGAAGTAAGGGCGTTGATCCAACTTTCAAAGAGTCGTACTAGCACAATCGAAGGGCGTTGGCCTCATATGAGTGGTGGGACAATCCTTTTTCAACATATCATCTTGCAGACAGGAATAATTTGTATTGCTCGTCACCCTCGCTGAGTTAAAATGATGTACCTTTGACAACCAACTAATGTAGGCACGAGTAACCGGGTTATTTTTTAACTCATCTTCAGTGGGCATAGTCATCAAAGAGTTGGTACCAGCCCAGGTGCAAGATTCCTAATACAGGTACACAGACTGCAATGAACCTATCGAAATATCACCTTTTATCTTGCCATGAATATGCTGAACAAAGCCAAACTACCTACTAAACAGGTGAGGGCTATAAGGTTAGATGATGCACCGTGTTTGTACCATACTTGACCAATCCCAAAACTACCAAGCACCGGTCAATGTCATACCTTCAAGAACCCACTGAGGGGTTTATGCTGAGACACCCATGCTGAAACACAAGAGTTTCCCTCAAACCAAGAGGCTAATCACAAAATGACACATGTCAATGTCAGAATAAAGATCATAGAGTCCTACATCAACTACAGACAGAAGCTGGAGACTCTCCTCAACTATAAAAGGAGACCATTCTCCTACAATTAATCTCGAATGTCATTATTGTACTTAAACTGGTCATTAGAACCTACTAATGATGATTATGCTTAAACTTGTGTATTTGTGTAAACCCTTCACTATTAATGAAAACTCCTCTACTCCATGGACGTAACCAGACTTAGGGTGAACCACGTACATCTTGTATTTGCTTCCCTATCTCTATCTCTATACAAATTATCATCACTAGGCGACCGAAGTAACCGAATGAAGGTCATATACTTAACACTTTATGTTATTCTACAGTCTTCATTGATGTTGTGCATCAATATTTGGTGCCGTCTGTGGGAACGTCACTTATTCCTACTTTCTCTAGCTTTGTCAAGCTGGTTTCCATCGTTCATACAGTCTTTTTTTTTATCAGGCATCCCTCTTTAACATGGGAAGCAAATGAAGTTACAACACACAGAACGACACCCCCCCTTGTGCCTAGTGTGAGACAGTGAAGGAAAGAAAGAAAGAAGTTTTCTCTTTAGGGTAAGCTCGAAGAGCTTGAGCTTCAGAACAACAAGATATCAATGAATAATGAGATCCTTCAAGAATAGTATGAGAAACTCTTCGAGATGCTCTAAGAGGATAGGCAGACTCAATCTCATAAGCCCATCGCCCTTATGGATGTTAACCATTACCTGGGTGCCCCCCAACATGGAGGGTTACCGTTCTTCAACATAGATGCTTCTAATGAGCAGCGAATTATCCATCAATGTGTTGGTCAACGCAAGACTTCTCTCAACCCAGCTGCTTCGACCCAAAGTAGGAGAAGTGGAGGGAGGCGCCTCATTGCAGAAGGAATGGAATGATCAAAGGCCATTTATCACGACTGTAAAGACTTCTTGAGGCAGTGTCGAGAAAACCCCATCCACATAAGCTCAAGGATCAAAGACCCAAAGGTCATCGAAGGGCTCAGTCCCCTACCAAAACGTAGGCCAGTGATGTGGTATATAATAGCACACAAATTAAACCCTCTTTTTGACAATTGTAGTATAGATATAAGTAGGGATCGTTCTAGGCCGGGGATTAGGAGGGATTGCTAATCTAATGAAAATTGACTCAAAGATGTAAAAATATGCTTCAAAACACTTAAACAAACTCAAAAGACTCCTAACTAAACTTGTATGACTCAAAACAAACTTCAAAGACTCAAAACAATCAAAAAGGCTCAATTTAGACTCTAGGACTCAATTTGGACGAAAATACAATTGGTTTTGACTCAAAAGACTCAAAAACACACTTTTGGACAGATTTGAAACAACTAAGTAAAGGGGATTTGGTTTTGGACGAATTTAAGAGAAAAACAAGTAAATTAAAAACTTAAAACAAATTTTGACGAATTTGGGAAAAACCAATGGATGATTAAATAGCCAAGGGATACTTCTCCACACATGAGACATTCAAACATAAATTGATTTCCAGTTGCTTTTCTGATAAATCATGAACCTCTACACCCCAGATTAACCGTGACATCACTAATTAACCCTCAGATTTCCCTTAAGTTATTGGATTGGATGACATCATACGACAACCCAAAGCATTCTTCAAAAGTCCCCTACATGACATCATAATAGAGATACAATCAAAGATCATTACGTTCAATGGAAATCATAAGTATTGACAAAGCACTTGTAACTATGACATCATGATACTCATGCTAGGAATTTACTTAACATGATTGTGAAAACAACCTTAACTACTTGTGAATATAAGTTTGTGACGATTATGTGAAACTCCCTTATATTCTAGCACCAAATTCAAGCATGCAAATTAAGTAGGCCTCCCTAATCAACATACAAGAATAAGTTATCCATCAAACGGTTAAGTAAATTGCATTCACAATTTACAAAATCACAATTGGAATTAATCAACTCATATTATAAAAGTAATCATGGTTTCAAAGCATCCCCTAGCTAAAATGAGTTTAGCCTCTCATGTTCATAACAAAACAAAGGAAAATAGAATTAAACATTGAAAACAAAAGATAGATTACACCTAAAAATGTTCCAACACTCCAACTTGAATGCACAAACGTCCAAGGCTTCTTCTTTCTTCTCTTCTTCCTTGCTAAGTCATGGCACAAGAGTCTAGGGTGATTTGTGGATGATTTTCTGGGTTGTGAATGGATTTAGGAGGGTAGGGTGGTGCGGTAAAGGTTAGGGATGATGTATGGAGGCTTGGGTGAAGGTATGGAAGTAGGAGAATGGTGGAAGGATTGATGGAAGGCTGCGGCAAGGATGTGTTTCTGTGTGAATGAGGGCAGATTGTATGGAAGGGTGATTACGACTGAATGAAGGGTTCGGCTAAGGTATTTATTTGGGAGCAAGAATCCCTAGAGTTTATTACATAGTTTACGAAAGGATTAGACCCCAAATCCATCAGGAAAAGGAGACACAAAGTCAGAAATCAAAGGGAAAGGGAAAGGTAACCTGCGGCATTGGATTGCAAGAAAGGGAATGTGATTTAAATGCTAGAATTAGGCAAAGATTTGAGATAGAAAAGGTATGTGAGGTGCGGCATTAACTAGGGTGAAATAGGAATGTGGTTTAATGACTTAGAATAGGCAACAATGGACCTCCCTTGCACGGCAAGGAAAGGAACCACTTATGGGATGCACGGCAAGGCACTTAGGTTGCAAGGGAAGCTTTATTTGTGTCCTAAAATACATAAGGTGCATTGAAACTTGCTGAATTTTAAGGACATTTAGGATTAGGAAAGGTTAAACCAAAATAGGAAACCTTCTTTGACTAGGATTCCTCATTTGGTTAGGAATCCTCTTGTGATTAGGAATCCTCACACCTTTAGGTCTTCAATTTCGTCCATTCCTTTTGTTCCAAGCATATGCTATCCATTCCAAGTCCAATTTTGCTCCAAAATGCACCTTTTTGCTTCCTTAGCCATATGAACCTAAAAACACAAGAAAATAGCTTAAACTACTAAAATAACTATGAATTAACAACATAAATGCACGAAAACAAGCTAGCTAAGTCACCTAAATATGCTCCTATCAAATTCCCCCACACTTAGCTTTTGCTAGTCCTCGAGCAAAACAAAACATAAGAAACCACAAACAAAACAAAACACATTCTAAACCTTCCAACTCAGGGATTTCCAACGAACATGACACATTAAAGAACATCATTCCCACGGTTTTTGGATTTCTTTACACTTTAACAAACACTTAACCATAGTTACCACTTACTAGTTCACATTTAATCAATTAAAACAATGTTTTGAATGTAGAAACATGCCTTAGAGAATTCCCTCAATTCCTCACTAGAATGCACTCTATTTTCACACAGATTTTCTAACTTCACACCCTACACTAGGTATATGTGAGAAGATTGATTTAAATATGAAGACTAACACTCACATATGTTATATCAAAGAAAGCATTTTCTGGATTTACGACAATGACATGTATATGATCTCATGAATGGAATGCTACTACTTAGAACGAGAACCAGTGATTCCATATGCTCATACCAAATTCAAACTCCACATATTGAACACATAACATCAAGATAGAAGTTGAGGGTTGTAACAAGGCTAAGGGTATTGGCTAACAAAGAAAGGTAAAGGATAAACAAAGGTTCTTAAAGCAATAGGAAGCAAAGTAATGAAATTGACACTTAAACTCACTTTTGATGGCAAAAATTAACTTTTAAACACAAGGGAAGATTCATGCAACACTTAGGGTCAAATTCACTCTTTTGGACCCTTACTTCAATAACCAACACTTGTGAGTTCATTCTCACTTATTTTTCAACTCTTTTTCTTTCTTTTCACCACTTTTCTATTTTCTTTTTATTTTTCCACGAATTTTTTTTTCTTTATTTTCCTTTTGCCGTGCCCTATTACCTTCCCCCACACTTGCTTTCTGCAATATATTGATCAAAATGAGTTCATTCTAAGTCATGCTTCACTATCCTTTAAGAACAAGGGTATGGAAAGTCCTAATCTAGGCTAGGTAAGGATAATGTGGCTAACAAAGAAAGTAGGCTTGAAAAGGCTCGAAAGGGGTAATCCTACAATACATATGCAAAAGGGTTAAGGCTTTTTGGCTTTGGCTTAACTAAACAACTTCATCTTATTGTATGTTATGCAATCAATGTCACGCTTTGAATGAAATAGGCATGAGTTCTAGTATTTGGAACTATAATGAAATGCATTCCAAGTAGCAACCAAGCAAAGAAGGATGAGATCATGCAACGACTTTAGAAAACAAGAAATCACAAATTATACTCTCCAAAGAACGTTTTAGGCTCAAGTCTCTCAAGGATGTAGCATTAGTTTGAGTTCCTTCCTTCAAGCATGTTACAAAAACTGATTTTCTCTTGGTAATTACATGTGAATTCATAAGCTATAACCATAACCAAGCATAAACCAAAGTGTAAATCAAACTTCCATCCATGTTTACAGCATTCTTTAATAGTCATACAATTAAAAACCAAATCCTCATCATTGTGTTGGAAGGTACCCTAAGACACAAACAAACACACAAAAACAACTTTAAAACAACTCTTTTTGGGTTTTTCAAAACTGTTTTGCAATTTTTTTTTTTTAAATTTTCGGATTTTCTGAACAAAAGACATGAAAACACTTCAAAACACTCTAAAAACACCTAAAAATAGTGAGAAACAACATTATAAGTTATAGGTGATAAAATCCTACGAAAATCATGTAGAATCATGCAAAACAACTTGTTTACCCCCCCACACTTAAATCAAACATTGTCCTTAATGTTTCAAACAAAGACTCACATTCAAACAAACAATATAAACTAACTAACATGACGAAATAAAAACAATGAAGAGATAGAGAGTTAGGAACGCAAATCTGATTTTGTGGAATGAATTGGTGAATTGCCCAAATCCTCTCTAGTTGAATGCATGGGTTGCCTCCCAAGAAGCGCTTGCTTTAACGTCGTGCAGCCGGACGAACGTTCTTTTTAGCCTCAAGTAGAGCCCACGGCATGGAGGGTAATGTCCTCCACAACTTGCCCGTCAACATTTGCGTAATAGGGCTTCAAACGATGCCCATTCACCTTGAATTCTTGGCCATTCCTCAAGCTTTGGATTTGAACTGCGCCATATGGAAAAACATTAATAACAACAAAGGGCCCAATCCACTTAGAACATAACTTACCGGGAAATAAACGAAGGCGAGAATTAAAAAGTAAAACTTTTTGCCCTATGGAGAATGTTTTGCTTCGGATCATCTTGTCATGGAAAGCCTTGGTCTTTTCCTTGTAAATGCAAGCATTCTCATATGCTTCAAGCCTAATCTCCTCAAGTTCATTCAATTGCAACTTCCTATGAATTCCAGCCGCATCTATGTTCATGTTGAATGTCTTGATCGCCCAATGAGCTTTGTGTTCTAACTCCACGGGAAGATGGCATGGCTTGCCATAGACTAGCCGAAAAGGGGACATCCCTATGGGTGTTTTGTAAGCCGTTCTATAAGCCCACAATGCATCCTCCAAACGCAAGCTCCAATCTTTTCTTGTTGGCCCAACAGTCTTTTCCAAGATTTGCTTAATTTCTCTATTAGACACCTCGGCTTGGCCATTGGTTTGAGGATGATAAGGTGTTGAAACCTTATGTGTGACTTGATACTTCTTGAGCAATGCCTCGATGGTACGATTGCAAAAGTGAGACCCTCCATCACTAATAATCACTCTAGGCATCCCAAATCTAGCAAAAATGTTAGTTTTTATAAAATTTGCAACAACTTGAGAATCATTAGTACGGGTGGCCTTAGCTTCCACCCATTTTGAGACATAATCAACCGTAAGCAAAATATAAATAAAACCAAACGAAGATGGGAAAGGGCCCATGAAATCAATGCCCCAAACATAAAAAATTTCAACATTAAAGATGGTTGTTTGCGGCATTTGGTCCCTTGCACCTATATTTCCCATTCGTTGACAACGATCACAAGTTAAACAAAAAGTCCTAGCATCTTTAAAAATTGTAGGCCAATAAAAACCACATTCTAACACCTTAAGGGCAGTGTGTTGTGTGCCAAAATGTCCACCACATGCATAAGTGTGACAAAAGGTTAGAATTGACTTAAACTCACAATCATGCACGCAACGACGAACAATCTGATCCGCACAAAATTTCCACAACTATGGGTCATCCCATACATAAAACCGTGCCTCCTTCTTAAGCTTATCACGTTGGTGCTTAGCTATGGTGTTTGGAACACGTTTTGACACCAAAAAGTTCACCAAATCGGCATACCAAGGTTCACTTACCTTAATGGACAGCAATTGCTCATCAGGGAATGTCTCTTGGGTGGGTAAGGAGTCCTCATTGCACACCAAACGACTTAGATGATCAGCAACCACGTTCTCACTCCCTTTCTTGTCTCGAATTTCTATGTCAAACTCTTGGAGAAGAAGCATCCATCGAATGAGCCTTGGTTTGGCCTCCTTTTTGGTGAATAAGTACCTTAAAGCTGTATGGTCAGAATATACAATCACTTTAGTGCCAAGTAAATATGAACGAAACTTATCTAAAGCAAGCACAATGGCAAGAAGTTCTTTTTCAGTGGTAGAGTAGTTTAATTGAGCATCATTTAAGGTCTGAGAAGCATAATATATGACATGTGGTTGCTAGTTCTTCCTTTGGCCCAAAACAGCCCTTATTGCATAATCGGATGCATCACACATTAGCTCAAAAGGCAACGTCCAATCTGGTGGTAGGATAATTGGTGTTGTGGTAAGCATGTCCTTGAGATGCTTGAATGCCTTCTCACACTCCTCGTTGAACTCAAAAGCCACTTCTTTTTGTAGGAGACGGCATAGGGGTTGTGCAATCTTGGAGAAATCCTTGATAAATCGCCTATAAAATCCTGCATGGCCAAGAAAAGAACGAACCTCTCTAACCGAAGTAGGAGAGGGTAAGTAACGTACAAGATCTATTTTAGACTTATCAACTTCAATTCCTTTTTCAGAGATGATATGACCCAAAACTATGCCTTGTTTCACCATAAAATGACATTTTTCGCAATTCAAAACAAGGTTAGTTTCCATGCATCTTTTCAAGATTAAAGTGAGATTATGCAAACAATCATCAAATGAGTCCCCAAACACACTAAAATCGTCCATAAACACCTCAATTATTTTCTCAACATAATCCGAGAATATGCTTACCATGCATCGTTGGAAAGTGGCCGGTGCATTGCATAAACCAATGGCATACGACGATATGCAAAAGTACCAAATGGACAAGTAAAGGTGGTCTTTTCTTGATCATCCGGCACTATGACAATTTGATTATAACCCGAATAACCATCAAGAAAGCAATAAAAGGAATGACCGGCTAACCTTTCAAGCATTTGATCGATGAATGGCAAAGGAAAGTGATCTTTCCTTGTTGCGGCATTTAGCTTCCTATAGTCAATGCACACTGTCCAACCGGTTTGAATGCGTGTGGGCACAAGTTCATTCTCTTCATTCTTCACCACTGTGTCTCTGGACTTCTTGGGAACTACTTGGACCGGTGAAACCCAGCAACTATCCGAGATAGGATAGATGACGCCACAATCAAGTAGTTTGATGATTTCCTTCTTCACGACTTCCATCATTGGTGGGTTGAGTCGGTGTTGTGCTTCCCTTGATGGTTTGGCTCCTTCTTCCATGAGAATTCGATGCATGCATGTGGTAGGGCTTATGCCTTTGATATCGGCCAAAGTCCACCCAATGGCCGTCTTGTGCTTTTTGAGAACCCTCACCAATTTCTCTTCTTCTTGTGCCGTGAATGATGATGCCACAATGACGGGCAATGTGTCTTGCTCGCCCAAGAACACATACTTCAAGTGATTTGGCAACGGTTTAAGCTCAAGGGTAGGTGGTTGTTCTATAGAAGGAAGCAACTTGTTAGTTGAAATTGGAATTGAGATTGGACTAGGGAACTTACCATTGAGCCGTGGGAAGGACTCTAGGGTAGCCACGGTCTCAATAACTTCATCATCAAAGGCCACGACATGGTAGTGCAAGTGTGTGCCGTGGGGTGCTATGGTGGCAGCCATTTGATCCCTCACTTCTATGCCATTCGTAAGGACCGTTTCAAGTGCATCTTCATGTAATTGATCAAGGTGTGCCTGCGCCAAAGAATCAAGAATATCAATAGAGAAACATGAGTGATCATCATTAGGAAATTTCATGGTTTCAGAAATATTAAAATCAATCACTTCCCCATCAAATTCCATTGTTAAAGTGCCTTTAAACACGTCGATCTTAGTTCGGGTCGTCTTCATGAATGGCCTCCCAAGAAGAAGCGGCAAGGATGGAGCATGGGTGTTTTCTTCCATCTCAAGAACGTAGAAATCCACTGGAAAGATCAAATTATTCACCTGCACTAAGACATCTTCCAATACGCCCTTTGGATAGGCATTAGATTTATCGGCCAACTGAATAATCACACCATCATTTTTCAATTCACCAAGGTTCATGGATGCATAAATAGAGTATGGCATGACGTTAATTGAAGCTCCTAAGTCTAACATAGCATGTTCGAACTTAGTTTGGCCAATAATACAAGGAATTGTAAAGCTACCTGGATCTTTGCACTTTGGTGGTAACTTTCTTTGTAAAACAGCAGAAACGTTTTCACTTACCCTCACTACCTCTTTATTTGAAGCCCTCTTCTTTGTAGTGCATAATTCCTTCAAGAACTTGGCGTATTTGGGCACTTGCTTTATGGCATCTAAGAGCGGGATATTGACTTGAACTTTCCGAAACATCTCAAGAATGTCTTTCTCATGCTCCTCCTTCTTTGTTTGCAAAAATCTGTGAAGAAAAGGATCATTGGGTGGAATGGGGTTAGAATTAATTGAATTTGAACCCAACTTACCTTTGGTGGCCGAATGGGATGCAATGGATGAATTAGGGTCCTTAAGTGCTTACGGCAAGGGTGTTTCTACCCTTGCCGTGGGCTTGCTTGCCTCCTCCTCTTCATGTTGCAGCTTCTCCTCTTCATTAGGACTTGTTTTGGGTGGTGTGGATGTAGTGCCAACTTCTTTTCCTCTCCTCAAAGTGATTGCTTTGGCAGATTCGAACCCTCATTTTGGATTGACAATGGTTGAGCTTGGGAGCTTGCCTTGGTCTCTGAATTGCCCTACAAACTCCGCAATCTGCCCAATTTGCTTATCTAAGTGGTCCACCCTTTTGTCTTGGTTTTGCATCGCTTTTTCTTGGTTTTGCAATGCTTTGTTTTGATTTTCTTGCCCCTGAGACAAATTGGTAAGTAACTTAAGAAGTGTAGCATTATCTAAAGACGTACATTGATTGTTTTGGTTAGATTGGGGTTGGGTTGGATCATTGCCGTAGGGTTTGGTGTAAAACCCCGGGGGTTGCTGCCTAAAGCCTCCTTGTTGTTGAGGTTGTTGAGGCTCCCTCCACTTGAAGTTTGGATGGTCTCTCCAACCCGGTTTGTATGTGTTGGAATATGGATCATTCCTTGGCTGATTTTGGCTTGGAAATCCAATGGCATTTGCACTCTCCCACCCCCCATTCTCAATCAATTGAGGGCACTTTTCCGAGGGGTGTCCTTGGATAGAACATACGCCACATACAATTGGTCCTTGTATCTTCATTCCTTCGGCCATCTGAGACACAATAGAAGTAAGATTAGCTAATTGAGTTTGAATGTCGGATTGAGAACTTACCTCATGCACTTGTTGCCGTGGGGGGTCCCTTTGCCCAATTCCTTCGTATTGTTGTGCATTGAGAGCCCGGTTCGCATTTAGGTTCTTGGCTGCCATGGGAGTTTTGTCCACCAATGCACCTCCCGCCGAGGCATCAAGCATTTGTCTTTCAATGGGAAGAAGACCTTCATAGAAGTATTGAAGTAGAAGCTCCTCCTTCATTTGATGTTGAGGACATGATGCAACAAGGGCTTTAAAACGCTCATAGTACGTTGGAAAAGACTCCCCTTGACTTTGTTGGATTCCGCTAATCTTCTTCCTCAAGAGAATGACTCTTGAAGTAGGAAAGAACTTCTCAAGAAACGCCCTCTTCATGCTCTCCCAAGAAGTAACCGTCTCGGGTGCTAGTTCGTATAACCAATCCTTGGCCTTCTCCAATAATGAGAATGGAAAGGCCTTCATCTTCAAAATACTACTATCAACGTTAATTGGAGTCATGCTTGAACACACCACCTCGAACTCCTTCAAATGCTTGTTGGGATCCTCCATGGAACTTCGGAATGTGGTGCAACAAACTTGACTTCAATTCAAATTCGTCGGTTTTATCTTGAGCCGCCCTTAGGTATTGTGCATAATGGTGCGGCATTGTCCATTCCCGAGGCGGAAAGCTCCTTGATTGTACGGTTGTCCGCTGCCATGGTTTGGACCTCTTCTTCCTCCCTTGCCGTGGGCTCCTCTTCCTCCTCAAGATTAGAAGCCGAACTAGAACTTGATGGGTGAAGTTCTGGGTCCTTCTTCTTCCTTCTCAAAGTGCGCTCAAAATCGTCGTCAAAATCCAAGATGTTTGCACTAATAGGTTGAGAACTATGAGTCATAAACTAGTACCTACAAACAAGAAAAGAAGCAAGGTCAGTAACTAAAACAAAGATATATGAAAAAGAAACAAAAAGAAACAACGGGGGATTAGCAAAATTGCTAATCCCCCGGCAACGGCGCCAAAAATTTGATGTGGTATATAATAGCACACAAATTAAACCCTCTTTTTGACAATTGTAGTATAGATATAAGTAGGGATCGTTCTAGGCCGGGGATTAGGAGGGATTGCTAATCTAATGAAAATTGACTCAAAGATGTAAAAATATGCTTCAAAACACTTAAACAAACTCAAAAGACTCTTAACTAAACTTGTATGACTCAAAACAAACTTCAAAGACTCAAAACAATAAAAAAGACTCAATTTAGACTCTAGGACTCAATTTGGACGAAAATACAATTGGTTTTGACTCAAAAGACTCAAAAACACACTTTTGGACAGATTTGAAACAAGTAAGTAAAGGGGATTTGGTTTTGGACGAATTTAAGAGAAAAACAAGTAAATTAAAAACTTAAAACAGATTTTGACGAATTTGGGAAAAACCAATGGATGATTAAATAGTCAAGGGATACTTCTCCACACATGACACATTCAAACATAAATTGATTTCCAGTTGCTTTTCCGATAAATCATGAACCTCAACACCCCAGATTAACCGTGACATCACTAATTAACCCTCAGATTTCCCTTAAGTTATTGGATTGGATGACATCATCCGACAACCCAAAGCATTCTTCAAAAGTCCCCTACAAGACATCATAATAGAGATACAATCAAAGATCATTACGTTCAATGGAAATCATAAGTATTGACAAAGCACTTGTAACTATGACATCATGATACTCATGCTAGGAATTTACTTAACATGATTGTGAAAACAACCTTAACTACTTGTGAATATAAGTTTGTGACGATTATGTGAAACTTCCTTATATTCTAGCACCAAATTCAAGCATGCAAATTAAGTAGGCCTCCCTAATCAACATACAAGAATAAGTTATCCATCAAACGGTTAAGTAAATTGCATTCACAATTTATGAAATCACAACTGGAATTAATCAACTCATATTATAAACGTAATCATGGTTTCAAAGCATCCCCTAGCTAAAACGAGTTTAGCGTCTCATGTTCATAACAAAACAAAGGAAAATAGAATTAAACATTGAAAACAAAAGATAGATTACACCTAAAAACGTTCCAACACTCCAACTTGAATGCACAAACGTCCAAGGCTTCTTCTTTCTTATCTTCTTCCTTGCTAAGTCACGGCACAAGAGTCTAGGGTGATTTGTGGATGATTTTCCGGGTTGTGATAGGATTTAGGAGGGTAGGGTGGTGCGGCAAAGGTTAGGGATGATGTATGGAGGCTTGGGTGAAGGTATGGAAGTAGGAGAATGGTGGAAGGATTGATGGAAGGCTGCGGCAAGGATGTGTTTCTGTGTGAATAAGGGCAGATTGTATGGAAGGGTGATTACGGCTGAATGAAGGGTTTGGCTAAGGTATTTATTTGGGAGCAAGAATCCCTAGAGTTTATTACATAGTTAGGAAAGGATTAGACCCCAAATCCATCAAGAAAAGGAGACACAAAGTCAGAAATCAAAGGGAAAGGGAAAGGTAACTTACGACATTGGATTGCAAGAAAGGGAATGTGATTTAAATGCTAGAATTAGGCAAGGATTTGAGATAGAAAAGGTATGTGAGGTGCGGCATTAACTAGGGTGAAATAGGAATGTGGTTTAATGACTTAGAATAGGCAACAATTGACCTCCCTTGCACGGCAAGGAAAGGAACCACTTATGGGATGCACGGCAAGGCACTTAGGTTGCAAGGGAAGTTTTATTTGTGTCCTAAAATACATAAGGTGCCTTCAAACTTGCTAGATTTTAAGGACATTTAGGATTAGGAAAGGTTAAACCAAAATAGGAAACCTTGGCTTAACTTTCCTACTTCAAGTAGGAAACCTTCTTTGACTAGGATTCCTCATTTGGTTAGGAATCCTCTTGTGATTAGGAATCCTCTTGTGATTAGGAATCCTCACACCTTTAGGTCTTCAATTTCGTCCATTCCTTTTGCTCCAAGCATATGTTATCCATTCCAAGTCCAATTATGCTCCAAAATGCACCTTTTTGCTTCCTTAGCCATATGAACCTAAAAACACACGAAAATAGTTTAAACTACTAAAATAACTATGAATTAACAACATAAATGCACGAAAACAAGCTAACTAAGTCACCTAAATATGCTCCTATCAGCCAACCTCTAATCTAAGAAAGGAATGACAAGCCTTGGAGGGACAAAAAGGTGTAGAAGACTCATGGGACTTCAAACAGACACATCTCGGAAACAAGTATTGTGAATCCAGGGAAAGGCCACATGCCTTTGACCAAACTTCAATACTTCCAAAGAATGAGGGAGACTTATGAAGAAACGTTCTAATGGTGCCTAACTCCATTCAGGACCCCCTTATCTTGCAGCTTTTAGAAAAAGTGAACAGGCTGAAGGCCGAACGTCAGGCCAAAATACTTGACTGGAATTAGCCAAGGCCAGACCCTCTAACAAGGAGGATCCTTTGCACTCCTCTACAAGGAAAAACTAAACAAAAGCTTGGCTTACAATCATATACTGGGATGGAAGATCCAATTGAGCATATCCACATCTTCGAATCTACCATGGCATACCGAAGACAGAATGATGAGGAATGATGTATCATATTCCCCTCAACTCTCTCTAATGGAGCTCTCAATTGGTATTGTTGTTTTCAAGCTAATACTATGGATTCTCTTGCCGAGCTACGAAGACTCTTCATGGCTTAACGCATCTTCCAAGCTAATACTTACACTCCGATGATGAGTTATACAACATTCGTCAGAAATTGGACGAGTCATTGCGTGAATATGCCGGTTGCTTCAGCCACAAGTACTCTCGTTGCGCTGAGGCATATGATAAAACACCACTCAAGGCCTTCACGGTAGACATGCGTGAATGCTTCTTCAAGTACATGATCAATGTAAACACTTGGAAGGCTTACTCTGAGGTGAGGATGCAATCTTACAATCATGCCTCTGCCGAGGCAAGGACATACCAAGGGAACCCTCATATGGTTAACCCCTATCAACAAGTCGGGAGTGGAAGTCAAGTTCTACCAAGTGAGAAGGTTTTGTCCATTCAGACACCCATTGCATCCTCTCCTACCTCATTTAGCTACACACTAAGTCACCAAATGTATTCGTCTCTTGGTAAGAGGAAGGATTTTTACTCTCAGCAAGCTCATTACAACAAGAGGGATAAAGGTTCGTATCAAGACAACTAAAGGTTAACGTGCCTTCAACTATTATGACCATGGGGCCAAGCCTCACTCATTCAAAGTAAGGGACTAGGTGCTAAAGGAAATGCTATTATAAGAAGGCATACACATTACAAATCTTTTGACCCTCAATAGTTTTAGATCTTGTGTAACATAAGCCATTCGGCAAATATTTAACGAAGAGGGAATTCAGACAACTTCGTCTGAGTCTTTTACATTCCTAGCACTGGAACACTTGGTCTATGCTGACCTACCTCTATACTCTAACTCAGAGCTTCAACATGTGTACTTTGACACAAAGTAAGTGAAACTAAGTTTTACAACCAACGTGGTTCACATATCAAAACCATGGATTCCTTTATGCATAGCAGACTATTCATAAGCATCACTCATGTCAATCAACATAAACATCATACATTTCAACACATTCATACATAAGCCAACTGAGCTTTGAAAGGGTGTTAATATACTTTTTGTCATTCGGCACTTGCTACAATGTGCCTCGGCTGTGACAGCCCGTTCTGAAATTTTCAAACTTTAAGTGTGAAAAGCCGATTTTGCCCCTAGTGTGAATTTTCATTGTGTGGTTGTTTTTGAGTTTTGTTTGGCTGGTTGTGGACCACACACATTTCCCCACACTCACCCTCACCTTTCCCCTGCCCTGCACCCCCCTGTCCCGAGCCCTCTTTCTCCCATTTTCACCTCCATTTGTACGGACATACCTAGAAACCACCCAAATCTTCACAGATCGAGGAAACAAAGTACATATTCATGCTCATGAGGTCCGTAGAAGTTCAACCATACCCATTTCAGGTAAGGATACCTTCGTTTTCACGTCGAACTCGGGATACCCAATTTTTATCACTGTTCATGCACACGTTAATTCTTGTGTTTTTGGGAATTTCGAGCTTGTAGGAAGCTTGGTGAGGTCCTTAGGAGGCTCGGGGTGGTTCGTTTAAAGGTTTTGGACGTCGGGATCGTGAGTTTCGTGGTTGGCTGGAGTTGGTGGTGTTTTTCCGGTGAGATTCCGTGGATTTTAGCACTTGAAAGTGGTATGGATTTGTTCCTCTCGTTGTAAGCTTCATTTTGGTACCAATTTTGTGAAATTTGGTTGAAAAACGAAGAAGATATGAAGATTTGAAAATTTCCCGATTTTCCGGTGCCGGCGACGGTGCCGGAGCATCGCCGGAGAAGACGACGGAATATTCTGTCAATTTGCACAGAATATTCCTAACGGCATTAATGGAATCCGTTAAAGTTAACGGAATATTCCTGACGGCGTTAACTGACGCCGTCAGCGTGCCAGGCACGTGTCTGCGCGTGGCCGGCACGTGGGGGCGCGTGCGACGGTGAAAATTTTTTCTAAAAATATGGGGATGTTCCTGAGATTGAGTAGATCATGTTGGTGTATTCATACACCCCATTTGAGCATTGTATGATAAGTTATTTCATAAGGTTGGTTATGTGCTTTAAAATTAACGTTTTTATAGTTGTTTCGCATATAGGTGAGACCTATCCCGAGGACGAGCGCGGTCACTCGAGGCAAGGGGGTTACGACCCTTCTACATACCAGTGAGTGGGCTTTTGGTTTTCCGTATATACCTATATACTTATACTTTTCCCAAAAAGTGAAATGAAACGTTTATTCGTTTATATGCCATGCATTATGTTGCCGTTTGTTTATACATTGTTAGTTGCATATACATATATGTATGTTGGGTGCTGCGGACGCACAGGTAAGTGCCAGGTGAGTTATGATTATGTTTACATTTAGTAGTGATTTGAGATGCGTATAGAGAGCTCATAACCTGCACCCCCGGTGTTAGTGCTCCCGCCCAGAGTCGAGCACAGTCCTTCACGTGATGTTCACCTCCTGCACCACACGCTCATCTTGGATTCAAGTTAGGTGCACAGTCCTGTCGTACAGACCACTTTAGGTGGTTCCGACTCATAGGTGACCCGCGATTATTCGCCCAGCCTTCACGTGATCGTAGCACTTGAGCGTACTTATATTACACCCAGGCTTGTTGTACAGACCACTTTAGGTGGTTCTGACTCGTGTGCAGGTATAGTTAGTGAGATGGAGATTTGAGCTCTAGATTCAGCCGTACAGGTCACGTTAGGTGACTCCGGCTGACAGAATATGTGGCATTGATGTGATATTACCTAAGCACTTGCACTTTACTTCGAGGTCTTGGCATAGCATATTTTCCGAGCATGATTTATATATGTATATTATATTTTCTGGGAAGTATACAGGTTTTACGGCGAGGGGTTAGAACTTATTTATGAAATGGTTTTTGAAAAGCTTTGTTTTTGCCCACTCACGTTTTTGTTTTGCGCCCCTACAGGTTCTAGTTAGCTAGCATGTTTGGTGGCTTCCCTGAGGATTTCCCCAGCATATTTGACAGACTATTACCAGTGTAGGACCACCTTCGGGTGCACTTTTGTAGTATCGTTTTCTCCCGGACTGCATTAGGTCTTCGTGCTCTGAACTTTGTGTTCACACTTACGCTTGCACATGTTGTTATTACTTTGTGTAAAGCTGGTTTTTATTTATTCGTACTATTTTTATTACTATTTTATTAGCTTTCGCACTGTGCACATGGTTACGTCACTTCCACGTGACGGCCAGCATGCCCTGATCTCGATCGGGGTGTGTCAATTTGGTATCAGAGCCTAGGTTTGGCAGTCCTGTACTTTTGTGAGCATTCTAATGGTTTTGGTGTCTACTGTCAGAATTATGCCGCCTCGTCGGGAACCACGTCGCTCTGCTGAGCCTAGTTTCCCCGATATAGCTCAGCTGGGGGAAGCTATTGCTACAGCTATTCATTCGGCCATCCGCCCTCCCCAGAGGACTCCTTTGGAGACTATGTATAATTTGAAGTTGGATAAGTTCGAAGGCAACGAGGGTTATGAGGGTGCAGAGCGGTGGTTAGAACATATTGAGAAGGCTTTTCGTGTTTTGCATAATCAGGGGAATCTTCCTGTCGAGAAGTGGGTAGAGACGACATCGTGGTTTTTGGGTAAGGATTCTGCATCTTGGTGGGAGCAGGAACTTCATCGTTTGACTCCAGCTGAGAATACTGATTAGGATGTATTCCGAGAGTTGTTCAGGAGAAGGTTTGTGCCTCCTGAGTATATTGACCGTAAGAAGCAGGAATTTACTGAGTTGAGACAGGGGAAGTTGACAGCAAATGAGTACTATCGGAGGTTCACTGATTTGTCTCGCTATCATCCAGATGTTGCTGGCAATCCAGCGGAGATGCTTCATCGTTTCCGTTTAGGCACTAAGAAGAAGTGGCGTTCGATGGCGACCACTACCCCTTGTGACACCTACCAGGAGTTTTATGAGATTCTGCTGAGAATTGAGGATTCAGAAAATATGCCAAGCGAGAGTGAGGAGGAAGAGAAAGACGGTAATCAGAGGAAGGATGATAAGGGCAAGGGTCAGGCGTCGCTCGGACCTCGTAGGACACAGAATTTCAAGAGGGGTGGCACTAGTTCTAGCTCTTCTAGCGGTGGCTTTAGCGCCACTGGTCAGGGACGTGGAGGTAGGTTTGCAGGTGGTGCTAGAGGCCAGAGACAGGGTGATGCTGGTAGAGGTAGGGCCCCAGTTTGCCGTAGATGCAATAATCGGCATTTTGGTGAGTGTAGGCGAGGCAGCAGTGGTTGTTTTACTTGTGGACAGATGGGACATCGGGCTGCAAATTGTCCCCAGAGTCAGCAGAAGCCGCAGCAGACTTTCTTGCCACCACCTGTACTGATCCAGCAGATTCCTGGTCTTGGTAGTTATGGGCAGATAGGTCGAGGTGGTGCCTATTACTATCAGGGCGATGCTGTTCCTTATGCCCCGGGACAATATCAATATCCCCAGGACCCATATTCTCAGGGTGGTTACCCCTAGTATCCTGGTGGCTATATGTCGTATCCTCCAGTCCCAGCAGGCAGGTCTCAGTGGTTTCAGGGAGGACAGACGCAGCAGGGGGGGATTGCTACGAGTAGTGCGGGGTCTTCGAGGTAGTCTGGTCAGCCCAGTCAGGGGCGTGGCACGCAGAGTCGCGGTGGCCAGACGAGCAAAGGTCGAGGTGGATGGCAGCAGACCCAGGGGCGTATTCATAACATTTCTTTGCAGGACGCTCAAAACAATCCAGACTTAATCATGGGTACGTTAAATATCCTTGGTTATTTTGCTAGAGTATTAATTGATTGTGATGCTACACATTCTGTGATTTCTCATACATTTGCTCAAGTGACGCAACCTCGCCCCATACCTCTAGGGTATGATTTAGAGTTTGCTATGCCTAGAGGGGAGAGATGTATTGTAGATCGTGTGTACCAAGGATGTCCAGTGATAGTGGAGGATGTGGTTATGCCAGCTGATCTTATCCCGTTGGATATTGTTGACTTTGATATGATTCTGGGCACGGATTGGTTGCATTTCAATCGTACCAATATTGATTGTTACTCGAAAATAGTTACGTTCCATCGTCCTGGATTACCTGTGGTTACTTTTGTGGGCGAGCAGAGTGGGGTGAGACATGGCGTTATTTTTGCTATCCGAGAGAAAAGGTTGTTATCTAAAGGTTGCCAGGGGTACTTAGCTCATGTGGTGTTGGATAAGGCTGCTCCTAGTAGAGTAGAGGATGTGAGGGTAGTCAGACATTTTCCCGATGTTTTCCCTGAGGATTTACCTGGGTTGCGCCAGACCAAGATATGGAGTTCACCATTGAGTTGCTTCCAGGTACTAATCCTATTTCCTTGACTCCTTATCGTATGGCTCCCGCTGAGCTAAGGGAATTGAAAGTTCAGTTGCAGGAATTAGTGGATAAGGGTTTTATTCAGCCTAGTACTTCACTTTGGGGAGCTCCAGTGTTGTTTGTGAGAAAGAAAGACGGAACTTTGAGGCTATGTATTGATTACCGGCAATTGAATCGGGTAACGATTAAAAACCGTTATCCATTGTCGCGTATTGATGATTTGTTTGATCAGCTTCGAGGTGCTTGTGTATTCTCCAAGATTGACTTGAGGTCTGGATATTATCAGCTGAAGATTAGTAGGGATGATGTTCCTAAGACGGCGTTCAGAACTCGTTATGGTCATTACGAGTTTCTGGTTATGCCATTTGGATTGACGAATGCACCAGCTGCTTTTATGGATTTGATGAACCGGGTGTTCCAGCCATATTTGGATAGGTTTCTTATTGTTTTCATCGACAATAATCTGGTGTATTCTAAATTTAAAGTGGAGCATGTTCAACATCTTACTTTGGTGTTGAAAAGGTTGAGGGAACACCAATTGTATGCTAAGTTTAGCAAATGCCAGTTTTGGTTAGACCAAGTTGCGTTTTTGGGGCACGTCATTTCAGCTCAGGGTATTTTGGTGGATCCTCAAAAGGTGGCAGCTGTGGAGAAATGGGAGCAACCGCGAACCGTCACTGAGGTGAGGAGTTTCCTTGGTTTAGCAGGGTATTATCGACGGTTTGTTAAGGATTTTTCTGTGATTGCTTTACCACTGACGAGGTTAACGAGCAAAGACGTAAAATTTGAGTGGGATGATAAGTGTGAGCAGAGTTTCCAGCAGTTGAAGTATTGTCTCACTCATGCACCTGTTTTGGCGCTCCCGGACGATAGTGGTGATTTCGAGGTTTACAGTGATGCTTCTTTGAATGGTCTGGGATGTGTGTTGATGCAGCATGGTAGGGTGATTGCTTATGCTTTGCGACAACTGAAACCTCATGAGTTGAATTACCCTACACATGATTTGGAGTTAGCTGCCATTATTTTTGCGTTGAAGTTGTGGAGACATTACCTTTACGGAGAGAAATGTAAGATCTTTACAGATCATAAGAGTCTTCAATATCTTTTTACGCAGAAAGATCTTAATCTTCGTCAGCGGAGGTGGATAGAGCTACTCAGTGATTATGACTGCACAATTGATTATCACCCTGGTCGTGCAAACGTCGTGGCTGATGCACTTAGCAGGAAGTCTCAGGGCCGTATCAATGCGTTGTACGCTAGTCGTATTCCTCTTCTGGCAGACTTAAGATCTACGGGAGTGAGATTGGAGGCAAAAGATCGAGAGGCAGCTTTACTTGCTAATTTTCAAGTTAGACCAATTTTAGTTGATCGGGTGCTTGAAGCTCAGGTAGCTGATAGAGAAACTCAAGAATTGATCCAAGCTCGAGATCGAGGGAGGAGGAGAGACCTCAGAGTTCGTGATTCGGATGGCATGCTGATGCAGGAGGGTAGGATGTTTGTGCCTAATAATTTGGATTTAAAGAAAGCAATTCTTGATGAAGCACATATTTCGGCTTATGCTTGAAGGGAAAATATGAGATTTATGTGGGATTTCTATTGACTAGCATGCATATACAATTCAAAATTTATATACGAAAACAACGGAAGCATGTCATCAATTAATATCAAAGCTTTAGTCATGAAAATCCCCTTCAAGATTCATAGGTTTATTTATGATGCATCAAAAACAATTTATTGAAGAACAAAGTTTAGGAGTAGTTTTATACCTCTTGATCTAGATCTTAGACCAAGGATGGACCACCTCCAAGCTCTTTGCTCCTTGAACTCCTTGAGCCTAGCCTCCCTCCTTGCCTCCTCCACTTTGTTGAGAATGAGTGCTCCTAGGTCCTCTTCAAGTTTCCAAAATTGAAAACCTCTAAAGATCCTCACCCACTAGTGTAGTGAGAAGGATGAAGGAATAACCAAAGGGGTGATAAAATGATTAGCTAAAAATCCCCTTATGGTGGCGGGCCCTTTGAGTGTTAGAGAGAGTTATTTTCTTTTCTCTTTTGTTGTTTAGAACACTTCAAAAAAAAAACCCCATTTTAAACTTTCATTATAAAGTTCCTTTTATAACATAAAGAAACAAGTCAACAATTGACCTTCTCTCTCCCTCTCTTTGGCCGGCCTTCTTAGTGTTGTTTGGGCCTTGGGCTTTTATTATTTCAAGTCATCCAATGCTTGAATAAAAGCCCAATGGGTTTAGGCCCAATGGGCCCAATTAAACCCGAACATTTCTTTAAGCCCAAAACGATCTTTTATCGCTTTTATGATTTCTTTAGACTTTCTAAATTAATCACAACACTTAATTAATCGAATTAATTATTTCCATCATCCATTAGTTACTCACTACAAGAGTGTATTGGTGAACAATCTTTTAGGTTCTAATTAGCAAGGCAGTGAGGTGATTGGCACCAATCCAATTGATTATATTTAATCCATCCACTTAGTGAATTAAAACTTACTTTTAATTCACCTTCTTCTTTGATGACTACATTTAATCATCTAGAAGAACTCACAAGCCATGAGTGACATCTAAACATATATCATGGCTACCCAAGCTAATGTAGAAGTTCATTCGGAGAACCTATTCAGTTGGAATTACAATGTAATTCGATCATTCTCTAAAACAATACTCTCAATCACATCACTAGGGTATGGATATACTATGTCAAACCCCTAATGTGATTATGCTTTCTTATATGATTCAATTGAGTCGCATAGGAACGTTTTCCTTTATTACGCTCGAGACTTCGGCCGAAGATTCCCGAATCATATCTCAGAGTATTCTTCCTCTCATAACGAGGATCAGAGATTCCTTGTTGATCATTCACATGCCTACATGTTTAGATACCTTAACCCCAACAATGCCGTGGACACTCCAATGGAATGTCGTTTGACATGATCAAAGATCAAGGACCTAACCATTAGACATCTATGATGTCTCAGGTCAAAGGATTACTTACATTATTCCAACCTTCAGAGTTACTTGCTTGACATGTGAGTAGACCTCCATGCAAGTACTCTCGTTCGATTGTGTTCAGTGAACTCATTCCCTTAATGAGCACCTACATACTTGTCTTAGTGTCACTACACGAATGGGATGAGACTTTCCATCCTTCCATTTGAAGCAGACATAGTATGTACCGGTCTATGCATTGTCAGTATCCTTTCGACAATCCTATGACCAGGAACCTTTTTGGACATAATGGTTATGAGAAGAAGGTCTCTGTAGTCTAATCATCATTAGATTACTTCTTCCATCAATCCATTGTCCATGGATTCATTATTTAGGACATATTTCGTTCATTGAGATAGTCCTAATTAGTATCTTTGCCTTCCGATGTATAAGAGTCATATATACATCATTACATTGTCCTGAAAGGTTTCTTCCAAAGATTGACTTTCAGGGCATATTTCCAACAATGCTATGCATCTAGGAGCTACTAAAATGTATCATACCATTCGACCGTTTTATTATTGGCCGGGTATGTGAGTAGGTGTGCCGTTTGTCAGCAAGTTAAGGCGGAAAGGAAGAAGCCGTTTGGATTGTTGCAGCCGCTTCCCGTTCCAAAGTGGAAATGGGAAAACATTACTATGGATTTTGTGTACAAGCTTTCGCGTACACATAATGGTTTTGACGGCATTTGGGTGATTGTTGATCGGCTTACTAAGTCAGCACATTTCATTCCAGTGAGGGAGAAGTATTCTTTGGGCCGATTAGCTGAGTTGTTCATCGCGAAGATCGTGAAGTACCATGGTGTCCCTGTGAGTATTGTCTCGGATCGTGATCCAAGATTTACATCTAAGTTTTGGGTGGCGTTTCAGGAAGCTTTGGGTACGAGACTACTTTATAGTACAGCGTTGTTGGATATGTGCCCTAAAACCAATCATATGATGATACTTTATGGACATTTCACATGTTAAACTAATCTAGTTTAATATTAAGGGCAAACATTATTGTTTGAGCCGTCTCATATAAATGTTATATGCTTAAACGATAAGTCCAAGGAATATGTGATTGGGAGAATGCGATCTAAAGAAGTTAGATTCATGAGACCATTCTTTCGTAGACACATCCTAAACGTTCCTGATCATAGGATTGCCAATTGGGCATTGACAGTCCGTTAAGATCAGTACGTGCTGTGTCTTCTCTCAGGGAGAGTGACTAGTCTCGAGTCATTGGTGTGAGTGACACCAAGACAAGCATGTAGGTGCTCAATAGAGAATGAGTTCACTGAACACGATCAACGAGGAGTTCTCATATTCATGTCACATGAGAACTCATGGTTGGGATAATGCAAAGTAGTCATTTGACCTGAGGCATCACAGCTGTCTTGTGGTTAGGTACTTGATCTTTGATTATGTCAAAGTCACTCTATCAGGGTGTCCACGGCATCGTCGGGGTTAAGCCACTTAGCCATGGAGGCAAGTGAATGCGCAACAAGGGATCTCTAACCTTCAAACTGTTTGAGGGAGAATACTCTATGATATGATTTAGAATCTCTGGCCAGAGTATGAATGAGATGTTGGAATGCGTTCCAGATCACATTCAAGGTAATCATATAAGTACAAGATTCACATTGGATAGTAGACATGAATAAACTATCAAACCAAACAATGTGGTCAAGAGTATTGTATTAGAGAAAGACCGTATTGCATTTGTAATCCTAAAACTGAATAGGTTCTCCACCTCTTCTGATTAGCTTGGGTAACCATGACATGCTGCTAGGCGTCAACCATGGTTTGTAGAAGCCCTAAACGTGTATAATCACTAACGGGAGAATTGAAAGTAAGTTTCAATTCACAATCGATTAGAAAGAGTTTTAATCGCCCACTGTCTCGCTAAAAGGAACCTAATGGATCGTTCACCGAGTAAGGTAGAGTTTGAAGAAACAACGGAGATGAGTAGGAATAATTAAATGGTTTAATTATTTATCTAAGGCTAGGATTAATTAATATGTTAATTAAATCAAACGAATAAGTTCGTTAAAGACCTCGGGTTAGTTTTGGGCCGCAAGGCCCAATGGGATTTGAATGTCAAGCCCATTAACTCAAGTTGTATGACAACTTGAATAAACAAAGGGCTTGAAAGCCCAATAAACCCTATAGGCTGGCCATGTTAGAAGAATAGGGCTTTTGGTCCATTAGGTCACTTATTTGAAGGGACTATATAAAGGACTTTATAGCCTAAAATTTACATGTGGTAATTTTTGGGGAAAGGATGAGAACACAAGCTCTCCTTTCTCTCTAAAATTTCGGCCACCTTGGAGGGATCATCTAGCAATCAAACTCCTCCAAGGTCACTCATTTCTTCTTCATTATGCCTTGGTGATGAATCATTAGAGGTTCTCAATTTTGGGAACTTGGAGAAACCTTTTCATCCATCCAAATCCATGGATCTAAGATGCAAGGAATGAAGGCTGATAGGATTTTTACCACCTGCGTAAAAGGGTTAAAAACACCTAAAATACTTGCAAGAGAAACAAGGTTATTGTAGTATAATTGGCTCAAGCAAGGTCGTTCTCCACAAGGATTAATTTAAAGAGATCAAAGAAAAATCAATTCTCAACTAATTAATTAAAACAAAGTTTTTCTTTTGAAAGAGGTGATTAAATGACCTAAACTAAGAAAAACGAATTTAATAAAAAAGATTACTTAAAAACCACAACTTTAAAGAAAGATAAAGGGGAACAATTTTTAGGATTCAAAGAGAGAAAGTACTAGGGTTCTGCCGTCACCCTAACAATCCTATGTAGCTTTTCTAAATTACTTACGAACCATACATGTGTGTTTTGAAGGTTAGGTTTTCCTAGAGTATATCCTACTTGGAACCTCCAACATAGAACGTATATCTAACATGCAACCCGTCCGTGGTGTTCAGATCGAATGTGAACATGCAAGACTCATTAAGTTTTATGAAAACCTTCTTAAAAAAAACCATATAACCCTTAAAACGTGTCGTCCATCCTAAGAGGTTACACATATTAACCACAAGAAGCTTTAGTCAATTTTAGGGACAATCCTCCGCCAAAATTGCATCAAATAACTTTTCCAAATATCCTAATGGTCGCGAATCACTGAGACAAATAGATAGTTTAAAGCACAGTGATTAACATTCCAAAACCTACATGCATAAATTCATAAGCAAAGTAAAAAGAGACTACATATTCTTGCTAAGGATCATGGCCTCGCCCTAGCAGAAAGAATTAGTTACGCATATTCATACTAAAAATCATAGTCTTTATTGAAATAGAAAAAGAATGAAAACACCTTTTAGAATAAAATCTGAAAATCTCTAAACTTTGCCCAAAATCTTCTCTCCAAAAGTTGCATACGTTCTCCTCTCTCCCCCTCTTCCCCCAAACCCTAGGTCTGCCAAAAAGGCTTATTTATACTACCCTCATTAAACCCTGCTGATAAAAAATAGTCTTAGAATAAGACTAGGGAACTAAATAAATTAAAATAAAATAGGAAACATAATCCTAAATTAAATTGGTAAATTCGTCCAAAATCTTGCACAGCCACGTTTTGGACCCATATCAGCTCCAAAATGGGCCCAAAATAGCTGGATTTAAAGCTTCGACTATTCTGAACACTTCTCCAGAAGGCTACGAACCCATCTGAGGTCATCTTGGGCTCCAAAAATGCAGTTTAAACCCATAAACGTCAATTTCCAGCATCGCGCACTGCTCTTTCATTTAATCTCCAGAAAATAACCGCTTGGTAGAAATTGCTGAGATTTTGACACGAACAAGCTAAGGAACACACGAATGTCTTCCAATTTGAATCACTCCAAAATTCGTCCGTTTGGTCATGTTTTGCTCCAGAGGAAGTCTAATGTCCTACGTTGAGAATATAAAGCAAAGTATCAACATTCTACCAAAATAATTACCAAATTATACTAAGAATAGGGTGAAATATATAATATAATATTGACTCATCAAAGGCCCTCTCTTTGGGTGATTAGCCTTTGCTTATGCAAAGAGGAATCTACAAAGGTATTGATTTCTCAACTCACTTTGTTTTGAGTTGAGTCTTGGTTCACCTATTTACTAGGCTTTGAAGTTCATGGGTTAAGTTTTGTTTTTGAGTGCATATAAACATGATTCCGCCTTTTAATTGTTAATTGCATGTTGTTGATGTTGCTCAAATGAACTTGTTTTTCACAAATCTTCCTTCAAGTGGTATCAAGAGCCTAAGTCTAGTAGTTGGTGAATCCCTTTGGGTTTTGTAGTTCATAGTTTGTGATTTGAATGTTGTAATTGTTACAAGCTTTATTCTTGCTTCTTTGAATGTAAATTTTGTTAGAAAATTTGCCATCTCAAATGTTGTAGATGTAGTTCATATGAGCATGAATTTTGGAGCTAAAATTTGGTGCCATGTTTTTGGGGAAATTCGGCCAAATCCAAAGGGTGGATTGTTGGGTTCTTGTTTGACTTGTTAAAAGTGTTTTAAAGTGACTTTTGGAACCCCTATGTACCGTATTATGGTTGTATGTTATTTCCCTTAAGTTTGAGTGGTTTTGGTATGTTTTTGGGTGAAGAATGTTCATGGAGCTCTTATGGGTTTTCATGGATGTTCTTCATTGTTCTTGATATGTTCTTGCCAAGAACAAAAGGTTTGGTGTTTTGATTCAAAGTTTTGATTTATTTCATAAAGTTTTTGTTTTGAAATATTTCTTATGTTTAAATATATTAGATATTTATTTTGAAAAATTAAAGAAATTTTAGTGGGTAGGTGTGTAATGATTTATTCCATTTCACACACCCCACTTACAAAAACTTTGAAATTTTTTGTAATACTTTGCTTCAATGGCCGGCCACCCTACTCAATTAGGGTCCTTGTGGGGCTTTTATGCAATTACATAAAGTTTTGATACTTTTGTGTATTTGTACTTTGACCCAAAAGTTTACGTTTTTACGTAAAGGTCCAAAATCACTAAAAGGACATATTGTTTTGCTCCTTTAATGAAGTTTTAGCTTTTGTGGAAATTTTTGGGTTCTAGTTGTAATTACATGAAGTAGTGGACTTTTGTGTTTTTACAAAGTGACCCCAAAAGTTTAAGTTTTGCAAAATGGCCCAAAAGTTGAGGTCATAGCATTTTGGCCCAAATTAGGTAGAGAACAAAATTGTTTTGTCTCTTTAAATGAGAATTGGATTTTCATTTCATTTAGCTCCATTTAAATCAATTCTATGGATACAAAAACCAAATGAAAATGTTGCATTCAAGTTTAATTAGTTAAAGCGTTAATTAATTAAAGAAAGGGTGATTATGAACCTAAGCCTACTATAATTGAGCTATGTGAAAGGCCGTTTCAAATTTGTTTGAACCATGGGAATGTGTAGATTAAATTTTGGTTGTAATTTGATATGATCAATTGTTGTAAAAGAGCATAAGCTCTTCTTTACTTTAAAGTAATTTGATTTGATCAATTGTTGTAAAAAAGCATAAGCTCTTATTTACTTTGAAGTACTCCTTTCTTGTTTTATTCGATATGCATGAAATTGGAGTAGTTGGGTCCAACGCCCTAAGACAACACGCCTTAATGTGATTAAACGCGTAACTAAAATCAATCTCCATCCCTAGACCGAGATTCAACACTAGGCTCGTGTTGAATCGAATCAAAGGTTCATAGTCATCCTAAGGCCCTAAGGCAACTATATAGTCCATCAATGAATGCAAATCGTATGTTAGTAGTATCATATACTCTTGCTTTAAAAAACGTTTTAAAAGCTTAGTGGGAGTATTATATACAACTAAATCAATCAAATGGACCAATAGTTGTAATAGGACCAAAATGTTTTAATTGGATTAAAATGTATGTTTATATGTGATGAGACCTAAAACCCTCAACAAACCATTATTAAGTTGATAAGCGAGAGATGCTTTGAATATCTCTTCGTAGGCCTTCCACCGTGGTGGGCTCCAATCGTTTGTGACTCATGCACCGGCTTCACCCTATAATGGGGAAGTACAAAGTATGTGCTTACATCCAGGAGGAGTCCATAAACATATGATGAGGTGAGTGTAGACAACGAGTATGACCAACATGATATAATTCTGAGGTTGTGCTTGAACCTCTACATAAACTAAGCATGGTGGGAATAACTTAACTAAGTGCAATGGTGCCAACATGATATAATTCTGAGGCATTCATTCTCTAGAGGCCAAACTAGATGGGTAATTACAAGAGTTGTAAATGACTAAAGTGTTATTCTCTCATCATTATTTTTGCTAACCAAAATGATATAATTCTGAGGTGGGCTTGGTAATGGTGAGTCTCCCATACCCTGCTAAGAGTTCAACAAAACTCTCGAATTCCGATGAGGGATATGGAATTTGCCAAAAATAGTGGGTGGTGCTATTTGATTTAAAGACCCGGATCAAATAGCTTAAAATCAATCAATTTATATTCGTTATGTATTTGTTTACCAATATATTTGCAAACGCTATCCAAAACTTGACAAAGAAAAGCCGAATGCTTTAATTTCCGGACTTAGTTCTACAATCCCATAGATTGTCTTTAATGGCTTGTAGATGTAACTAAGTAGTCTCATCCTCACAATCTTCCTATTGATAATGTATCATTGGAAGAATATGTTAGATAAGTCTAACATGAGAAGGACAACACTTTTAATGTCATAATTCTTCAAATACAAATTGTTGTATGAAGAAATAAGAGTTGCTTTGAACAACCCTTAATCAACACAAACTTTAGTGCTTGTTTCTTTGTTACATAAACAAGGAACTTTTGAAGTAAGCACAAGGGCATGGACGCTTTATGTGCCATGATTCTTCACTTACAAATTGTTGTATAAAGAAATGAGAGTTGCCTTGAACAACTCTTGAAAGTTTGTAATTATGTTTAGAACATAATGGTTGGTTGACAAAAATAGTCCATCAACATGGACTTATGATGATTTTGAATCATTGAGTGTTGAAGTGTTAAACCACTTAACGAGACGGAAATTAGGCAAGGACTTCACCTTTGTGTCCCTATCCTAATGGTTCACTAAGTTTATTGTAAACTATATAGTGAACAATAACCACACACTCTCCAAATTGTTTGATGTGCATAACACAATTGAAATAAGTTTCAAGAGAGATAGTGGGAGTTTAGGGACCATGACTATTGTAGTCAAAAGGGAAGTCAAATGAAGAAAGCAAAAATAACTCCAAGGGAACAAACTTTCTTTATGAAAGGATGGACATTGGAAGGGGTATTTGCAAGAAATGTCTTGCAAGTGTCAAGAACACACCTTTCGAAGGTGTTGTAAAATGTTCTTGAATAATTCAAAACAGTTGATTCTTCTACTTGAATACATGATTCTGTATTAGCAACTATGTTTTACAATCGTTGTAAAAGTGTGGCTAATAAGAAGTAGAAGATAAATGAGAGAAGAGAAAGTACTTCACATTCGAAACGTGAATCAAATATAGATCTCTGCGAAAGCGGATTGTACTTACTTCCTCATATGAACTACCAAAGAAATTGGAAAAACCAAAGATTGTCTTTACGTCCCAATTTTAAGGAACTTAATTCCGTCACTATTGTAGAGATGGATGAATGTTTTGTTTGACAAACCATTGTTCTTTATTAATGAATGATTAGATTATGGTAATCTAATTAATTGTCTCTATAGTAGAGATGATGTGGTAGTGTTAACTGTTTAAGAACATAACGATGCTTAAAACCCAAAAGGTTGCAAGGTAGTGACTAATCCCACTGAGTTGTGACACCTCTAAAACATAAATTACGAGTTGGTAATAATATGGATGCTTTGGATCGTTAGATCCGGATCCAATGCCTTCTTGTTAAAATTGTATAGAGGCGAAATGTTCGAATCTTTATTCTTTTAGAAAGAAGAAAGAATCACAAAGTTGTTGAGATTAATTCACTTATATGTTAGTGGCTCTTATCCACAACATAATACTACTCATGTTGTATGACATTCACCGAAGATCACTCTTGGTTGGACTATAGTTTATTTTGAATAAACACAAGTCCGAATACTTTGCAAAAGGTTTCAAAGAATTCAAGAAATGTAAGTTGATGAGTAAGACGTCTAAAGTATTTACCTCCTTGGATTTGATCCAAGGAAAGATAACACTTTAGATGAGTTTCCTTGAAAGATATCAAGGAAAATAGCATCATAAGATAATGAATTTCTCCATTAGGAGAAGAACGAACTTGAATAAAATTTAGTTCGTTGGATGTTATCTATTACCCATATATAGGATATATATACTTCTAAAACAATATGATTGTCAATTAGAAGATCTTCCAAAATTTTCATAACTCCATAAGATGTAGTTGGAAAGAAAGACAAATCTTAAACATGTTAAGATTTGGGGTTGTGTGCAAATAAGCAATATTTGTTTGATATGATCAACAAATATAACAACCTAGTTCCTACACCACAAGCTCCAAGGTAGTCGAGAAGGATTTATAAATCGTCTCAGTTGAATGGTTTGAACTTTATGACTATGTCATAGAGTTACACCTCTTAATTCGAAAGAAATAAGAATGAAAATCCTTATGACTACACTGAGTGTATATATATGACATATACTCAAGGAAATGGTAAAGTACCATTTGAATCGAAATAATGAAACCTTAATAGCTAATCGGTAGCTTAAGGTGACTACACTCAAAGAAAATGGTTGACTTTGAAGAAACCGTCTTTGACATAGTCTTAGTTTCAATTAATTCGAAGATTGCTAGAAACAACTAAATGGTGATTCAATGTTTGGACATAATATGGGTTTCCGAAACCATTATCAAAATAGTCTTGATAATATATGTCTAAAACTAAGAATCACAAGACATATAAGTTGTAGAGATCCATCCATCATGAATCTCAGCAAGTTAGTGGGAGCTATAAGCAACTTATGAGAAAAATGATCAAATCGTTTGATTTCTCATAAAGATGTAAATGAATCTTTTGTTTACTAGGTTTACAAAAGATTAGTGGGAGATAATCATATTCCTAAATTTGAATATATATACATGATATATATTAATTTTGAAAATGAAAGGAATTCTTCATCGTTAAAGTTATGACTTTAAACATTCTATAATGATAGAATGTATATGGGAGACATAGTCTATATACATGGGATGGAAATCTATAATGATAGATTTCAAGATATAATTGGATTATATCAATCCCTAAAATAGACAAGAGATGCTAGGAAGTTTCTCATATGATGATAAACTTCAATTAGAATGACAATTCTAGTGAGACTAGGAAGTTGTTCTTCTCAAAGGGAATGTACCCTTTTACTCCCAAAGAAATAATGCGTAAATAGAATCCTTTATGCATACGTAGAAAGGTGATTTATGTATTTCATATTGTATGAAAACATTGATATAAGTTGTACCTAGAACGGTACAAGATGATATCAGTGCAAGCCCAGGATCAGAACCATGGCAACTGTCAAGTGAATCCTTAGGTATTTGAGAAATACTAAGGATGGATTCCTCAAGAATGAGGAAGAATTAGAGTAACGTAATGGAAGCGTAAATGTATTAGATTATGAATCTAATCCATCATAGAATATCTCTTCATTATGAATGAAGTGATAATGAGATATCTCTTTATTATGACTAAAGAGAAATTTGGGTGGAAACGTTAAAAGTAATGACTTTAATGTGTTCCATCATGTATGCAAAATATATTGCCATATAGAAGCTTACAACATTGTTGTTTGGATGGGAAAGTTCATTTATGAACTCTCCATGCGGTTCCAACCAGAAAGTGTATGACACTAATGGGGCGATAGCTCAAGCCAGGGAATCAAGGTCTCATCAAGGTCCGAACTCAAATGAGAGACTGAACCACATGATTGAGAATCATGTATAATGGTGACGTCGTTATTCTCAAGGTTGCTTCTATGGATAACATATAGATATCCATTGTCTAGGCCTACTACTCAGCCATTTATGAAATGACTACAGAAGAGGTATCATCACTGATGACTAAGCTGATTGGCTCTAGTGCAAGTGGGAGATTGTTGGAAATGTGCCCTAAAACCAATCATATGATGATACTTTATGGACATTTCACATGTTAAACTAATCTAGTTTAATATTAAGGGCAAACATTATTGTTTGAGCCGTCTCATATAAATGTTATATGCTTAAACGATAAGTCCAAGGAATATGTGATTGGGAGAATGCGATCTAAAGAAGTTAGATTCATGAGACCATTCTTTCGTAGACACATCCTAAACGTTCCTGATCATAGGATTGCCAATTGGGCATTGACAGTCCGTTAAGATCAGTACGTGCTGTGTCTTCTCTCAGGGAGAGTGACTAGTCTCGAGTCATTGGTGTGAGTGACACCAAGACAAGCATGTAGGTGCTCAATAGAGAATGAGTTCACTGAACACGATCAACGAGGAGTTCTCATATTCATGTCACATGAGAACTCATGGTTAGGATAATGCAAAGTAGTCCTTTGACCTGAGGCATCACAGCTGTCTTGTGGTTAGGTACTTGATCTTTGATTATGTCAAAGTCACTCTATCAGGGTGTCCACGGCATCGTCGGGGTTAAGCCACTTAGCCATGGAGGCAAGTGAATGCGCAACAAGGGATCTCTAACCTTCAAACTGTTTGAGGGAGAATACTCTATGATATGATTTAGAATCTCTGGCCAGAGTATGAATGAGATGTTGGAATGCGTTCCAGATCACATTCAAGGTAATCATATAAGTACAAGATTCACATTGGATAGTAGACATGAATAAACTATCAAACCAAACAATGTGGTCAAGAGTATTGTATTAGAGAAAGACCGTATTGCATTTGCAATCCTAAAACTGAATAGGTTCTCCACCTCTTCTGATTAGCTTGGGTAACCATGACATGCTGCTAGGCGTCAACCATGGTTTGTGGAAGCCCTAAACGTGTATAATCACTAACGGGAGAATTGAAAGTAAGTTTCAATTCACAATCGATTAGAAAGAGTTTTAATCGCCCACTGCCTCGCTAAAAGGAACCTAATGGATCGTTCACCGAGTAAGGTAGAGTTTGAAGAAACAACGGAGATGAGTAAGAATAATTAAATGGTTTAATTATTTATCTAAGGCTAGGATTAATTAATATGTTAATTAAATCAAACGAATAAGTTCGTTAAAGACCTCGGGTTAGTTTTGGGCCGCAAGGCCCAATGGGATTTGAATGTCAAGCCCATTAACTCAAGTTGTATGACAACTTGAATAAACAAAGGGCTTGAAAGCCCAATAAACCCTATAGGCCGGCCATGTTAGAAGAATAGGGCTTTTGGTCCATTAGGTCACTTATTTGAAGGGACTATATAAAGGACTTTATAGCCTAAAATTTACATGTGGTAATTTTTGGGGAAAGGATGAGAACACAAGCTCTCCTTTCTCTCTAAAATTTCGGCCACCTTGGAGGGATCATCTAGCAATCAAACTCCTCCAAGGTCACTCATTTCTTCTTCATTATGCCTTGGTGATGAATCATTAGAGGTTCTCAATTTTGGGAACTTGGAGAAACCTTTTCATCCATCCAAATCCATGGATCTAAGATGCAAGGAATGAAGGCCCTCTCTTTGGGTGATTAGCCTTTGCTTATGCAAAGAGGAATCTACAAAGGTATTGATTTCTCAACTCACTTTGTTTTGAGTTGAGTCTTGGTTCACCTATTTACTAGGCTTTGAAGTTCATGGGTTAAGTTTTGTTTTTGAGTGCATATAAACATGATTCCGCCTTTTAATTGTTAATTGCATGTTGTTGATGTTGCTCAAATGAACTTGTTTTTCACAAATCTTCCTTCATTTGACTCAAAACACTCAAAAACACAAAATAACTCAGATTCTAACCTAATTGACACTTAAAACAAAGGGGGGTTTTGGTTTTGATGAATTTGAACTAAAACAAGACAGAAACTAAACTAGACAAAGTTTTGAACGAATTTGGGGAATATAGATGGGTGATTAGCTAGCTAGAGGATTCTTTTCCACACATGATACATTCGAACACAAATTGATTTCCAGTTGATTTCTCAATAAACCATGAACCTCAACACCCCAGATTAACCGTGATATCACTAATTAACCCTCAAATTTTCCTTGAGTTATTGGATTGGATGACATCATTCGACAACCCAACGCATTCTTCAAAAGTTCCCTACATGACATCATAATAGAGATACAATCAAAGATCATTACGTTCTATGAAAATCATAAGTATTGACAAAGCACTTGTAACTATGACATCATGATACTCATGCTAGGAATTTACTTAACATGATTGTGCAAAACAACCTTAACTACTTGTGAATATAAGCTTGTAACGATTATGTGAAACTCCCTTATATTTTAGCACCAAATTCAAGCATGCAAATTAAGTGTGCACCCTTAATCAACAAACAAGAATAAGTTATCCATCAAACGGTTAAGTAAATTGCATTCACAATTTATAAAATCACAACTGGAATTAATCAATTCATATTGCAAATATAATCATGGTTTCAAAGTCTCCCCTAGCTAAACCAAGTTTAGCTCCTCATGTTTACAACAAAACAAAGAGAATATAAATTAAACATTGAAAACAAAGATTGAATACACCTAGAAACGCTCCAACAATCTAAGCTTGAATGGCCAAAACGTCCAAGGCTTCTCCTCTCTTCTTTCTCCTTCTTTGTTGCGGCACAAGGTTGTTTGGGTATGAATTATGGCGATGGATGGATAGGTTGGATGGTGGTAGAGGGTGGATGATGGCTGAATGAATGGAGAGAATTAATATGGATGTCTAGAGAGCCTAATATGTGTGGCAGATTATGTATATATAGAGGAAGAAAGGTTAAGGCCTTAATTAATTAATTTAGGAAGGTTTTAAGACTCCAAATCCACCAACAAAAGGATAACAAATCAGAATCCTAAGAGGAAAGGAAAGGAAAAAGGTGCGACAGCACCTAGGGAGAAAGGGAAAGGTGATTTGCATGGCAAGGAATGGGAAATTAAAAGGGATATGTGTGGCATGGATTAGAATGGTGCAAGGAAACTTTGATTTGTGTCCTAGAATGCATAGGAAACCTTCAATGTTGCTGGAACTTAGGGACATTTAGGATTAGGAAAGGTAAAACCAAAATAGGAAACCTTGGCTTAACTTTCCTACTTCAAGTAGGAATCCTTCTTTGACTAGGAATCCTTCTTTGATTAGGAATCCTAACATCTTTAGGTCTTCAATTTCGTCCATTCCTTTTGCTCCAAGCATATGTTATCCATTCCAAGTCCAATTTTGCTCAAAAAGGCTCCAAAATGCACCTTCTTGCTACCTTAGCCATATGAACCTATAAACACACGAAAATAGCTTAAAATACTAAAATAACTATGAACTAACAACATAATGTAAGAAAACAAGCTAACTAAGTCGCCTAAATATGCTCCTATCAAAATGTAAAAGGCTTCACACGCTCTTGATCAAGATGGTGTGAAGCAAAATCAATTTATGGTGCCCAACGATTAGCTTCAACTATTCAAGCTATGTGTCTAACCAAAAAGCTTCACCTACAAAGATTAAACCAAAAAGCTTCATCTACAAAGCTTCAACATTCAAGCTTCACCTGCAAAACTTCAACCTAAAAGCTTCACCTACAAAGCTTCAACCTAAAAGCTTCACCTACAAAGCTTCACCTACAAAGCTTCATCCTAAAAGCTACACCTACAAAGCTTGAACCAAAAAGGCTTCAACATTACAACATGTAGAAAGCTTCACACATTCTTGATCAAGATAGTGTGAAGCAAAATCAAATTATGGTGTCTTCCAACATACAAGCTTTACCTACAAAGCTTCAACTTAAAAGCTTCACCTACAAAGTTTCAACTTACAAGCTTTAACATACAAACACAAGGCTTCAACCTAAAAGCTTCACCTACAAAGCTTCAACCAAAAAGCTTCACCTACAAAGCTTTAACCAAAAAAGCTTCAACACTACAACATGTAGAAAGCTTCACACACTCTTGATCAAGATAGTGTGAAGCAAAATCAATTTATGGTGTCCTATAAATAACTTCAACTATTCAAGCTATATGCCCAAGCAAAAAATCTAGAACCGAAAATCTACAATAAACCTACACACACAAAAATAATAAAAAAGAGAGAAAGGCTGCCAACAATGAAAGTGGGCTGGGGCCTCCTCTTATTTGGGCCTAACAACCTTCATAAAAAAAACATATGGGAAAGGAGTTTTGGGCTACCACTTAGAAAAGAAAAGGTTGAAGCCTTGTTATTTTGACAACTTTGGCAACTTTCCTTGCTCGGAGACTTAGGGGACTCCCACTATATGCTACTACAGTTCAGTACTTAGAAAATTCGTGATTACTCAAAGACTTGGATTTTGCACGTCTCCAACTGAGAAACTTTCCTCACTTGGGAACTTAGGGGAGTACTGTTTGTACAATACTTGACCAATCCTGAATCTACCAAGCACCGGTTAAAGCCATACCTTCCAGAACCCACTGAGGGGTTCTTGCCAAAGCACCTTTGCCGAAGCACAAGAGTTTCCCTCCAACCAGGAGGCCAATCACAGCACGACACATGTCAACGTCATAATAAAGCTCATAGAGTCCCACATCGACACGGACAGAAGCTGGAGACTCTCCTCAACTATAAAATGAGACTATTCTCCTACAATTAATCCCAAATGTCATTATTGTACTTAAACTGGTCATCAGAACCTACTAATGATGATTATGCTTAAACTTGTGTATTTATGTAAACCATTCACTATTAATGAGAACTTCTCTACTCCGTGGAAGTAGCCAGACTTAGGGTGAATCCATATTATGCAAGGAGACATTGCTTTTGCTAATTCGAATTGAAATGTGATATAAAATCGGTCTATTTTCGGCATCATATCCATAGTTCGCGCATTCATCATAGTTAGAAGCATTAGCTCCATATCAAAGTCACGGTCGTCACTATCATTAATAGCGTCGCTATCATCAACAAGAAAACCCTTGGGCTTGTTAGCCAATAACTTGTTCAGAAATACTGTAATGAAAAGAACATAGGAGTTTATCGCTAGGTATTTGACCAAATAGGATCGTTCAGTTCCTATAGAACCTATCACTAAAATACCCCTAGAGAGGGATAGGGCTAAGCAGAGCGAAAAGGGTTTTCCATTACATGTGAACCATGTACATCTTGTGTTTACTTCCCTATCTCTATCTCTTTATACATTATCATCACCAGGCGACCGAAGCAACTGAGCTAAGGTCACAAACTTGACACTTTACGTTGTTCCAAAGTCTTCACTAATTTTGTGCATCAACACACTGATTCTCCTATCTCAAAGTAATATACCTAGAACGGAGGCTTATAAGGAAAGCTGACTCTGAAAGGCGAAGTTGCACAAGTCGTCAATAAGTTTTTGGCGCCCAGACCCTACTTTGGCTAGGCAATCCATTCGAAAGTTTTCACAATCTCTAAACAAAGCGCGCGTCTGTGAATCATCAAGGCTCTTCGCAGAAAGCACTTTAGAATACTTAGTCGTCTAAGTTGCAGCCTTGTCGGAAGTTTGCGATGAGAAGTGGGTGCCGAAATATTTGCCCAACCAAACATACACATAATGGAAAGGAATGACAGCTACACAATCTTCAGGATTTGCTGAATTCGAAATCTCATTCAAACCGTCATAGATATTGGCCAACACCAGGATAGTAACGTTCAAGAGCTCACCCACGGCCATTTTACTAGCAACTTTGAACACCCCTGGGTGGATGAAATTGACATCATTTTTTGGAAAAACAAATCTGCAAAGCTAGCAAGCAAGAAAAGTAGCCAACTACGACTCATCCACATGCTCAAAAGCTATACATAATTCATCAAAGACTTTTTGTTCTGCGGAAGTATGTCGTCTAGCTGACCTAATAACATCGGTCAGATCATAGTCGCCTTTTCGGCTTTGTAGTTTTGTTTCTTCCATTCTTTTTGAGAGATTTCTTAAACTTCATCGTACCCCGATACCAAAACCGTATCCACGAAGTGACCTTGACCCCAGATTTACCTTTGACTTCTTGAGAAGGCTTATGATATGCAAATAACAAATTCCGACAACTAGCAGGCAGGCCTTGACTATTTCGATAAGAAAGCTCTTCAACATAAGGACCAACTTCGTCATAAAATTTCCCATGAATCAGCAGGCCAGCAATCTTGTATAAATCCTAGGAAGGCACGAACAACAAGAGGATGGCTATCATGGCTAAATAAAGAGGCAAATACAATGTCGTAAAGCCCCATATTCGTAAAACGACTCTAGATCGACTCAGAACTTCTTCAAGCCACTCCTAATAGAGCTCAAAAAATATGAACTCTCTAGCTGTCACGGTCCCATTACGGATACGATCACCAAGGAGTTCCAAAGAGGCGGATAAGCTGTCACGAACATGATGTGAAGAATTTAAAATCAAAACATTGGACGCACATTCCCTATCATTAGATCTCGACCGCCCAAAGTCCATTACCTCTTAAGTCATTTCATCAGTCCATGATTCAATATGCAGAGATTTATCTTTTGCCGAACGGATAAGCGTTTTAGGACCAGTCAAAAGTGCATGAAGTGGTAGTGTGGTTCCCTTGTCTTGAGAATACCCATCCTTTGTAAGAATGGTGATAGTTCTATTCTTGTAGCTATTGAGGAACGCCATAACTGTATAAAAGAAAAAAAGAAATATAAATAGTAACGACAAAAGGGAAATAAAAAATTTGCCTCGCAAGGCACAAATAAAGACAGTTAAAGGCCCTAAGCACACATTTTTCTCTTCAAAGCAGTAAGCAATAGTGTTGCAAGCAGCGAGAACAGCAGTTGGTAGTGTCACATCATGTAGGCAGCAGATGAAAAAAAACAGCGATGACAGTGGAAAGCTGCAACGACAATGAAAAGCTGCAATGACAATGGAAGCAGCGACGATAATGAAAAGCAGTGTCGATAATGAAAAAACAATAGTGATGGCAATGAAAAAGCAGAGATGACAATGGAAAAAAATAGCGATGACAATTAGAAAGTAGCGACGACAATTAAAAAGCAGCGACTACAATGAAAAAACAACTACATTAATGAGAAAAGTAGCGACGACAAGGCATCAGTGATCTTTGTTGCAGCAAGGAAATAACAGTAGCACAAAATTGTAGCGGCAACGAACTCCAGAAGTTATGTAGTCCAAAATCAACGCAGATGCAAAAAAAGTACCTAAGGGAAAAAATAAATTATGAAGGAAAAAAAAAAAAAGTGATAGGAGCATATTTATGCGACTTTAATATCTTGTTTCTTTGCATTTACTTAGTTAATTTCCATTTATTATAGTGATTTAGTTTATTTTCGTATTATTGTAGGTTCAATTGGTGAAGATGACAATAAATGGCCAAAAGGAGCAATTTGGAGCAGTTTTGGACTTGGATTGGATAGCATATGTATGGAGCATAATGGATGGACGTTTTTGGTGACAAATGATGCTAAAAATGTGCCACAAATATGGAAGAATTCAATTAAGGTTTGGAAGACAAGGAATAAGCTGAAAAGAAAGGAGATCTTATCCAACCTTATCCTATATTATCCAGTCTTATCTTATCTTATCTCATATTATCCAAACATTATCCTATTTAATCCAACATTTTCTAAACTCATCTCCAGCTGCAAAATGAGTTCTTATCCTATTCTAAATCCTTCCCATTTGAATTTAGGAGTCCTTATCATGTTTTAACAATGCATATCTGATTCTAGAAGTCCTGAAATCATGCAAACAATTTAATTCCTTTTCTCCTAGAATTGTGCCGTGCCCTAATTCTTTTCCTCCACAAACAATGCCGTGTGTTTGCCCTATTAATGCACACCCTTGCCGCATAACTCAGGGGAGAGTTTTAAAGAGAAAAATATAGAAAAATAAACAGAAGTGTGCTGCAGCTTTGGAAGGAGAGGAGGAGCCAATTCTGCCATCTGGAGGAGGAGCCGAGTCTGCCATTGCTGGAGTGTCTCAGAGTTCTTTCTTTCCTTACTTGATTTTAATGTTTAATTTAGATTGTTTTTATATAGTTATGACAAACATGTGTAACTAAATTTCTTTTTAGCCAGAGGTGAATTCGAAGCCTGCTAGGAGCATATTTAGGCGACTTAGCCAGCTTATTCTTGTGCATTTGTGCTATTATTTCCTAGTTAATGTCGTATTACAACTCAATTTCGTGTGTTTGTAGGTCCTAAGGGTTAAAGTACCAAGAAAGTGCATTTTGGAGCAATTTTGGACACTATGTGGATAGCTTGCATATGGGCCAACATGGATGGACGAATTTGGACTTCAAGAGGCTAGAAATGTGATAAGAAGAGGAAGGAACTAAGCTAAAGACAAAGTGGATAAGGAAGTAGCTCAAAAGAGGAAACCCTATCCAAAACCTTATCTAAAACCTTATCCAACATTATCCAAACCTTATCTCATCTTATCCTATCCAAACCTTATCATGTCTTAATCCTAGTTGCAAGGGGACCTAAATAGACAATTCTAGAACCTATTTCTAGAAGCATCCTCTTCTAGAAGGCCCAAATCAGCCACAAAACTCATTCTTTCTAGAAATCGTACAAAGGTGGCGCATCAAACCTTTCTAGAAGGCCTTGCCTTGCCTTGCAAGCCATTCCACCCTTTCCCCCACTTGTGCCACACCTTCCTAGGCCCTATCCCTTTTGGATTCTGATTTCTAATTCCTTTTGAATTTGGGTTACACAAGCCTTGTATGAAACTAAGTGGGCCAAACCCCCTCCTAAGTGGATTTGATCACCTATAGCCAAACCCTAGGGCCCTAATCCACTAAATCTATTAAGTGTAACCCTAATCTACTTAACCCTAGGACTATATAAACATAAAATTAGCCAAAAATTCGTACCACCCTTTATGTTATTCAGAAACCCTATTGCCGCAACCCCTATTCTCCATTCTTCAACCTCCATACACCTCCATACACACCTGCCGCACCCTTACCACCATAATCAGCCATCCTCCATCCCTCTAAACAAAAACACACCATTCAAAACCCCCAAATCCACCACACACACCTTGTGCCGCAGCAAGGAGGAGGAAGAGGAGCCTTAGCCGTGCATCAAATTCATCCTGGAATTGCTGAACGTTTAGGTGTAATCTTTCTTATGATTTCAATGTTTAAATTCAATAATCTTTGTTTTGCGAGTATGAGGAACTAACCCCCTTTTTGGCTAGGGGGAATTTCGAAACCATGGCTATATTTGCATGATGATTTGATTACTTTCAGTTGTGATTCCATGAATGGTGAATTCAATTTACTTATCTGTTTTAATTAAAACTTGTTTATGTATATGAATTGAGAGTGCACACTTAATTTGCATGCATAAATCTGGTGCTAAGGTATAAGGAAACTTCAACTAATCGTTGGGAACTTATATTCATGAGTAGTTAAGATTGTTGGTCACAATTATGTTAAGTAAATTCTTGGCACAAGTATCATGCGCTTTCATAGTTACGAATGCCTCATTAACACCTATGATTTCCATAGAACCTAATGATCTTTGATTGTTTTTCTATTATGCGCTTTCATATAGAGAACTTTTAAGGAATCATTTGATTGCAATGTGCTAATTCCATTCAATTCAATGACCTAAGGGAAATCTGAGAGTTAATTTAAGCGTACCTAATTAACTTGGGGTGTTGAGGTTCATAATTCATTGAATAAGCAACTGGAGATTGTGTTGTATGCAAGTATGCCATGTGTGGAGAAAAACCTCCTAGCCATCTCACCATCCACTTAATTCCATCAAATTCGTCCAAATCTGCCTAGTTTACATTATTGTTTTGTTTGTTTGATTTCCGTCCAAAACCAAATCCCCAATTGTCTTAGAGTGTCTAATTGGTTCAAATATGTTTTAAAGTGTGTTTTTAAGAGTTTTGAGCCAAGTTAGAACCAATTTTCGTCCAAGTTTGTGTTTAGGCTCAAAACTGCCCAGTTTGTGTTTTTAGGCAGTTTTGAGTGTTTTTAGCTTATTTTGAGTCTTGTGAACTTGTTTTGAGTCTTTTTAAGTTGAGTTAAGTGTTTTAAAGGTTAGTTTTATTTATTTGAGTCAGTTTAAAGTGTTTAGCAATCCCTCCTAATCCCCGGTGTAAGAACGATCCCTACTTATTTATATGCTACAATTGTCAAAAGAGGGTTAATTTGTGTGTTAAGTTAATTTTCACATCAAAGCCATGGACATATCTTTTATATGAATTGATTTCCTCCGGTTATTGTTTCATAAAGCATGAATGCTATTTACTTATCTGTTTAATAGAGAACTTATTCTTGTATGTTTATTAAGGAGGCCTACTTAGTATGCATGCAGGGATTTGATGCTAGGATATAAGGGAATTTCACCTAATCGTGATGAACTTATATTCACAAGTAGTAAAGGTCACTAGTCATGATTGTGTTAAGTAAATTCTTGGCAGGAGTATCATGCAGTTCATAGATACGAATGCCTTGTCAATGTTTATGATTTTCACATAACTTAATGATCTTTGATATGTATCTCTATCATGTTGTTCATATAGGTTACTTGATAAGAATAATTTGATTGCGTCGCTAAGTCCAATTCAATGAAATTAGGAAAATCTGAGGGTTAATTAGTGTTGTTCACGATTGATTTGGGGCATTGTCATTCATGGTTTATAGGAATAATAACTAGAAATCGATTTGTATGCATATGATTCATGTGTGGAGAAGAATCCTCTAGCTAGCCTTTCACCCAATTTTCGTACCAAACTTAATTTGTTTCTTCAATTTACTTGTTTTAAGTCAGAATTCGTCCAAAAACCTCCCCCCTTTTTGTTTTAGGTTAGTTTAGCCTAGTTTTCAGTTTTTAAGTCTAATTTGTGTTGATTGGCATCGCTTCTAATCCCCAGTCTAGAACGATCCCTACTTGCTCATACTACAACTGTCTAAAAAGGGTTTAATTTGTGTGTTAGATTTTACCACATCAAATTTTGGCGCAATTGCCAGGGATTAGCAAAATTGCGAATCTTCCCCTTAGTTTCTGTTTGTGTTTCTTTTGTGTTTTTAATTTTGTTTTTTTTTTCTTTGTTTTAGGTACTAGTTTATGACTCGAAGTTCTCAACCTGTTCATGAGCATATATTGGAGTTTGACGACGATTTTGAACGAACTTTGAGAAGCAAGAGGAAGCAGCCAGAATTCAATCCACCTAGTTCTAGTTTCAAATATGAAATTGAAGCTGAAATTGAGACAGATTCGGAAGGGGAACAAGACATGGTTGTGGACAATCGAACAATCAAGGAACTTTCAACCTTGGGATTGGACAATGCCATCCCTTTTTGCATTCAATACCCTAGAGTAGCTCAAGGCAAGATCGATGAGTTCGAATTGAAGTCTAGCTTGCTACATCACATTCCCAAATACCATGGGCTATCGATGAAGGATCCAAACAAGCATATTAAGGCACTTGAAGTAGTATGCTCGAGTATGACACCAATCAACGTGGATGGGAATATTTTGAAGATTTTCCATTCTTTCTTATGGACAAGGCTAAAGATTGGATCTATGAACTAGCACCTGGAACCGTTACTTCTTAGGAAAGCATTCTTAGAGAAATTCTTCCCAACTTCAAGAGTCATTTTTTTGAGGAAGAAAATTAGTGGAATTCAACAAGGCCCGAGAGAATCCTTTCCAGCGTACTATGAGCGTTTTAAGACGTTAGTTGCATCCTGCCCACAACATCAAATGAAGGAAGAGCTTTTAATTCAATATTTCTATGAAGGACTACTTCCACTTGAAAGACAAATGCTTGATGCTTCAGCGGAAGGTACCTTGATTGACAAAACACTAGTTGCAGCGAAGATCTT